>NC_133821.1:15552429-16194215 GCF_047830755.1 Zonotrichia albicollis
TCTTTCCTTGTCCCCAGTGCTTTGATTGCAGTAAGAATCCTAAAATACTTTTGTTCTTGTTGTCCTGCACCTATTCCTGGTCTTCACTGACAAAAATTACAGAAAAACCCATGTGATATAAATCATACTGTAGTGCCTTCCAGTTTTATTTATTTCCTTAGTCAACCATGCTCATGCTTTTAGTTATCCCCAGCACTAGATGCCATGTTTAACAGTGCAAGGGCCACATGCTTTTGTGCTTACTTTATTTCCTTTTCTGCCCAAGTTCTAAAGCAGTCAACAGCACTTTAAATATGGATTTATGACTGCTCACGTACCCCTGAACTGCAGGGGAGGGAGGATAAAAGTGTTACTGACCACAGTGGGGTCCATTCCTTTTTGCAGGAAAGGGCTGTTTAGCAGAGGGGGGGAAGATGAACCTGGTGCCAGCTGGTTTTGCACTGGCCAAGTCCTGCCATCAAAACTACAGGACACAGAGGCCGTGCTAACTTCACTCTGCAGCAGGGTCAAGGTAAACTTCCAGATGTGCACTTCTACAGACTCCTGCTCCTTCCCTTCCCCTCTGTTCACAAGTGCAGGAACCAGCTCAGGTGGCTGGACATCATCATGTGAAGGCTGTGATGGTTTTGACTTCTCTGGAGAACCAAATCCAGCAAGTGATCCCAGTTCAGTCATGGCCTCTCTGGGTATAAATGGTATTTTTTAACATGAAAGCTGAGCTGGACCTGGCAGCTTTTAAAACTTGTAGATTTGGGATGAAAAGAAAACAAAAATATATTGAATGTAGTCTGTATGGCTTTTTCATCTGATGGATGCTTCTTTTATTGTTTTTCCTTGGTAGGAATTTCTGTGGTGTGAAGGATTTCCCTGTGGGTGCAGAGCAGGCATGAAGGGTCCTCTGGAGCTGATTTGGCACAATTTCCATTCCAGGTGAGGCCATTCCAAGATGAGGCTGCTCTCTGATGATCCTCCCCTGAGAGATGGCCCATGATGAAGGTAAAACCTTCAAGTTTAGATTAGGAAAGAATTTCTTAAGCTTCTCCTGAGCACAGATTGACCTCTCCTGAATCATTTGTCTTCCTAAGATTTTTCTGAGTGCAGCAGTTCTGCCCAGACTAGGGAACAGCTTAAAATTCTGCTGATAGCAACAACTCAAATTCCTCCAAGGTGAGGGAGTGAGAATTGATCAGAGTTTACTTGTTTGATGTGTGAAGATCCTTTTCTTTGCCTTGGAAGGACTGCACTGCAGTGAGCAGTTACATGAGCTTGCATAAGTATTTCCAGCCAGTTCTCATGCCCACATCCTGCAGGAAATGAGCAGTGTCTAGTAAGGAGATCAATTACAATTGTTTATTTTGGGGGTTGTTCTACTATATATCTCTTTTTCTTTCAGAAATTTGCCTAACTTTATGGTACATGCTTCTTAGTTAAGAAGGAAAATATTTTTTCTCTCTTAATGTTTTAGACTCCTGGTGATTCTACATGAATCCTTTTCATTGGAAAGGATACCCTGAACTGTCTTTGTTCTAGCACTGGATAAATATAAGAAAGAGAGAACTGCTGGATTGAACAGAGGCACTGCAAGATTAAGTTTTCTACTGCTTTTGCTTTGTGTTTTGCCTCCTGGCTGATGTAGCAGCATCACCTCTAGCAGAACTTGCTCTCTCTTTAGCCTCTGTATTGATATTTCTCCCAAAAAGTGAGGAATCTATTTTTGTGAGCATCTTGTGACAACCAGCTCAAGTGACATAAGCCACTGAACAGCTATTGAACAAATCCAGGCTAGATTCAGAATAGGAAATTAGAGGGTGAAGTCTCCACATCCAAATAGCAACAACAGATTCATCTGGACCAAATTTTTGTCCTTCAGCTTCTGCTTGGTGTCACAACTGCCCCCTTAAAATAGCATTGAAATGAAAAAGAAAGGAAGCTGTGTCAGTACTTTCAGTCCCACTGAGGAAGGTGTTGGTTCACCCCTAATGCATAATGCACAGCCTCTCCAAAATACACATCCCATCAGTTCCCAGGACCTGCAATGTTATAAAGCAGCTTGCAAAAGAAAAGGAAGAATAACTTCTCCAAAGGCAGCCAGAGAGGGAAGTCAGAGGGAGCTCTGGATATAATTACCTGAGCTGGAGTCCAGCCAGGAGAGTGCTGAGCTAAGGAACAGCAAAGTCCTGACTCTGCACAAGGGATCCAGACAAATTTAAAAGAAACTGCAATAACAGAAGTGGGATTTGAGCATCTGGGAAGACGTTTGAGAGAGTGAATGAATACAAACTGAGGCCTCTAGGGAGTCTGATAGGAAACAAAAGGAGCAAAATGAAATACAGTGTTTAATGGTAATGTATGTGGCACTGACTGTCTTACACTCAGGGCTACCTGATAAAACTCTTTCTTCTGCATGATCTAACTTCTCTGAGTTCATTTACCTCTCTGTACAAGCCAGACTACATGAACATGGATGGAAATGAGACATTGTTGTGTTCTTAAATGCTGATTAATAAGAACTGAGTCAGATCTGACAAATATGTTAAATTTTTAACCAAATACCAGGTTAATTAGCCACCATCAGTGGAGAGTTTATGCAGGAAAAAGGATTTCCCTCTGTTGGGCTGCTCCCCAGCTAAGGAGGCCTGGTCTGTGGCCAGAAGTACTTTGCCTTTAATCCCCAATTTCTCAAAGGTTAGTTATTCTAACACTTGGCTACTGTTTCTTGACAATATTGGTATCATACAAACATATTAATTTTCCTTCACTTTTTCCTCTTACATAAACTTTCCTCTTCTACAAAGTCTTCACAGCTCCACAATCAGCAAACCTGACAGAAGGATGATAAGGGTCTGCTGTTAACTGCCTTTCATTTTAAAATCCTGTTCTTGGGGTGATTGGTTTTGTATGTGTTGGGAGCTCAAAGCATACCCAGGCAGCTACCATTGCTCAGAGCATGCCCAAAGCTTTTTGGTCCTTCCAAGCTGTTCTCATTCAGGCACCACAAATGGTTTCTAAGGTTTGTTGAAGAGATGTGGTTTAAAAAGTAATGCAAATGCAAAACTGGAGAGCTGATGGATGCAAGCAGGGAAGGTGGTCCGGAAGGCAATGGTAAAAAAAGAATAAAAATAAGAATAAAAATTAAAAAAAATTAAAATTAAAATTAAATAAAAATAATAAAAATAAAAATAAAAATAAAAATAAAAATAAAAATAAAAATAAAAATAAAAATAAAAATAAAACTGGAAGGGCTGGAGGGAAGGTAGAACTGGGGAAATCCAAGTGGGGTAGTGTCTGGAATCTGAAACTCTGCATTCTTCCCACTGGCAGGTTTCTCCTTATTTTCCCTAAGCTGTTCCTTTTTTCACATTTTTTTTTCCTCCTGGCTCATTTGTTTTATGCCAAGAGGCTTATTTGTCTTTCCTGGCATATTTGTAGTGCATCTGGATTTAGGCATCCTGATAAATCAGTTCCTCTGAAGATTGTGATCAAAAAATGAATGTTGAGTTGGATTTTGAGCTAATTTAAACTGATATACATCTGATGAAGTGAAGTTTAGCCATGCAAAATTCCACTGATTGAGCAAATGCATAAACAATGAACATTATTCCCCTTCAGTGTGTCAGAAAGAGATACTGTCTACTCCTTCCAAAAAGATTATTTTACATTTGAGACACGTATCTATAAATGTCTGTATTTTGCAGTTTTGAAAACCTAAGCATGGAAATGTATTATGTTAGACATTCCACGTGCTTCAAGGGATTGTCTTCTATTGAGCACATTATTTTTGAGAAGAGCTAAACCTTTCATTAGTTTTATCTGCCTGAATGTGTTGCCTTAATTGTGTTTTTTATTTGCTCTATAATATCATATGTGCTTACTATGCTTCAGCAGGCAAACATAAGCTGGGGTCAGAGTGCAGGCTCAGACAATATTCTGCAATTTTCAATACCCTGCAGGATTTGGGATTTCATTAGTAATTTTTGGTTTTATTTTATTATTAAACACAGAATGAGAGCACCATTGAACTGATTCATCTTAGGCAATGTACTTATATGCCTGGCTTGGGATTGAAAAAATATATTTTAGTGACAACTTTGCTTCTGATCTTAGGGAAAGCACTGATGGGAATTAGTTAGCTGCTGTGCCTTAAAAAAAAAAAGGCACATAGTTAGAATTCAAATTTTAATCTTGCTGCCTTTGAAAGTGAAACAAAATCAGTAACAATCTAAAATCATGTCCCTTGCTACTTTTCCCTTCAGTCAGAGGAAGATTCCCACTGATGCCAAGAACAGGACTCCATGTTGAGAGGTGAGCTCTGGTGGATTTTGCTGATTGCCTGCTCACATTCCCCTCAGCTGGATTTTTGGCTGGGTTTGCACTGGTCTCTCTGCAGGGATGGAAGCAAAGACTTCAGCTGCATCAGGTGGAAAAGCCTCCTTCAGAAGGACAGGTTAGCTGAGGGTGCAGCTCCTGAGTGAGCCACAGCCATGCTCATCTGGCAGAGTGGTGTGTGACAGCTGTGTGTCAACAACAATTAGACAAAAAAAAATAAAATTAAGGACTTCAATGGCAAAATAAACAAGAATGTACCTGTATGGAAATAAGAGAGAGGCAAAATGCTTTGAGGTCCAAACATGGTGAGTAAAATGAGTATCTCCTTTTCCAGCATTATTTTTGTTGTCATATGCACGAGGGCCACCACACCAGTGGTGCTTAGTCCTTTGGTTATCTCTGAAAACATGAAAATGACACTTGGGATGAAAGTGCAAGAACACTGTGGCCTCCACTGGATCTACCACCTGCCATTAGAGAAAAGAGCTACTGGCAACTTTCCACATTTGGAGTGGCATCCAGGCAAGCCAGCCCTAACTAACTGTTCTTGCTCTCTAGACCTACTGGAGACATGTTTGGACATCTAACTTCCTAATTAATTTTTCACCTAAGTCCTGACCAGAAGCAAAACACATTTGTCCAGCAAACTGTGCAATCACTCTGGGAACTGCTGAGCTCCTGCCTTTTTGGTGTGCTGTTGAAAATCAAATTATATAGCTTGAGCAACAGAACTGTAATTAGGGTCAGTAGAAAACTGTGGGTAGGATAATAGTTGTGGATTCTGCAATTTTTTGTCATGTTGCTCCAAAATATGCCAGAAACCAGAAGTTTTATTGCTTGACAGTGCATTATCACTGTCAGTGAAATGTCCTCTGCTTCCTGATGTGGAACTGGCCCTTCTGTGAGCCTGTTGCCAAGGCTGGCCTCAATTTACAATAATTCACAACTGTGCTCCTCCTGGAGTTGATGGCAAAGTTCTTTGTTAACTCCTGTAAGAACTGGACAGGTCTGGGCAGGGAAAATAGGGAGGGATAAGGAAGATGATGGAGCAGAGCTGAGGAGAAAAAAAAGCAGGCTGTGGTGTTTCATCATAATCTCCCCAGTAATCACTGGCTCTCATACTGATACCACCAGGAGGCTTTTTCATGGATTAAAATTACTTTGTAACTAAAAGTTAATCAGTTTTTGTTTTCCTGTTCTCCATCACACTCAGAAAATCTCTGCTGCAGGCTACTACTGCTTCTGCCTCTGGGCTCTTGAGCTCCTCCTTTTTCTCCTTGGGTTTTCTTTTCCTAACCCCTCATCCTTCCTGCGCATCTTTATTCCAGCTGTTTCCAGATCTTGCCTCTTGGGGGGCTCCATTGTCTCCACTTTTACCATTCCAACCCCCAAAACAATCAGCTGTGGGCAGGCTAACCCTGACTGATGTGTCATTGCTGGCCCTTTCAGCCAGGAGAATACACCTCTTGAGATCATTCCTTCAGGATGTCAGCAAATTCAGGCAAACTTTACAAGGCTGATATCATAATTGGAAGGCTGCCTGGGATCAGTTTTTATAGAAAAAATATTAAATATATATATATATATGTTTTAACTCTTGTGACTATAGTGGTGGTCTGAAGATGTAACACAGGGTCAAATAATTATTAAGATAATGCAAGATCCAGGCTCAAGCTTCATTCTTTGTGACAGGAGAGAGAAATAAAAATGAAGAAGGAAAAAAAATAAAAGAGCTAATTGCGGAAAAGAAGCACAGAAACAGAAGAGGTGGAAAGGAAAAGAGCGATGAAGAAATATAGAATGCTTTCATTTTTTGTTGAAAAAGTGTGAAAAAAAATATATAAAACCCCAAGAAGCAAAGAAAAAATAAAAGGAAGAAGAGTAGGAAGAACAGCGAGATAAGCTGGGGGTTGGTTGAATTCTATTTGAGCACTGCAGTGAAAAGTTCCAGCTATGGAATTGCAGTCCAGAATCTTTAGATGGTGAAGCAGCCCATGAACAGCCTGGTTCTCTGGCTTAGGGAATACCACTGCCCAAACACTTCCCAGGAATAAAAGGCTGAAGCAACTGAGGAGCACAGGAGGACTTGGAGGAACCTCTGCATGAGGTGGAAGAAATAGACTGGATAAAAATGGAAGTGCTCAGAGCAGCTGAGCAATGGTTGAGCTCCAATTGTTGTATTCCTGCACTTCCTGCTTTCTGAAGGCATCACAAGTTCCTTTCACACTGCTTTTTGTGAGTGTGTGCATATATATTCACAAATACACACATATTGAAGAATTCCTTAGCTTTTTAAGGAAGGCAAGTTGGTTTCCTTGCACATGTTACTACATTGAGTTCCATTTGTTTCATTGGAAGGAATTCCAGATCCACAGATTGAAGCAGAGGTTCATGGACAACTCTCACTGTGCAGTAGTGTATTATTGGAATATGAATCCCAATATTACCAGTTAGATTGTGCCTGGGCCAGTCTGACCCTCGCTGCTGAGCCAAAGGCGGCTTTTGTGGTGTATCATCCCAGAGACACCTTTAGCTTGCTGATGGTTTCAGCTGGGCACTAAACAAGTCCAGACTTGTTAGGAACTCCGTTTACCTTAGGAAGAAGACTTCAGGCGAAGGTGAAGAGAAAAAAGGAGGGATTCTGCTGGAGGGTTATATGCAGTGGTTTATTCCATGGTTACAGAAGTCTGAATGTTGGGAAGACCTCCAGCAGAATACAGAGCACATGGCGTGCTTCACCTTTTAAGCTCGGGAGAGGGGAGGGGGACAGGTGAGCCACCAACCAGGTGGGGGGGCAGGGTCTCAAGGGACGAGGGACACCTAGACAGGCCAATGACCTCTGGGCCTGGGGGGCATCCTTTGAATTTGACCAACCACACGGACGCCTTTGCTGGAATGTTAAGCCTGATTGACAGGACTCACTCAGCAAGGGGGCGAGGGGGGAAGGAAGGGTTTTGGCACACCTGGGTAAGGGACCTGGAAGTTTAAAACACACCGCAACAGTGTATCATCCCTGTGCAGGCTGCAAAGAGAAAAGGAATCCTTTTTTTCCCTTTTCTTTTTATTTTAGTAGATCAAGTCAGAAATTTAGGGTTCTATTCCAGATTCTGGGAGGAACCCATCTAGGCACAGTGTCAGCTCTTAACACAGCTCTGAAGTGTGCGACTCCTACTTACTCTAGCTTTTCCTTCTTACACTCCCAGCTTAGCCCTTTTAGCCTTACATCTCCTTGTCTCCATCTCTGTTTTTCAGTCTCCTTTCAGCTTCAAGTTTTAGTCCCCACCACTGCCATATTCCACCTGCCAGGAATTCCAGACTGAAATAGAAATAATGAATGTACAACCTTTGGGTTGATTGGATTATTTCTCACTGAGAAAAATAGTACACCTATCCACAAGCAAATTTTCAGAAGAGACAGTGAAGAGAGGTCTTCTTCTAGACCTCATCCTAGGCTCCCTTGCTTCCAAGCTCTGTGGTACTCCAGGTACCCCAAAAATCTTGTCACAGGGCTACTCCCCCTGCATTTCCACCCTGCTCTGTGTCACAGCACACAAGTTTAATCCAAGCTTGCCCATCATTTAATGAATGACTGAGAAGCAATTGGCAGAGGTTTGCTCTAACTGAGAGGCTTCTGAAAAGAACAGTAAAAATTGCCTCCTTGATATCAGCATTTGTGATCCATCAGGGTATGGATGGCCTTGGATTACTGTAGGAAAGGATGTGAATGTTTTTAAGGCAACACAGTATCCTTCATTTTTGCTTGGATTACTTTATTGGGTTAGATTTATTCCCAAGAATTGAGATAAGTTGGACACCCAGCAGTGTAACTTTCAGCTGTCATCATTAGTGCTTGCTAATGTTGGAATACTGTAATTCAGCAAGAAAACAGTGAATTAAATGGAGAGTGTAACAACCTCAGCTATGGGAAGCCTTATCTTTAATATCCATAATGTCACAACCTCCTGGATGAAATAGCCACATCTGCTTTGAAAATTTTAACCAACGACCTCAGCTCACATTAAACACATTTACAGGCTCTCAGACTTCCTGGCATGGGGAAATGATCACCATGAAGGCAGAATGGGAGACACAGAGGCATCACAGGGTGGTTTCAGAGTGCCACAGGGAACAGGAGGGAAAAACAGATCCCACATTAACTGCAATCCTAAATATCATAATTCTCTCCCCATGGTGTCAATGGATTCAGGGAATTCCCAGTGACTGAGGCACAGTGAGTGCCCTCCAGGTGTGCCAGGAAAGGCAGGGATCACTGAGATGGTTTTGTGCTCTGTGCCATAGAGACACAAGCAGCTCTTTCCCCAAAGCTGTTTGCTGTTGTATCAGTTATGCCAACACTTATTCATGACAGGGCCCAACCTACTCAAAAATCCTTACGACTTGCAGGATCATGGCTTGAGAAATGATGTTAAAAATCAAAGCCTGAAAGTTTTTTGCTGACTCCACCATGCCAGCTTATTTATCATTTAGCACATGAGCAGGGCTGTCACTGATTTACATATGAAAGAGGAGAGGTTTTTCTCCTCAGCTCCTGATGTCCCAAGGGTATGCATGTGTACATAAACCATATGTAAAAGAGAGGAGCTCTGTTTTCCAAGTGTGAGGAGGAAATTGTTCTGCTGTGAGACACAGGTCATCCCTTTGCCTTTGTTCCCAAACATGGTAAAGAGCAATAAAGCTGTTTGTGGACTATAATGTGACGTGGAGTAAGAACACCCAGTTCCCATTTTTCCTGCCTGTATGTATATAACAATGTCAGTGTGGGCATCCAAAGAATGAATGGTTATGAAAGACTGCTCAGCAGCAATGTATAAAAGGTAAATGACACACAGCAAAGGAATCTCCCTTCAAATCACACAGCACATGGAACCATTTTGGTCTGTGACAGCTACACCACTAGATTTTTTCCATGTTTATCCAAAGTAGCTTAGTAAGCATAACATGCATGCCATTCACTAAGTCTGTGCACCAAAATACAGAGTATGATGACCCCAAGCAATGTCTCCAGTGCTTGTAAGCTTGTCAGAAAGGAGGACTGGCTGCTGCAACCTCTGCAAAGTATCTATTGCATTTAATTTTGGTGAGAGAAGTGACAAAAATAGCTCTGGTTCTACTACAGCTATTCAACTGTTATTTCAGTGGAATTACACCTGTGTGGATTTCTTAGAGGTAGGAGTTGTGCACATGTTCTGTGAGCTAATGAGACTTCAGAAAAGGTTGTCAAGAATGGCACAAGACAGATCTATTATTTTTGATTCAGAATGAACCCATTTATCTTTTCTCTTTGCTAAAAAGGGCAATTTCAGGGTTTTTCTGGTGACTGAAAGAAAAAAGCAATGCTAGATGCAGGCTTCCTTCTGTCCCATATGTCTTAAGTGTACAAAGCTTTTTTTAGAGAATAGCTTTCTTTCAGGGTAAACCAGTTCTTACTAAAAATAATTCTTAGGAGATCAGATAAAATGAGAGGAATGTTGTTGGCAGATCCCGATGCCTTATTTACAAAAAAAAAAAAAAAAAAAAGGCTAAATCAGCCTAATCCAGGCCTGTAATACAAGGAGAGAGCTGAAGAACCTCCCCTGTTCCCCAGGGCTGTGGTTGACAGCTCCAGGGCTATTTTGGTGGCTGTGGCCAGAGGATGCAAAGTGCTGGGACAGCCTTGACCCCTGGGAATGCCCCACTGAGGCCTTTGGAAAGGCACAGGGACAAGCTCCATGCCCAGCTGGGGGCCTGCAGACACAAAGCACAGCAGCATCTCTCAGATTGGTCACACCTTCCTTGATATGCATCTGTTTAATGAGAAATATTCAGGTCTGGCTGGGACAGAGCTTGAAATACAGCAAGGACCTGGTGATTCTCCCTCCAGCAGGTCTTGAGCTCACACCCAGTGTGAAAGCAAAACTTGGGTGGGTTTTGGTGTTCCTGTGCTCTTGGCTCTGAACTTCACACTTCTGCCTCCTCTTCCCTCATACCAACATTTTCTCTCAAGCCTTTAGTACTGAGCAGTGCCAGACCCCTTCTGATTTCTGCTGTTGTGTATGATTTTCCATCTTTTTAGCCCATTTTTGAGGTAGATAACAAACCCCTGAGGCGGGGACTTGCGTCATCTATTGAAAAAATGCTCAGTAATTATTTATGATTCATTTGTTGCAGCATTTGTGTACATTATTTAATAACAGATATGGACCACAAGTGTTGAGCAGACAAAAAGATTCATGCTGTCAGGCAGACTGAATGTGATTTTGCAGACTTCACATGTTGTCAAATACCTGCATCAGTGGACAAACTTACTGCATGTCTAAATTCAAATCAAGCCAAAGCAAACCAGTTGCCTTTTCTGTGAATTGGTTATCCACAGTTATTGAAACTTCATCAAACAAGCTGACATGCAGCTGTTTGGCCTGGTTTTACATGTAGCTTTACTCTTTGTTTAAGAGCAAACCAGAAGGGTCTGAGATGGGTTGGGGTCTTTTTTCTTCAAATAAAACATTTCCTTGTAAAGAATTCAATAACTGAGTGTGTTTAAAAAGTGTCCTTCAAACAGGTTAATTTTATTTTCAAACTAGAAGAATGCCAGGATCCAGTTGTTCATTTATAATTCAGCACTAAGCTAAAGAAACAAGGGCAGAAAATGCATTGTTGTAAATCATGCTTGCAGCCACAGAACAATATAATGCAGAGCAGCCATTTTAGGTTTTTGGTTTCTTTATGCCCTTTCCACATAATGAAGCTTGTTGAATGAATTCTTATGGGAATTGTTCCCAAGGTTTGTGTTTTGTACATGAAATTCCAAATACAAGAGTTGAATTTTGTGAAGTAAATGGTCTGTCTTCTGTAAAAATTGGTTCAAAGTACTCTTTGTTTGGAAAGGCTTCTTGCTTTCTAGATATAACAACAGCTTTATCCTTTTAAATGAAATGTAAACCCAATGTCTCTGGAAAAAAAATATTTCAGTGGAATTATTTCTGTCAGAGGGAATAAAGGTGGCGACTGCAAATCCTGGTGTATTTTACTCAGAAGAATTCCTTGATTGTCTATAGCTAAATACATGGACCAGATCCTCCTTTCTCTTCTATTATGGAAATCTCAGAAAGAAACTGTTGCTGTTTCACTTCAGTCTTCAAAGTGAAGCCCTAACAGGGGATGGAGTAGAGGCTTTACTCAGTAAATGTGTGTAATTCTAGCCCACTTTTTTATCTTAATGCTTTTTTGATGAAATTATCACACTCTCTCTTCTGAAAATTTGCTTGTGGATAGATGTATTATTTTTCTCAGTGAGAAATAATCCAGGTGTCCAATCAACCCAAAGGTTGTACATTCATTATTTCTATTTAAGTCAATTAGAACTGTGCAGATGTCTGTTCTATTTGATGATTTGCTGCCAGACAAAGACTAGAGAATTAATTAAAATACACAATCTAATTGAACAGAAAATCATAAGATTTTGTTTCTAGGAAACAACTTGTGAGTAGAGGGGATCTAAAGTTGTGCATTTATATCTAAGAAGAGAACATATCATCTCAAGCCACCAAAGTTTGACTCTGAGGTCAGTTTTCAGACTGCAAGTCTAATTTAGTTTCAGAGTGGAGCTTAAGGTTCCCAACATGCAGAGACCTGGGTGGGGGCGTCGGGGGGAAACGTGATTTTGGTTTCGGTTAATTTCAGAATCATTTCTGTTTAGCAGATCAGTTTTCTCTTTCTAAAAGTGTTTTTATTTTGGCAGACTCCTCAAATGAAAGGCTTATTTCGAGACGTTTCCTGTGGAGTAACTGCTGCTGCTGCTGAGAGGTGCAGGGAGACATCCACAGTGCTGAAGGGAACGTATGGAAGTGTCATGGCAATGACAGGCATGAAGCCAAAGGCTGCCATTATCTCTCCTTCCACCCCAGAGGAGCTAAGCAGGCAGTGCAGAGGGAGAGCATGGCACCAGCAGCTCCATCCTCCAGCCCCTTGGGTGCTGCCAGCCAGGTACTCTGAATGTGGGCTCTGATTTGTGTCTCACGTGGTCACAGCTTCCAACCCTTCCCTTTGCTTGCACGAAGATTCCCAGTAAGCTTTGTAAAGGCATGGGGATTCTTCAGCATTTATTCCCACTGTGCCAAAGACACCAGAAACCAGAATTCTGCACAACACTCCCATTTGGACAAACCCACTGTAAAGAATCTGTCTTTTGAAGTGAATATTCAGCAATCTTGGCATTTTGATGGATTATGGAAGATCACTGTTTCCAACTAAGCATTTCTGTCTTTCCCTACTAATGACCACCCTTCTGCAATTACTCCATAGTTTCTATACCCATCTGTCACAGCCATAATTTAATTTAATTTAACATTAAACAAAATTTTTCTTTACAGAATAAAGGAGAAGAGACAATGAAGATAAAATCTGGGGTGCTTAGTACGAATTTTTTAAATTGCCTTGTGGATTAACAGGATTGTCTCTGCTGTTACATTTAAGTCCCCTGAATACACTTGGACAAGCCTTTCCCTGGTTCCTAGAACCAGCCAGAACTCCTTGGTACAGTTGCTGTAAGAATGCAGTAGCTGGAGAGGAATCATTAAACAAGTGAGGTCAGCATCCCAGGAGAGTCTGTCTGCAGAACTTTGTAGGTAAAACCTCAGCTATGGAAAATTCTCAGCTTTTGAGGAAAACCTGTTGTGAAGGATTTTGCAAAAGTACACACAGCATGATGTAGGAAGAGAAATGCATTTTTGGCTGCTTGAGAGCCCTCACAGGAACCAGTAAGATGTCCAAAAGGTCTAAGAATTTGAGCTTGTGAAGCTGAGCAATTTTGTCAATTGCAGCTGGCTTCACAGAAATCTTAGATGAGGAACCAAAAATGCAAGGCAGTCTCTTGTGTGCTTATTTAATGTAATTAATTAATGCATTTTGAACCACTTTTTTTTTGGTGCAAAGGGATCTTAATTATAGCATAAAATTCAGCTGTAATTGATGTAGAAGATCTTCATATAAATGAAAAGATGAGCTGCTGTGTTTGAAACTGGAGGGAAGAAGAAATGCCCTGCTGTAAGGTGACAGTTTGTGTGGGTTTGATTTATGTTAAAGGTTAACTGACACAGACAGGACATGCTCAGGTACTTGTGGAGCACATGAACCAGCATTGCTGTCCTGGCTGAGGCTGTAATGCACTGATAATGAGGGAAACTTGCTTATTTCTGTGACTTAAAAGATCCACTCCAAAAATTGCCTGAAAATGCTGCAAATGAAGAGGTTCATAGAGAAAGCTCGTGGATCTAGCTGTGCTCAAGAAGAACTTCTGTGTCCAACACCTTCCTGCAGCCTACACCACACTGATCTTCCCAAAAACATCAACAGTTTTGGGCTTTCCTCAGTGATCTCAATGTAAGTGGAAGCAAGAGCACTTCTTTCTTATTTAATTTAATATGAATGCAACCAGAATTTATTTACTAGGGTGAAATTTCCTACATCTCTGTAGAAGTCACAGAGTAGGATTCCAAAGCAATGCTTTCAGTCCCATTTTCAGGTTCAGGTTCAAAGGCAACACTTCTTGTGGCGTGCTTTGACCTAACATGATGTAATTCATGCATGAAATCCCCCTGGGATTCCCTGGGCTGGTTCATCTTCTGAGCTTTACCTGACTCCTCTCCCTTCCCAAGCAAACCCTGCAGCCTGCTCTGAGTTACCACAAGTGTGATCAACCTGAAAGGACCCTTGTGAGACAGGAATCCCTGTGCTTTGCTGGGACAGGAGGCACATATCTGCCTTCAGCTGTCCTCTGGACACTCCATCTGTCCCAGATTATGGAGAAGAATGTGAAGTTCATGATGGTTATTGTCAAATGAATCTTGTAATGTGTTTGCTTTAAAACTCCCTTTGTGTTTTTCTGATGAAGTTAAGAGATGGAAGGGGAATGCAGAGCAGCTTTATCAGAGTAACTGGCCTCCTTTGGTTTTAAAGCCAAAATTAAACAGATAAACGCAAAGCCCACCTCTACAATGGCAGACTGATTTTGGTATTATATTTTCTCTGGATTTGGTTTAGAGTAATGGTGTTATGTTTAGAGTGATGTCTATGAAACATGATTATATGGTAATTCCTTAAAAAAAAATTAATTCATTCCCTGCCTTTGTAGATCAATGACTTGTTATTTTCTCAGGACAAATGCTGATGAATTCATACAGCGTTTTATTAATTTTTTAGCATTGTAACCTCCCCACCTTCTTGCTGAAGCCCCATTTCATTTCCTGCTCCTGTTCTCAGCCATTTCTCCAAAGGAGCACACAAGGATTGCCCTTGCTGCTGGGTTCTAGGAACAGGCTGGCAACCTTGCATAGCTTCCCATTTAATTGTGCATTTTCCACCTTATCCATCACTTCTTGTGGAAAGAGATGGGTATCTTACCTTTCTAGGATTTTTATCTGAACATGTTATTACCAACACATCAGGTCATATTTGTAGAATCACAGAATCCTAGGCTGGCTTGGGTTGGAAGAGACCTTGAAGACCATCTAGTTCCAACCCCCTGCCTTAGGCAGGGACACTTCCACTGCAGCAAGTTGCTCAAAGGCCCACCTAAACTGGCCTTGAACACTTCCAGGGATGAATGCCAAGATCCAGGTGCAGGACCTTACACTTGGTCTTGTTGAGCTTCACAAGGTTCAGGTAGGCCCAATCCTGTCAAGGTCCCTGTGCTGTCCCTTCCCTCCAGCACCACTCAGCTTATGTCCCTGGCAAACACACTGAGGGTGCACTCCCTCCACAGTCCCTATCCCTGATGGAGGTGTTGGACAGCAGCAGCCCCCACAGTGACCCCAGAGGAGCACCACTCATTGCTGGTTTCCACCTGGACATGGAGCTGCTGAGCACAGCTCTGGGAGAGTGACCATCCAGCCAATTCCTTATCCACCAACTGCCAGCTTCACCAGATTGCCACAATTTCTCAAATAGGATGGATAGTGGCACCTCTTTATCCACTGGTGCCCTCAGGACCCATGCACCTCATGCACCTCCTCAGGTTCCATGGATTTCACACCTTCACACTCCTCAGATGCTCTGGTACCTGTTCTTCCCTTACACTGGGGGGTTCTTCATTCCCCCAGTCACTGCCTTTGCCTTCTGTGACTTGGCTGCTGTGGCTGGAGCCCCTGCCGCTGGAAATGGAGGCAAAACCATCATTGAAATCTCACCCTTCTCCATGTCCCACCTGGGTAACCAGCTCTTCCACTTCCTTCTGAAGTTGGCCCACATTTTCCTTGGTTTTTCTTTTATCATCAATGTACCTGTAGAAGCCTTTTTTGTCCTCTTTGGTGTTCCTGGCCAGGTTTATTTCCTTTAGGGTTTTGGTTTTCATAATCTGATTCCTGGCTACAATTCTGTCTATATTCCTCTCAGGCTACCTGTTCCATCCTCTGTAGACTTCCTTTTTCTGTTTGATTTTGTCCAGGAGCTCTTGGAGGATTTTATTGATGACTTTATGAATATACCAACCCTATCAGATGCCAATGGTTGTGGCTGCTAGCAGTTTAGGATGATTCTAAACCATGAACAGGTAAGCAGTGGGAGGGTTTTATTTCTTTGTAGATGTGCCAATATCCCAGTACAGTTGTTTTAATAATAATAATAATTTAAAACATTGCAAAGCTGGCATTTCCCCTTCACCCACTGGTGTAGTCACAGCAGAATGAATGGATCATTGTTAGAAGAGTCATTTCCTTGCACAAAGCAGCCTCTATTCACAATTGGAAGTTTAGAAATGTTCAATCAGTCGTGACAATTAAATAAAATTATTGTCTGAGCATCTCTTAGGGTTACAAATCATTCTGTCTCCAGTTGGTGCTACCTGTGCTTTATTAGAAATCCACAGAATCTTTAAGACTGACAACAACTCTAGTGGAAACAGTCTCTTGAAATATGATTTCTCTTTCCATGTTCAGAAGCAAAGAGCAGTTGTTTGTACCTTGAATAAAGAATAATTTTGTGTCCTCGTCCTCAGGACTAGAGACATGGGAGGGAGCTTAGAACAAAACCACAAAGTGTCAGTGGAAGCTTCTGAGAAAGTGAGCTATGGGAACAATGAAAAATTTGGTTTGGTGACAAAAAGCAGTTGATATTTTTGGGATAGTTGATGTCTGAAGAAATCTGTGATAAAATTTACAGCTATTTAGAAGAGAAAAAAATCAGGGAAGATAGAATTTATCTAGACACAGTAAGCCTAAGAGAAACAAGGGAAGTTTTACAAAGAAGAACTTCTGGCAGTAAAATGTATTCCAGATAGCAGAAAGTTGTTTTTTGAATACTCTGAAAAAATCCTGGTGGGGAATTTTTATTGGTCTTTTCCTACCTCTACTTATTTACACTCTCCAGAAGAGGAATCCTTTCTTATTAACAGTAAGAAAGGCCAGCATTCAGCAAGGATTTGGATGTAGAGTCTCCAGCAGCACTGTTTAATGAGTGTATTCTTGGAAAGCACTCAGTTGACCGTAGTAGCTGAATTCCTGACTGCAGCACTCCAGGCAGTGTCAAACACTCAGGATGAGTTGTTTAGAAATAAACCTGTGACACAGGAAATAGGCTACGAGGTGGTTCTGTGCTGTCTGAGGGTGGAAGGAGCTGGAGCAAATCCATCACTGTTTATGTGGTTGTATTTGTGACACATGGGAGCTGAACTAACAGAGGAAGTGCAGAATAAATAAATACTCAGCAGAGAGTGATTATGGTTAAGATCCCTAGTCCTGTGAGCGTGACTTAGGGCCAGTTGCAAGGAATTCCTTCTCATTGATTTTATAGAGTATATCTACATTCTGAAACAGTTTCCAGCTAGTTATAGTAATAATAATGGCATGTGTTAATGTTGTAATCTCTTAAGAGCTCATTTCTTCACATGTCTTTTTATAGAAACATTAATTCTTTTGGCAAAAAAAATTTGTGATGTTCTTTCTAAAATACTGAGGAAGAATATTTTTGCAACTGCTGCTTTGTATATTTTGGGTCTCATGCATGATTTATCACTTACTAAATTTGAAATCCAAATTATGGAACTGGCTATAGCTATTGCCAGAAAGCAGAATCTGCAGTGCTGGAAAAGGACTAAAAAGGTTATCATCTGACTAAGCTGCAACCTTTCTTGGAACAACATTTGTATTGTAGGTTACTAACAGCTTTGCAATCCACAGGTGCTCCCTCACAATAGCAAAAGTGTTGTAATTCATCTATAATCAGGACATTATTTTTACTGCAAGTTATTCTGACTTTGCAGTCAATGGAAACTAACCAGCTATAGTAAAAGTGTTGTCATTCATCTATAACTGGGACTGTACTTCCATGGTAAGTTATTCCAACTTTGTAGTGAATGAAGACTTACCAGCAATAGCAAGTGTGCTGTCATTCATCTAAAATAGAAGGGAGGAGAAGTGAGAAAGATGGACAAAATGCAGAGCAATGTATTTGCAAAGGAGTCTGAGTGAAATAACCCCAGGGTAGTGCAAGGAAATGGTAAGTTGGTGAAATTCAGTACAGCTGAAAGGCCACAGCTTTTCCTTTGGCATCTGCCTGCCTGATCTCAGACAGGATGAAGGGGTGCAGGGCAGTGAATGTGCTCTGGTGAAGTCAAAGCTCACTGGGGTTGTAGAAGCTGCTTGCAGAGCTCAGTGCACTTTAAGGTAGGGTAAGTAAGGTAAGTATTATCTTATATATTACTTATATACCTGAGTATTTTAAAGCTGGCTTGGACATAGGAGATTGCAGTGCAGACATCCCATACATAGCTTTTCTAGGCAAGAAATCTGCCCTTTTTTGTGCTACAAGAGCACTGTAGGCACTTAACAATTATTAATTATAACTAATTAATAATGGTCCAAATCCTTGGCTGTGATTGAGGACTTCAGAGAATAACTCATCTAGGGTTGTAGGAAAAGATGGCTCAAAACAATCTTAACCAAATCCTGGGCCAGCTTTGTGCCTTGACTTTGCTCCAGCAAAAGATAAAGCAGCAGGGTACAATTTGTTCTAAGACATTAGCAAGGGAGAGAGAAGGACATAATGAATACATTTTATTGGTAATGCACAAGAAGAATGCAGAGTGGTGGCAAATAAGACTATTAGGGAATAAGAGTATAAAATTAGATGGAAAGGAAGAGATGAGATTGGTCAATTCCACTAGTCCTAAATCAACATTTCATCTCAGAAACCACAAAAGTCAGCAGCTGAGTGGAGGCGAATGAAAGACTAGGGTCAAAACAACAATCATAATTTATCTGAGTGTCAGAAAAGCATTTTTACACTAAGTACACAACACATCGATTTACACTTGATAGACAGTACTTACACAAAAAGAGACTTCAACCCTCCCTGAATAGCCTGCAGAACAATACAGATTCTTTTCATGGTAAACCTAGGGGGGGAAAACAATCCCTTTTTATACAAGGAATTTTCACTTAAGTATTTGAGTCTACTGGGAACAGCCTGAAAGACACATGCCACACTCCCCACTCACATCTCCAGAGGCTGGTGGTTTGATGTGCTGATGCTATTTGATAGTGTGGGGGGCACTTTTAGGAACCTTGGTGGAAAGAAGCACAGCAGAAAGCTTCAGCTGTTGGTTTCATCCCTCTTTGGAGGTGCCTGATGGAAGATCCAGGAGTTGTTTACTTGCACAACAAGGAGCAGGGTATGCTGGTAGGAAGACCAAGTTTCACCTTTGGGAGTCAAAGGACTGTGTTTGATAGCAAAAGATTTGCTTCCTTTGCTGGTCATGTTGTTTTTGCCTTTTTTACAACAGAATAAAAATATTGTTCCTTTAAGAAAAGACCTTCTTGGCTATTGTTGTTGTTATCTGCTGAGTCATGCCAATAATTGTTTATTTTAGCATTCCTAGAGAATTTTAGAGATAGTTTACTCCCCCTTCCCCAGAAGGCAGTTAGGAAAAACTGTGTAATTTCATAAATAAAATAAAACTAAGGAGTTTTTAGTTGAGAGCATTTCCTTTAATGGTCTGCTATGCAACAGTTCAGCAGTCGGCTGACTCATGGCAACCTGAAATTGAAAATGACTTGGGGTTGAGGGAAAGAGAGAAGAGGACAGGAAGAATTATACTGGCCAGTATACTTTAACTATCTATATAATAGCTGGATCCTCATTTTGTTCAACTAACCATGACCTCACAGAATTCAGGCATCAGCTCTGTGTCTGGTCCAGAGCAAAAGATGTATTTATAAATTAGATTAACATAATCACTGATGAGAAAAATATATTCAGTTACTTAATTCACTTTTGTTTTGATAATCTTCAATGCTACCAGAAGCACACTGTCAGAGCTATTTTCTTTTAGTTCACCATTTTTTGGAAAGCCCTTCACTATCTCTGGAGAGAAAGCTCATGCTTTGTTGTTGCCACTGTCTCACTTCTATTATATAGCAAATTGTGTTTTTTTTCTATACTAGTTCTATAGAAATAATCTAAACAAGTGAAATAAAGTATCTTTTTTTATGTATTCAAAAACCAAACTCTGGATGTATTAAGAGAAAAGAATAATAACCCTCAAAAAGCCAAAACCACCAGAAAAAAACCCACTTTTCCCTGTTCCAGAAACTTCTCTGACTGTATCCTGCATGATGTTATTTACAGTCATTGAAGAAGGCCAAAGTGATTTTGCATATGAGCTGCTGTCCTAGTACACTGCCTTTTGTAAGACATATGAAGATCTCAGCTACTTTTTCCTTTCTGGAGAAACAAAGACTGGAAAGTGGGAGATTGTTTCAGAGAGGACAGGGGAAATCTCACTGTGAGAGAAAGGATTACTCTGCTTTTTGAAGCTTTTGGATTCCCTGAATGTGTCCAGAACATTAGAACATCACGCATCCTCCTCCCGACCCTGTGTCAAGGGTGATCCATACTGATGAGATGTGATGGGATCTGCTGGGTTTGGATCTGCTAAGCCTCTTGCATTTGGCTGATATGAAACAGAAGCACATCTTCTTCTGCTTTATGCCTGGGTGAGCCATTTCTGTAGCCATCAGAAAGCCTTCATTAGTCAGGTTGTTTGGAGAGCAGGCACACCAACTGCTCAACCTGAGCTGGCTTAGCTTTTCAGAGCCCCTGAATTCCTGCAGCTGCACAGTAGAAAACGCAGGAGGGAAGAATGCAGAGTGGTTTTGGGGTACCCTGAGCTGCTTGGGTCCAGAGGAAGAAGGGCATGAACACAATCCTTGGGCACTGAGTGGAAGAACCATTACGTGGGTTGTCACGGAGCTCGAGTTCTTAGCGTGACACCAGCAGCTAAGAGGGCTTTGTGCCACAGTGGTTTGGTCACTGCCAGAAGAAGGGAGAGCAGTGGGATGGGATGCAGAGGGCATTGGCACCCATGCTGTGCTGCTGGAGGATCCTGTCAGCGAGAGAGGTGACAGCAGGGTCACACCAAGGGACTTGGATATGGGACACAGCGAGCAATTACGGCTTGGGAGCACACAGTCTGCTTGAGAGCAGGCAGATTTCCCAATGCATAATTCAGTACCATAAACATGTACATGACACTAACTCCTTCTCCTGCCAGACTACTCTCATTTCTTGACAATAACCTCACTAAATTGACCTGGAAAGAAAGAGGCATTCAACGTTTATAATTTGATTTCTGCCCTATATAATTTTGGCTCCTCTCCTTCTCATGTAGCTGCTAATATGAGTTACTGCAGATTTAGTATTTTGTTACAGATTAATTCAATGGGATTTTTGACTAAGCTAGCGTCCAAAATGACTTTGCACTTGGTGACATCTGCGATGCCAGCATGCAAAATGATTCTTCTGGCATTTTTACAAATTCTATTGTACCACTGAGTAGGTCTTGAGAAATCCAGCTATGACCATATCTGATTTGGCTAAGAACACCTAGTAATATAACACAAGTAGCGATAATAGTTATTTTGCAGGAGTAAAAGCTTCTGGCTATTTTCATTCTTTCTCAGGCAGACCCGGAGCCCAGGCATACTTTCAGTGGTTTTCATATACCTGTCACAGTCAAAATTCTTTTAGGTTTGACTAATAAGACCAGACAGTTGCATCAGGACAGACACATTATGATGCTGATTTTTTTTCTGTTGTAGAACAACTGGTGTCTTTAAACAAAATCCTCCTTCTTCTGTCTCTGCCATCCCTTCTTCTCATGTACCTGCTGAAGCCCATTAGACATAGATCTTAGATGTATCTATATAGATACAGATTTTAACATTTCTGCTTGGCTGCCTTCAAGAGACTTTTCACTGCCAGAATGGCTTTCTTTCCAAACCTTTTATTTGGAGGATGTTCTGGTGGTAGGAAGCCCAGATCTTAGAAAATTCATTATGCCTTAAGAACTGAGGTCCACTGCCAGTCATCAGAGTCCTCAGCATTTGTTGAAAGCAATTAAGGTAATTTTATTTATCAGATTCAATTGTGTCCCTTTTCCAGACTGTCTTTACATTGTTGACAAAGGTACACAATTTTTAAGATCACAATGTCACTTTTCTTCTGATTACTCATCTGCATTTTGTGATTCACCTCTACTGCAACATTTTCATTGACATCATCCCTTTGCCAGTAAAAACATGTTTTCTTACTAAACTATTCATTAGCTTCAGTTTCAGAGCCTGTCCTTGTTCCCAAGTTAGTGTTTTCTAACAATTGGCCATTTTCTTCCTCATTGATTAGTTCATCTCTTACTGTGCTACTGACACCATTAATTGACAGAGAGGGATTATGCCTCACTGATCAAGGAAGAGGTGGTGCCAAATAGCTGAGATTCATGGTAAAATCCCCTTACATGTGTGGAACCTACATCAGAAATACACATATATTTTTTAAATTCTTCATTTTTTATAACTAGAAGTCTAGACACTTATAAAGAAGATGTTTGTTTCTTGTGTATATTTTTACTGCTAGACCGTAGAAAGCCCTGGTATTCATTAAGGAAAAATTAAATTGGAGGTGTGAAAGCACCAAGATGGCTTAACGGCATTGGGAATCGCAAAGACGCTTTGCTCATCACTTCTTTTAACCGAGACGAAAGACAACGGGCATTCACTCGCTAGCTGACAGCAAGGAGCTGGGTTAAAGTTACTTGTACAGTGCGCTGGGTACCGACAGCAGAACGTAAACCCGCATTTAGGGCAGGCGCTTTTCGGGACTACCGAAACGTGCAGAAATAACATTCCTGCAGAATTCCTGAGAAAGGCTTGGGCCACCGGCTCCCGGGGCACCGAGGGGCCGCTGCCCGCGGTGCCTGCCGAACTCGGGCTCGGGGGCTCCGTGCTCCCTCTGGCACCGGGCAGGGACTGCGGGCCGGGCCGGCCCGAGTCCGATGCGGGCAGCGCGGGGCCGAGCGGGGCAGGCTCAGCGAGCGGGCGGAGCTGTTCACACGCCGGGACGCGGCTCTCCGGGAGCCCATCCCGCCCCTCCGCTCCGGGCACACTCCCGAGGCCGCCGGGGAAGACGCTGCCGCGGGCGGGCGGTTGTCCCGAGGAGCCGCCGCTCCTGCCGCCGCCTCACCTGCGGCCGGCCCGTCCCTCCACCCCCGCCACCCCGCGCCGGGGCCGCCGAGCCCCAGCGAGCCGCCCGGGCACAGCGCGGCGGTGGGCGCGGCCTCCTCCGCCGCCCGCCCCTTCCTCCCTCCCTCTCTCTTTCCTCCCGCCCGCCGCCGCTCCCGCACCCCCGGCCGCCGCCGCTCCCGCGGCCCCGCCGGTGTCTCCAGCCGCCCCCGCCCGCCCGCTCTCGGTCTCCTCCTCCTCCTTTCCCCCCGCCCTTCCCGCGCGGTGGTTCGCTCCTCCCCGCCCCTTTCCCCCACCTCTCCCGTCCCCTCCCACCCCCGGCTCCCCGCGGTGGTCTGGCCCGGCCCGGCGGCGGAGGGAGCGGCGGAGCGGGCGGGCGGCGCTGCCGGGCGGGGGTCTCGCTCTCCGGGGGTCTCGCTCTGCGGGGACGCGGCGAGCGGCGGAGCGGGGCGGGGGAGGCGGCGCAGCAGGGAGCGAGGCAGCGGGAGCGGCTCTCCGACCGCGGGCAGCACCATGAGGTGAGCGGCCGGCTCCGGAGCGGGCGGCTTCGCGGGGTGGGGGGCGATGCTCCGCGCCCCCCGGCTCGGCCGGCGCACGGCCGGAACGGGAAGGGCACTGGGAGCCGGGGGGATCGGCCGGCGGCGGGGGAGGGGGCCGGGCCGAGGGGAGCCCCGCGGTGGGGGAAGGGCCCATTGTTAGTGGCGGCGGGGGAAGGGCGGCCCGCCGTCCCCGTCCCCCCGCGGCGGCGGCGAAGTTGCGGTCGGGGGGCGGCGGCGGGGCCCGGGTCCGGGGTGGGGGGCGGCCCCGCTGCGGCGCCTCCCCCGGGCCGGGCACGGCGTGAGCTCCGGGCGCCCGGCTCCTTTCTTTCTCTGCCGGTGTTTTTTTTTTTTCTTCTCCCCCTTTCCCTCCGCCGTAGCCGGCGCGTGTTGCATTGCAGCAGCAGCTGGGCTTTTCCCTCGGTAATCAATAAAGAGGCGCCGGGGGGAAGCGGGGAGGGGGATCCCCCTCTCGGCAGCCGGGGAAGTGCCGCGTTCGGAGGTGCGCGATGTAAACACAGAGGTGGCCGCGGCTGGGGGCGGCAGGCGGGGAGGTGGGTGCCTGCCTGCCGCCTTCCCGCCGGGAACTCCGCTCCCCGCCGGCTTCATTCATTCGAAGGCGATTTTCTGCCTCCCCCCTTCCCCCCCGCCATCCTCCCCCCAGCTCGCTTTTAGCGCCTGTTCTGTTTCCGTAATCTCCTCTGTGGATTGGTGCAGGACCCGGTGAGAAATGCGGCTCGGTGGCCGGGCCAGCGCCGGTACGGCTGTCCGGGGACGCCGCCGTGCTCCCTGTAGGCCTGCCCCTCTCTCAGACAGCTGGGGAAACGAGTTACTCATGCCTTCCCTTTTCTTTTTTTTTTTTTTTTTCTTTCGCCTGGAAGTTATTGTCTGCCTTGCAGTTGGATATGAGCGTTCTTTGTCTTAAAGACACGACTGTGAGGTCCTTTGGAGTAGGGGTCCGGCAAGGTTTGCGTGATCAAAGTGGGCAAATTCCTCTGCTGCGTAAAACTGACGAGCCATTGGAATTCCTTGTCAATTACAGGAAAATCCTAATACAATTTTTTGTACTGCGAGGATTCCCTCTTTCAGTGCACCTTCAGTGGAAAGGGTAGCGTTGCAGCGGGAAGCATGGGAACAATCTCCCTGCTGTTTTGTTTAGAATTGTGTTCCTGTATTTCCCTCTAGTTTTCTTTGTTAACTGTAGGTATTTATGTCCCGCGTTATTTTAAGCTTTGTTTTGTCTTGTGATAATTTATTTTCAGTTATTCGTGTTGCTCATGTAGAAGTCAGATATCCTGCAAACGAACTTGGAAAAACCCACAAGTTTGTGTCCAGATCCTTTAAGCAGAGGTGTTCTTTTTAATTATCTTGACAGCCTTCAGCACAATGAACGCTGCTAATCGAGCAAGGCTTGGCACAAACACCTCGGGTGGAAGTTTGGGATTCGTGCTGGCAAAAGGCTCTTTAATTGTGAGGGTGATGCTGAGTGAGGAGAGCTTGTGTAGCTGTATGTGTGCTAGGACTTGTGCCAGCTTGGAGGGAGCACAAGTATTCCTCTCAACCAGCACAACAGGAAAGTGTCTAGGTTGAACCTACCCTTAGGTTGCTTATTTAGGTGTTTGAATAGCTGACTTGCAGCAGTGAGTAAATGTAGGTAAATGAATATATTACTGGCCTTGGAGCTTTCTGCCCTGCCTGCAGAGCAGAGGGAGATGAAGTGGTGATTTGGAGGGCTGCTCTGATGAGTGGTCCTGGGGTGTTTCAAAGGAAACTGACTTCCAGAACGCTTGGTTCCAGCCCTCTGGAAAAAAAGAAACAAGCTGTACCAATTAAACTACACAGGCTAAAAAAATGATGTGGTTTAAGAAGCATTTTCTCTCAATAGAGGCACTATTAAACTCACTCAGTTTTGTTTAATTGGTCCGACTCCAGTGCAATGGCAAGCTTTCACTGCACTGCTCTCTCTTTGGGCTTGTTTAGACTATGGTTGATGGTATATTTCTGAAACATGTTCAAACAATATCTTCATGCTGTATATGTTCAGGCAATGACTTTTAATGTGCATTTGCTGGTCAAGGCGAGGTCTGATGGGTGAGGAGTGACAGGGCAGATGGGACGAGCAGCCAGCATTCATATACAGCTCCTGTGTTTGCAGATGCTGTTAAATCTTAGCAGTTCATACTAAAAATATACTTTTGGCACAATATTGATGGTCTCGTGGGATGAGTAAACTGCCTTCTGTCATTGCTCTTGGGCAGGTAAGTGTGCAGTTGGTACTCCAAAGAATAAAGAAAATAAATAGATTAACTGGAGCAGGGTGAGGGGGAAGCACCTTCACTTTCTTTCCTATGTTTTCTCTTTTCTTCAGCCATCACGAGCCTGAACTAATTCTGATGATTTTGTGTTAAGATCTTGTGTCTTGTCTGGGTGTTTAGCTGGTCAGTTACCAAAGAGGAAACTGATTTCCCTTCTGTCAGATAATACTAAACATCGTTGTGAAGAGCATCTTTGAATGTTCAAATAATCAGCAGCCCTGTAAGACACAAACACCGACACTCCACAAGAATTAATTCTTGCAGAAGTCTGCTTTGTATTCAAATTGAAATGATATGCTATTTGAATAACATCTGTTGGGGTTTTAGGTTGCA
This sequence comes from Zonotrichia albicollis, assembly GCF_047830755.1. Taxonomy (NCBI): domain Eukaryota; kingdom Metazoa; phylum Chordata; class Aves; order Passeriformes; family Passerellidae; genus Zonotrichia; species Zonotrichia albicollis. The sequence continues at coordinate 15,578,449 of NC_133821.1, forward strand.
GAGAAACCCTGAATATTAAATATCCCAGTGAAATGGTCTAGCCTGAGTATGAGGTTACTTGGTGCCTGAATAGGGCTGTGTGTATCTGTGTCTCCTGCCCTAGGTAAACAGCTGATTCCCACGGACACCTGTTGCTCTCTTTGTGCTCTGCTCGGCTGACAGAAGTGCTGCCCCTAATCCACTTTCCTGAGAGCACTTACAACATAATAGGTATCCAGGAATGGGCGTTTTCAGGGGAGTTTCCGTTCACCAGCTGACTGGAAGGTGGTGGAGGTGCAGGTAACAGCAGAGTTTGGTGCCCCTGTTCTAGTAAAAGCATGATTTCCATCCTGTTTGTACAAGAAGAACGTGTGTGAACAGACTTTTATTGTAGCATATGTTGAAGTCTGTGTTACAGAAGCTGGTAAACACAACTCTGCTGCTAGAGCTGGGATTCTGCACTGAAGGTTAACTGAATTACCTTTTTTTTTTTGCATATCAGGCTCATTTTGAGTGTTAACTCCAATAAAAACAAATGAGCTTTACAAGATACTGACTTCTTAAAAATCAAACTGTACAGCCTTCTCTTGGGATTACTACATCCATTTCTTTGTGTGGGAAAGAATTGTTTTTCATTAGTGTGCTGGTCAGAAAGCAGACTGCTTAGTCGGGTTTCATTGCCCAAGTTCCCAAGAACTGGGAAAGAAACAGCATTTTTTAGAAATTTTAAATTTGAGTATTTCCAGAGCCCAGTATAATACTATGTGTTTATGATGGGCTACTATGCCCATCTATATACTATATAAGTGAATTTCATTCCATGTTTAGATAGGGCAAACAGCTAAGTCACTATAGATTTTGCCTTTTCTGAAAAGTCATGTCATATTCTCACTTGTGTTTTGAAGCTAAAAAGGTGGCTAAATTTGTGGTCTCTAAGCCACACTGAAATTTCCATTTACTTTAAATCAGCAGCTTTTCTGCTCAAATATATTGCTACAGAATGCACTTCATGTTGTTACGTAAAAGTCAGCATTTTTTGTGCCTGGATTGATAAACCTTCATCGTATTTTAAGTGTTGTGTTAAGAAAACTAATCCCATACTCAGTGTTTACTGAGTGCAAGCCCACAGCACAAGTAACAAAACACAAACCTCCATTAGGACTAGGAATGCTTGAGGAACCCACACACATTTCCTGGGGTTTCCAGGAAAGTGGGTACACCGAGAGCATTATTAGAGACAATAGTACACTTCAGTCTGCTGCAATAACTGCAGTTATTTAAGGTGGTGAAACAGCACAGCAGCAAGGCCATCAATTTGATGGTGACATTAAGTTATTCTTGGATACGTAAGGTAACTCTTTGGAATTGTGCCTTTAGTTTTAATACTTGCCCGAATGGTGTATTTGAAATAGGAGGCTTAATTTAGTTGAGAAATATTTGACAAAATGTTGGAAGTGCAAGCAGGCAGTTAAATTAGACTGGATATGCATAACTGCAAGCAATACAGTTCCTAAAATTGCTTGTATCTCAAGAGAAAAATTGGTGGTGTGGGCAGGGTTTTTTTTTTTCAGGTGGATACAAAAATTCAGGTTACTTTCCTTGTTCTTAAGTATACTAACAGATGGACTGAGTCATCTGTCTGATAGAAAGTGTGGTCTTTAGCTTGCACTTTATTTGTGACAGTTGCAAGTAATTTTTGGACAGGCTGTTTCTGCCCACCTGATATGGGATCTGACAGCTGTTTTGCCCCCAAGGCCTCTGGATAGTTTAGTGAATTATTTTGATAGTAAAAGTATAAATCTTTAAAAATTTGTCCTGTGAATGGAGAGTTGCAGGAATGAGAATCTAATTTTTTTTAGACAAAGCTATTTATGACCATCTTAGCAATTGTGTTGTCAGCCTCTAAAAATTAGAAACAGTCTGGGAGTGTGTATAATTGAGGAATGCTCTCTGGAAGGGCATGTACGAGTTTTTTCTTGACTCTGGTTCAGGGTTTCGTGTTTGCTGTTGGAGGTCAGAAAACAAGAGCGGGTTAGTTGGCATCCTGCTTCAGGCCACTCCAGCCTAAAAGCTTTTTTTCTCCGCTTCCATAAAAAGCAGAAACATTTTTCTCCCAGCACCTGTTTCAGTGGATGCTTTGCCCTAAGTGACGTCTCTGGGCTGTGCCTCAGGCATGTGATTGGAAATACTTTGTAATGAGGGCTGCTCCTTGCCATGCCAGGGCAGCTCATGTGGAACTATTATAGAAATGGGTTATTGAACCACTGCATAGAGTCATTTGCTTTCGTTACTAGAGAGAGCAAATGTATTTTTGTGAAACAGATATTATTCCCTTCTTTGCTTTGACCTTTCATCTAGAATTGCTTTTGACAGTTCATGCCTGCTTCCACTCAGCGGTGGAGAAATCCATGTGCCAGCTCTTTAAACATCCTGGCATGTTTAGGTTTTAAGAGTGCTGTAGTGGTGGGAGAGAGCAGAAGATAGGTGCTTTTTGTGTTCAATTAATAAAAAATTGATTTCTAGTCATAGCTCACGTTAAATGTAGCAGAGACTGAAGTCACATCAGCCTTGCTGAGCTGTCAGCTGTGTTATTTGTCGGTGCCTGCCTCGCTCTCCCACCCCACCTTGCCCTGCCAGTCCTTGGGAATTCAGTACAGCTAGTTTGTGTTCTTGGGCTGTTAGACTCTCCCTTGGGATTGATGTGGGAGTGAGGTACAAACTGCTTTTGTACCTGCCTGTATTTAACCCTGCAATGAGGAGCCACTGTTGTGTCCCTGCTGTGCCTTTCCTAACTTCCCCTGGGCTCTCACTAACCTGGAGAAGAACATCGTTTGTATGGAGCTTTTTTTGGTTGGATAATATACAGAAACTTTTTCCCCTTTTAGAAATAGCTGCACCACCTTATTTCACCTTTCAGATTTTCTAACATGAGAAATAAAAACGTGTGTCTAAGTAATTGAGTCTGATTTGAAAATGCTCCGTAGCAATACTGGTTACAGAGAAAAATGTTGAATTTTACTTCAAATACCCCTAATAAATTATCCTTCTAATTGCCAAACCTTTTCCCTGCTATCATGTATTACAAGTCTCCTTCACTGTAGCTGTTTCATGAGAAATGTTAAAAGATTCCAGAAGAGAACGGGGATGTGCTTGCCAGCCTGTGCTGGTGTTACGTGTTGGTTTGTGCTGCTCCTGATGTTGTGGCTCTGTATGGGAGCTTATGGAACTGCTGCTGGGGAGGTGATGTGACATCTCTCTGGGGCTCCTGCCCAAAGCTGGTGACAGCCTGGTGGGGAGCAGAGACGTGGGATGATGTGTCAGTCCATCTCGGATCCATCTTTCCAGCTGAGCTGCTTGTAACACGCACATGTTTGGGGAATCAGTGCACAAGTGAATGTGAGGGATTGAAGTACAACTCTCTTGTCTCTTTGAGTAATCTTTAGGCAAGGCTCGTTAAAAGAAAACACCACCAATATTCAGGAAAAAGAAATATTCTGCTCTTGGTTTCACATATTGAAAATTCTCCAGGCAAAGCTGTTTTATGTAAAAGAAGAATAGTAAAAACAATTTCAGTTTAGTCCAAAACTGGTCTGCTTCTTTGCAAAGTGAGTGAGTTGGTATTGTGTGTTTTGACTTTTTTTTTTCTTTTTATGTTATGGTAAAGGAAGGTGCTGACACCAGGTGAAGTATGGGAGAAAGAAGTGGAAACTGATTGCACTCCAGAGGGTGATACAAAAATGCTACTTTGCTGGACTGGTGTGCTGCCAGAAATAACTCTATAAACTTCTAGCGTGCAGCACAAATGCAATTGGAAGGGTTTTGTTTGAAATTGTTCTTCATTGTCTTTTCACAAATTTGAAATTTCTGTTTCCTGAACTGGTTTACAAAATAATCTGTGCTTACTGCAAATTCCATATGGAAGGTAAGGCAAGGTTGTGGTTTGCTGAAGTAAACTTGGTACCTAGTCCAGAACAGAACTTTTAAAACCTAGAATTAAGCAGAATGGTAAAAGAGCAAGAGTAATCATTGATATAGTTGAGGCCTATATTCTGCATTAGTTGCAGTTTTATAGCAAGTAAAGAAAGATTTAAATTTTCTTTTTAGAGGAAATAAATTTCTATGTATGTCCTTAAAGCATTTTCCTAAAATGCAGTTTAACTGACTTCTGTCAGTTTATTGCTGGTTACCATACAGTGAAAGCAACTTTTAAACTGAAATGCCTTGAAGGGCATGTAGTTTAGATAGAGTTTCATTGTGGTCCCATCTGGCTCCTGGTGAACACTTTTCTGTTTCAGTTGTGTAGACCAATATGTCTTTGTAAGCGGTCATGTCTGCTAGAACTTTATATTTTGTGGAGATTTCCATTAAGTTGCCTTTTTTTTTCCTGTTGTATGGACTGGAAATGGAAGTACTAAATGGAAAGATGATTTAAGACTCATATATTTCCAACAAAACTTTCAATAGTGCTGCATTAGTGGTATTTTTACTGGCGCTGGTGGAAAGAGGTGGTTGGTAGTTTTAGGCTCCTTTCAGCTCTCTGGTTGGCTTTGCAAATGTGACTTAAGCAAAGCTCTGAGTAAATCTGGGCATTGAACCTGGCAGTTTTGCTGCCTAAAATCACTAGTTCTTCCAATACCTTATGGTGAATATGTGGCTTTTTTCAGGCTCCACGCTTCCAGCTCCAGATGAGCAAGAATTTTCCTTTTCTAGCTAGTGTATGTTTTTCATGTAAATAATGCATTACAATGAACACTATACACTGCTACTCATTTTGAAAACTTGTTTTCTCCCTATATTTTCCTGTTCTATAAAAATCTCATTGCCCTTTGCTTTCCTTTAAAAGCTTCTATAAAAGAGTCTTCTATAAACAGTGCATAGTGATGTGTGCACCTTTTATTATATCTCCTGTGTTGAACTCTTGTTGGTATTTGAGGAAAATGTATGATCCATTTGGCAAGCCTTAGTCCATTAAACAGTGCTGGCTCTTCTTTAAGAGTACCCAGCCTAAGTTTTATTAAACCGATTTTATTTTAAATATTGTTGGATTTGTATTTAAAACTGTACACAGTGAAGCTTTCCTAGAAAACTTGCATTGTGTTCTTGAATGCATTTGCAAAGCCTGTTTTTAGAAATCTGCAATTGGCTACTGTGGATGATGGTAAATGAACTTCACAACTCCAGAATAAACGTAGTTACCTGTTGTCTGAAATAGATGGTGTGGCCAGAGTGACCAAACAGTGAAACCTGATCCAAATGAGCCCAATTTTGGCAGAGATAATGAATCAAAATAGTGAATGACAGCACTAGGGAAATGAACAGTGTTGAAATTTACCATTTGTATATGTAAATTTAATCACTGAACGTGCTACTTAAGAGGTATGGTTTGGTTTTTGATATGTACTACTCTAGCAGAAATACTGACTTATTTAAAAAAAGAATATGTTTAGAGGTACTACTTTTTTTCCTAGTTCAAAATACTTCTGCTTTGATAGAAATCTCAGAATATGGTCAGAATTATATTTCAATTTATTGTTATACACTGATCTACTTAGTTGAATCACATTAGGAGGATGGTGCAGGAGGTGTATGATGTATGTACATGAAATAAACATGTTTGGAACACAGGATTTTTTCCAGTCAGATATGAACAGTCTGGTCTGGAGTCAGTAGTTCTGTCCCTGGTCTCTGGTAGCCAGTGCTTTCCCCCTTGGTCAGAGCCTGCTGTTCCAGGGCTCAGGGAGGACTGAGCTTTGCAGCTCAGTGTTGTTCTCACCAAGGGAAGGTTGAGGAGAGAGGTCCATTTTGGAAAACGAGCAGGGAACCTGTGTCTAGTCATGAGTAGGAGGATGAGGAGATGAATGATTAGAGCACTTGAGTAGTAATTGCTTGAACTTTAACATTAAAGTTGTTGTTCAGCTGCTTCTTCAGTGTGATGTGTTTGGGAGAGTAACTGACAATGAGGTTTTGTACTATTTCAATGGTTTCCTTGGGTTTTGAGTGGAAATGCAGTAGTGGCTTTTGGATGAAAATTTTTACTTTGGGATTGAGCAAGAAGACCAAAGCAGTAAGCATATAAAAGAAGTCAGCCAAATAGATTTTGCATCTTCAAGATCTCATGCTGCAGTCTGAAGAATTGTGGTGGAAATCATTGTTTTATTTTCACACTGTGATTGATGAGTCCAGTAGCCTTTGGTTTGGTGATCAGCTGTGTTAACTGCATCATACATGAATTATCCTCAGAATGATTTCTGCTGCACTTTACATCTGACCTTGCATCGAATTGTGAGATGAAGAAATCTGGATGCTGCACTCAGAGATTTGATTTTGTATTCTGTCAGTATCTTTGAGTAGTCTGTTCATAAAGTTTGGAGGAATAGGGTGGCTTCAGGCTTTTTCTTTGGCATACTGTAAAGGTGACTTTGAAGCTAAAGGGTATTCTTTTCATTTTGTGTACCTTTCTTAGTCACTGATGGAACAGGTCTGTGCTCCTGTAATTGTCACAGGAACATAGCTTCCAACAATAGCTAAATCCACAAATGGATGGCATATGACAAACACAAAGGTTGCCTTGCAGGTTATGGATGCTGTTGCTGTCGCTGTGTTGCTCTAAATTTATGAACATGACAAAGATTTTGTAAGGAGAGGCAATATATTTCATTAGATCACCTGCTGCAGTGGTGGGGAACAGGACACGGGCAACTTCACACACCCAAAGGCTGAGTTCCTCACAAAGTTGCTCAATTATTTGGAGACATCATGTGGAGGTTTTGTTCTGTGTGGATTGTTGCAGATACAGGTAAATGTTACTGCGTGGTTTATTTTTTTATAGGTAGCTCATGGTTTTGTGTCTGACCTCATAGCAATATTTGGTGTAATTCTTATTTCAGAGATTAAGGAATTGGGTGCTTGAAAACAGGTTAGCAGCTGTAGGATCTATTTAAACTGCAATTTGTTTTTGTATTACTCTACAAAGATGATGTCTGCATAAAGGAAGTGGAGATGGCATTGCAGAGAGCAATGTCAGAAAGTAAACCTGTGAGAATACTTTTCAAATGTCACTATTTCCATCTAAAGCATCAAGATATATTTTCCTTTGAAGCATCTGACTACTGGAAGCCATTGGGGGAAAAGGATGCTTGGAATGCCTTTTTTAAAGAGCACATGTTTGTTATTTTTGTGGAGAGACAGTCTTGGTCACTGGTGTGACTTTTGTGTAGCAAATCTGTAGGATGCAGATAGAAGTGGATTGCATTGCAAGGCTTGCATCTTTAGACATGACTAATGCTTAATAACACTTAATAGTAGGATTTTATTTTCCCTGTCGAAATCCCCAGTTACCACAGGATAGAGGAGTGTACTGTTAAGCCAATTCTGAATACCCAGGATATCTTGCCTTGAATTTCCATGCCTCCTTTTCTTAGGGCAGATGGATCAAGAGACCTCTCCTCTTGTAGTGTTCCCTGCCCCAACAATAAAAAGAAAATCTTGATATGAAGGCTGTTCATGTAACTGTGAGGAATGCTTGCAGCTTTGGTGATTTATGTAGTACCAGTCTCAACATTGCCCAGATTTTGAATCCATGTATTTAAAATTTCACATTTTTCCATCTTGAGTTGAACTAACCTCCTGGGCCCTGAGTGTGTCTGTGCTTGGGGTGGCTGTAGGGACTAGACTCACCCCAAAGCCCACTTACCTACCAGGTATTTTGGTTGTAACTCTGTGAGCTTAGCCTGGTCTTGTCTTGGAATGGAGAGGGTGTTTAAGAAAGAACTACCCAAGGAACAAAAACCTGAGAGAGGATTCTCTCCACTTTGCTGCTGCATATTTTTATATAATTTATGGTGTATCAATGTATCAATTTCCCAGCCTCTTGAGTGATTGTAATTTTCTTGTTTCTTTTGGGAACATGGGGAAATCTTGTGCAATTCTTACTGTCTTATAGAAAACTTTCCCATGAAGAGGCCCAGGGTTTAAGTGTGCATACATTGTTATGAAATCTAAAGAGAAACTAATTTTAACTTCAAAGTAGTTTGGGTAGGTGCTCATTTTTATTATTTTGTAAGACAAAACCAATCCCCCAAACAAAACAAAGCAAAACCATTTGGAAATAAAGCCATAGGCTTTTCTTTCAGAATTTGAGTGCTTTATTTTTTTTTTTTACATAGTATGACAGAAATGTTGTAAAATGACAAAAGCATTTCATGCTTTTGTGCTTCTAAGAACTTTTTATTGGTCATTATTAAAGAATTAAAATGTTGCTGGCCATATGCACTGCAGCAGGGAATTTTCTCTTGGCAGCACCCTACCCTCCAGCAACTTAAATGCACAAAATCATTTTAACATAGAACAGAATAAATGCTGGAGATGGTGAACTGGTGGCAAAGGTAATGTTTATGCTGTGGATAGTCTGTTTCTCAGGAAGACTGGGGTTAATTGTAGCTTGGCAAGTGGGGGGAAAAAAAAAAAGTTCCATATTGTTTTTCTGCAGTAGATTCCTGTTGCTATGCAACAAACAGAATGTCACTTAGTACAGGATATATTAAATTGGTATTCCCAGCACATATCTGTGCCCGTTCATTTTATACTTGAGCAGGAGGGGATGGTTTGGTTTCCTGTAGCCCTGGAGTATGAGATGTGCATTGGAGCTGCTATTCTGGGGCTTCAGTGACGTCAGTGCACTCTCTTTGTCTGCATGGATGGGACACCTGTGCAGCACAGCCAGGCTGCCAGGCAGACAGAAAAGGGCTGCTGGTTACCCTCCCCGAGGTGGGCTGGCATTGCCAAGCAACGTGTTAGCGCTTCCAAAGGGAGAAATTTGTTCTATGGGGGAAAAGATGGTTGGGCTGTGAATTGTGAGGACCTTTATGCGTGACGCAGATGGCGTCATCTGAATCTTTAAACCAGAATATCTGGTTAATTTTTAATTATTAGATTTAATGTTAATGTTTGAATGTGTTCATATCTCCTCTGCCTACCTCCCCATTCCCTCCAGTGCTAAACCCAACCAGTCTCAGCATCTGAATTCTGCATATTTGCTTTCAATGGATTCTGGAATAAATGTTTAGAGCGTGTTTGGGAAAATTACCCTCTGTGGCTCTGGAAGCAGTAATTAAGTAATGGACAAATGACAACATCTGGTAAGGCATTATTTTATAATCTAGTTAGTCTTCTGTAGTGGAAAACAAGGCAAAAGTAATATTTGAAATCGAGGAGGATGTTAATTTGATCTTTGCTTCAAAACCTGTCAAGCAGTATAGATCTCTGAAATACAGAAACTGGAAAGCTGAGGATTTGTAATACTGTGCTTTTTTAACATATGCATTGTGTCTTAGGCATGATGTTTATACTGTGTAATCATCTTATTTTAGTCAGTTTTCTGAATTTTTTTTTCTGGGTTTTGAAGGACAATTCACAAAATCTAAGCTGAAATTAAGGTAGATATTTAAATTAGCAGGTCAAATACTGTCTTTCTTGCTCTTAGAACTGTCTAACATCTCTTGAAATCTGAAGCAGATTTGAAAGTAGCTTTTCTTTAAAAAAAATACTGTAGTAGATGTACTTATGTGTAGCTTCTTAATGAAGCAGAAACCAAAAGGAAGAGTTGAAGTAGAGCTAGGAAAAGGTTCAAAACCCGTCTCAGTACTGTTCTCTTGCTTGTTTTGCCAAGGGGGTGTCTCTAATCTATAAAGCATCATTGAGCAAGCAGCCTTTAGTAGCACAAATGCCTTTCTGGTAGTCTGATGCTTAATTCAGACCTCAGTGCCAGGGAGTTGTGTGCCTGTTCTCAAGCTGGCCCCATAAAAAACATTTGTGTACACAAAGAGAATTTGATGCAACCTAAAAAAATTCTTAGGGCATTTGGTGAGATCAAACCTGAGCTCTGTCACAGGAATGGTTTAAATACATGGACGGGGATGCTTGGGGCCTTTTTGCTTTCTGTTTGGGAAGAGGAATCTCTGCCTCTGCTGCACAAATGTTTGATGAGAATAAAAAAACTGCTTGTAACTTTCAATGCTGTGATGGCTTGTTTTAGTTCTGTCTTTTGGCACAGGAAACAGTAGGAATTTGTAAAAATGGAATATCAGGAATTTGTAAAACTGTCTCCACTTCTTGAGAAGGGAGTCAGAATGAAATTTATTTGTGAAAATAATATTTTGATGTGTAATTTTAATGAAATGAACTTATTTTAGTGTGTAGATGGAGAAGTTGTAGAATATACCCAGGAAGGTGGGAAATTTGAGCTGTAAGTTTTAAGCAGTGTGCTGGCAGGCTGCTTTGGTAAATCCTAAAGGAACTCAGAGTAGAAAGTGGATGTTCTGGAGACACTGATTATAGAACAAAGAGCATTTAAAAGTTAGGTTCAGATGCTGTGCTGTTACAATAGGGCTATGACAACACACTCAGCTTTTCCTATCCATCATCTTTCCCCTCACATTGAAATTAAGTTGGAGAAAATGTTGTAGGTTTGATACCAGTGGTCCAAAGCTCTGTTTGGCTGTTGAAAAGAAATCAATACAATCTTTGTGTATAAGTGAGCTAGTTCTTGGTCATTAATTAATACCTGTATGCACACACCAGATGCAGAATTATCTCAAAAAGGATGTTGGAGCATGTGAATGGCTTTATGCTGTTTTTTCCTCCCATACAACAGAGCCTGGATTCTGGTTTGCAGCTAGAAATAGATGGGGGTTTGAAGCCTGCTTTGTTTTGTTGGTTTGTTTTTTAGTTTCTTTCTCTGTTGCAGAGGTTGGAAATTCTCTAATGAATGGGATAGGGAATTGCTTGGAGGTAAGATGATTTCATGGACTCAGTGTTTTCTGCAAGCACTGACTGCTTCTTATTTTTCAAAGAATTTCTGTCCTTTGGTGCTGCTTGAGAGTTGTCAGGGGTGTTCATTAGCTGTGTCCCAGCTTGTTTTCTTACTGACTAACTTAAGGCTGTGGGCCTGATCTGTCAAAATATTAAATTATTCAGCATCTACCTTAGTCCTTCAAAGCAGAGAGAATCTTAGATGGCCACTGAAGACAAAGGCTCCTAGATCATCTTGGATTAAATGAGCAATATCAGAAGCCTGGGTGCCCCATCTGTTGTGCTTCAGCCCTCCCATGGAGGAAACAACTTCTTGTCTGTTTCTCTTTTACTTCCCAACTTTTGCTAATTTCTTAAAAAGAAGCTGTGCTCAAGTTTGAAGCTCTCAAATGCTATATTTTATGACACTGTGCTTAAACTGTGAATAACTTCTGAATTTGGTATTCAGAACAAGTTTTGATTAATGTGCAAAAAACGTCACTACACATTGAATAATGAAGAAACCTACTAGCTGTTCGTTTACTCCTCAGTTCATCTATCCAAAGTCAGAGGCAGTCTGAGAAAAAAGGTGGGAGGGGTGAGAGGAGTAAGTATGTAACTAAGACTTTTTAATGGTTTTACAACTGCAAGTCTCTCCTTCCTTCATATATAAGCAACCAGAACTTTGCAGGGCTCTTAACTCATGTACTTTTTTTAAACTTTGGAGTTTATTTTTAAACCAGAATCCAGTGTAATTTTTTCATGTTCTTTAAAGATGGAAATAATGGGCCAAATATAATGTGCCATGATATTTGAAAGGCACCTAGATTTGGAACAGATTGTGTTGCCTAAAATCACTGTAACTCTTGGGAGTTCTTGTGCTGTTAGCAGAGCATGCACATGAAGGAAGCAAAGAGTGATCACAGCAAGGTGTGCTTGCCAGGAACCCAAACTCCAGGGATCTGTGCTCTCCTTGTACTGGACTTAATCAGAGTTCCTAACTTCAGCCAATTAACATCCATCAATCGTTATCCATCAGCTTTTAAGACAGGTCTGGAACACTTTGTTCACTGTCCTAGTGCTTTGTGTGGGTTAGACATGGTGGTTTTCTCTGAAGGTGCTTTGGATTGGATTAAATTGGTCTCCCCTTTGCCATACAGATAAAAGATGGGTGATGTTCCCCTGACTGGGGCAGTCCAGTGACTCCTTTTGGATAACTGGAAGTGCACAACAAATGATGAGATGGGTCAATTTTGTGAGTTTTGGCTACATGGCAGATGTAGGCTGGTTATTTAGGAAGGAGGTGGTGTGGTACTCTCTGAGCAGCAAGGAACAGCTTTTCAAAATATCTGTACACATTCTCTGCCTAAATCTTTGGAGGATCCAGAGAGAAATGATGCCAGAGACCATCCAGGCAGACAGATTCTTCCTGCAGGCTCTGGTTTGTAGGTTGCAGTTTGGAAACCTTATTTAAATGTATCTTTAATCTGGGATGGTATCACCTCTGTTGTGAAACTTTTTCCCATTCTGAATTATGATTGGAGGTTTTGTCTCACTACATTATTTAAATCTTCCTTCTGTGTATTAAGGCTTCCATACTCACTAACCATGGATAGATCAGCTTATTCTCTCTGAAGCTTCTCTACTGCATGTGAGGCTTTGTGTTTCTCCTGAGTCTTTTGAAGATTGAGCTCACCAGTTTCATTAATCTCTCATTGTGGTCTGTTTTTAAGACCTCCTGCCAGTTGTTACTGCATTTGGTCCCCCTCATTTGGAAGCTAAGGCTGATTGTTGTCCAGTCTGTCACATCCTGATTTGCATCTGTTCACTGGCATGTGTCTAAACATAGACCTGAACTTGTTTTTTCTGTCACTCTTCCAGTGTGCCAATATTAATCAGAATTCTTACCCTGCTTGCATCTTCTGGGCTCCTCTCCTCTCTGATAGCAAGAATACTCTTCCATCTCCTCATGGTTTTGCTGCAGCACAGGAATTGCAAAGCTGCACTTGATAAATTTTCTCTGAGTGGAGCATCTGGTGTCTGAATAAGGTTTTCAGATCTCCTTTCTGCTCTCCTTAGAGTAATTTTGTGTATAAATCTCTTACAAAAATGCCCTGTGAATGCTGTCAAGAACAAAGTCATTTGACAGCATCTCTGCCCTGTGTGGTAATTCATGTAGAACTCCAGAAGAACTGGAGGAAATTCAACTTATTTGACATCGCTAATTCATAAGTGGCATTGAAGATGCAATTGTTACCTTTTAGCAGGTTTTTACTGATAGTTTGTGCTGGTGTTTTTGTTGTGATTGAAGTTCAACATGCCAGCTTGCTTCCTTCCCCATTCCAAACCTCACGTCTGCTCTGGATGTAATGCTGGGCCATGGCTTCTGCAAACATGACTGACATCCCTCCATGGGCTGAGTCTGAGCACCAGCTGAAATGTAGTAGTTTCCTGGAAAATGTTGCTGAGTTTGACAGCTTGGAGCTGTATCTGTTCAGTGCAAGCCAAACAACTGCAGTCTCCTGAAAACTGAGGCTCGTAGCTGTGACATTCAGGTTTTTCTCATGGGGAGAAGATACATTGTAAGTGCAGACACAAAATATACAAAAAAAAGTGATCAGTCATGGTTGTAGCTTGCAAATTTTTGCACAGTTGAGAAGATGAGCTTTGTAAAAGCAAATCTGTTGCTGGTATCTCTGTCAGTACTGCAGGGAAAAGACTGAAGCATAAAGAGAGTGGTGTGAGCTCCCCTGTAATGCTCCTTTGTGAAGGATTCCCCTCCTGGGATCCAAGCAGGGTGGACTGGTTTTTGGAGTAAAATGCTGACCTAGAACCTGCTGATGATAGCCTGAAAGAGGGGAGGAGCTTGGTTTTGCAGGAATAACCCTCTTTTTACCTTAAACTCTTCTTGCTGTAGTTACACAACTGCACTGTGCTTCAAATTCCATTCCCTTACTGTGCTTCCAATGTGTTGCAGGCACCTGATTAAAATCCTTTCAGTCTGGCCTAGGCTGTTGTTTGCTGCAGTAGATTGTAGCAGAATCTTAAATTTGCTCTCTACTGAATCTTAAATTTGCTCTGACTTGCAGCAGAAATTCCATTTTTTCATCAGAATGAGGCATATGGTCATAAAAGGAATCTGCATAGTTTAGAAACCTTTAAGGAAGTCTAATGCATGAGAGAGTGTTTTGTGATTTATAGTATGTTCTTCTACAGTATAAAGTTTATAAATATAATAATTTTTTTTAAATAAAATGTTTTACTTAAAAAGAAACCTGTGCTTGAAGAAGCTTTGTACCATGAGAGATAATTTTGCTGAGATGTAATTAGCAGTGCTTCTGGCTTCTGCACCTAGCAGAAATACTATAAAATAGTTTAAGAGACAGGTGGTTTGTCTCCTTTGTACACAGCTTATTTGTGTTTCATAATTGTCTGGAAGTGTTGGAAATACTGCTGGACTGGGTTATCAAATACTAATTTTCTGTGTAGCTACTTGGTACACTTAGGAGATAAGCTTTTAAACTGGTAATCATGGATTATTTACTTCTATTTGAAACCATTTGATTTTTTATTAAAAACAGACAGTATCACTACTCGTGTCTGCAAAACAGCTTGAAAATGTGAAAACCTTTGCATTTTATTTTCCTTTTGTGTTGCAACAAGCTGCTATTTGTAGCTATTGTCTTTCCATGGAATTCCTTTCATCTCCTGTACACTGCTGAGCATCTTCAGGATTAAGTGAGTAACTTCAGGCTGCTTGTCTCCCTATTGGACATTAGGCTTAAAAAGCTTCACAGACAGTATGGAAAAAGAGATCAGAAGAGGAGTGGGAATGGGGAAAATGCCCATTTTTTAATCCAGCAAATTTCATGTACCGAGAGAGCTTAACTGGTCTGTGGGGGTTTTTTTGTGGGGTTTTTTTTCTTTTTCTTTTGTTTTGGTTTTTTAATTACTGTTTATTTAAAATTACTGTTCTAAGTAAAATCCAGAGGGTGAGGTAAGTGGCCATTTTTCCTATCAGGATTATCACATGCCTTCCAAAAACAAGCATTGCCTTTTACTCCCATCTTAACCAGCAAAGGCACAAGTGAAAACATGAAATAGATGCTTGCATTTTAAACCTCTCTCAGTGGTATTCTTAATGAAACAAATGTTCATTTGGCAGTGAGTGTCTGTCTGTCAGCTTTCTGCCAAGGATGCTTTCCAGGTGGTTACTGCAGGGTTACAGATACCTGTTGATGACATGAGCAGGAGAGCATCCACATCTTTATAGCCCAGCAGTTGTGGAACTGCTACCAAAAAATGTAATGGGATGAAGAGAACTTGATTTGTAGTGTAACTTAGCTCAAGGTTTTGGAATTTAATTATGCTTGGTCAAAATAAATGTTGTTATGAAGGCTTACCTGATCACTGCTTTGTCTAAGCTTCGCTAAGTGCTGATGAGTGATGCCTAGCACTTGCTAAAATTGTATTTCACTGCAAGCTTTGTAGAAATTAGAAGCAGAATTTTTGTCTGAAACTGTTATCTGCTTTTTTGCCATTCTTTTCCTAAAAATTCTGAAATTGATGGAACAATTTTTCTAATGATAATTTTAAAAATGTTTTATTCTTCTAGAGATCTTTAGGGATTTTTTTTTCTGTGATTTATTTGGACTAACTGGACAAACTGTGACTGAAATATCAATCTTAAATTTAGTATCCATTTTAAAAGATCCTTTATATGCCTTGTTTGCAAAAGGCATATAAAAGATCGTTGTCTAGATCATTGTCAGGTCATTGTCTAAAAATGAAAATTTTTGTTTCCTAGCTTTAGAATGTGTTGCTCTGTGGTTTAGACAAGGGTTGGTCAGCTCAAACCACTTTAGAATCTATTTGCTCATCTTCAGAGATAATAGTATAAAAAGCCATTTTAAAATAAGACTTCCCCCATTATTTCCCCAGTTTGGGGAGAACTTCATTGACAGCCTGTGTTCTTTCTCCCTGTGACCATGGCAAAAAATGCTGGGATTATTTGCAGCTCTATTTGATCCGTGGAATGCACTGCATCTATTGTTAGCTCTCCAGCTGAAGCAGGAGCTGGAGTTGTTTTTCTCTTTTGACACTGCAGCAGGTCTGGCCAGGCACTGCTGCTGTATCAGCCTTGAGTTGTTAAAGGTGATGGCATTGGCCAACTTCCCATCCTTTTAGTGGCTGAGATGTGGGAGATCATAACTTACGGAGCTGGGATTGCTTTAAAATTCTTCAGAGGACTGCAGGCAGTGTCTCCCTGCAAGCCTGTGAAGTTCTCTGTGTTCAGCTTTCCTGTTGGGTTTAGTGTCTCTTGGAAGTGTAAGCTCTTTTCCTGGATAATTCCTTACCACAGAGATTAAACACTGTGTGATAGTAATGAGGGCAACATTGGCACATCTTGCCTGTAAACACACCAGCCCCACTAGCACACAAACACGTGCTCCTTTGCTGCTGAGATCATCTCTTTTTTTCTTTTGTTTTCTCTTCAGCATCAAATTTGGATGTTGAACTCCTCACAGTTTCTTCACAGAGCTCACAGATCTGTTAGTTGTCTGAAATTCAGTCTTATTCTGCATTGTGCTTTCTGAATTCCTTCCATCTGACAGCCTGCTCTTAGAGGGGCAATGCTTTTCTGGAGTTACCTGATAACCAGAGAACAGGGCTTGTAGGGACTGCATTTGGGTTGATTAGTTTGTTATGAAATAATAGATAAAAATATATCAAAAGTAGTGTAGCAGTAGATTACTTGTGAAATAATGCAAATCGGATTGAAAGCTGTTACATCTAAAATAATGTCAGATTAAAAAAGAAAGCTTGCCAGCATTTCCTCAGTGGTGATCCCTGGGCAGAGTGGCTGTTTATTTAAACTGGGACTTCCTTCTGACTACTTAAAACAATAGCAAATGACTTTTTATCTCAAAGACTTTGCTTCCTATCTTAGATTTAACTGCCTTGATAACAAGATGAAGAAAACAGGATGTGTAAATTAAACAAGACAGATACCAGCGTTCTGCGATTCCCTGCCTATGGAGGGAGTTGGGCTTCGTGTGAACTACAGAGATTTTAATATTAGAGTAGCACTGAAATTGGAGAGGTGCCCTGCTGGGGCAGAGCTCTGCTCAGTGCAGTCCCAAGCCCCATCCTGGGGAGCAGCAACAGGAGAAACAGCTTGGCAGAAATTGCCAGCAGCCCCATGGGGATCTCTCTTCCTCTCCTTCTGCCAGCACCCTAGAATCCATTGTCTGTTTTGAGGTGTTTTGGAACATGCTTATGGATTCCTTGTATTATTATTTTTTAAGAACCTGTTACCCATGAATTCCTCTGAAGTCCTTTGTAGCTTGCTGATCTTATCTCTCTCCATAACTTCCTGTAGCAACAAAGTCCAGAAATTCGCTATCTTTGTATGTAACTTTTTAACCTTTAGGGTGGTAGGGATTTATTTAGGTGGAGTCAAATCAGGCGTTCATATTTGCAACTCCTTCCATTTGCCCCTGTCATTGTGAGTTCTGCTTCTTTTAAGCAGCTTGGTTTATAGTGTACAATACAGTGAATATATTTCCTTGCAAGTAAAATAAAAAGGAGGAGCAATCATGTTGCTCCTAAAACCAAAAAGGCATTGTTAATTTTCCTCACTTTGGATTAAGTGGATATGCAGATGAAGGAGTTTAGAGTATCCAAACAGCACCTTCCAATTTATTCCTTTTAGCAAATAAAGGTCTGCACTAGTAAGGGAAGCTCTTTCTAAACATTTTGACAATTTTTTGACAGGTTCCTTTGGTGATTGCTCCAGCAGTCTGTAATATTTTTATGGCACAGTTTCTATAAAAGTGTTCTTTGTGTGTCTAGCACAGAGGCAGCGCGCGTTGCGTAATTTCCATGGCTGGAGGGAAGAGCCTGAAACTTGCACAGCTCCTGTGCGTGATTTACACTGAGCAAGAACAAGGCTTTCCTGCAGCTATTCCTTGCACCAGGTCACTGTCCTGCTGCTGTACCTGGTTCATTTTTCAGATTACAGGTCAGTTTTCCTTGTTTTTCTTTTTCCTTCCCCCCTTTTTCTTTTTTTAGCTGTCCCTAGGTAGCTGTGTTTAGAGCAAAGCACAGAAAACTGAAAAGAAATCCTGTGACACAGAGGAATATTAAAAATTGAAGCTTAGAACCTGTAATGCAGGAATGTGAGTTTTAAGACCTTAAACTTTAAATTCACAGGACCTTTGTATGTCAGGAGAAAAGTCAGTAGATTTTTATGGTGTAGTAGTAGTGGTTGGCTCTTTAACCTGCCTTCCCTTTATCTCCTTGACATGAGAGTTGTAAAACTGAAGCGTGGTGACCTCAGAAGATAGTTATGGTGGCATCACACTAAATACTGTGACTTTGATAGAAGTCTTTCAGTGTAAGAGAAATATTGACTGGGAAAACCTCAGCATCTATGATATGGGTAAAGTCTAGTGAAATGCTTGAATTTACTCCTCTTTTAAGTTGTATGCTGGCCATTGCATTCATACTGCTTATATTTTTGCATTGGCATAGTCTGTGTATTGTGAATGTTAGGATTATTCCAGGAATTTTCTCACAGCATTTCTGGATGTTTTAAGTCTTAATCTGACACTAATGAAGATTTTGAGCTTGATTTCTCTTACATCCATGGTTGTCATAAACAGGAGTAGGAGTAATTTTTCAGTGAAGGAAAGTGCAAATTTTGTAGGCTTTAGATATTGAAGAGGTTAACAATCTAGTGTTGAAGTACAGGCACGAAACTGATGAGTTCCTGAATTGTTGTGGGGAATCTGGAGTTTAAAACTTTCACAAGTGGTGTGCACCCAGAAGGTGCAGGTAGCTACACCAGAATTCTTATTTTTTTGTATGTTAGATGCTGTCTGTAAAGAGAATGTAGCTGTGTATAAGAAAATGTGCGTGTGTTCTAGTTAATTCAAAATTCAATGATGTTTCCATGTCAGGACCAAAAGCTGTCTTTATTTATGGTTGTAAAGCTCCCATTGAAAGGAGCTGAGGTTATGTAATTTAAATTTAGGCCAAATTAGGTTCTTTTGGATTGTAAAATGGAGCAGTGATTGAAGCAGGAAAGGCCTGACTTGTCCTGTCTCTTAGAATCGCACCTAGTGAGGATATTTGCTGACCACAGTGAGTTGCCTTTACAAATAACTTATACTGAGCTCCCATTTTAAGGTTGATAACTCTTTTTGATACAGAAAACCTCTGCGTTGTGTTTCCTTTAAAAGCAGTTGTGAACTTAATTCATTACCTCTCTGATCCAATTAAGAGGCCCAACGCTGTATTCAGCTGTTTTGTTTCCCTTC
This sequence comes from Zonotrichia albicollis, assembly GCF_047830755.1. Taxonomy (NCBI): domain Eukaryota; kingdom Metazoa; phylum Chordata; class Aves; order Passeriformes; family Passerellidae; genus Zonotrichia; species Zonotrichia albicollis. Next base: position 15,597,540 of record NC_133821.1, read on the forward strand.
AGTATTGTTGCTGATGGCTAGCTGCAAAAATCAGAGTGTACTTAGGTGTTTTAAACAGCTTTTTTTCACATGCCCTTTCTTTTGTCCTGGGAAATGGAACTCTTGACTGAAAAGGTGTTTACTGTTTGTTTGGGGCCATTTAATAAATGAATATTTTTTTCTGCTAATTGCTTTCATAGATGAATAATACTAGAACCTAGATGAAAATCCAAAAATACTGCAACAAATTTGGATTCCTACTCAAATTGCAGTGACAGCAAATTGATAATGAAATGTTGTCTAGAGGTACTTGCTATTATAACTGCATTGTTTGGTTTAAGTTTTATCACTGGAGTACCCAGAGCTGAATATTAATGAAGGTTAGACACGATTCTGGCTGTTGTTGCAGCATAAATTTTGCAAAGAACAGCATTTTTGGTTGTTGGGATTCTACACCCTGTGTACAGCAAAGGAACTGAACAAAAAGTGTTAAGCAGCAATAAAATGAAAATGGAAATGATGGCATGGGATTGTTAGCTGAAGGTAAGCATAGAGATTATGGGTGAGTTAAATTTAGGCTGAATCAAGTAAATTCAACTTTACTACAGGGTGTATTAATTCAATAATAATTCAATAATGCTGTTGCTTTCTCTCCAGAGGAAGGGCTGGTGTCTTGGAGCTCTCCTTTGGAGCATCCTGCAGGGTTGTTCTCAGCTGGAGAAGGATCTGGAGGGAGCTTTTTGTACCTGGAGAGGCCGCGCAGGTTCTGCAGTGAGCCACTGTTCCTGCAGGCACCACCTGAGATGTGGCACAGTGGGAGAAATCAGTGCTTTGCCCTCTAAAGAACCTTCACAAACCAAGTGCAGGTCTCTTAAGGTGTAGGATTTGATGGAAAGCTTTTAAACAGCCTCAGAATCAATCATGTGAGGCTTTGTAGGGTGGTTTTTGTTTCCTCACAAAGTTGTATAGCTTTCAAGTCTGGAGGCTGCTGTAGAGTAATCAGTGATGTTATGATATCAAAAAGTATTCAAAGTACTTGTAAAAGTTTGGGGAACCAGAACTTTATTTAAATTACATTATGGCTGTGGTCATGCAGGCTCAGACAATGAATTCACTGATTCAAGCCAACAATTGGTATGTGAAAAACAGAGACCTGTTGTCTTTGGGATTGCACTTTGGGTCAAATGGCATGCACAGAGCAGGAATTTGTGCAGTCATTCTGCAAACAGACCTTGTGTACTGTCTGACAGGTTTTTTTTAAATGCAGTTTGTTAAAAATATAACCTGTCCATTTATGCTGAAATCAAGACTTTCAAAAATACAAATTTGCTGATATGTGCAAGTTTTAATTCTAAGCTTCCTTTAGCCAGTGTTTCTAAAAATGTCACTTTGTATATGAAAGGGGAGCATGGATAGCACCGACCTGATTCTGGCACAGAGAATATCCATGCAAACTTTCCTACACAATTTTCTTCTCTGGTTTTCTGCAGGCAGATTCAGACCAATCTATTACAAAAAGGAGGAGAGAAGGTTCAACATCTCCTCTTCATCCTTTATGTGTATTTATGTACCTGGCATGAAGGACCACTCATAGGGGCTGGACCTTTAGAGAGCAAAAGCTGCTTTCAGAACCAACACCAAATACCACAAGCCCAGAATTCTCAAGCTCTCTTTTTGGAAGAGTGTTTTAATAGTTATTCAGCCTTCAGTGGTCAGATTGTTTGAATCTAATTATCAGAGCTGTCCCAAGGTGTTAGAATTCATCCAGACACTAGAATTACACAGGAGAGCTGATACCAAGCTTCTCAGGGACATTGGGAAGATGGACAGCGTGGCCATTTGTTGTCACTTAATGCTCTGGCAGAAGCAGCAGCAGCTGGAGGATAAACATCTGAAGTGGTTGATAATGGGAGTTAAATTAGGCTTAAATGTGGACTGCAGCATCTGAGAAGCTGATGCATGTCTGGAGGTGGTGAAGAGCCACAAATTGCCATAGTTGGAATTACTAGGCTCTTGCAGATGTTTGTGTCATCCTTGGGTTTCTAGAACAGCCTTGGTGCCACAGAATATTTTCACAGCACGGGTCAGTCAGAAGGAACCACTCTGGGTCATCTGGTCCAGCCTCCCTGCTCAAGCTGGGTCACCCCAGAGCACACACGATGGCACAGGGTTGTGTCCCCATTGCTCTTGTGTGTCCCCAGTGAAGGGGACAGCTTCACCACCTCTCTGGACAGCCTGTTCCAGTGCTCAGGCACTGCACAGAAGTGTTTCCTCATATTCAGGTGAAACTTCCTGTGCATGGGTTTCTGCCTCTTGTCCTGGTGCCTGGCATCACTGAGAAGAGCCTGGATCCTTCCTCCTGGCACCCTCCCTCAGATACTGAGACATTGGTGGCATTGGTGACATTGGTGGCATTGGTGACATTGGTGGCATTGACATCCCCTCTGTGTTGTCTCTTCTCAGGGCTGAACAGGCCCAGCTCCCTCTGCCTTTCCTCAGAAGGGAGATGCTCCACACAGCAAAGCTGTACAAAGTTCTTCATGTACAATACATGAAGAGAAGCTGTGCATGCTCAGGACTTTGTCAAAACCATCTCTAATCCAGAATTTTTAAAAGAAGCAGATAAAAATCCAGACTGTTTTACCAAAAAATTTGCATATTCTTATCAGCTGGAACAAATACCATTTGAGTAACCACAGTGGAATGAGTTTCACCAGGCACCTTAATAATTGAAACCACTGAAACTTAAACAGAATAGTACTAAAAACAAAATTATTATTTTACTATATTAAAAATTGTTGGGAACTGTAACCAGGAGTCTGTTTCTAGATTGTTTAGGGATTAATTTGGTTCCATTTAGGGATTCATTGGTTTCATTTTGTTTCATCTTAAGGAATATTATTGCTAAAGGTTAATGGGTTCCAGAAATGATAAAAACAGATAACACTTGATTATTCAGCTTTACTTTTCACAGTCCCTCATCGTTTATGAGGACCAGGTTTCTGGTTCTCAGAATAGTAAATGCCTCCTATGATGGTAAAGGAAGAACTTCTGTTTTATTTCTTCCCCCTTGCCCAAAATAGTCCTTTCTGCATGTGCTGCCGTGTGTAATATTTGAAACTTGGAACATTCGTCTCTTATACCTTATACCTTATACCTGAAATATTTAGGAAAAATAGTGCTTTTTGAGCTTGAAAACAGACAATTTAGTGTCTCTGCCAGTGGATGGGAAACACTGAGTTGGAATCATTATTATGCCCTGCCCTCTTTTTTTTTGGTGGGAAGGGTTTGTTTGTTCCTTTGTCAGCAACCTGAAAGTCTTTGTGTGTTGTGAAGTCACACGTGTAGGGAGGCAGAACGTTCTGCTCCAACCATGAAGAGTTTGTTCTCTAATCTGTTATCCTGGGACTCTGAATTAATCAGATGCCTGCTCATAATTTACCAGCATCATTTCTAGACAGTGCTGCATTTGATGGACTGTTTATCCTGGGCAGATAAGTCAAAATAAAAATCACTTGGAGAAGTGTGAGAAAAAACAGTAAGAACACTGCTGAGCTGTGTCTCACTTATGTTGATGAGACATTCTGAATTCAGGGAAGACTTCTCATTTCCTAAACCATGATAAGTGAGTGTTTAGATCCTTGCTCACTTGATTTCCTACATTTAACTTTGTCTCTGGAATGCTAAAGGAAGTTGGGATACTGTAAGCATGGGGTTTTTTTTTACTGCCACAGACATTGGGAGGCTCAAATGACACAGCACGGTGCTTTGGGCCACCAGCTGGTGCCATAATTGCAAATTAGTTGAGCTGTAGCTTGGGATCCTAATGAAGTTATGCATGCTCCTTGGGTGTATCTCAGACATGGGAGCAGAGCCATGGCCGGGAACATCTGAGCCAGATACATTTGGCTGATTGATTCTTCCTCTGTGCCTTCTGAGACAGCCTCCTGCTGCCCTGGGAGCCATGAAACCAACACCTGAGTGCTGCAATCCATTTTGTAACTCTGCTGCTGGATCCTGACCTTGTTGTGCCAGGGCTGCTCTCTCCTGTGCCAGGGTTCACCTGGGCTGGCTACCTGTGGAATTGCATCACTGCCTGCAGGGGTTCATGTGATGGGCTCTGAAAGGGGGGCTGGCACCTTCTGCCTGCTGGCTGTGAGGTCAAGGGGTGCTCCAAAAATAGCAGCTTGGAAAGATATAATCCAGTAAACCCATCTTGACATGTATAACTTTTTCAGACTCTTCCGTGAGATTTCACAATATTTCTTCATGGTCTGTTCTAGTGTTTCACTGCTGTTACTGTTAGAGGAACTTTCCTGTTGTTCTTGTTTATAGAGGATGTTATTAGGGTTTTTTTCCTCTGTGTGGAATGCTTTACTCTTTTATTTTGTAACCTTGTGACTGCCATGTCTTTTTTTGATGCACTTCTGCTTTGCCAAGTGTTTTCCCAGTTTGTATGTCTGCTCTAGTCCAAAGTGTGCTACTTTGTGCTCATGTTTGTAGAAAGCAAACTGAAGTTACTTTCTCTTTATGCTTTAGATTTTACATTATATGGATAGATGTCAATACCATATGCTTAGCATGCAGTGCTTCCCCCCTGCCCTAAACAAGTTGGCTAATGAAGGAAGGCAGTGCCTGTCACTTCTGTGTGATCTTTTGTCCTTCCAGGCAGGAAGGTGGCACTTCCCTTGTAGTCTTGTTTGTGCCCACATTACCTGAACCAGATTGTTACAAACAATTCCCAAATGACCACTAGTAGCTACAGCTTTTATTTCCCCCCCCTATTTCATGGCAAGCTACTCATCAATGGATTTGTCACAGAAAAGGTTGTAATGTTCCATATTATATTACATTAAATCTTACATTCACAGGTGACTGGGAATCTTAGTTTTTATGAGCATGATTCTCATACTTGGAGGTGGATTTGCCTCTCAACAGGAAGCCTCTGCTCTTGGCAGTAATAATACTATTTGGATTGTTTTGGCCAAGCCATTGTTAATATCACTAGGACCTTGCAGTGTGAATGTTGGTACTTAATGGAGGTGAAGAAATTGTTTGATACATCTGTACTTAGTACAATTATTTATCTTTAAAAAAATAGTACAAAAGTGTTCCCCATGGGCTTACACTGCACTATAAAAGACATGCATGTTTTTTCATGAGGCTATTCCATAAACTGAATGTCTTTATGGGATGCAACAGTATTTTTAGGTGTTTCAGGGTGTTGCTTTACCTCTTTGAAGGCTTTTCTAATTGTTTCTTTAGCTGTGGAGGTGAAGCTAACACAGGTGCTCATAGTGGGTCTCGCTGTATGCTGTGTTTTGTGAGCAATTGTGAATAGCATTTGCTCTGTTCCCAGACTTTCCAATTTGCTTTGAATGCTCCCTTATATTGTGTTGGCTACTTTTCTGACCATTGTTAGGCAGGAAGAGGTAAGGCTGCATGCTGGTGCTCGTTATTGTATTTTTCATTTGAATATTTTCGTCAAAATGCCTGTGCTTTTGTGTTGATTTTGGGTTATTTTTTTGAGAAGTCTTGCTCCTGTGGACTTCTCTGTGTGTCCACCTAATTTAGCAGATATTAGCTGTTAAAAAAACACTGTCTGATGTCCCAGCTGGAGGAGGGAGATGTGTTGCCATAGCTGGATTTAAATAACCTCTGTCCTGCTTTGAGTGCAGATGCTGCTGTAGGTCTGACACAGAACCATAAGGGAAACAGCTACTGACATCCAAACTGCTGCTTCTGACAGAGCCTGGCTTTCATTAGGCTGCCTAGGTTGCTGGCAGCCTTAGGTGCTTGGAATAAAAGTTCCTAAACCAAACCAGAGCTTTGGCTAATTCAGAGCATTGTGCTGCTGGGATGGCTAGTTTGTGGGGATTCTTTTCTCCTTCAGCCTGGAGCAGCCTTTCTGCAGCTTTCTGCTTTGTTCAATCTAGCTGGCCCCAAGTCCCCCCTGCTTGGTTTTGCTTCTTATTTGTCTCAGTTTTGTGAAAAACATCACCCAGTTCCAACCCCTGACACTTTCCACTAGACCAGATTGCTCAGAGTCCCATCCAACCTGCCCTACGCTCATGTCAGTGTCAGCCTGGTGTTTAAAAACAAGTGTTGAATTAACAAAAACCTGGTGTTTAAAAACAAGTGTTAAATTTAAAAAAATAAGCAGGTGGGTTGCTTTTCTTTCCAGGTGAAATTAAGTTTTAGGAAGACAATTCCTTCTTGTAATGAATCCTTCTTGTAATTGCATACTCATGGGGCTAGAATGTGTTGCTCAAAGGTTAGATTTTGCTTCTGAAGCAACTTGCCCAAGGATGCAGCAGCAGAAGAACTCTTCCATGGAGCAGCATGTGCTTCTAATAGTTCCTGGTTGCATTGGCCTCAGTGGCATGCTGCTGGATGGGTTCAGGAGTAGTGTGCAGTCTGACAAAATGTGATTAGTCTGCACTTAGTGGTACACGTAGTGTCTGGGAAACCCTGATGTAAGTCTTGAAAGGCTTTATCTCAACAGTCTTGCTTGATAGCCTTTGGGAGCTTTTTTCCAAAACAAATGACTCACAGCCCTTAGGTCCTTCATAGAGGCAGTGAATGCTGTTCTTTGTGCATGGGAGGAGGGAGAACAAGCAGTTTACCTTTTTGCTTTTAAAGATAAACTCTATAAATAAAACAACCCCCACAAGTAATATGCTGATGTAGGGGAGGAAAAAGGTCACAGTGGAAAAAAAGTTGAAAATATGTAATTTTTTGCAGCCTATTTAAAGGTTGTTAGTGTTTTCTGGAACATTACCTGTTCATTTTATGCAAAGGGATGTGTTAACTGAGTTCTGTTGACTTTGTGTCACATTGCATTAACCAAATTTTATCGTTACATTTCTATCGTTACATTTCATCGCCTGCTTTTTAAGAAATTAATTTGGACAATTGGATATGCAGAAATGGAAACTGAATTAGAATATGTCAGGGACCAGTTAATTGAATTGTGGTTTTAACATATAACCACATATGGCATAAAGCTGGTAATATTTTCCCTCTGTCTCCTTGCAAAATACCTATTTAGGGTTGGTAGTGCAGTCTGTTTGCTTACCTGAGCTTAGCAGCTGATCACATAATGTATTCTGGTGTATGAATGCATAACTAGTCTGAAAATGCTGTTTGGTGTTCATCCCCTTGTCTTGTATATCATTTCCCTGAAAAAAAGGGAGCCAGGTACCTTTTGTGAGGCAGGTAAGAACTGAAGAGAACTAAATCTTGATAAGTGTGTAGCTGGTGTTATCAAGCTGATGTGTGTGCTGCAGCATGGAGATATTCTTGAGTTAAAGAACAAAAAAAACCTCCATCAACACACCACAAAAAACCCAAAACAAATAAACAAAAAAAACCAGACAAATCCCAAAACTGCCTCAAAAGTCCTTATGTGCAAGCAGACCTGAAGGCCCTGGTTGGAGAGTAGGATTCCCAGAGTTTCTGTGAAGAGGGAAGCTGCAGAACACTCCCTGTGTGGTTTAAAGATTAAACCTCTGAATGGAGCTGTTGAAAGAGAGTGTAGTGACACTGGAAAAACCCAGCCTAGGAGTAAGGGCTGGAAACAGCAGCCAAATGTTCTCTGCCATAAATCTCAAGTTATCTCAGCACTGAAATGAGTGTGAGAGCAACATCCTAAAATGCAGGTTCTGAGGGGCAGGGCTGCCTGGAAAAGGCGGTTTCCAAAAGCTGGAGAGCGAAGGGAGTACAATGGTTGGAGTGTTGATCTAGAGCAGTGAAAGGCACGATCCATTTGGAGCTGGTCTTGTACAATGGGAGAGGCCCCTGGATGCCAGCTGGATTGTGCTGCCTTTATGTGTTAAAAGAGCATTTTCTGATAATTACTGCTGGATTAGCTGAACCAGTGAAAATCCCTGCTCAGATAAAGCTTTCTGGCACTTGCAGCCAGCACAACCCTAAACAATGGATATGCTGATAAGGAGTCTTGATTTTTTTAGTGTGAGCAAAATTGTTCTTCAGCTCACCTTTGCGTTGTAGTTTCTCCTCTAAATTATTTATCAGTGCAAATAATCAATGAATATATAACTTTGCTTTTAAATACTCTTTTCCCAGTTGCAGTTTGCAAGTATTTTTTTAAGTTTCATTTGGAGTGTATAGTGGTTAGTATAGGCCTCTACCTTTTTATTCCTCTGATGTATTTTTAATACTTAAAACCACAGAATAAAAGCCTTAACTGGCTTAAGAGCTGCTGTTCTGTTTGGGTTGTTTGTGTTCCTACTTTCTAGATTGAATTTCTAATTTCAGTTTAATGAGAATTACTTCCTTGTATGTAATGATTCACTGAATAAACTTGGGTAAGAAAAGATAAGCAGTAAAATTAAGTACAAAGTAATAGTATTTTCAGTTTAAATATTGGGCTCTCAGGGTGAGATAAGGTGTAGTCAGTTATGATCCTTGACAAGGAGGAAATAGAATAGCTGACATTCAATTCTAACTAATATTAGAAGAAAATGTCTAAACATATCTCCCAGTTTTGATAGTAATGTAATAAATGTACTTTTGCTAAATCAGGGGGTTTTTGGATCTAATTGCTATTTTGAAAACTTCATTTTCCTGTTTTTCTAGTAAAGGAAGTCAGTAACTACTTTTGTCCTTGCCCTAAAGAAAAAAAAATAATTATCAGAACTTTAAAGGACTTCCCGACCTGGTAGTACCATTGGGTACAAAGGACTTACACAATGGAATTTTTTGTGAAATAATATATTATATGTACAACATAATATATGAAAACATAAAAATCTTTAGGCTTTTTTCTTCTGAATGATGTTTTTAATCAAATTTTGGCTGTTCCAGAGCCAATTGTCAAGACTCAATTTCTGTCTGTGCCCAAGTACAGATAGAAATTCACATGCAGAGGTTTTGGATTTGTTGAATAATTATTTGTATTTGTTCATGCAGATATACTTGAAAGTGTGATTTGTCATGTCTGGGAAAATTTAAAATGAAAGGACTCTTGGGAAATACAATCTCCTTTTGCTATCACCAGTAGATGTGATGCAATTTGTTCTAAAACTTGAGGGTAGAGGTAGGTGGTATTTTAATGGAGCAGAACATGAATATGTGCCTGTTACTGTAGATCCTACTGTTTAACAGATTAGCATATTGTCCTGTTTCCAGCTGGGACACACATTTAAGATTAAAGTAAATGTGAGAGAGAGTTGCCTTTTGAGTCTTAAAATTGAGGTTTTGTCTCTAAACATGAGCATTTGCGAAGCAAAGGGAACAACTGGAGAGACAGCTGAAGTGCTGAGGAATTGGGAGCAGGAAAGCAAGGCAAACACAGTTTCTCACTGTTTAACTTGGGAACTGTTTTTCTGGTGTGAAGGCAGATCTCAGTGACAACATTTAAGGAGCTAACAAGCAAAGCATCCTAAAAAGGGGGAAACAAAGTATTGCAGTCTGAAGCAATAATTACTTTGCCAAGAGGTTTGAAATGTTACAAGAGCTGCTCTCTAGAAGAAAAACCGGTGTGTAACTCATGAGAAAGATGTTGATCAATGTAGTAACTTTTATGACCTTGCGTAGTGGTTGAGTAATTTTTTTTCTATGTGTCTGTTGTCTGCTCTGGAGTGAGACTGCTCTTTCTTTTTTTATTTTTATTTTTTACTCTGTAATTTTGCTAGAATTTTGATACAGACCTATTTGAGAGAGGTGACAGATGTTGAAAAATAGTTGGGTTTTTTTTTTTACAATGGTGCAAATGTGGATTTGTGTGGGTAAAACCCCTCCAAACAAGTGCTTGAAGCACACATCTGTGTTGATACTCTTCTGTTCAAGGGCTGTGTGCTTACTGCCACTGCACTCTCTCTGCTTAATTTTTATTGCAAGAGATGCTTGAAATAGCTGACATTGTGGGAAAATCAAACAGCTTCTGCTCAGTGTTTCATGGTGCATGTAGATCATCCAGTTTTCTAGGACAGAACGTTGGAAGTAATGAATGCACAAATGTAAATGTTAATTATTAACTAGATTGAATTAGTTACTGCAGTCGTCTGTTGGTGTTCAAAGTTAAAAGTGGGTCACTGAGTCTCAAAATACTTTTGCAATGAATTCTAACATTGATTTTCCTATTTCTTCTTGAGCTGTTCTTTGCCTGCTGGTCTGGAGAGGAAGAGCAGAGCACTTCAAGCCTTTTGCTTGTGCAAGTAACAATTAGTGTACAAGTAACCTGTCCCTTCTGCTAGAATTACAGCAGCACATACATGACAGGACAGATTCCTCTGAATCCCTCTGCCAGCTCCAGAAGAAGCCTTTAATTTATAAATAAATGTATAAATACATGTAAATAAATGTATAAATAAAATATAGAATTTTTAGATCATACTGCCTTTACCACCTTGTTGTTATCAAAGTCATTAATTGATGAAATCAAGATTCAGACTTTAGGGAGTGCAGAATTTCTTGCAGAATTTTTTGGGATATGAAGGATATTCAGAGGAAAAACTGATCACGGTTTTAAGTGATTATAGGTTAATTTAAGCTGCATTTAATAAAAGAATCTCTGCAATTGAGATTATACCTCAGGGACTAGGTTTTAATGGCAAGCCTTAGTACCTTGAGGGAAGTGTATTAGCAAGCCTTGCTGGAAGAAGGGAGGAAGTTGGGGGGGGGGGTGGATGAGTTGGAATCAGGAATTTCTTCAAGTTGAAATCTTGACTTGCAGTCAGACTTGGAAGAAGAGCTTCTGTGTGAGCAGCCACTTCAGGAAGGAAATTACTAATATGTAGGGTATAGGAGGAGTGAAAAAATAGTAGTTTAAAAAGTGATATTGAGAGATAAAACGATGTGGGAAAGAAATCAGAGTCTTATTCAAATAAGACTGACTTAGCCTTGCCAAAAAGTAATTTGGATCAAAGAAGAGGAGAGTACAAGAAAAATGTGCTGTTCCATGAGTAAGTGCAGTAGTTTGGCAGGAAAATTGAATTCACATTTCGATATAGGTGGTAACTTTGACTGCATTCAGTGGCAAATGTAAATAACCCATAATTGAAGTGAAAGCAGAATGCTTCCAGATTGTGTCAACGTGATGATGATAAGCTCTCCTTGATTTGTGAAATTTGTATGTGGAAACCTGTGCTCAAAGAGGAGAGCAGACCTCTACAGTGGAGAGGCATTTAAGTGGAAATTTAGTATTCCTTTGTTTTACACATTATCATAAACATCTCTACTGAATGCACAGCATAAGGATGCTCATTAGATTTTCCTGTACAAGGAAGCTGTTGTAACTGGGGTAATTTTTACACATCAGTGTTTGCTTACTACACTGTGACAGGTCTTGGGTTGCTTAAGGATTCCTTTGTTTTGAGCTGCTTGAATAAGGCCCAAAACTTTGACTTATCCTGGTGCCCTCGGAAATGAGGACAGGATTGTCAAGAGCTCTGTTTATAGTTGAAGGATTTTGTAGTACAGGCTTGTTAAGAGATGTCAGAAATTCATGAATCAATCTTAGGTGTTTTTTTGGGAGGAGAGTGTGAAAGAAATTATTGCTTATTATTAAATATTCTGACATTTATTTGATAGTACACATCAGTGATATAAATACTATGTTGTTTATTTAAACCTCTTACTTTTAGGCTTTGAATATTAGAACCACCAGCAGTCTCTAAGATCTTCATTTAAAGGCTACAGAAGGAGAGGCTGCTTGAAACTTCAAGTGTGAAATGCATGTTGTTATTTTTGGGAAGAGCATTCCAATAAAACGAGGTGCTAAGGCAGAAATTATCACAAATAAAGTACTTGTGTATCTGCAGTTCAGTGGGGTGCTCTCAAAGAATTTTATTTCTTCTCAGGCCACACAGTGTCTTAGTCAAGGTGGGAGTTGTTGGGGTTCATCTGCTCCCATCACCTTGGCTGGGTCGAATTTTGAAATCTCAAAGGATGGAGATGCCACAGCTCCTCTGGGCAGCCTCTCCTGGTTTTTCACTGATTTCATGGTGCAGCTTCTCTGTGCCTGGCTAAAACCTCCTTTTCTGCACTTTTTGATTATCTCCCACCTTTCTGTAGTGCGCTTCTGAGAAGATTGGGACGCTTGTTCCCTGTAATTCCCTGCTGAGTAGTTGAGAGTGGCCATTATGTTCCTGGCACAGCTGTGAAGCCACTCCCAGTGCATCTTTTCCTCTAGCCCCATTAATGGCTTTCTCTTTGATTTGCTCCAATTTGTCCAAGTTGTTCCTTCCACTGGGGAGCCCAAAATTGGGCACAATGTGCCAGATGCAGTCTGAATAGCAGGGAACAATCACTTTTTACGTCATTGAGGTTATTATGTCCTGGGTGCAAGTTTGAAGCCCTTGCCTCCAGATTTCTTGAAGTTTCTGTCACCTGATTTCTCCAGCCTGCTGAGAACCATACAATACTATCTCAATTTACAGAAATGCATCCACAGACTTGCTGAAGTTTCATTACATCCCGTTTTCCTGCTGATAAACATGTTAAACAGCGTTGTGGTGGTGCTGATCCCCCTGAGGAATGCTCTAGGGACACTTCACCAGGCAGATGTCAAACTGCTGCCTGCAGCCCTCTGAGCCTCTGGCGCCCCAAACCTTGGTTCTTGTTCTGCTGGAGCATGGTCATGACATTTCTCTTTTCCAGGCTGTCAGGAGCTTCTCTTGATTGCCCTGTAGAGCTGTTAGAGAGGCCTCATGGTGTCACCACATGGCACCTTCACCTGTGTTTGGTGCTTGCTGTTCAGGTGGATGGACTCTGTGTATCCAGTTTATCATTCTGGAGCTCCTAACTTTATTTTCCTCTAATGCAATACTCATGGAAACCTGGAAACTCTGGGACCAAACTTGGTTTTGAGACCAAGGCAATTATATGTAGCTTTTTCTTGTACTTTGCTGCTCACATTTTCATGGTTAATCCATAAAACCATAGAAGGTTTGGGTTGGAAGGGATCTCAAAGATCACCCATTTCCAACCCCTGTGCCATGACACTTTCCTCTAGACCCAATCCAACCTGCCCTGCACTCAACGTCAACCTGGTGTTTAAAAGCAAGTGTTAAATTAACAAAATATGCTGGTGGGTTGTTTTTCTTCCTGGTGAAATTAAATTTTAGGAAGACAATTCCTTCTTGTAATGAATTTTTTTGTAATGAACCATGACTTGCATATTCATATGTTAACACTGGGGCTGGAATGTGTCACTCAGAGATCAGCCACCTTCCCTTTACACAGCTCTCTACATCAGAGGCTGCCCTTATATTAAATAGGTGATGTTAAAATGCTGCTCTCTTGCTGTTCAGGAGGAGCTGGGCATTGGTTATCTGAAAGTAAAATGAGCTACATGATCTGTGCTGCTGGTAATGTAATGATGGATTCTGTTGCAGCACATTCAGGAACTGGGATTGCCTGGAGAATCTGGGCTCTGAAAGCTGTGATTTGTACCATGTGTCAAAAGCTTAGGAAATAACAGAAGAAGGTCACTTTTTTGTTAAAATATGTATAGAACATAGGAAATGTATGGATGTTAAGTGGTTTTTCACAGGAAGTCATTAGCTGTCAGTGTAGTTGTTGATGTTGTTTTTCATGCCTGCTTAGAAAAGTTTTCCACAATATGTTGGGCTCAGATTCATGGAATTGCAGCAAAGAAGGCAGCAAACCCTCAAAAAACAGACTGTTTGTAGGGAAGAACTAATATGTCTGGCTAGCTTTTGGTCCTGGCCTTTTAAGACCTTCAGGTTAAAAGCTTTGAACTTTTCAATCCATCATGATGGCTCCTATTCAGTAAAGATTCTGATTTTTATGGTTGATAGCTTTGTTCAATTACAGGGTACCCTGGTCCTTGCAAGTTGCTTCATTCCCAGATTTTGCTCTAGAGATTTTTGTCCATTAGCTTTGACAACAGAGACAAAGCAAGAAATTGATTTTTGATAAAAATCTGTCTTGAGATGGGTGAAAGGTCATGGTAGGAATCCTCTGCTCCTGTTGTAGTGTTGAGTAAAATCAGTACCCAGATAGAATTAGCCTTTACTGTGGCAAAACCTTTGGCTTGTGGTGCCACAGTATTGAATCTGCTTTGGTTTCTGCATGGATTCTGCACTGCCTTTTAGTGTAAGCAAAGTGGTAAATGCCCTGAGGAAACATGTTTGAAAAATCAGTGGAAAAATGGATTTGATTATAACAATGTAATATTTTCAGCAAAAAAAATCAGGATAAATTACCAAAAATGCCATGTCTAAGGGAGCACCCCTGTGTAAGAGGATAAAAGAAAACAAGGATATGGATGAGTGCATGGAGGAAGCATAAACTGAATTATCTTATTTCATGGTTCTGTGGAGTCTAAATGCAGGACTTTATTTTACCAGTATAAAAATAATGGCTAGAAAGATTTCCCCTGTCAGTGTAAATGTGTTATAATGAAATCCTTGGCCTCTGTATTTTTTTTTTCAAAACATCTGTTGGAAATATTTATTGGAAAAAAAAATACCTTCATGATTCTCTGTGGGATGAAAAGATATAAAAAATAGTGGAAGAAAGTGGGGAAAATGTTGCTCTTGTCTCTTGCAGGTTGTTTCATTGAAAATCTTACCTCCAAGCTAAAAGAATGAAGGCTTCTAATAAAGTATTTCCATAAAGTTACCACTAAGTTTGCGTACAAGGCAAAGACCAAATCTGTGTATAAAATTCTAGTATATATAGAATTCTAGCGTGTATTCTTCTCTGTCTCAAGCTTGGAATGATGGAGGATGAAAGTTCAGAATTTTGTACTTTTTAAAGGAAGAAGACAGCGAATGGTTATTCCTTCTGTCTGCTGAAGGAATTGTTTAAAAAACACCTTTACCTTTGTGTATGAAAGGATTTTAGTGTCTGTTTCTCTTACAAAACTGGTATCCGGTTTTGGGTAACCCCACAGTCTGTTTAAATGAGAGCTGAGAAGTGAAGTATCTTAATATCATCTTTGGTTGGACTTTAGAGAGTATTTTTGAATTTAAGGGTAGCTAAAATTAGTCACATATGTATATTTTATTAATCCTACACTACATTATTTTATATATAGCTAGTCATTGTTAATACACCTAGTTTCGTGCTACTCAAAATCCATGTTTTGCTGTCTGTTGTTCTTAATTCCTATTAATACTTCTGGGGTTTTTTAAGGTTTGGCTCTGTAGAGTCGCTGTTTATTGGTTTGAATTACTGTGTTCTCTCCTAGATATTTCTGATTTCCTTTGAGGGAATAGGTGAATTTTTATGTGAACCAGCATATGACAAACCTGGAGACAATATTGAATTGCCAGCACAAAATTGCTTTTTCCATTGCATAAAAACATGAAATACATGAATATGTGAAATATTTGGGTAAAGAAAATTTCTTTGGGTTTTAATTTGGGAATTCTGTGTGAAAAGTAGGCTTTCACTTGACATCAACCTGCTGTTCTAAATAATATTTCTCTTTCTGCCTGAAAGTCCTGCAATGATTTCTTTCAGCTGTTTGATATTCACCTGCTGCTGCGGAACAAGCTGCAAATGCAAAATCACCAAGGAACAGATTTATAGCAGCAAGAGAAATTTATGAGACTTTTCTGGCTCTGACAGCAGACTGCTCCTAAATTAATGTTAAATGCTTTTATGCACAAGATGAAAACCAATTTTCTTTCAGTGGAAGGTGCTCATTGAGCAAAGAAAGTTTGTCCTCAGCAAACTCTACCAACTAAAACTCTGGAGTGTTACAGAACCCTGTGCCAAGAGCAAAGCACCTTTCCTTTGCCAAATATTAATCCTAACTATTCGGTTTCCCCTGCTTCTCAGCAGTAGTAGTGTTATTTCTAGCTGGGACTTTCCATGCAGGATTTTCTGCTGCTTTCTGATGTTGCAGCTAATCTGTATTCTGAGTAATTCACGAGGAGAAAAAGTGGGAGAGATGAATGAATCTCTCGCTTATCAGAGACGGAAAAGTGGGAGAGATGAATGAATCTCTCAGTTATCAATCAAAAGTTTCCCAGGCACAGGCAAGCACAGGAGAGCTGCTGGTGAAGCAATCTGGGATTTTTCCCTCTGCATTCACCTCCTGTTCCTGCTCTCTTGTTTGAATTGGATCTGTGGAAGGAATCAGCAAGGACTCTTGTCCTGTGAGGGGTTTGTGGTGTCTGAAGAAGAATCTGCATGGAAACAGGTCAGATGGATCAGCTGCTCCTGACTGAATCTTCTTTTAAAACCTAAATAGCAAGTGAATTCTGTCCTGGCTAAAGTGTTGGGGTGGGCAAGCTGCATCATTTGAAGTTGAGTACAAGCACACAGCACAGCTCAGTTCTCTCTGCTGTACCAAGCATGTGATGTTCCCTGGCCAGCACCATGTTTAGTAATGCAGGGAAAGTTGAGATTCTTCCTTTCCAGCTGAGGATGAGTTAGAGAAACTTCACTTATTGAACTGCTGTGTTCACCATGTTCTGCAGAGCCCTAAAGGTCTATATTTTTCCATGATGTCTTGTTGGCAGAAGAAGGAGAAGAATTGTTATACTCAGCCCCCTCTGAGATACCCTTCTGGCTGAAGTGCTAAAAGTTCAAGAAATTAATAAAATTAAAGCAGCTGATTATGAGTTAAAAACCTCAAGTAATCCGAAGTTCTTCCCCTCTCCTCACTCACACCACCCCCATCAACAAAGCCAAGCCCTTTCCCCTACTCCCAAAAAATAAATATTAAGCTGTGTAATTGAGTTCAGTCTGGAGCATATTTGAGGGCATAGGAAATATTTCTGTGTTAACTTCAAGATGCTAAAAAATAGCCTAACTGTAAAGCCAGATGAGCAACTTAGAATACATGGCAACTTTGTCTAGAGTGTCTGATTTAGTTAATAGAAAGTAATGCTACAGTATCTGTGGGATTTTTTTAGGTTTTGGGTTTTAACTTTTTAATAGCTAAACAGAGAGCACACATTTCCACTCTGATGTGCCAGTTGGGATTTAGGAACAAGCAGGAAAAATTACCTTGCAAAACACCACCATTAAGATAGAGAACTTAATATCTCCACCAGCATTTAGCTGCTTTTCAAAAATATGTATTTTTAAGATGTTAGAATTGGAAATGTTTAGAGTTTCTTTCTAGCTTTGTGCCACATGGTTTGAAAATCCTAAACAGGCGTTTGATGAATCAGTGTCTCTTCCCATTCCTTCTGCCCTGCAAAGACTGCACATTTTAAGAACATGTTGTTATGTCTCTGTAAATTGAGAACATAGCAGGAAAAAAAACCCAACCTGAATCACCAGAGGCAGTGGTAATGGGATATAATTTTTCAAACCCCTCATTGTTACATTACTGACAAAAATAGCAAAGGTTGAGCATCAGAGCTGTCACAGCTTTTATTAGTGTATTTAAGTGACCTTTTCTGTGCTGTGTTTCATATGAGTTTGGTGCTTGAAGTATGTTTATCCTTTTTACTTCTTGAGGGAGGAAAACCAAGCATCCACTTCTTGTGATGAGGGAGAAAAAAAAATAAGGCTTAGGTCAGCAGACTGGATTGGTGTCACTGTGCATTGAGCTTAAGAACTTGGGATGTGAAAGAATGAACACATTCCATCTGGGCAAGAGAATGATGTCTGCTAGTGATGTCTGCTAGGGTTCAGCTTGCTATGGTTTTTGAGCTTTTTGTATGATCTCATCACTGGAGGAGGAAAGTATATTCTCCCATAAGAATAATCTTATACTTATGATTCATTACTACTGTGGTTTTTTGTGTGAGCCTTTTGAGTGCCAGACCTCCCCCCACTCTTCCACCCCAAATAAAAACCAGCCACCCTGTCGTTGGCTTTATATGGTATTGCTGTAGGTGGACTTACCCAGAATAATGGCTGGCTTCAACAATCAGAGCCTTGCATCTTTGTCTGGAGAATAACTCCTCCTAACATATATTTATCCAGCTATTTGTCAAGCTTTACATTCTGGGAAGAGAGCTTTGTACACTTTGTCTCCTAAGGTTTGGTAAGCACTTTTTTTGCATGAATGTTCCCTCGTATGAATTTTCTGTTTTCTGCAAATAATTTCATGGACTTGGTTTAGTAAGTTTACTTGGGAACGTACTGAATTCTCAGTTTTTCTTTGTTAATATTTCACTGTAGTTCCCCAGCACACTGCTAATAATCCAGCAATCAGTTCTTGGAGCAGCTGTGTGTTTTGGCAGTAGCATGTGAAGCTGGAGATGCTCAATCTCCCACATCCCCTAATCAGCTCACACATTGAAAAGGTGCAGGCCAATCCAAGTCTGATGGTTTCTGGAACCATTACACCCCACCAGGAAGAGGAAAATTTGTAGATAGGCAAGTAAACCCAGTAGGTTGCTTTTGAAATCCTAATGACATGGCATTTTTCTCTTGCAACATAGCTGGAGACAATTTGTTTATTTGCCACCAGTGTACAAAAATCTGCGTTTGTGATCAGGCCCAAGTGATTCTGGTGCAGTGAATGAAGGAAGCCATCCTAGCACAGGTCATGTAAGGGACACAGGTGTCACAGCAAACCCTGGGGACTGTGAGGAGCTCATTTATAAATACTAATATGAGTGAAAATCTGTTCCCTAATTCAAGTACAGCAGGGAAGTGTTATAAGCATGAAAAGCAAGAAATACAATAAATGATACCATTCTTATTCACTTGACTCTTGTTCTTTTGCACTGGAGTTCATATAAATTTGTAGGATACAAGAGACTGGTTCAGATTCTAGTAGCAGTGTGTATGTTAAAGTCAGAATTTTCCTAGAAAAAGGTGGATCTTCAATAAAAACCCCTGAACTGTATTTTTCATTAGATCTGTCAAAGATAGTCATGAGCTAACAGTGTGGATTTTTTATTTGGTGTAAGCCTTTAAAGTTAATGCATTTCTACTATGCTTTTCTTTTTGCATTTTTAAATACTTTATGGTGTCTAATTATAATGTACAATATACAATATTCAGATGCTAAACTATCAAATTGCCATTGAAGAGCAGAACTAAAGATTCTTTTCACTAAAGCTCATGCCTCCATGCTTTTCTTTTTTTCTTCATTTTAGAGAACTTATTGCTAAGAGAGAGTAATAGAATAAATCACCCTTTCACCTGATAATTATTGAACCCTGGAAATAGGCTAGCATCCTGTGATGGTTTCATTTCTTTCTGATGGGGATTTTTTCTTTCTTTCATTTTACCATCTTACTCTTGCAGCCTGATAAACAAAGTGCTGTGTGGTGGGAGCTGTTGGCAGGAGGGGAGCATGTCACCTTCAGATTGATACCTGGATATGAAAATTACACACTTGGAACACTGAAATTTTAGTTACAGGATTTGTATGAAGTGAAGGCAGAAGGTTTATTATGTAGTGATTGAAAAGGTCAGCTGGAAATGGTTTGTATTTGTCATTTTTAAAAGTTTGTGAATCATCTCATATTTTTATATGGATAGGACTAATTCCCTGTTGTGAAAATTTTTGGTTTAAATGGAACATGAAGCAGTTGAGATCTAGACTTGGTTAATATTTTCAGTTGTAAGACATGGCCTGAGAAGTGGAACTAAAAATAGTTTAGTAGTTGTTAAAGAAAAGCTAGAAATTCAATTCAAGGTCATCTTATTTGTACTTGTGAAGAGTACCACTTGAGTACTGAATAGTTTTTAAATGAATAGGTTCTTCTTTATTTTTAAATTTTTTTGGTATGTTAAATAAAATAATGTAAAAAGTTGTATAAACTTAGGCTGAATAAGAGCACCTGAAATTTGATGGTCTGTCCTGCTCACTGTACCATTACTCAGTCACTGTCTGCTTCTACCTTTGTTGTAATTAGAACATATTAGCTTAGAATCACAGTCTCAATTTTTAATAGAATCTTTTTTTTTAAATTTGTCTGGCACATGACTGAGTAGAAGTTACTTTTTGGCAAGAACTCTGCAAAGCAAATCAGTATCTAGGCCTGTCACCTATGGTTTATTATGCCTGTGATTGATCCAAATTGAAATATAGCAAAAATTTATTATGGCTTCAGAAGTTTTCCAAGTTTACTATCAGGCATTTTAGAAAAACCACTACTGTTTGTCATGTACTTTGTGAACAGTACAGAATGTTTCTAGGTTTGAACTTTGAGATGTGTGCCAAAAATATCTAAAAATAAAGAAATCCAGTAGGTTCTTGCACTGTCCTCTTCTCAAGTGAGTGAACTGTATTTCACTGTGGTATATATTTAATGAGACTGCAGAATGCCTAAAAGCTGTACCAAAATGTATTTTCTTTGCATTTAGTCTTCCTGTTTTGAATGTGCTCCTTCCAGTCTAAGCTATAAACTATGCTTAGAAAAGAAGCACTTTAGTTATTTATATTATTACTTTATTATTCCTAAATTGAACTAGAAAAAGGGTGGTCTGATTAAAGGTTGTAATCCCATTCTGATCTAGTTGTTGAATAGGTGATGGGGTTAGAACCACTTGCATTTTTAAAATTAAGAGCCTTTTTCCTCATTTGATCATGAATCTGCCATGTGCACGAGAGACATGATCGCAGTATTCTCTCTTCTCCATGAGCCCTAAAGAGCATCCCAGTATTGAGCACTTTTAGAATTGTTAGAATGCCATGGAAAGTGTGATAGAAATTTATTCTGTTTTCTCAAAAATGTTGGGATTGGAAGTTAACAAAACAGCTGGATGTAATTAAGAATTTTCTTGTATTAAGAGATGTGAATAAGATACTGAAAAATCCAGCATGGTCTTTTGAAAAAAACCCCAAGAAACACACACAGCCCTTCCCAAACCAACCAACCAATAAAAATCACAAAAAACGAGATGAGTGGGGGAGGCATCCATTCCCTCTTCCATCAAATATGGAGGAACAATCCTTTACTTTCCTGTGTCTCCTCAGCCTTCTCAGTCTCCCAAATGTTAGGCCACATTCCTTGCAAGCCAGGCATCATGTGCTTCCTATAATGCTGGATGTGCTGGAGTGCTGTGTTCACAGAATCTGACTTGCTGATAAGAAATCATTCCTTTCTATTTTGGTTTCCTGTCTGCATCTGGACATTACCCCCAAAGAGAACCTGCATGGATGGTATCACCCTTTCCTCTCCTAATAAATGCTCTGTTTCTGTCTGCTCTGATTTCATGTGTTCCTTACATGATGACATTCGTGATGTGCTCCTGTTTAACTTCAGGCTGTAGCTCAGCTTCCAGATGACTGACATAATCAGGATTAGCTACCAATAGCAATCTCCTGATGAATTTGCACTTTCTGGTGATCAGTAGAACCTTTTCTCAGGGAGAAAATGTTACACCTGGGTGTCAGCTGTTGTAAAATGTGTCAAAACCAAAATGAGTTTCATTTATGAGCTGATGCAATTTTTGTGCTGGACTTTATTCCCTGTGTTTGTTTTCTTGTCTGTATGTTAAAAGGTGCAAGGGCCTTCCAGTTCTCATTTCTTGTAGGAGTGATTTCCACTGGGAAGGGTAGATTGTATGAAGCTTGTGCAACTCCAGATTCTTTGCTCTTAGGTCTTTGTACATGGTTATGGCATTTAATGAAAATTCATGGCTGGTGGTGAGGAAAAGGAGGGGGAGAATAACTGTAAGGGGGAAAAATGCTAAAAGAAGAAGTGAATACCTCCTTGATCTCTTTTATTAGTTGTTAGGCGTGTCTGTCTGGACCACAGCTCTTCAGAATGAGCTCATATAAGCAAAATCTCAAAATCCTGGTGATATTGTATTCAGAAACGTGGAATTTCAGCAAATTGCAAGGGCTGTTGCTTTAACATTTTAAATCAAAACAACTTAACCAGAAAGATGATGCTTTGCCACAAGTAATTTTATTTTTTCCTCCACTTTGTGTATTACCAGTGAACAGAGTATCTGCCAAGCACGAGCTGCTGTCATGGTCTACGATGATGCCAACAAGAAATGGGTACCAGCTGGAGGATCAACTGGATTCAGCAGAGTTCACATCTATCATCACACAGGCAACAACACTTTCAGAGTAGTGGGCAGGAAGATTCAGGATCATCAGGTGAGGAAATCTCTGAAAATTTAGAATATTAAGTCTTCAACAAAATTATGGGGCCATAATTTAAAAAAAAATTGTGTTTTTTAACTGAAGTAGCAGAACTTTTATTGCTTTTTCCCTGTGAACTAAGCACTTTGCATAGCCCCAAGGCAATAGTCCTTTTGCCATTCCTTCCTACAGATACCTATTTATAAAGGCTAGTGGTGTATACAGAAGTCATCTGGTTCTTTTTAAGGCAAAGTGGCAACCTGAAAGCTTCTCTCCCCCACTCTGCACTGTGAGCTGCAGCCTGGGTAGACACCAGCAGTTCTTTTAGCTCTTCCTCCCTCATGGAAACTTGGGATGCATGATGTCTCATATCCCCAGGTCATTTTGTTCAAAAAACCTTCTGATGTTTAGTAATGCTGTTCATTTAGCACTTAAAGAGAGTGAGAAGGGAGTAACAGGGATTACATCTTTATTTCCTTGATGAAGTTACTGGATGATGATTAAATAGCAAATTAGCACTCTGTCTGTAAATGTGCTCTGCCATGTGATACTTGGGATGGGCTTAAAACCTAATTTTTTGTTTGAGAAAAGCTTGTATTTGTTTCCTTTCCTTCCTCCTAGCATTTAATAGAATTCTTTTGGTCTGGTTTTGGTCATTTATTACACACCCAAAGCCTAAACTGGTAACCCCCTGTGTGATTTGTTACTAAACATTTACTCCAAGTAATAAATGGTCTCTGTGCATTCATCTGAGAGCGAATCTGGGGTTTTTTTGTCCCATTATTCCGCAGAACAAGGTGAGAGGATATAGTTATCCAAGTGCAATGGGATCCTCTTAGTGGATGGCTTGTAGTAAATGGTTGCCCTAATAGCTCAAATTTTCATCTTTTGTGTGAGCCACAGCAACCTTGCAAAATGATACCCTGTGATCCATGGTACAAATCCAGCAAACTGCTGCTGAGAGCCCTGCAAGCCAAGGGGTGCAGCAGCCACGGGGAGAAGGTGATAACCTGGTTAAAAAAGAAACCCAACAAACACCCTGTGAAATTCATGGGAAAAGGAGTTTCTGCATTTCAGATGTGTGTTTCAGTAATCAGCTGCTGGTGTTGCTGCATTGCTGTTAGGAAATGTGGCTGCATCTTTTGAAGTGAGAACACTTTAACTACAAAAGTTGATACAAAATATCTCATTAGTCCCCTTGTGTATTCCCACCGCTGATTACAGACAGTGTTGGAATTAAAATTGAAATGTTTTGTGCTTTCAGCCTTGTGTTTCACAGATTATGGGTCACGAATTAACCCGTGTGTGGAGGAACAAAATCTACACAAAGCTGAAACTTCTGCTGGAACAGCAATTTTAAACATAAGTAAATTTATTTTTTTTTTCCTATGATTACAGGTGGTAATAAATTGTGCCATTCCAAAAGGGCTGAAGTACAATCAGGCTACACAGACCTTCCACCAGTGGCGTGATGCTAGGCAAGTGTATGGTCTGAATTTTGGCAGCAAAGAAGATGCCAACGTCTTCGCAAGTGCCATGATGCATGCCTTAGAAGTATTAAATTCACAGGAAGCTGGTAGGAGTCTCTTCACTTCTTTTCTTCCCCTAAGATTGCTCAAGTACAGAAAAATTCAAATGTTTATGTGTAAAAGTCTATTAGTCTTGTTTTTAATCATAAATAGGCCTGTAGGTGTTTTAATTATTTGGATGTTTTGTCTGACTAATTACTGCTTCTTAACAGTACTTCTCAACTCAACTGGCATCTCTGTAATTGCACTTCCTAGCAAGTAAATCAATTTACATATTTCTATCTTAGATAGAGAAACTGCTGGGTTTGCCTTTTTTTTTTTAAGGAAGCAAAACAAAAAGACCTGCCCAAGAAGCATAAGGAAGATACTTTTCAGGATTTCTAGAGACATCCAGGTTCCTATTGTGTGTTGGTATTTTTGCTTCTCACTGGTTACTGGTTTATTGTAAAATTGTGAAGGTTTTTTTCCTCCAAACTTTGCAATTCTCTGGCAGTTTTTACCAGCTCAGAAACCTTGAATCCAGGGTTAACATTCAAATGAGCACATACAATTTAGACACCAGGTTTGTGGTTTCATTTGTTTGAAGTTCAGGGTAACATAGGCTTTAAAACAGTGGTGGAAAAATCCCTGGCTGTCAGTATTCTGCTGATATCTGTAACATATTCTGGATAGGCTCTACAGCAAATTGATCAGTGTAACACTGTGACACACACAGAGGGAGGTTCTTTTAAAAGACTAAGAGTCTTTTGTGTTCTTGTAACCAAATAGAATTCTTTTGTCCTCATTAAAGTTTCAAGATTGCCTGTGTAACAAGAGATAGTACTTGTGTGCCAGTTTTCTTTCTCTTGTGTGGAAGAGAGGCTGTAGATAACTATCCCAGGGCTGTCTCAGCTACAGCAAAAAAAGGTGGTTTTATCAAGTTGGTGTTTTTTCTGGTAGTCCTTTCAAGACTTTTACCTTTTGAAACTAATCTGTCTAGGCTGTGGATGATAAATTCTGCAGTGCTTACATTGTTACACAACACAGGAGGCCAAAATAGAAGTGGTAGCTTGGGTTAGGAGGTTTCTTTTTGCCTGCTAAAAGAAGCCAGTTGTGATTCCCAGTCCCCTGCCTCTCAGCTGGGTGTTTTCTCTTCTACATCCCTCAGTTCTGCTTTCCCTAAGGGTTACTCAGCTGTAAACTTTCCGTGCATTCTGACTGTTCATCGCCTTCTCCCAGCCAGTATTTGGGAACACATAAAGTGTTGGTTTTCATGAAGAAGGCTGATTGATGGTAATTATCACAGGTTTGAGGGGTTCAAGTTCTTTCCCACTACCTGTACTTGAAGAATTTGTGTTTCAGTGTGTATATAGGCATATACACATCTTCCTAGTTCAGTTTAAATCCTCATAACACTGAACCTGAGCTGCTAGAGAGGCTGAAATGACATAGGCAGGCATGGCATTGCTCATTTTTTAGTTAGACAGTGTGTCCTTTTTAAATTTTGTGCCTTGTAATTTGTCTAATGACTTGTTCTCTTGCTGCTTTATGCAAGGTATTTGTGGGCTGCTGCATCTTTATATTGCTCAGTAGTAGAAATTTTATTATAAACAGAGATGCCACTTCACTTTGTAAAGACTTGGATAAAACTGAAATTTTCTGACTGTAAAATTTCATAACTGTGTATGACTTATCACAGCCTGGTTGCTGACTACAGTGCTGTTGTCCTCTGGTTTGTTCTCAACAGTTCTGAGCTGGACACGAATTAAGGTTTGTAACCATGTTTGAAAGTGACTGGGTTAACCTTTAAGTTTTCTTCTGAATTACAGCGTTGTCACTTTGTTTCTCCTTGTTGTGAATGTAATTTGGTGGTAGCAGCAGGCGCAAGTCAAAATGCATTAATTAGCTGCATCACCAGCTAATGGTGAGCACAAGAGATAATTGTTCTTCCCTGGCTGCTGTCTGCCAAGGGCTGTGGTGGTTTCAGATGAGCTGTCACTTGTGCCACAGACAGATAGGTGCTCTAGCTTCCACCAAGCTGAAATAAAACCAAACCTTCACATTATCAGCATTGTTTCAGCAGATGAGCAGTTTTGCACTGCTGCTTCTAAAAAAAATTCCTGATAAGGCACAAGGAATTGCTCTCTCAGCCTCATCTCACTTCCAGACAATGTTTAAAGATAAATGTTCATCATGTTTAACTGTTAGACTACTGTCAACAGGTTTTATCAGCTGGGAAATTTGTCACTGTCTGATCTAGATATTACTTAATTTTTCTGAAGTATCTTTCTGAACATGCTGCTTCAGTAATGGCAATAGGTTGCTAAGTGGCTTGCAATTTATAATCCAACTAATTGTGCTCCTTGCTCAAAGCTCAGTGAATTTTGCTTCTCTGTAGCTGGTGTAATTTCCTAAAAGTGCAGCTAGAAATGAATCCTTGGTGTTAGGTTCCCCCCCAGGATCTCTGAAATAGATGAATATTTACTTAGACAGGTCACTGGCTCTGAGGCTCTAATATTAGCTCTTCATTTTAGGAAATGGATTGCAGCTGCCTCTCTTTTATAAACAAATTACTCTTTCTGAAAAGGTGTTGAGAGGGTGTGTGTCATAAAATAAACTTACACTGACATATGATGATCAGTACATTATATATGATTAGTTTTGTTTCTTTCAATGTATCTGCTTGGATTTTAAAGCTTTCTAACCCATGCTGTCCTTGTTGGTGTTTGGATGCTATTGCTTCAAAAATCTGTTCTTGAAGATGACAACTTGTCTCTATTAGTTTAAATAAATTGCTGTGTTTCCTAGTGTATCCAAAATGGCATACAGAACCTCCAACTGAAATAAAAATAAAGAGATCCTACATAGATAGATTCCCTTTTATTATAGAATTGCATCCAGTTAAAGTTAGATTCTTGCACTATCCTTATTTTCTGCTGTGCTTTCTCATTTTGGCAATTTCTTTTATTAGCTTGCTTATTTTATGTTGTATTTTATTCATAAAAGAAAAGCAGTTTTAGTGTTAGCTGAGCATACTATTCAGAAATTCATAAAGCTGCAGATGAATTTTAAATTTTATGCAAGGGTTCACAGAAATCTAAACGACTTCTGAGGGATATTAAAGATTAAGTTGTGTACATCCTTTTGCTTTGCAAGTCAGCTGTTGGGTAAGGCTCTCTCTTTTTAAAATAAAATTAAATCATGGTCTCCTTCTCTTGCATATATTTGAAAAATGTCATTGATCTTTTAGTTGGCATCCTCAGCTGTTCTGCTGCCTGCTGGCAGAATTGGAGGTTGTTTAATTTAGGATCTCCCTCTAGTGGATCTGCTGGAATCGAGGCACTGCTGAGCTCTCAGGGACAGGTTTTTGTCTTTCTGATGAGTTCAGAGTGCACAGTGAAAATCTCTGGGTTAAGAGCAAAGGCTTTACTGCAAGTGGCAGCTTTAGCTAAAACAGCAGTGCAGGTTTGTCTCAGAAACAATGGCTGCCTTATCAGTGGAACTGCTGCAAATGCTCTGCTGATGTAGGATTTTATCCTCTCCCTGTGTTACAGGACTGATAAATGAACGTGCTAACCTCTCAAATGGTTGAACTCTACTTATTTAAATGAATTTATTTCATTTTAGGTCTGTTCTGGTTTGAATGATTGCATTAGCAAACCCTATTTCCCTGCAGGCTAGTTGGGCAGATTGTAGGCAATCCAGCAGAGTAGGACAACACAGGACTGCATTTTGTCCTGGAATTTTAAAGAATTAAATAGTGCAGGTTCCTGCCACACACTGTTTCAGAAATGCATTAACCAAGGTTTTATTTGTGGCCCTCATTTGGGAAAATTGGGAAAGACTTATTACTCATTACGTTAAATAACTGCTTGACATGGTCAAAAGTGACACCTTCATCAGATGCCAAGTGCATGTCATCAAGTTTAAGAGGTCAAATGAAGAGGATTTCTGGCTCTGAGGCTGTGTGCAGGGTGTTCGGATATTCAGTAATTGTCTTGTCTGGAGATGACAGCTTGCTGCAAAGGTTTTGCATTGCATGACAAAGGAAATTTTCATATCTGCATTAAGTAGGGCTCATTGTTGCAATCAAAGTGGCTCTGGAATGAGAGAAAAGCTTCAATGAGGGGAAATCAGACAGCTGAGAATTCTCTGATGTGTGAGACAATGGATTATTTCTTTGAAGGAATAAGGTCACGTAAGGGAAGCTTGTGCTGGGAGGAACAAAGGAGCATCATTCTCAGTTCTGCTGCAAAAAGCACCTCCTAGTTCAGCTGGGATCACTGCTGCTTTGTGTGGCATCTGTCCCCAACCTCAGGAAAGCCTTGCTGAGAGAATGTGGGGTTTCTAGATGTGTGATTTGCACCTGGGGAGGTCCTGGGAGTTGTTTGTTGCAGAAGATGAAAGCAGCAGAAGAATTGAAGCAAGGATGTCACAACAGTAAATACATCTATTTTCATTCTCTCTAATAGAATTGTATAGATGTAAGATTTGTGATGCTTTTCGTGCTAATCTGGAGCAGTTGTATATTGGTTCTTGAAAAGATTTTGGAGTGTTCTGGATATAAAGGCAAGGTCATGAAGGGCTTCAGTGCATCTATTCTGGTGTTGCCTTAGATCACAATTTAATTCATAGGAAAATGGGGAGAAAGAAAAAGAACCAGAGGGGTTTCTTTGTTTCCAAGCTCTCATTATTTTATCCTTCTGACCTTGGAGGGGAAAAAGCCCCCGTGGTTCAAGTTTTTTTAATTCCTCTTGAATGAGTAACTCTAGAAGTTAGGTTGTCCAGTTATTAAATAAACAAATCTTTATTCACAGCTGTACATTAATGTCCTTTCTCTTCCAGCAGAGATAGGTAATTAAATCCTTGCTGGTAGAGGAATGCACTCAAATAATGGATTGAATAATTTAATATCTTTGGGAAATGCAAACTGAAACAAAAATTGGGGCTGCCTAATTGGAATATATAGAGAGACTATAGAGGACTGAAATGAGAAAAGTGTATGTGGAGCTTGGGGGATGCTTTTCTTTGTACTGCTTTGGTTCATGTCATGCTAAAACTTGTTTTGGGAGAATAAAAATTCTGCAGCAGTGAAGTAATGATGCTATACCTGTACTCTCAGCAAGCCTCTGGAACAGGCTGTCAGCACTCCCTGTCAGAACAGGAGTAACATGATGGTATTTTTATTACCTGTGTTGTCAAAAGTTGGATAATATCTCTGGTCTTGCTAACAAGATTTTTCCCTTCCTTTTAAATGTGGGATTGATTAAATAATTTCTTTTAGGTCATTACTAGGTGTTAATAATAGCTGATACTGATTAAGTAATCCTGATTTATGTGCCAAAATGCTGATTCTGCAGGAAGTTCTACCTGTTTATTGGGCAGAGTATTTCCTCTTCATTGTAATTGCAGATAGGATTATTGAAAGCATCATCAGTGTCAGTTGTGGTGTTTGGAAGTGAAGGGAGAGTTGCTAAGTTTTCAGAGTTATACAAACTTTTAAGGGTTGCCTGTATGTTGTTTCTAATTTTTTTCTTTTGGTTCTTCAGAATTAGTGGTGTATCGTGTGAAAGCATTGAACTTTAGGTGAACAATCTGAAGAATTTAATTAAAATCTGGTAGCTGGTCTAAACTGCATGGCAAATATTAATAGAAGTACATTAATTTATGGATAAAGTTTTGTTTAATAAACACAGAGGAATGTCAGCCTATTTTACAGTTGGGGCTTATAGTGTTGTCTTTAAAAATATTATCCATAGAAGTTGTAGATAGATTTAATCTGCTTTTTGGGAGCAGGGTGTTTTCATAAAAGTCATGAAGATAGCTGTGAAATACACCTTGGCCAGGCTCATTTCTGTACTGTTATCCCCCAGCAGTGACAGCCATCACCTATAACATTGCTATTTAATCAAATTTTGGCACAGCTGAGGGTGGAGGGGGAGCTCTAAATATCCCACAGTGGATGCTATTGATAGATTTAACTTCAGTATTTCCCTTTGATGTTTGTGGTGTTGTGGTTTCCTCCAGTAGCTGCAGCTCCTGCTGGTGAAGCCTTGTCCCTGGGCATGGGAGGGTGGCACAGGGACACTGGGAGCTGCTGATGTCCCCCAGAAAATTGGGTTTGAGCCAAGGCTGGCTCCCAGGTTATCAGAGCCTGGTGTCCAAGGCTCTGCTGGCTCTGATAGGGGCTTCTGCTGGCACTGATAGGAGGCTTACCTCTGCTTACATTCATGTGGGCTTTAGTGAATAGTTTTGTTGTTCTTGTTGCCTTTTATTGCCTTGATCAAGTTAAAAGAGCTTGTGGATTGAAGTGGAGAGTGTTTAGCTTCAAATTTGGAGTGATGAATGAATTAACTCAGCTGAAGTGAGTGAGGAAGAAGGGGTTTGAAGGGAGAGGAAGCCTTGGCTGGGAGATGATGCACCCAAACAGAGGTACTGGAGAAAATCTTGTCACTAGTTAATGCCCTGGTTTTTGGCCATCATGGTCTTGCATATAAACCCATAACACCTCTTGGGAGGGTATGTGTCATAAAGTAAACTTTTACACTGATATGATGATCAATACATTATATATGGTTAGTTTTGTTTCTTTCATTGTATCTGCTTGGGTTTTAAAAGTTTCTAACCCATGCTGTCCTCATTGGTATTTAGATGAAACTGCTTCAGAAATCTGTTCTTGAAGATGACAACTTGTCTCTGTTAGTTTAAATAAATTGCTGTGAGCTGTAAGATGGTTTTGGTTCTGCTCAAGGCTGGTTAGAAATCAACCCAGCCTTTGTTCTGGCATGGCCTGGAGCAGGACAGGCTCTAAATGGGGCTGGAGACAATCAAAGAGGGATACCACAGCTGTTGTTCTTATTGCTTCCTGCACAGATCTCTGAAAAGCCTCATTTGCATTCATTCAGAAAACCTTTAACCATTTAAACACACATTCTTTTCTTTATTTTAAAAATAAGTTCTTATATTTCCTAACAAAAACACATCTTCTTGGCTGTAGCTTTGAACTCTTGCCTGGGGTGTGGGCTTTGTTTAGTAGGAGTATTCAAACTGTCCTTAAAGAAAATATTTTCTAAAGATTATAATTAGCCAGGTCACTTATGTTTATATCATATAAATGTATAAATAAATTTGCTGTCCACTTTCAGTCTTGGAAAAGACTTCTAAAAGACAAGTCACACTTTGATTTGGATATCAGACTGTATAATTGGAACACTGTTTAGTTTTGGCACTAACATACTGAGAAGTGAAGGACTGGGATTTCTTAGTTACTTAGTTGTTTATATAAACTTTTTCTCTGGGGAGAAAATGGAGATCTTTACCTCAAACTAAAATTCTTGTGTGTGATAGTTGACCAGCCTTAGCAGATTTATTCAAAAACTAGGGTGAGAATAAGCTGTGCTCTGAAGCACAGTAATTGCAGGTGGGAGGTTTTCTGTGTAGTTTTGCCTTCTTGATTTAGGGCATGTGAGGTTCTGAGGAAGATTTCACATGATCTGGCTGCCCCTGGTTCCCCCAAACCCCTTTTCATCCACCCTTGTGTTACTGGCTCCCAAGTGAGCCTGTCCAGCCAGTGCAGCTCAGTGCAGAACTTGCAGGACATGTGTTGTGCCAATCTTGAGCAGCTGATGCTTGGGGGTTTTTTAGGGCTCCAGGAAAGTGATATTTTCACTATCAGCCAGTGTCAACACTGATAACATCCAATGCAGCTGGCACGAAGAGAAGTGGGGTAGGGTGTGGTGTGACGCTCCAAAAGAGAGGAGGTGACTGAAAGATCGCAGACATCTTTTATGAAAAATCCTTTCCTTAGGATTTTTCCTCCTGAGAAGCTGAAAGGCCTCAGGAACAAAATGTAAACATTGATTATCTGCTGCTGTGGAATGCAACAGGTGCATCTGGGATTGGCCCATCTTAGTTGTTTCTAATTAATGGCCAGTCACAGCCCAGCTGGCTCGGACAGAGAGCTGAGCCACAAACCTTTGTTATCATTCCTTCCTATTCTATTCTTAGCTGGCCTTCTGAGGAAATCCTTTCTTCTGTTCTTTTAGTATAGTTTTAATGTAATATATATCATAAAATAATAAATCAGCCTTCTGAAACATGGAGTCAGATCCTCGTCTCTTCGCTCAACCTGAGACCCATGTGAACACAAAAAAAGGAACAAAAACAGAGGAACAAAAGGCATTGAGGGAGGACAAACCCTGTGTTTCTTTCCTGTGCTTCCATAGGGTTCTGCAACTGAAATTGTTTGGCTTTTGAACAGAGATACAAAGTAACCAGTCAATTAGGGCTAAAAAAATCAAGGAATTTGATAACTCCAACTCTGGTTGTGGTTTAAAAGGGTGATGTTGGTGATGCTTGGTTTGGTTCAGGCAGTCCCGAGCAGTCTGATGTTAATTTCTGATGTTGATGCCACCATAACTGTCTGTGTGACTGCATGAAGCACCAGGTCTGGCTGTCATTCAGCTGGTGGAAATGTTTAATGCAGGCTTTTTTCCCTGAAATTTTAATGTGTTAGATTGCCAGTCCATTTCTCACCACACAGTTGCCTGAACTGTCATAGAGGACGGGTGATGCAAAGGTGAAAATAAGCTGAAAAACAGAAAGCATTGAAACTGGAATGGCTGCTGAACAAATTAGTATAAAATTATATCCTCTGTCTGTCAGAATGTGCTGCAGAGTGCACCATCTGTGCTTTTTTAGAAAAAGAGAGATGTTAGGTTTTCTTTAAAACTCAGAATGAATAGACCATTCAGCCTCATCTCTCTCTTGGCTTATATTGGCTTCT
The DNA here is from genome assembly GCF_047830755.1 of Zonotrichia albicollis. Classification (NCBI taxonomy): domain Eukaryota; kingdom Metazoa; phylum Chordata; class Aves; order Passeriformes; family Passerellidae; genus Zonotrichia; species Zonotrichia albicollis. Next base: position 15,629,770 of record NC_133821.1, read on the forward strand.
GAAGATAAAGTGATCCTGTAAAAGGATCAGAGTTCTTTTCCAGGCAGTATCTGAGTGTTTCTCATGGGGGTTGATGTTTCTGAGGTATCTTAAGATGTTCAGAAGCCTCTGAGAGAGGTTTTCACTACCTAGTTCCTGTTTATTTAATATACCAGCTGTCCTGCTACCCAGGCAGCTGTATTTTAGCAATAAAGTGAGAGTCTTGGCTTGCTGTAATAAACCTTCTAGGATAAAACATACTTCTCCACCTGGCATGTACCTTTAATTTTATAATGTTCATTAGCAGGGTGGCTGCAGAGGGAAATTTCATGAGAAAACAGGACAGATGACTTGGGAGCTGAGCTTCTCTTTTCTTGAAAGCCTTTGTTATACTCAAATTGCATTTCCTTGAGGCAAAAATATGTAAGAAACACTGGAACCACCAGGTTAATTGCCAGCAGGAGATTTTTTCCTCTCTTGTGTGCAAAGCTGTGAAAGAAGCAATCACTGGAGTAGGCTGGCCAAGCTAAAGCTGCCTTGGCTTGCTTATGTTTGCCTTGTGCAGAACTGATGGATAAATTGGTGGTTTTCTGAAGGACAGTGCTCTGGAACAAAGTTTGAGGCTACAAGAACAGGTTTTCTCACAGCTGGGTGTGTTGGAATGGCCAGAGCAGATGAAACTTGGTGTTGCTTTCTGGAGATGTTGGCTAAAGAAGGATTTAAAAGGTTGGAGAGTGGTGGTCTGCACCCAGCTACTGCAGCATGATAATACCTTCTTCAAAATACCTTTTAGATACTCTTAAAGATTAAATTGGCTGAACTGAACTTTTCATTTCTTCTGCATTTTTAGCACAAAATAGTTCTGGTTGGTCTACGGATGCATTGTGACCATTTCTTTTCTTTTTTGTTTTTTCGTTATTAACTTTCAGGTCAGCATGTTCCATCTTGAGGAATAAGACAGGAATTTCATCCCATATCCGATACTCAAAGTGCTGCTTGCATTTTGCAGCTCAGGCTGTGAGCCTTGACTTTGTCCAAGTGTTCTGCTGGGCACGGCAAGCAGCAGAGCTGGTGTTTGGTGTTTACTGCACCTTTCACTGCTGCTGGATTGTGTCTGCCTGTGAAAGGCCATGAAAGGCTGCAGGCAGCAAATAGCCCAGCTGCCTGGGAGCTGCTGTCATGGGCATTGCAGCTTTCCACCTCTCCCACAGGGGAGAGGAGAGGAGGAGGATGTGTGTCTTATCGAAGTTTTACAGCATAAAAAGTTCTCCAGATGAGCCAGATGGGGCAGATGTTTCTGTTTAATGGTCATTTAACTGCAATGATAAATTAATAATTAATATTTTTGGCATTTAAATTACAGCTTAAATATATAGTTTTTAAATATTGCACTATTAATTTATGTGTTTTTTTAATATTGCATTAAAATATAGGTTTTATACCTGGAGGTGTCTCTTGGAGATACTTCAAGCAAAACTAGTGCATCCCTACATCAAGGCGTTGGGTATCAGGGCCTGATGCTTGCTGAAAGAGTTACTAAGGAAGACAGCACATCTGTAGTACACTGCCTGCTTTCATCCTCCACAATTAAGTCCCATTACTTTTTGTATTTGTAAAGTACATAAATAGTGTACACTTTTGTAATTTTCATGATTAAAGATCACAGTGGACACAAAACTGTGGCATTCTGAGGAAGTTAACCTTTTAGACAAGGCACTTGTTTGCTGTGTCTCAGTCAAGTTGCCTGTCCTTGATGTGTATCACACATGGTCTTTTTATGGGTTTGGGTGACTTTCACCAATTCAGATAGGAAAAGATTTTGTATTTTGATATTTGAGATGGGGAAGACCTCATTACAACTCCATAGCTCTAACTAGTTTGGTGGAGTATCAGTGGGAAATCACTGCTTTGCTCTTGGACATTTTCAAAACTTGATGTTTTAATGGATTTTAATTCTTGTTTCTTATAAATTCTATAATCTTGAGCATAGTTGTAGTCTAAATAATTTCCTGGATTACTGCCTGACAGCAGCAATTCATCCATGGTCTCCTCTATTCCATTCCACACTTTGTTCTTCACTTCTTTTTACACAGTTTTGTGCTGTAAATACATTTGTGATTAAAATGGTAAAGCTTTTTTTGTTTCTAGAATACAGATCTCACATAGACAATTACTTGAAAGTTGTATGGTTCAGAATTCCCCATCAGTAAAGGCTGAAGATGATTTTGCATGACCTTCCCTTTTGCATCCTTTGTGCTTAGCGGAATTCTCAGTTTGCACATTTGATATATGCCCCATTCCTGTGGACACAATGCTTATCAATGCAGAAAAGGTCTTTGATCCAAGTTGATGACCTGAAATCTGAGGAAATTTTGGTGTGACCTGTAGAAACATGATTTATCTTCCTTCTCTCAGTGTGGTGGTATGGTTCTGATGGTTTTTCTCCTGTTCTTTTGTTTTTTTCCTTTTTCTGTTTTCTCCCCATTTTCCAGTGTTCTATTTAGGTGAGTGGTTTAATTTTTTGAGCCTTTCTTGCTCCTCCAAGAGTGTTTGTTCATTGTTTTAAGAAAAACAATCAGACTTGGAGTGCTTTTCAAAGCTTTTGTCAAATTCCATCATGCAGAAAGTTTGGTTTGCATTTTTGTGAGACCTTTCCATCCATGTGAAATAAAATCATTCTGCAGTTGTGTGAGGTAACATTGTACATGTGTGAGGTTGCAGTTTTTATTTGCTGCATTATGGTGTTGAGCTTGTTTGGCTTAAAAAGCAAAAGTGAGCAGTTCTTAAAATGTTGTGTGATGGCTGGCCTTTTTCTTCGATTTTGTGCTTTTTTTTTTTTTTTTTTTTTTTTCCCCATGGTAAAAATTCAAACCATTAATTTATGATCTGTTTTTGCTCTTAGGTCCTACATTGCCTCGACAGAATTCACAGCTTCCCTCTCAAGTACAGAATGGTCCATCACAAGAAGAAATGGAAATCCAGAGAAGGTATGGTATTAAAAGTGAGCAGCTGTTCAGTTCAAGGAAGTGATAACTCTTAATGAGGAGAAAATAAATGTCAAGGACTTAGAATTGCTCTCCTGCATGAGGGCAGCATTTGTATGTGCACAGTTTTCAATGCCACTCTGTAAAGATGTAAAAACTTTGTTGCTGGATCCCTTGTTCCTGCTCTCCACCCATTCAAACAATGCAGTTGGAATTGGCATGCCAGGGAAGAGTTGAAGATCAGAGGGGAAGCCTTGGGAGATTTCACTGTTGTCATTTTCAGCCAGGCTAATTAATTTTCCAGTGACTGTTGTGTGTTCAGTTTTTGACACTGAAAAAAAGCAGCAGGCGAGGAAGGAAGTTTGAGAAGCAGAGAACTGAGTCATCATGAATGACAGGGCTTTTGTCCTGAGCGTGGATGTGCTAGATCAGAACATTCTATTGCAAATCTTGTTTGCCTTTGCAGTGTATTATTTAGCAAAAAGCCTTAATTTTCTGCTTTTAGTGTATAAATTGATGGAGCTTTTAGCAGTGTAATTTTCAGCTGGAGCATTGCTGGTTATATCTGTGTTCCCTTGGTCAGCTGGGGCTTCCTCCAAGTTTACCTGTTTCATTCAATTTCTATCCCTGTGGGATATTTTTTCAGACCTGTAGCATTTTGAACATAGTTTTTTCCCCTTCCTTTTAATCATCATTATGTATTGATGAAGTGCATAATTTCTACAGACTCTGTGGTTGCCATCTTCCCACTTTTTGGCAGTGTGGGGTGAGTGTGGGGGTTATGGGTGTGTGACATGGCAGAGGCTTGTAGGACAGTGCTGTCACCCTGGGCTAAGGGAAAACAGCAAGACCTTGGGCTGTCCCAAGCACACTGCCTGTGCTGCAATCCTGGATTGTTTTACCATCAAAATACTCCCAGGAGATTAGCTGTTCCCTTCCTGAAGGGGTGCTGGGAATGGTTCACATGCAGGACAGATCCAGGGAACAGGAGCCTTGGATAAATGGGAGGTGGTCCAGACTGGTGGTGTAAATGTACCTAATAGCTTTTTGTGCTGACTGGAAAAATGCTTAAACATGTTGGGTCTAATTAGCCCTGAAGCTTTTTCTATTTTGCTGTTCAGCATTTAGAGGTGAGCAGAACCCAATTGCCAGTTTAGGAATAATTCATTTGATAATCAAGCTCTATATGTTGAACAAAGGGTTGCCATCAAAATTGGCATCATACTTCTCTGTCTCTTCTGTGTCTTCTTAAATCTGAGCAGGAATCACTTTATCTGAAAGTTACCTTGTTTAAGAACAAATAGCAAGAACCTCATTACAAATCTGTCTGTTTGATGTGTTTATGTGCAAGTTTGCTGTCATGATAAAAGTCTTTTATGTCACTTCTTTTGACAGACTTTTAAAAAGCCTTTTTTCTTTCAATATTTTTTTCTGTCCTACATTAGTGGTTTTTAGTATTTTTATTTGCTGTCTGTTCCTTTAGAGATCTGCACTATCTGAAATTTATAATGCTGAATTGCTTTGGAGAGAAGCATTTTAGAGTGGCATCTCCTCAGAATAAAGTGCTGCCCTATATTAAGAGCTCTGAAAGTCTCTTGAAATTTTTGGTATGTGAAGGACATCCTATCAGATGGCATTCTTATGGCTTTTTTGATCAGTGTGCCCAACTTGTTTCCATTTAATGCAATGTCCTCTTTGAAGTCTGGGTCTGGGTTTGTTTTGTTTTCCCCTGAAACAAGGATGGAGCACTGGAATGAGTTTACTCATGCTGCTAGACAGATTGCCCGTGGAAGGACTATTGCTGTTGTGTCATTAAGCTTAAGAAGAACATGTAATTTTGTTAAAACATTTCACAAATGCTTCTTCAGTCTCATTACTCCTGTAACTACATGGTGATAATAAAGTTCAATTAACTCTAAGCTAGAACTTCTCTTCTGTAGTAACTGTCTTGAAGCTTTCAGACTCTTAAGAGCAAGAGTTACTACCATCATGTAGACAGTAGTAAATAGTTGGGAAGAAAAGGTTGAAGTATATATTACTTTTAACATACCTCCAAGTGATATTTCCAATCTCACTAAAGGGTAAAAGCAGTGTGGGCAGGCTTGAATCCTGTGGGGAGCAGTAAGACTACAGGGAATGCAAGAAATGGGAATAAATGTTACTGCGTGGGAAGGAACATGGGGTTTGTGATGGATCAGGAGAAAGGCTGTGCCAAGTCTGTGCCTTGTGGAATGTCTGTCTGTTGGGTGGGGGTTTTCTTTAAAGTGTGGCTTGATAATAGTTGTCTTTGAGTTCTGCTCTCCCATCCCTCCACTTAGGTGTGCCTGGATTTAGGAGTGTGTGACTGACTCCCCTGTTAAGTGCAGGAAAATGTTTTTTAAATTATTCTAAGCTGGAGAAAAATATCTGCTTGCATGAAAATTAAAGGGACCCTGTGGAGGTCTAGTCTAACCCTCTGCTCAGAGAAGGAATAATTTCAAAGTTAAATTATGTGGCTTGGAGCTTCAGGGTTTTCCTAGGCAGAAATAGAAACATTTCTTCAGAAGTATTTTGCCAAAGGACTGACCAGTGAAGAGTGGCATAATAAAGAGAGTTCTTCAACCATCAGGGTCTGATGCTTTCCTTTGCTTTCATAACCAGTGTTCAGGAATCTTGGGAAAATTGGGAATTGAAGAGTGAAATTAGTTCATTGCCAGCAGAATACATTATTTTGGTTCAGAGATTTTTCTCTGTTTTGGAAAGGATTTAGATGCCCTTACATGTTGGGTAAAACCGCTTTGTTTATTTTGCTGCAGAGCTTCCTGCTTGAATATTTGTATTGCTTACTGGGCAGTGGTACAGTTCCTGAGGCTGCTAGGACCAGATGTGCCATCTGAAACACTGAGGTTTTTATAATGCCAAGATTACACATAAGGTGTAATGAAGTAATTTTTTCTGTGAATTGATAACTTCGTTACTGTGTTTTAAGCAACCTTAACACATGGTGGATGCTTTGCCTCTCAGGGAGTGCTTGAAGCTAGCTGTAATTTTCCTTAATTTGCACTCACTTCAGTACAGTAATAGCAGGCTTTAAAACACTCCAGCTTCCATTTTTGATCCTCAAAACTGAAGGGATATTTTGTTCTGTGGGCTGTTTTTCATTTTGTCAGAGTGGTGGCCAGGCAGTGTTTATAAATTCCACTGATGGATAATGAGCCAGCTTCAGTTGACACACACATTTGTTAATAACTGCAGAGTTACCTAATGCCAAAGAGCATTTTAAAATACAAGATTAGTTCATGGCATGCCTGTGTGTGCTACTGGTGCATGTAAATTTACCTTCTCTCCCAGCCGTGGTAAATACATTGTCAGGAATATGAGTCACTGAGTTGGTATCTAAGATGACACTTGGGAATTTAATGAGTTAATGTTTATAAATAACTTCAAAATGGTCACTGCTTCATAAATAAAGAGCTGCAGGAACAGAGGAACTGTACAGATAGTAAGGAATGATGAGGGTGTACAAGCCCCCCACTGCCCTTCAGGGGCACCATGGACCAAAACTCGACCGAATTCTTTCGTAAGTACTCAAAAACATTACAGGCTTGGAAAATGCAACGGCAGAATATTGGGAGGGATTGTAATTATTAAATACTTTATTGGCTTTGGTTTAGCTTGGTTTGTGGTGGTACTGTTAAAGAAAACACAGGGTATGCCTGTGCTAGAATTTAATATTTTATGGTGTGGATTTCATAACATCCTGTGGAAGGATTCTTAGTTTTAGTCCAAGTTCAGAGTCTGTCAAATGTAGCAGTTTCTTAGTAAATAAGAGACTTGAAGGCAATATTTTTATTTTACAGATTAATTTTTTTCTGAATTTTGCTAATCTTATTCTTCAACTACAGTAAAATGTTTTCCCCCTTGTAACTTAGTAATTATTACATACTCCTGAGCTGTTTTGAAAACATATGTAGAAATGCTAAGGAAAAAAATCCTGCTATTCAGTGTCAATGTAGCTATTGTAGTTTAAAGGAATAAAAGTTTTCCCATGGCTGTGTGTCCCTGGTAGCCTTGTTTCTACTGATTTCCCACAGCCTGTAACTTTTCCCTAGTTAGTGGCCAGATGTAGAACTTCCAGCTTTGCTTCTGAAATGGTGCCATTTATCCAACAGCTTCTTTCAGGGAAGTAGGATTTCTTTAAAAGGCAAATGGATTGATTAGATAATAACTGAGCACACAGCTCTAATCTGAGATACACATGAATATGATGGAGTTGTTGCCTTTTTGGTTTAGGGTTTGAGAAGTCAGTAGAACCCACTCATATGATTGTATTGTTTGTAGCTGGGCATAGACATGGTTTAGATGAAATCAAAAGGGGCTTTTCCCTTTTTCTTTTTTTTTTTATCCTGTCTAATTTTCTTTCCATTTGTAGTAAAGCTTTCAGAGACTAACCTGGCTTTATGGGTAGGTGTAATGGGTGCTCTGTGGTTACAGTATAATTGTAGGTGCTGGTAACATTGATCTGTTGAGGAGACCACTCTTCCATTAAGCAGTGTTCTGATGACATCAGTAGAATTGCTGTCAAATCTTACAGTTCTGTGAGCTTTTTTCTGTTTAATGCAGAACATGAAACTGGAGTTGAAAGTTGTTCTACGTTTTTCAAGATTTTTGGTTATTCTGGTTCCCTTTTAAAAAATTGTGTTCCAGTTGTACTCACTGGAATTCACTACTGAGTGGGTGTTGCTAATGAAAGTAGGTTTTTCTACTGCTGAGATTCTTCTTTTTTCTAAAATTCCATGAGTACAGGTGTCTTTCTGTGATCTGGCATCTCCCAGGAAAGCTCATGTTCTCTTAGTTTGAGATAATATTATTAAAAAGATGGAGATGAGGAAAATTAGGCTTAATGAGGTTTATCCAAGAGCATTAATAGATCCCTTAGTCTGTTAGAATTCCTCTATCTAATGCATTTCAAGTTTCTGCTTGTCTCTTCATGTCTTTATCACAGTGGCTGGCTACTAATTTTTGCTTGACTGATAAAACCTAGTTCTTGCTACTTGCAGCTAATGCATTTTTAGCTTATAACATAAAAGCTCCTTCTTAAACCTTAAATCCCTTTTGATCAAGGAGATGAAAGCCTGTTAATTTGACTTTGGTAACAGATAAAACATTGGACAGTAAACTGGACCCAGACAGTATTTTCTTCACAAAAGCAGAAAGGCTTTGGTAAAGCATTTGACAGATACCAAGGGGGAATTTTCAGTTCACGTGGAAGAGAGGAGGATTGCTGCAGAAGTGTGAGGAGCACAAAAACAGGCATCAGTGCACCAATGGGACCTGTAGCAATCAAATTTCTTTTGGTGTTTTGCTGAACAAAGCAAGTCCTTGTTGCTGATGTGAGTTGAGATATGTGAGAATGAAGGAGAACAGGAGGGGTTGGATGATATATGATATAATATATGATATTGCAGATTTTGATGATTAGAATAGAATGAGAATTCCTAGTAGGTGTCCTGTTTTTAGAGGAGAAAACCACCAACCTGTGGACCATTAGTGTACAGGGAAAATCAAATGGACATTGGAAGTGTTACATGCAATGGTGTCTGATCAAGAGAAAGCTGCCTGAACTTTGGGAATAGCTGTAAGGACCTGGATTTGTGCAGTGTTTCAAAATCATGATAAATGCAGTTAAATACATCGTCATTTCAGCCTGTGTAAAGTGTTTGATACAAACCACAATTTGAACCAGTCTCACCTCTCGGTGCTGCTGAAGCAACCAAAGGTGCAGAGCACAGTTCAGAGTGGCAGAAATTGTCATTTCCAGAGCAAATACATCAACTCACTTCACAAACCTCTGGCCTTTAACAGTCAGACTTGGCAAATCTTCTGAGTCCTCTGTCTTGCTCATTGTACCAAGCTGACTAAGTCTGGTCTGGGTTTCTCTGACACCATGTGGATTATGGTCTGGTGGAAACTGTCCTGACTGTCAAGCACTTGACAGAAAATAAAGCTGACCTGGTAAGAGTTTTAGAGCAGGAGTTTAGTTTAGATAATGCAAAGTGAAGTTTAAGCAGCTGAGGTTGCTTAGGAAGATGCAAAGAGGTTAAATATTGATCATTTCTGCTGAGCTTATGTTATTGGTGCATCCTGAACTTCTTATTTATGAAGGTTCTCAGTCTCTGTGGAGGCTACCTGTGTTTGATGTCAATACAGCTTGCAAATTTCCAAGATGTGGATGTATTTTCTCTTTGTACATGAATTATGAAATTTGGGGGGTGGTTTGTGTTCATTCCATGGTACATAATGTGTAGGCACTGAGATATTGTAAATATTCAGTAGGTTTGCGTGACCATACAGGAGACTGAGCTCTGTGGCAAATGCTGAGTTTTGGAGTGGTGAATAAATATTTAATATTAAAGATGGAAGAGCAAGTTTAATGCTGGTACTCCATTTTGATTACTCAGATAAATTCCTGCAAATCTGAAGAGCCATAACAGGACACACTTTCCTGAACTTGTACAGAAGATGATCAGAGGATTAAACTATTAAAAATCAAGCTAGGAGCTAAGTTTAAAATAACATGTCAAAGCACTTTTTTTTTCCCTATAATGGTTTCAACAAGGCTAAAGTAACTTGGCTGTGTCTATCTACTTCTGTGGATGTCCAGAGAGAGTTCCTGGTGATCACAAAGTAGAGGACAGCACGCTTCAGATGGAGCTGTTGTCAGCCTGCTGCTGGTGCCTGTGCCTAGGAGCTAAGTTCAAAATAACATGTTAAAGCACTTTTTTCCCCCCTATAATAGTTTCAACAGGGCTAAAATAGGTTGACTGTGTCTATATCTACTGTATCTACTTCTGTGGATGTCCAGAGAGAGTTCCTGGTGATCACAAGGTATAGGACAGAATGCTTCAGATAGAGCTGGGGTCAGCCTGGCGCTGGTGCCTGTGCCTAGGAGCTAAGTTCAAAATAACACGTCAAAGCATTTTTTCCCCCCTATAATAGTTTCAACAGGAATAAAGTAGGTTGGCTGTGTCTGTATCTTCTTCTGTGGATGTCCAGATGTTCCTGGTGATCACAGGGTAGAGGACAGCAGGCATCACATGGAGCTGAGGTCAGCCTGCATCTGTGCTGGTGCCTGTGCCTAGGAGCTAAGTTCAAAATAACATGTCAAATCATTTTTTCCCCCTATAATAGTTTCAAGGCTAAAGTAGCTTGTCTGTGTCTGTATCTACTTCTGTGGATGTCCAGAGAAGAGTTCCTGGTGATCACAAGGTAGAGGACAGCAGGCTTCAGATGGAGCTGAGGTCAGCCTGCATCTGTGCTGGTGCCTGTGGCTCAGGCAGACATTGTGTAGCCTGTGTGCAGCCAGCTGCTGTGTTTGCTGCAGTGACTCAGTGCTGGGAGGAGGAGAAACCATCATGTGAGATGTGTTCTAGTGAGTAGTGACTGTTGGATTAGATAATGCTATCTGTGCCCACATGCTGGGGCTAACAGCATTTGAGAAGAAAACTCCAAACATTGCTGGCTTGCTTGTTGCTCTGCAGTTGGGGGCAGGGTTAGAGGAGCTCAGGGCAGCCCCAAAAGTCTGGGTGCACTGAGGCTCCAGGTTGAGCAGCTTGGTTTAGGTTGATGAACCCAGCTTTAATCATAGCTGATGTGATACATTTACTTCTAGAATTTAGCATAGTGTTATTACTACATTTCTTGCCTTTAAAACTTAAAAAAACCCTAGTGAAACGCAGAAAGAAAGATGCATCAGCTGTTGAGTACTTTCTTAGAACCACATTTGGTTTCTTATACTGAATGTCTGAATGGTAACTTTCAGAACAATAAGAATATTAAAAATAAAAGTTACCATGTGCAAGTTAATATTGCAGAATATTACTGCAGTACTTACAATCAGCAATAGTCTGGCAACCTTCATGCTGCCTTCTTAGTGCCATCCTTATGTCTCTCTTCTGACACACTTTGTCATTTGGAAAAAGTAACAGCACAAGCAAGAAACTATTTTTCAAAAAAAAGCAAAAAAAACCCACCCTGTGTGACGCAGATAATCTCCCCTCAAATGTATGTTTTTAATGTTGTTTTTTAATAACTCACGTGATGGTTTTTGGTGTCTTCTTTCAGTACACATATTGAATTTTTTCCTCTGTTATTTGCCTTGTTTTTGTATCTTTAAGCAGACAAAACAGGGATAGTGTTCATATTGATCTTTGAGTGATTTGATGCCCTGCTTTGACACACAGTTTTTCTGCCAAGAAAGAATGAAATGTGAAATTGGTGTGTTCATAAATGACAACTAACAGCTGTCAAATATTATGAATTATCTGCCTGCAGCTGACCTCTTCATTCAATGCAGCAATTGCTTCAGTCAGGTCTGTTCCTCAAGATATTTTGTTTTCTGCAGGCTTTGTCTTGGATTTTTGTTTTCTACAGTGAGTTTTAAAATTAAATACTTCAAACAAGTTTCTGTTCATCTTGGAGTGTCTGTCAGCTCAGTGCCTCCTGAATTTGGATGTGTTACAAAGATGCCTTTGTACTGTTCATGGAAATACCTCTGTTTTTAATGTATCTGGCTTTGTGACAAGAAGCCTTCCAGGTTCGTGGCTGAACTCTGTTATTCAGGTTGATATATGGGCTCCTCAGTGCAGTTTCCTATCATCTTTTTAGGAAAAAATGTAATGGCTTGATCTCACAGCCAAGAGCAAAGCAAGCTAGTGTTAGAATGCTGAAGATTTATGTGAATGTACAGCACAACTTCCACTTGAGGAAGCAAGGTGACCTGCCAGAGCAGGCAGCTCTTTGCTTTGCAGACTGTTTCAGCTCTGCATCTGTTACTCACAGTGGGTTTTTTTCCCCCTCTTGGTGTCCTTGTGACAGAAGCTCTGGGTTTGATACAGCTGGAGTTTCTTCATGTTTCAAGGCATCCTTGCTCTGGTAGAAGGAGTTTTGTACAAATCCAGTGACTCTGCTGCAGGTGACAAAGATATGGAGACTTAGATGTGGAAAGTGTCCCAGGAAAGGACAGGTTTTCCCTCTGGCTATTAACTCTGCTCTGAACCAGAATGTTGTTTTACCAGTAAACACTGAAGTCTCTTAATCTAGTTGAGATCTTTGTCTTCTCTTCAACCTCTGTGGTAATGGCCACATTTTAAAAAGAATTAACTGAGGGCTCCATTCTTTTGATTGACTGTGTTGAGGTCTTCAGCAAAAAGCTTAGAGGATCTCACAGCCATTCACCTTCAGGAGCAGAAGTTAAAAAAACCCATCTGTTCCCTTCCCCCACCCCAAAATAATAATACTAATAACAATAACAATACAAAATAATTAATAGTATTAATTTGAGACAGCTTCCTAGTCACCCATCACTCACACTGGCCTTTGAATGAAGTGGTGCTACTTGCTAAATGGAAAGTGATCTCAGTGTGCATGTGGTGCTGGCTCATTTCATAGAATAACAGGAGCTGAGACAGCAGGGCTGCTGAATTGTTATTCCTTTTTATGATCAAGAGCCAGCCAGGAAGGCTTTGTGTGTACCTGAGTAAATTAACTGCAATTCTGTTTTGCAGTTGTCACGTAGGAGAAATTCTAAACATTGTCACCATCTCAGAATGTGGGGGGATTTTTTCCAGCAGGGATGCAACAGTGTGTGCTTAATTCTGCTCATTGCATCTTTTTTTTTTTCCCCATGTGTTATTTCAAGAATGTAGTCATGCTCCTGCTGCTTGGCTGCCCAAAGAACTGCAGGATTAATGCTCATATTAAGTCACGAGTTAATATTGTAAATATGTTTCTTTCTTTATCCTCAGACAGTATCTCCTTAACTGGACAAAAGTATAAGGGCGAGAGGGGAAATAATTTTAAAAGCTGGTGCAGTATTAAAGTAAACTAATTTTAAAACAGCACCACCAAAAAAATAACCAAGTGCCTCTCCCAAAACACCCCAAAGTGAAGTTTCCCAAAATGCTTTTGGCATGAAGCTAATTAAAATCCACAAAGAAAGTGTCATGAACAGTCACTGTGATAGAGCTCCCAGCTATTCTGAGGTTCTGAAGTTGACTCTGAATCTGAACATGAGTAACAGCACCTTGTGTGTGACTGACATGTGCAGCTCTACAGCAGGCTCAGCTATTTCATGGAAATTACCTCTTACATTTAATAAGTCACACTTCTGAAATAGTTGGAATAATCACATTGTCTTTGCATAACAAGCATTTCAGTACAAGACAGCTCTCTGGGGCATTTAGAGTATCTCTTTAGCTTTTCCAAAAGTTGTCCTGGTGGTTTCTAAGACTGAAGGATTTTCAGGTATTGCTTTCACAGGGTTCTTGAACTACCAGTCTTGACATTCAGATATACTTTAATGGGTGTGTGATGACTCTCCTTAATCTGCTAATGCTTTTGTCTAATATAATTTTGATCTCTGACAAAATTTTAAAATATTAAAAATTAAAATTTAAATACTATATAAAATAGTATTAAATATAATACTATCTAATGCTGACTAAACAAAGCCAGAGGGATTTGATGCCTTTTTTTTTTTTTTGAATAATCAAATGTGGTTTTGATCTTTTTCAGCTACACCTGTAACTCTTGCTAAGATCTAGTGTGGAGCTTATGGAATTTTTCCTTGCTTATTAAGTTGTGTTAAAGCAACTTGATTGCATTACTGGCATCTGACCTGTGCACCTTTTGGTTTGCTATTCAAAAGATTTATTAAAATTGTTAAAATGACAGCAGAGGTGTAGTGAGTTATGATGTGTGGGTTTTTTGGTTGGGTTTTTTTTTTTGTTTGTTTGTTTGCTTGTTACTTTGGCTTCTTTTTTTTCTTTGTTGACAAAAGGATGCTTCAGTGGCATATAATGTGAAATTATTCTCAACAATGGTGTATTTAGTCTCATATATGTAAGATATGCTTGCAAGGTATTTTGCTGCCCTCTCTTGGTAGAGCTTTTGTATTGTAAGCAAAGTGCTTAACTTTGTTCCTGGCAAAAAATTCTGGGTTTATTCCTTTTATTTTCTGAAGAAATGGGGATTCTTTTACCAAAAAAAAAGAAAAAAAAGTTAAATACTGCCTTACTCAATATTTACTAAATAATGGCTAATTTGTTACTCAGGTGCTGTGTGGATAAAAGTGATTATTTCACTGTCTTTTATCTTATTTGGTCAATATAATTTGATAGTGTTCATTGCCAGTTGAAATAATTTTTGCTTCTGAGTAAATTTAAACACTTAGATGCATTTTGTTATGACACAAACCCTTCTGGGCCAGGCCAAACACCTGGAATGCTTCCCTTTGCTGCTCTCCATCCTCTGGGCAACCCTTGTTTCAGCAGCTTCTGCATGATGGAGCTGCTGTTTTCTAAGTGATTTCCCATGGTTCTTGGTGGGTTTTTTCCCCTCTGTGGGCTTTTTCCTGCTTTTTCTTTGAATCACTCTGGCAAAGAGTTCCATAGCTCCATCTGCCTGATGTGCAGGGCTGCTCTTTTCTTCTGAGCTTTGCTCTCATTATTTCATTGACTCTTTCCTCCCAGCTGTTGTGAAGGAATGTCCCCATCACTCAGAGCTCCAGTTGTCTTTCCCAGAATGCAGAATTACAGCTTTCTAAATTATTTTTAGTTGGAAGGTGTTGGGTACATTTGATAACAGTTTTCTGCTGCTCTTAAAATCTTTTCAGTTCTGATTTTCTCCCTGTTTGGAGGTGGGAGCAGGGATGCAGGGATTGTGAGGCAGGGTGGTGCTATTTCTGTACTGTCCATAATCCTTTCTTCATGAATACCATTTGGTTGAGGTTTTTGAACAGGACACATCAATGAATGGATGTTGTTGTAACCTTAATACCTCACTCCTGGGTCCACAGGCAACCCAAAGTCCAGCACTTTGTAAATTCATTTAGCAAATATTTCCCTCTCTCTGCCCTGCTTCACTTCAGTTGAGTTTTATTTGCCAATTTTATTCCCAGGTTAGTTGGAATTAGAAGATCAGTAATTCCTTATAATCAGCCATCATCCTTGCTGCCCTGAATAACTAAATATTATTAAGGAGCTTTATGACAAGCACCTCACTGTTCCTTTTCCAAGTTGTTTATGGAAATATGAAATTATGGCAGAGCCCTTGGTATGGCTCATTGGAAAACAGCCTTGGCAATGCTGCCCTTGTGTGAGGAGTGACCTATATTGAGCTTCTATTTATGTAAAGAAATGAAGAACTAAAGAAAAATAAATTTTCTGGCAGTAGCTTGATGTGTTGTTAAACCCAGGGAATTGATACCTTCCAGTATTATAAACTAAATATAACCTGAAATGTTTATGATCTCAAATGTCATATCTACATTTTAGGTTTAGGATGAAAAGAGTGTACATTTCTAGATGGAATATGCTCATTTCTGGCAAATGGATGCAAAAGAATGATGGAAACAAACAAAGCTGCTTTGGAATCTGTCAGTGTTGTCTTCTGCTCTGAACAGTCTTTTAGATAAAAACATGTGCATCCACCTCTCCTTTATGGAAAAAAAAAAGAATTTTAACATGACCAAGCTGAAGTTAGCCTTGATGAAAACCCTGTTTTCCTCTAATAATAGGTTTTATCTGAGGAGAAAAAGGAGCACATAGTCAAATCAGTTTTGTACAGAACAAGCAAAAGTGTAACATCAAAAATATTTTTAATACCTCTTGGAGGTATTAAATTAATATTTCTATGGTTTGTATTATATTCACTATATTATATGGTATTATATTAACATTTCTAGAACTCCTCTACTGGCTCCAGATCTGTATGGGTCAATCACCAGACTTTTTAGTGGATTTCAGATAATAAAAATCAGTCATTTAACAAAAGCTGGGTTGCAGCTCTGGTTTCTTAGTGACCGTTCTTCCAGCTTTGGTTTGTGGCTGAGGGGGGAGATGGTCAAGGAGCAAAACTGGTTTTTTGCTTCTGATGAGTAATGAGTTAAGTAGTGAAAAAAGTCCTTTTGTTGTGCACAACAGGAACTTACTTGGTTATAGAAACAATGAAATTTCAAATTTTAAAATTTTTTTGTTTGTAATGGAAAAACAATGGTGTGAAGATGGAATGGATTTCAATAACAATAGTTCATGGGCTGGAGTTTGCAGTTATGCTGGTATTTTCTGGGCATGAAAAGGAGTGAAACAGTTGAAGTTCCCTTCCTTTTCAGAATTCTGTCCTTATAACTCTACATATACAGCTAATATTGCCAATGATTGTCCAGATTAAATTGCCCAGGGGCACAGTATAGAAAACACACATATGTTAACTTGAGGTGTCAAAATTCAGATCTCCTCTCTGCTTTACAGTTAAGAGCTGGATATGCTTTTTTGTTTGTTGAGAAGCTGTCATCAGTTTGCTTCTGAAACATGGCAGATAAAATGGGTCTGTGCTTTGTAGACCAGATTTTCTTTCTAACTGTTGTGATTTATCTCTTTTTTTGGAACAAGAATTAAATAGAGAATAACAACTAGCAGCATTTTCAGTGTTATGTACTGACAGGAACACACTGGCCACAGCTGGGAGGAGGATCAGCCTAATTTTGTTCCATCACTGTGTTATCCCCAAGAGATGAAAAAGCTTTGAAAATCAAGAAGTTGTATTTTAACCAAATAAGAGGATATATCTTTTGAAAAGCCCTAAAAAACCCTAAAGAAAACACAGAACAAGTTGAGAAGAAAGGATCAGACAGGTGGTATATAGCTTTTCCCACTGCATTTTTATTTTTTTTCAGGAAAGTCCTTTCAGCCAACCCAGTGGCTTTGGCAGAGAATTTTGGAAGGTTTCTTCTTATCCTTAGGGTATCTCTACTGCCTGACTTTTACTTGTTTTCCTCCTCTTCACATCTTCCTCCTCTGCTTTGCTTTGCAAAGCCTCCCATGAGCTGGAAGCCCTGCCAGCTCCCTGCAGTGTTTCCTTGGCTGCTGCACCCTGGATTTTTTTTGACCATGTCCATTTTTCCTGTGCCTTCAGAGTGTTCTCATGTTGTTGCCAGTTCAGCTGTGTGTGTCTGTTAGGATGCAAGTGAGGATCGTGTGCGTTTTGATGGATGTGAAATAAAATAAAATATGGATAAATTCTATCTGACTAGTTAATCCAAAAACCATAATTTATTTGAGGTGTTTCTTTGTTTTAATGAGTATTTGTGTTAGTGCTATTTCACTGTACTTCTATTCACTGCTGTGAGTATAAAATACTGCGCAAAGAACAAATGTAACTCCATATCCCAAACTGGGAAGATTGTATCAGTTATTAAATGAGCAGTAAATTACCTCTTGAAGTCTGTCTCTCAGAATGTTCAGTTAGTTAAGAGGAAATCAGATATGTGATTCTTTTTACTGTAAACATAATAAAACTATTATCCAGCTCAGAAAAGTGGCATGTTAGGATTAAGACTTCCAGGTAGGTAGAAATGCTGTGCTTTTGTTCTGGCTGCTTCCAGGATTGTTGGTTTATCTCCTTGTCCTTTGAAGAGCTGCCTGATGTGTTTGGTTTTCACTTTGCAGCTGAGTCTCTTTTCTTTTCTGACCACTGCAGACAGTTGCAAGAGCAGCAGAGGCAGAAGGAGCTGGAACGGGAGAGGCTGGATCGCGAACGGATGGAACGGGAGAGGCTGGAGAGAGAGAGGCTGGAAAGGGAAAGGCTGGAAAGAGAGCGCCTGGAGCAGGAGCAGCTGGAGAGGGAACGGCAGGAGAGGGAACGGCAGGAGCGCCTGGAGAGGGAGAGACAGGAGAAGGAGAGGCAGGACCGCGAGAGACTGGAACGACTCGAACGGGAGAGGCAAGAGAGAGAGCGGCAAGAACAGTTGGAAAGGGAACAGTTGGAATGGGAAAGAGAGAGAAGAATTTCAAATGCTGGTAAGAATTTCAAAATCCGAGCGTGTTCTACCACCAGACCGCTCTTGATGTGTTTGGGTGATGGAGTGGGAGAGAACCAACAAATGGCAAGGGTGTACAGCTGTGTAGCAACAGTCAGTATTTCAGGCTTCATTTTGCTGGAATTCCTTCCCTTTTTTATGGCAAGAAGTCTAAGATATTTGACTTTCCTGTCATAATTTTCCATTAATTCTGAAATAAATTTTTTTGCGTTCTTTGCTCACTCCGTTGCCATACTCTCTGATTGCGTGGAAGAACTTGAATCATTTTGGGCACCTCCAACATTGGTTGAAGTGTGATGAGTTAAACTTTCTAAATACCTTATCATTTTTAGCTCTATTCAACAAATGTGTTGTCATTACATAAGTTGGGAAAAAAACCCTAAAAGATATCAGGTTGAGTGTGTTAACATAGAAGGTATGTTGCTATATAAGGCAAAGCAATAGTGTGAGAAATGCTTTTCAGTCTGAAGCCTTGCTTAATCTATCATTGTAGTAACATTTCAGTGAAATGTGTTGTATGTATTTGTAGATAAGATAATGCTCTGCCTGTGGAAAAGCATCCAGTGATAACTGAAAGCTTTCTCATTTTGGTAATATAATGGAACATTAGTCAAGTGCTTGGTTGTTCTTCAATCTCAAACTCAATTTACATAAGTCAGCTCATGGTGAAAGTCAAGGAATACTATGTAAGTCATTTTAGAGCAGAGGATTTTATTGGTAGCTTTATTCCCAGTGCTTTCAATATTTGCTATGCAGCTTTTTCTGGGGAATAGAGAGATGACACTTGCTGCCTATGGTAAGAGTTTTATTAGTGGAGTTGAAACAAATGATCGCTAAGATCGCTAATGAAACAAATGATCACTAAGATCATTAAGATCGCTACATTTGCTTGCAGTTTGCAACCAAACAAGAAGATAAAAGCTGGTAAAAGACTGATTGCTCAACCCTATATCTAACCCATCTCACAGATGGGATTTGAGAAAACTTTCTCTAGAACGTACTTGTAAATTCAGTTGTTGGCACAAAAAGAGTTGGTAAAATTTAAGAGCAGCTGTTGATAATATGTAAAACTTTCCTAACAGTATTTTCACTTGTGCCTAATCCTCTGGTACTAACTGTAGTCTACATTTTTACATTTTGTTCGAATGCTGGTTTTGTTGCTTCATTAGCTCCCTTTTTCTCTTTCTCCTTTTTTTATCCTGCCTTTGCTGCTGCTTTCCATCTTCTGTCCAGCTCCATCTTTCGACAACTCCCCGTATAGCACTCCACTTCCTGAATACTCCAGTTGCCAGCCTCCTTCAGCACCTCCTCCATCATATGCAAAAGCTGTCTCAGCGCCAATGGCCGAGGCCACACCGGAGTACGCTGTAGTGACTTCTGCACCACCGACCTCCACTCCCCCTACACCGCCTCTAAGGCACTCTGCATCGCGTTTTGCTACATCCCTAGGCTCGGCTTTCCACCCCGTTCTCCCCCATTACGCCACGGTTCCTCGGCCCGTGAACAAAAGCTCCCGGCCCCCTTCTCCCGTGGGCGCCGCGGCCACGTTGCCTCCCAGCAGCAGCAGCAGGCCCGCGGCCTGGGCCGCGCCCAGCTTCGCGCCCCTGCCCCCGTCTCCTCCGGTCATGATCAGCAGCCCTCCGGGCAAAGCCGCCGGGCCCAGACCCGTCCTGCCCGTGGCGGCTTCCAACGCGGCGGCCCAAGCGTCCACGTCTTCTCCCACGGCTCCCAACGGGCTTCCCGAAAACCTGGCTTATCCGGTTCCTTCACCTTCTACCTCAGGTCCAACGCCACCTCCGCCACCTCCTCCCCCCCCGCTGCCTTCCTTTCCGCCTCTGTCACTCTCTGGGCCTCAAGCTTCTCCTTCTCCCAACTCCCCGAATGCCTCGACTCCCTCATCCAAGCCTAGTGTTCTCCCTTCTCCCTCTGCAGCTACCCCTGCCTCTGTTGAGAACTCTCTAAACTCTGTGCTGGGAGACTCCTCTGCTTCTGAGCCAGTCTTGCAGGCAGCCTCTCAGCCGGTTGAAGCTCCGAGCCAGCAGGGTAAGGCTTTCTGTTATTGCTACTAATGCGCTAAGCAGGGCAGGGCAGAGCCCTGACTGCCCCCAGGCATGAGCACGGTGCTCCCCAAGCTGCACTGATCCTAATGCCCAACACTGCTGGGGTAAGGGAAATGGAAGAGCTCTGTGCCTAGGAGCCGATGTTCTGTGGCCTGTCATGAGTAAAATCCTCATTTCTTAAGAACTCGCCTTTGGAGAACACAGTTGGTCACGTTCTTGCTTGGTAAACCCTGCACTGTTGGTTTATTTGAGAAGTGGTGTTACTACTTCATAGTTCATAGGTCATTAATGGCAGCCAACATTGAGGAGCACGTGTGTGGCTTTGGACCTGTAAATGGCCTTCAGTGAGGTCATGGTTTATTTGAGAAGTGGTGTTACCACTTCATAGTTCATAGGTCATTAATGGCAGCCAACATAGAGGAGCACATGTGTGGCTTTGGACATGTAAATGGCCTTCAGGGAGGAACAATTCAAATTTAGAAACTAATGTGTAACATAAGCATTTCTTTCTGGGCAGTGGTTGTATTTAGATATGTTGCCTAGTGCACATAGATATATACATGTGTATTTAGATACAGAAAGACAGATCTTTCTGCAGTATTTTACTAGTGTTGCTAAGAAGA
Organism: Zonotrichia albicollis; assembly: GCF_047830755.1. Taxonomy (NCBI): domain Eukaryota; kingdom Metazoa; phylum Chordata; class Aves; order Passeriformes; family Passerellidae; genus Zonotrichia; species Zonotrichia albicollis. The sequence continues at coordinate 15,650,273 of NC_133821.1, forward strand.
ATTTGGACAAAAAGTTTGATTAAGCAGGTGACAGCCTCAATGAACACCCCACCAATATGATAGAAATCCATTTTACATGGTAATACATGTCTTTGTTAACCTGCTTTTATACTGATTTAACAGATTTAGGTGGATTTAGTAGATGTAGGTCTTTGCACAGAACTCTGCAGCAGCTCCAAAGGTGTGGGCAGAGGGGTTCCTGGGGGATAAGCAGCTTGGTACAAATCATGCAGAATGGACCCTGTTTATATCCTTCTGTCTGAAATGAAGGTCTGAGCTGCTTTGGGATGGAGTGGAAATAGAATAAATGGCCTCACTTTAGTATGGAATAAAAGTGTGCACTTGGAGTGAGTGATGCCAAGAGGGTTTAACAGGCTTTTGAATTTCTGCAGTGGGTAGCAGAGTAGGAAACCAGAAAGACTCATATGTGAAATTCCTGCCTTTAGAGATTAAGGTAGTTGTGCAGTATTTTTCCTGCCTTTTGGTGGTTTGATGAGACAGAGGTAGGATCTGTGGAGGTGTGGAGCTGTTGTCTACGTCAAGTTTTCTTAAACTCTTCCAATAATAATAATAACAGTACAGTGATCATCAGAATATTCTTTTTTCAAAGTACACTTTGTATTTGGATAACAATGTGAATTTAAATAAGTAGAAGAATGATAGATAAAAAATAGAAGGGCTTCTTCCCATTAGCTTGAAATATGTCAGTCTTCTAACTCACTAATTACTGTTTGTATTGAATTGTAAAAGTTGATTGCTGGAATTTTTTTAAAGGAAAGATTTACATACAGCTTAGAAGTTAGCATTGGCACTGGAGCAGTGCAGGGGTTCAGATGTTTGGGTGGTGTGTTAGGGTTTGTTAATGCAGTGAGGTACTGCTCAGCACCATGTGAGCACACCCTGTTGCTCTCCTGCTACGATGCTCATGCCTGACTTTACTCTCTGCCTGTTTCCTGGTGTAAAGCTGTTCTTGGTTGCAGCACAGACCCTGACTGGTGGGGTTTCATGTCAATATCTCTGGAACTGTCTGATCTCTCACAGGATACTGTGTAATTTTTTTAGTACATTATTTAAGAATGCATCTCTCCTGCTGAAAGTCAGTGTTTCCTTGCCCAGTATCTTACCAGTTCTAATGTCTTGTACACTGAGCAAAAGAACCACTATTTCAATGGAAGCAAGACCCTTTGTTTTCCAAATCCCTAATGTCCTCTTTTTGTTTTCTCTCTGACACTAGGTGCTGTCCAAGGACCGCCTGCACCTCCTCCTCCACCTCCCCTGCCCCCTGGCCCAGCTCAGTCTTCAGTAGCAGCCCCGGCTCCTCCTGGCCCTCCGCCCCCTCCTCCCCTGCCGCCCTCGGGGCCGCCCCCGCCGCCGCCGCCTCCTCCTCCGCTGCCCAGCCAAGCCCCTCCCGTTCCCCTGCCCCCTCCGGCTCCCCCCCTGCCGGCCTCGGGCTTTTCGGCGGGGTTCGTGGCTGAGGATAATCGCCCTCTAACTGGACTAGCAGCTGCACTCGCTGGAGCCAAGCTTAGGAAAGTCTCACGGGTAAATAGAGCTCTGGTTTCTTTTTCACCTTCCTGTGTCCCCCCTGCTTCTAAGCTTTGGTCAAGGTCAGCAGCAGTATCAAGGCATTTGGGGTAGGCTTAGTTCATGAAGGAAAAAGCATTACAGGATGTGCTGCCAGCCCATGCCATTCTTCACTTGTGCATGTGGCATTCACGTTCTCTGAAAAAATCCCTTCACCCAGAATTTTTCTCCTGGGAACCTGAGAAGTCTTAGAGAAAAAGATAAGAATAGATAAAAGTTCTTCTCTCCTGCTGAAATTCAGTTTTTTCTTGCCCAGTATCTTACCAGTTTTAATGTCACCATTTCAATGGAAGTAAGGGCTTTGTTTCATTCACATTCTCTGAAAAAATCCCTTCGCCCAGGATTTTGCTCCTGGGAAGCTGAGGAGCCTCAGAGAAAAGGAGAACAATTCTTATCTCATTTGCTTCTCCTGTGTGGTGCTCACATTTGCAATGTGTTTGGAGTCATTGGGTTCTGCTGTGAGTTGTTTTGACTCTTTGGCAATTGGGGCCAAGCTGTGTCAGGACTCTAAAAAAAGTCACAAGTTTTCATTATCATCTTTTTAGCATTAAGCATCCTTCCTGTATTCTTTAGTATAGTATAGTATTCTTTAATATAATAAAGTAATAAATTAGCCTTCTGAGAACATGGAGTGAGATTCATCATTCCTGCCTTTGTCAGGACATTCCCAGCAAATGCAGTATGTGCCTTTCTTGCACATGAACTTTGCTGGTTCCATGAAGTCAGCTCTCATTCTGTTGGCACATCTGCTGTCTTTTTGTGTGCTCTGAAGGGTGAAGACTCCTCCAGTTCGAGTGGAGGAGGAGGAGGAGGAGGCTCTGCTTCATCCAAAACAGATGGTGGCCGTGGAAATGGACCCCTTCCCTTGGGAGGCAGTGGGTTGATGGAAGAAATGAGTGCCCTGCTGGCCAGGAGGTGAGAAGCTGTTCCTGCTCTGCTCCAGCTGCTTAGTCATCATCACACAGGTGGGATTTGGGCTTGCAGCTGGCTGAGGATCAGATGGAGAGCAGCTCAGGGCTGCTTTGGGAAGCTGATCATGTTTCATGAATAGCCATTTTTATGTGAGTGTAATCCAGTACTTCTGTGTAAGCCTTTGTGCAGCAGCAAGGGAGGGCATGCAGATTTCAAATTGCACAGTTGCTTTGGCAGGAGGGCTTTGCCTTTGAAGGTGCTTTGAAAGTACTTCTTAAAACGCTAATTTTCATGAGGCTGTGTAAGTCTTTAATTGCAGTAAACAACATTCTTCCATCTTAAAACCATGATGAGCTTGGTAACTTTTGTCTCTGCTTACAGGAGAAGAATTGCTGAAAAGGGATCAACAGAACCAGAGCAGAAAGAAGATAAAGCTGTGAGTTGAGAAATTTTATCTGATTTACATTTCTCAATACAAGGATTAGCAGAGAGATTCCAGTGGTGTACAAGGGATTATTTCTGCTTTACTGTATAAAATATACATATAACCACTCCTCTGTGGTTATAGTGCTCGCTCATTTTCTATATACAGTTCTGCAGAGCCATTTTAAATATATATATAAAAACTGAAATATTTAAACAGTTGAGATTGGTTCTTGTGAATCTAACAGATTATAAAGATTATTTTTCTCCTCTCCTCTCTCCCTATTCCCTCTCTTCTCTGTTTTAATCAGGAAGAATCAGAGTCTTCATCTTCTAAGGTTTCTTCAACAAGCACACCTGGTAAGTAGCTCAGGTTTGTGAACTCTGGGACACAGTAATGCTAAAATCTAGTGACAAATCTTGGTCAGCTCTGCTGAATTTTGGAGCCTGCCTCTTCTCCCATGATTACAGCATGGGGTTTTACTGTAGAATGGATCCTGGTTCAGAAGACGATGGATAAAAAGACCATAAGTGAATAAAGATTATAAATGCAGAGTGCTGAAATTCTTTGCCCATGAACCCTCTGCTGAAGAGGCAGTGCTTGGAGCTCTGTAGCCAACACAGTCAGTGAGGAAAACTTACACATTCTGCAGGTGGCATGTAGATGTAAAATATTGTAAATTATTGGCTCTCAAGAGACCCTCAAGACTTTATTTTCCTGTCCCTTAGTAGTCCCTTGTTGTACCCTCAGTTTCCCATGGCACCTCTCAGTACATACCTGCAAAAAGGGGGGGGCTGTGCCATAGAACCCTCCAGTCTGTCACCCCAAAAGGCAATGGAAGCAAAAAGGAAATAACCTGATAATGAATACACCAACTTTCAGTCTGTTCCAGCTTCCTCTGCTGATTGCTTGCCCATGTGTGCACTTCTCCTCCAGATGATTCAACCACTTGATGATGTGCAGGCCTTAATACTGAAAACCACTGCTGCAGTGTGAACAAAACCTGGCTGGGGAATAAAAAGGAGTGCCAGGGGTTGTGTGTCCAGATGGAAATAACTGGCAAAGTTCGTACTGAGATACAGGCACTCATCTAGAGAAGTCAGACTGCAAGGAAATAAATGACATCACTCAAATCAGGGTTTTCACACATTCCCCCCCTTTTTTTTTCTCTTCTTTTACAAGCGTCTGCTTCATTTTGTTCAACACATTCTGTTAAACAGAAAGGACGTTAGCCTTGAGAAAATGACTGCTTTTGGAACACTTCTGATAATATTGGCCCCAAAAGAAAGAAATTAAAACCTCTGGAATTGGTTTCTTTAATTGGTGATGATAAGTCTCATAAAGCCTGTTAAAAATGTCAAATGCAGTCAGAATTTGACCATTTCCTTCCAGTTGAGGAAGTTTTCTTTGTTTCTTGCTGTGAGAGCTCTGGTAGTGCTGAGCCTCATCACTGGAACAGGTCTTTAAAGTGTTTTAAGAGAAATAATTGGCATCCTTGAGCAAACTGCAACCTTAGCAGAAATTTGTCAGTTTTGCAGATATAGCTAAAATAACTCCTATGGCTGGACAAGTCCTGAAAACTGGTGTATAAAATTAAGTTTAAGGCTTATTACTAGCATAAGGAGCCTGCACTTGGCTGGGTTACAGACTGTGCTGGCAGACTTGTGCAATTTAGATATTCTCAGTATCCAGCTGCATCCCAGGGAATTTTCTGGTCAATAAGAAACTCTGAAAGGGCCTTTCTGCCTCTCTGCTTGCCCAGCTTAGCTAAGCAATATGAAAGAAAGGGAGCACACCAAACAAACTCCAAATCTGAAGTGAAGACTGATAAGATCACTGGCACACTGAAGTCCTGAGTAAGTAATGATAGCAATTAATAACAATCCACACTACAGAGAGGCTGTTTTAACTTGTGCAGGTTGTAAGGAATGAACCTCCTTCTTTCTTGGTGGTGAAAGATACTCTGGTTGTGATAGGCTGCATCTGCTGGCACTTCACTGAAACTGGCACTGAATTAATTTTCTATCATTAAGAGTTTTAAGAAAACTCCTTTAGCTTAGAAACCTATTTCTCAAGTGTCTGCAGCTGACTGGTTACACAATTCCATGGTTCACAGCTGAAGCAATCCAGTACCTATAAATAAATCCAGTGCCTCTAAAGTATAGGCAGACCTTCTCCCAGCTGGATCAAGAATCAAATGGCATTTACAGTGTCTGGGAGACCAGTGACACTTCAAGATGCTCTCACTTGATGCATTCACATGTCGCAGACATCTTTTTATGAAAAATACTTTCCTTAGGATTTTTTTCTTCCTGAGAATCTGGGAGGCCTCAGGAATAAAATGTAAACATTGATTATCTGCTGCTGTGGAATGCAACAGGTGCATCTGTGATTGGTCTCATGTGGATGTTTCTAATTAATGGCCAATCACAGCCCAGCTAGCTCAGGCTCTCTGTCCCAGCCACAAACATTTGTTATCATTCCTTTCTATTCTTAGCTGGCCTTCTAAGATGAAACCTTTTCTTCTATTCTTTTAGTATAGTTTTAATGTAATATATATCATAAAATAATAAACCAAACCTTCTGAAACAGGGAGTCAGATCTCTGTCTCTTCCTTCAACATAAGACCCCTGTGAACACCATCACATTCACAGATGAGTACACCAAGAGGTAGCTGAATGTGAAAGAGCTAAAGCAATGTAATAAAAAGAGCAAAACACCAAGCAGCTGACTTGAGTTGCCAGATGCTTGAAGTTTCCTCACAGAAATTACACAGTGGATGGAAAAAAACAGTTTTTCATCTCTTTACTTTGTTTTTCAGAACTAACAAGAAAGCCTTGGGAAAGGACAAATACAGTGAATGGAAGCAAGTCACCTGTTATTTCCAGGTACTCCCCTTTTGTACCAACTGCTTTTCCTTACATTTGTTATTGTTGCACATGCTGCTAAATATTCTGGACTAGAATAGTAAGGATCATCTTTATGGGTTTAAAATTGCTGCTGTGAAACTGCTTTAAGCAGTTTTAAGTAGGAATGAAGAGTTACTTTTGGAGAATGCTAATAAGAGAAATTTTTGACAGTAAAATCAAAAGTTTTACCCAAAAAAGTTTCTTTTAACAATTTTTGGTGTATAACCTGAATTAACGAGGTCTATATTTGCCTACAGCAATGTTGAATTTTTTATTTGAAGTCTGAAATTTCTAGCAAGGTGAACCAAATGTGCTGCAGTTCACATGTTCAGTAGTAAATCTAGAGAATAGATGTTCTTTCTCTTTCTCTGCCACTCACAGAATGCCTTTGTGGATATTTCAGTTATCTTGGTAAGATTTGATTCTGTGACAATTTTCAGTAGCTCTCCTACCAATCTAAGTCCATCCTAAAGAAGTATAGAAATGTCTTACACCCTTCTATGCATCAACCAATCTTTGATTACTTGTCAGCTGGAACTCTGATAAGCAGGGAGTGTTTTGAAAGGCATTTTCAGCAAGTGAAATGGCTGCTTTAGCAAGTTTTTGGATATATATTTGGTTGTAATTTACTTTAGGCAGAAGGCTTATTCATTTAGTACTCCTGTGTATTGTGTACACAGAAGTTAAAGGGTTCCCTGATAATCTGAGGAAGTTCCCTGAATTTCTTGAGAGAAAGCAAGAGAAACATGTTCAACTTGGGTATGCTGTCTTTGAAATTACTTGAATTCCCATTAAAATCTGGCCGTTGGACACAGCTATAAAAGATTTGGTGATCAGAGTATTAAAAACAATTGTTCTGTGAGTGGCCTCACTTGTAGCTGAGGTTGCCCTTGGGGTCTTCAGTTCTAAAATGCAACACTAAACACTCTCTTGTGAAGAAAGTATCTCTATTTTAGAATAAATGCAGGAGTTTGAGGTGTCTGCAGCCTTGGTTCTGGTTGCTTGCTGTGTTTTTTGTCCATAAGCAAGTGCCATTGGTGGTGACGTTCCCTCTGCCACCCTGTCAGTGTAACAAAATCCTGCATTCACCTTTGGCCTTGGCTTTCCCTGCCCTCTCCCCCTCCTCCCCAGTAGGGCCTTTCTTTGAGCAAGGTCCCTTGTGCTGATACTTTGATCTGCTTCAAAAGGTGGCATTGAGGGGGAGCTTGGCACAGAAATAATTGGTGTAAGGAGTCCTAAAGAGCATTTTAGAGTTCATGTTGTGTGAGACAGGTGCTGACCTGGCCCTTTGGCTGTAGGTACTTGGCTCAAATTGCTTATCCATAGGGTAAAGGGATTAATAAGTAGGACAACTCTCAATGTCTGACTCTTTTGGGGAGTCTGGGATGCTCTGAAGTCTTGATTCTACAATAGGTTTTTGTAAACTGTTTCATGCTTCCAGTTTCTCTGATCTTTTTCCAGCTGGTGAAATTCAGAAGTTGCTGAGGTCTGTTTAAAAATGTTTTCTGACCTAGAGGATTACAGAGGATTTTTAAGATCTCTCTTAGATTTATTGGGGCACTCTCTCCATCAAGCTTTTTGTCATCATTCATCCAGTGGAAAATGCAAATAGAATTTAACTTGATGTGAACTTCCCTGGGTGTATACTCTAATCCAAAATAAGAATTCTGTGTTTATTTAATGTCAGTTTTCTTTCTCAGTGCTGTCATAACCTGCTGGAAGGTGCCATAACACATACTTCAGGCCTGCTGATACCATTTTCTAGTCAGTGTTGACAGCATGCTCTGCCAGGATGAGGAAAGTTTCATACAAGGAGAAACTGTTAGATGAAATCTCTCTTGAATATCCTTGTATTTCTCTTAACTTTCTACATTTGCCAAGTCCCTCTCAACAGGCTGCTTGTTAAATTTGCTTTGTTTAGTCAAGGGGAGCTGCAGTTTGAACCACTAACACCGTGTTTGCCAGGAGGGGATTTCTTTCACCTGGTAGGATGTGAGGATTTCTTTCACCTGACCTCTGCAGGGAGGATGTGAGTCACACACAGGGATTAAGCAAAGCACACTTCAGAAACTGGCAAGTCAGCAAAATTTTCTCTTCAGAGCTTCCCCAGAGGTAGAGGATCAAGTTGTTGTTATCCAGAGAGAATGTTAGAAGTATTTTAAAACAAGTTAGTGTCCTGTCTAAAATCAGGCCTTTGCTTTTTGGAGCAAGCAGAAAATACTTAAGCTTTGAGCTTTTAATATTTCCTGAAACAGGCAAGTAGAACTCTTGAATCTACTGAAACCCCATGGTGTTGAAGGTGCTAAAAGTGAACAAAATGAAGAGCTGTAATAGCTTTTAAAGGTAGTGTTTCTCCCCCTTAATAGACGGGAATCTCCATGGAAAAATCTGCTTGCTTCTGAAAACAGGTTCTATGATTCATTAAACAGGTATCATCCTGTTGGGATTTGAGACTTCCTAACACCTCCTTTGACCAGTTCAGGGTTGGACTTTTTCTACATGGGTTGGTAATCACCACATGCACCACCAGGTTCCTCCCCCACATTTTGTTTGCCCAGTTGAGCCCATTTTTGGACTGGTTAAAAGGCAAATTGAGAGAGCTTAAGAACCAGGTATGAATTCATATAAAATCCTGCTTTTCTGGCAGTCTCCACCTGCAAAGGTACAAATTCCTGTTGAATATGCCAGGATTTAGTGGACCATTTGCAGTGTTTTAAGAGGCAGGTTTTCAAAACTGTTAGTTCAGATACAGAGGAACAGGAATTAATTTTCTAGGTGTGTTTTTACATCTGCTTTTTGATTGAAGACTTTTAAAACATAAATTTAATCTTTCTACTTGGAACATATTCACAAGTTGGTTTCCATCATGTGTATTTTTTGCTGGAGATCTTAAATTTCACTCTCAAGTGGTCAGAAAGTGCTGACATTGAAACCCTTCAGGCTTTGAGAGCTTTCCAGAGGTAAATGTTGTTCCAGAGCCTCTCAGAATTACTGAGTCAAATTCCAGCTTTGTTTCTCATGAAGGCACTCCTTGTGGTGATTACTTAATCTTTTTGTATGAAAAGTTCCCCTTTTAGCTACTTATCTTGGGTGGTGTATTCTGCATGTTGGCATGGATGAGAACTTTCCTTTGCATGCTTGGTTGAAGGTGTGTTAGGGACTGTCAGGCAATGCTATGAAAAACCACACGGGAGAGCTCTTCAGCCACGTTGGGATGTTTTTATTCACCCAATTTCAATAGTTCATGTTTGCCTAAGTGACAGCTGCATTCAGGCTGAAAAAGGGGAAAAAAATTAGCATAATTTGGGGAGGAACACAGCTAGATTTTCCTGATGTTAGAAATTATTTATTTTGCTAATTATGGTATTTCAGTGTTTGAATTAAGAATGTTTTGCATTTTGGAAAGCAAAAAGTGAGCACATTGTCAAGACTGAGGGGCAGTGTTCATAAAGAAGCTTTCCTGAGGAGATTTTTAACAGATAGAAGTAGTAGATAGTTGTGGTGGGTAAAACTGAGTCTTTGTTCTAAAGATATGGAGAAAAGGAAGCAGTCAGTTTGTGTAGAGCTTTTCTTTGAAGTCATCTTATTAATACATTGAACTCATAAGTAATTTTAAAAAATATTAAAGCATAATATTGATTGGGTTTTTCCATTAAGGCAGGCACTGGGTGACTGCTACCAATTGCAAGGAGCTGCATTTAAGAGGATTTTTTTCAGTCATGTTGGATAAATGCTGTCATGCCACAGTGTATGGGAACAGAACTACAGTCAGTGCAAATGATCAGAAACTATCTATGAACTATCTGGAAAAAAATCAGTGTTCTGCCTGGCGCAGGTCAGGGCTCACAATTTCAGGTGTAAACTGCAAGTAACTCTTTAAATATCAGGTATCTGCTGAAACAGCAATAGCCAAAGGTCTCAGCTGATAAATGTCTTTGAGCAAGGAATTCTTCCATAGTGAACTAAGCACTGTAACATGTAAAAAGTTCTGTAAAAGATCCTAAACTGTGGTTTGCCCTCATAGCATTAGTGCACACTGTAGGTTCTCTGGTGGTTGAGAGGTGAATTCTATTTTCCAGCTGCTTTCACTATCAAGCTACTCAATATTTAATCTTCTATCTTACTCAGTGGATTGTGTGTTTAATTTTGGTGTGTTTCAGGAATAGTAATTAGCAATTTCTCTCTGGGAACTTATATTTAAACTGTGTGGACTTAAGTCTTTACAGCTGTGACAGTTGAGGTCTGTGATCCCCAGGGAAGAACAAGCTTCAAACCAACATTTTGATGTGTGCACCCTTTTCTGTGGAAATCACATTTTTGAGTGTTCTTCTTCAGTTAGCAAGTCAGAACAAAGTCCTGTCAGGTTGTGAAAGCCAACATGACAACCCAGTGTGAGGTTCATTCAGCTCTTACTGAACAAAACCAGCAGAATAGGATAATTCCCTATGGATAAACTCCTGTCTTGTAAGGGAAGATGCATGAAAGCTCAAGGTAGTGATTTTGTAAAACAAATGAAGAAATAAAGTCTTTTTTTCATTCTTTTCCACCTTTGTGGCAGTAAATCTGTCTGCACCCTCATGTACCAAATGCAGAAAAATGCAGTGCTGAATGAATTTCTCCTGTGTAGGAATTTTGAAAGGACACACTGAGTGTAGGCCAGGCTATTTTGTTCAGAGATGCCACATACAAGGACAATAAATAGGACCTAGCTTAGCCTACTTTATACTCTGCCCTTCCTTAAAATTAGCATACTGTGATGATTCTAAACCCCTTGAGATGAATTGTCAGGAATTTTATCCACAGCTTCTTTTTTGCTTGAGGATTTATAGATAAGGGAGGGAGAATGGTAGCCAAGGTGTAAAAAGTATTTAAGAACAGCAGAACATTGCTCCCTCTTGGGAGAACTGTCTTGGTATTCCTGCTGTGAACATCCAGGCTCTGTCTCTGCTCACAGCTCTGTAAGTCCCTGAGTCTGAATTACCCCTTGAATGAAAGAGGGGATCAGGAAAGAGAAGTGGAAAGGCAGGAAAACCCCCTTCTCTTGGAATCTGTGTTTAAAATGCAAGGTGATCTGGGTAAGCAAGTTTTTGATGTCTAAAAGAGAGTATTTCATAAGAAAACATGAAATATGACATTGTCCAAAACATTAGAACTTGCTCTCAATTATCATAAATAAAGATAAATCTTGGTGCTGTTACAGCGTTTGCTTTCAGTAGCTTTAGAAAGCAACTGATGGAATAATTGAGGTTGCAGAGGAGTTGGATAACATTGCTTGGGTCTGTCAAGTGTTGAAAATGCCCCAGGGTGATTGCTCAGCACAGTCAGCATCAGCATGCAGTCATTAGTTAGTGGGAGTGCTTCCTTGGGAGACAGAGCCTCTTTTGAATCAGCCTCAGTTACAAAAGGAAAGTGCTTGACATTTGAAGGCGTTCAGCTTTTCATGCCCATTATGAAGAAATCAGAAACCACTGACAGTGAAATCTGTCTGCTGCTTTGAAAGTTCTTGTTTTGAACTAATAACTCTTATGGTAATTAATATTTCCAGTGTGTGGAAAACATTCTTGGGTGTTGCTTTCTATTCTGTGTGGTATTTTGGGTCTGCTTGATTTTTTCCCATCCTCCCACTCCCAACATTTTTTGTTTTCCATTCTGTTACTGTACTGTATTTTTGTTATACAAATATCAGCAATTTTAATGGGGGAATCTCTTATGTATCCTGTAATAATGAGCAACCAGTAACTCCTGGATGTGTTTTTGTGCTGCAGACCAAAATCTACACCAACGGGACAGCCCAGTGCCAATGGAGTACAGTCAGAAGGTCTAGATTATGACAGATTGAAGCAGGTATGTGAATAATGCTTTAAAAAAGGTTGCTGTGGAAGTTGGATATAAGAACTTGCAGCTGCCTAATACCAGCTTTTAGCTGTTTTGTTAGTTGCAAAGTGTTAATGATTTAGTAATTACTGGGCTTTATTTTTGCCCAGATGTGTGTCAGTGTTGTTAGGAACTGTAGGTTGGAGGCTTAGACAGCCCTGCTTGTTTCTCACAAAATTCCTGCTTTTGCATTAGGAGCACTCACAGGATGGTGTTGGCATTATAAATGGAACTGGCAAATCAGTTTGCCTGGAAAACCTTTCCTTCTCTTCTCTGTTTCCAAACACCAAGCCCTTGGGGCAGCTCTAGCAGCACCACCATGTTTTTATATCAGATGTGAGCACCTGTGGTCACAAGTTTGGGGGTGGAAGAGCACCCAGGGATGCTGCATTTTGTGCAGCTCTCCAGTTCAAGAGCAGAGGAATCCTGTGGGAGTTGTGGAGTTGGAGGTGAAGGATCTCAAGGTGGTGTTTGGATCAAGTGGGGAGAGAGATTCTGGTGCAGGCTGCAGCTCAGTGGGTAATTCCAGAGCCACTTCTACTTTGGTAGCAACTTTTAGTTGCTTCTAGACCATGTCCCCACATAGTGCTTGGCTTTAGGTTGGTTTATGGATCAGTTTTGGTTGGTTCTGGATTGGGTCCTGGTTCAGCAGTTTTAGAGTGGCTTCTGGCCTGGGGGGTGATTCTGGAGGAGCTTGGAGGAAAGGATGGAAAAAACAAGCAGGGACAGTCCTTCACTCTGTCCACTCTGTTCACTCTGTTCTCTTCATTCCATACCATTCCACTGCGACTGGGACCTTGATACCTTGATTACTTTTTGGTTTTTTCCCTTGAAATACTTCCTTGGCTTGTGGTGTTTAGTGAGCTCCTTTCTTTGCATTCTACATCACATCTCACCTGTAGCAAAGCTCTCTCATTCTTATCCCTTCTCCTCTCATAAATCCTACAGGAATCAATTTGTGGCACTTCTAGGGACTGTTTTTTCTGTGTTGTAACTGCACTAATAATGTTCTAGGGATGCCTTAGGTTTTCAGGATTAACTGGAAGCTGAGGGGTGGGTTATGCTTCTCAGAAGGATTAATGGGAGGAATTGTAGTGGGATAATTCTGGATTTCTCTCCACAGAAATTTACAGTTTGCTAAAATGAATCTCTTTGCTAATCTGTTATTTATGCTTTGACACATTTTTAGGATATTTTAGATGAAATGAGGAAGGAGTTAACGAAATTAAAGGAAGAACTCATTGATGGTAAGTATTGCTCTGTTCACTGCTGCTGCACAGATTTAAGAGTAGCTGCAGGTGCTTTAAAATGTAAATGCAATGTATTGGTAGCCTGAGAGTGATTTATTGGGAAAAGTAGCTTTGTTCTTTGTCTGGTGGCAAAGCCCTGGTGCCAGACCTGTTCCAGTTGATGTGCTTCAGGGATTTCCCTCCTGGGGGTTTTGTTTTAGTAGAATATTGACATCAATGTGCCTTTTAAGAGTGGTTGAAGTGATGCTGTATTTGAGTGATTTGAAGTTATCTTTAATGTCATGTGGTGGTAGGTGGGTTATTTCTAAATAATCCAGAGCTGCTGAGGTATGTATTTCAAAACTAGAAATATTTAGAAGAGAATTTGAAAGAATTTTAATGAAAACTTCCAGCTTTCAGTTACCTCTTTGGTCTGTAACATATGATTCAAAGAAAAGAAGTCTCACAGTTTTAATTTCTATTTTAACACAAGCTATTTTCCTATGTAGTCTTCTGTACTTAAGGGAAATCATTGAGAAAACATAATCCTGAAGGTTCACCTGTCAGGATTTAAGCAAAACCCTGTATATTATTTACTACCTTGGTGGGCCTTTTGTTCTTTTTGGCTTTGTGGAATGTACCAAAACAAAGTGTGGGGAGGAAAAAAAGTCATATTAATCTAATAAAATATTGAATGTCATAACATATGTAGAAAGAACTGGCTGGGTTGGGACTAAGGAGAATGTAGTGCTTTTCTCTGTATTTTGTTTGTGCTGTGTTGTACCACGGCCTTTTAGACCAGTAGAGTGCAAACAGGCCCCCAAGGCTGCTCTTAAATTAAAAAAAATTAAAATAAATGAAAATTTCTTTGAAAATCCCAATGTTGGTGTTTCCCACAGGCTGACTGGTGGTGGGAACTAAAAATTAGGATTTCAACATAAATTTTACAGGAAGAAACAAGGCAGTGCCTGTTGCTAATGCCACTTGTCTGAAGCCACATGGGGCTGCCTTAGGTGCTGGTTCTTCACGTTGTGAGAGCAGGGTGAGCCTGCATTGAGGGGTCACTTGTTTGTCCAGCTTGCTGCCCTTAAGTAAAGAATTCTTTAATTGATTTGCTAACCCTGTCTCTGTCTCTCTGCAGCTATCAGGCAGGAACTCAGCAAGTCCAATACTGCATAGAAAGACTCGTACTAAGCCGATGTGACTCTTTAACTTGATATAAAACTGACTACGTTTTGTGAGCTGTTAGAAGAAAACGGAGACAGACAGACAGACACTTGGAAGGAGGGAGAAACAACCTATTCTGAAAAGCTTCAGACAACATCACTCTGGTGATAATGCTATTCCCCTCCTAGTTTGCAGCTTTTTTCTGACCTTTACAGCAGGGTGGAAAAGACTCTTAAAGTTACTGTAATGATTATGCAGAAATTCCTACATCTATCAGACAAGATCACAGTGCTTTGAAGTCTACTCATGTCAAGATAAAATTGCACATGTTTCAGAATTTGTTGTTGAGACAAAAAAAAAAACAAAACAACAACAGGGAAAAGCTTGGGAAGGCTTTTCAGAGAGGTTTTCTTTATTAATGAAGGAGTTAGCAAGTTATACTGTTGTACTTCAAATGTATCTCAGGTTTGTCTTCCTATCATATCTGATATTTCCATGAGTAATTTAAGAGATCAGATGTGTAGAAGTTCGGTTCACGAGACGAGGAGCAATTGGAGACATGTGCTTTGAAAGGGCAATATTTGTAAGTGAGGGTGATGACATATCAAGATTTTGGAATTTTATGATAGGAAGCCTCTCTAGTTAGCCTTCATGCAATTTTGTAGGAAAATTTAAAAAAAGAAAAAAAGCAAATACAGTCCAGAGTTTAAAGATGTAGATGCCTTCCTACATTGTTACGATGCTTTACCAAATCTAAGACTTCGACATAAAGCGAATCAGCAGTCAAATGTAAATCATTAGTATGTTGTAGATTTACAGTAGATTTTGGGGCTTTTTTTAGATTTATGCATGTGGACATTTTGTAATGTAACACAACACAGCCAGCTTTTTAATTAAAAGAAAAATTGCATGTCACAGAGTAGCCTTTTCATTTGTAAGGCTTAACTTATGCCCAGGAAGATGTGGGAAGAGGGAGGGGGAAGGTGACACATTTTTATTACTTTCTACACTTTTTCTTCATCTTACATGCATGTGTAATTATGAGGAAAACATGACTTTTATCAGTAACCATGTTAATGGAACCAGGTACTTGATCCTTTTGTATCTTTTTTCAGTTTTCTATTTGAAATTCAGTAATAACTTCCAGTAATGGTTCTGAAACTCCCAGGTGAACCAAACTCGTTTCTCGGTGAGAGAAAAAACATTGTAGGCATCTGAGTTGCTGAGGATGCCCCTGTGTAAGTGCATTGTCCTTCACCTTTTCACCATGACCCTCTGCTTCACTCTTTTCTGAGACTCCTTTTTGTTTGGTTGTTTAATGAAACAGAACAGCAGGAGTTACCTGAGAACCATCAGGTCACAGTAAATGGCCCCTTCTCCTCCTAATTTATCTGCCACCCTCCTTTCCAAAAAAACTCAAAGCCAACAATAAACCCCCACAGCTCCACACGAGGCAAACCCTGAAAAATAGCAATTAAATGCTACTGGTTTTGCTCAACAATTTGAGAGTCATTTTTAGGGGAGGTGAGGTGCTACCTCTCTTTCCCAGGGTTTTCAATCTTATGAGTGTAAATTTTATTTTTTTTTAAATTTTGTTTTTTAATGTGGTAAAGTTCAGTGGAATAGAAATTCTGCAAATTGGCTTTGTAGTGCTTTGAACAAAAAATACGGATCAAAGTCTTCCCTTTTCCTTGCACTGTCCATTTTTCCAAGCCCTGTTTGCTTTGGAATCTGTGCTGATCCAGAAGAAAAGTTTACTTACAACTTGTGGAGAGATTTGCTTACAAGTACAGGCAGCTCCATTCATGGCACAGATACTTTCAATAATAGAGTGTCTAGAGTGCTGAACCCCAAAGCAAAGCAGCACTCAACAGCTTCAGAAAGGCTTCACTAGGAAATCTTTTTCCCATTCAAACATTGCCTGATCCTTCAGGTTCAGATTCTAAGGGAAGATGACAGTGGAAATATTGCCTAACTCCATTTATTAATTTTTTTTTTTTTTAATAAAGAGGAGAAACAACATCACTTTTCTGCATGCATTTGTTGAAGGCATTATAAAGAAAAAATCCATAGTAAGCTTGTCAAGTACTGTTTTTCTCAAAAGAAGAGGAGGCATTTTCATCTTTGTTGATGTAGCTTTTTGTTTTACACAGACTTTTTGAGCAGTGAGGATGTTTACCCTTGTCAGAAATCACGTTTGATTCGTTTCTAGGAGGGTTCAGGAGTTACACAGTGGAATAGCATGGATGGCTATAAGTGGTCCAAAATTAAAGGCTGAACTTCTAGATTGTGCAAGGAACTGGCTTATGCACTAAACGTTTTGTGCCTTGGTCTACAATTAACATGATTTCTGTTTAAAAGAAAAAAGGAACAGATGTTGTCTTTTTGTGCTGCTTCTACATCCATACTTTCTGTAATCCCAACCTGCAGAACTGGTTCTTTCCAGGAAATTGGATTGAATTAAAGATTGCTGTAGACATTTCCTGACCTACTGACAGTTGCACCGTTTCCAGAGATTTCAGTATTGAAAATGAACTGCAGAAGCTACGATTGCTTTGCTTACCGGTGACTTAAGTCCTTTAAAAACCATATTGTGGTGGTTCTGTGCTTTTGTACATGGATGTCTTAAGCTGAGGGCAGTTTAAGGGATCCTTCCTAATGCCAGGAGGGCGTTGCTTTCCTCAACACTGTGATCTGACCTGTGATAAACCTGCACTAGAGACGAGTGGCTCCCGAGTCAACCGCAAACCAACTGAATGTAAAACCCTTAGTGCTGGTGCTGAAATCTCTTCAGACAGTCACAATGATTTCCAGTTCCTTGTTTTAAAGTTACCAAGTGTCAATCAAAGACTGAAGCTGTTCACTAATGAATGTTGACTTTTCATGCATTTAGGTTTACCTTCTTTTTAGTTTCTCAGTTCATTCTCTGCTATTTTTATCATATTGTGTCATTTTAAATTTCTTACATGCTAACGTTTTGTTTGAGCGAATGAAATAAAATTGCAATATATACACGTTGCCACCATTTATTTCTGGAACCTCATAGAAGACTCTCTGAGATTCACTGCTCAAAGTCCCCAAATTTTTAATGATTGTGATCATTCCTTACTCCTTGATTCCACCTCTCCTTTCTGTTTCTCCATCAGATCCAGTAGAGAACAGTGAAGATTTAACCTTATAAAGAATGTAACTGCAGGGACTGTGTACATCCATGAACGGTGACTGCTGTACATAAATTAAAATTAATTTCAAATGTATGATGTGATTTACATTCTCACATGGCATATACACACTTTGGTCTCTGTATCCATGGAGAACATGGAGGGAGAAGGAAAGACTGGGAGGGAAATAATTGCAGCCAGTCTGACTTTTTCTCTTGCTGCTTTTATGTTCATGACTTATTTTCAGTACTGGTAATAAAGCAGTGATCTACCATGGCAGATCATTAGAGGTTTCTGTGCACTAAGGACAGTTTCCTCAATTTATCTTACAGCAGCATCCTGAGCAGAGCTGTTCAAATGTCCCTAACTTGACATCCTGAGGGTGTACTTCACTGCTGCTGCTGTTTGGCAAACCTTGGTCCCAGTGCCAAGTTTGACACCAACCTTAGTGAGTTATAAAGGTTTGGGGTTTTAAAATAAAATTATCACTAGATTCTGAAATGGTGTGCTGTTCTTGGGGCAGTGCTTAGGCACCAGGTGTAAACATTTCTGATTTAAATGTCCTAACAGTGTTACCAACTCAGTCCATTGGTGTCAAGAGATGGATGGTAGCTACTTTCTGAAGTTGTGTATTCAAAGGTAGGGAGATGGTCTGTGGTTGATCACAGCGGGAATTGCCATGGGCTCTTCTCAAAATGTTCATTTTGGCTCGGTTCCAGTGCTGAATATTACTTGCCAATGTCTTTTACATCTAATCATACAAAGAAGGTGCAAAATCAAGATTCCCTCAGTTGTCAGGAGGTGACCAAGATGGGAAGCAAGAAGAATTTTCCCCAAACTGTTTTCTTACCAAAGACTTCACAATTCCTTTTGAAGCTGTAAAATTTTCTTGATTCTGTAGATTCTGTAGGCTGTTGCTGGGCAGGAGGTGATGGAGAGAAGGTACAAAGGGAAAAGCTGGTGATCTTGGAGGAACTGGGGCCACTTCAAAGTTCTTGAAGAATAGGCTAAAGATCACTTAAATTGTCTGAAAGGATGATTTTGGGAAATGAGGCTTCTTTTGCATGCTGTCTGTGAGCCTTAAGGGAGAGAGAAGTTGTGTGTGAAATCAGTGCTGTCACAACATCCATTGGCACACTCAGAAGAGCAGGTTTTGAAAACAGCCTCTTTGAGGGCCTACCAGGAGTTAGTATTTATTTGAACACTGGAAATGGTCACCTGAGACTGTTGAAATTGATACACAGGAGATGTATTCAAGTCAGTCTAAGTTTATAATCCTAATTAAAAACACGTACAATAGAAATGGATGTAATTTTCAAAGTTATGGCAGAGGAGGGGTGGTTCTGGATGTTGGGAAAGCTCAGGCAAACCCAGCAATCTGCAGGATACCTGGTGATCAGCATCCTCATTGCACAGGGCCTCCCGTGGATAGTTGGTTGTCACAGTGATGCTGAAAGTCAAGCAGCTTTGGAAATTGCCTCCCTTTTATAACTGGATCCCAGTTGAACTCTGTCATTATGTAACTGTGTTTTCTGACATTTACATTGTAGAAGTTGGTGTCCTGGATCTCAGTGAGGGTTATTCTCTGGTAAATGCTCAGAGGAGCGGATGTGGAGCAGCTGCTGCAGCTGGCTCTGTTGCTGCTCTGGCTGTGGCAGCTGCAAGCTCACATCTTCTCTGAGATGCTTCATTTTGCCATCGTTACTCAGTGGTGGGCACCACCTTCTCCTCCCTTCTCAGCCTGTTTTGGAGCTCTCACCTGTGTGACAATTCCACTTCTCTTTGTGACTGCAGGTCCCTCTCTGCCTCAGCTGCTCAAGCACAGTAGAGTTGGAAGGGATCTCCCATCATCAGCTGGTGTTTGCCCTCTTTAATGTAACTTTTTATCACCAAGTCCCCAGCTATTCCCTGAACAACAAAGCTGTCAGTGCTTATGTGCTGGGAGTGTGCTGAACTGCTTTTCCTAGCAGAGTCTCTGGGAATTGTCCTGCTGACGCAGGCAGAAGAAACAAAAATAGAGGTGAGGAAGTGGGTACAGGAGAAGAAAGTGTAGGGGAGTCTGGAAGTGTTCAGGCTCCCTGCAGGGAAGGGTGTTGCTGGAATGAATGGGGCTGGAAAACACAAACAGCTTTTAAACCTTCTCTGGATGCTGATGGAATCCATAAATTGAGATTGTTAGGCTTTCTGGGCAGTCTGAACCCTGCTTGTACATCACTCGAGGGCTAGGAAGTTTAAAAAAAATGTATCTCTGTGTTGAAGGTAAATTTTCTGCTTCTTGGCATTTTGTTCCCCAGTCCTGTTCTTGTGAAACCCCTTAGACCCCACATAGCTCAGTGAGCCCTGGGATGCTGCAGAACCAGCCCCAAAAGCCCTCCAGAGGAAAAGGGAGGTGCAGACACACTCATAACTCCCTCCTGACAGGATCCAGGGCTGTCTGTCACTGCCAGGAAACAGAATTTTCCATGGCTTTTAGGCTGAAATCTTTCTGCCAGTGCTCAAAGGTGAGCATCAAAAACGAGCTCAGTGATGAGAGAAGCCCTGCCTGGCTCTCAGTGCCACAGGGGAACTCTGCAGTGTTGGAAGCTGAGAGGGGTCCCAGGAGTCCAGTGCTGATGGAGTTGGCTCATCAAGGAGTTTGTGGGATAAGTGAAAAATCCTTGTGTTCAGTGTGGGTGAAGACTCACACAGAAATGCAGCCAGTGTTTGGATTCTCAGAGGTGAGAACCTTTTCTTAGCCTACTCTTACCTTCCTCCTTGTTATGGGAGTGAATGTCTCAGTCACAAAGCCAGTTCATGTGTTCCACCTCCTCAGAGTGACTTGAAGCAGGAGTTGGGCACTCAGAAAACTCAGATTGGCTGTTCTGTGCCTTCATGAAGTGAGGATGAGGAGGAGGAGGTGACCACCACACCCAGGAGCAGTGGGGAGCTCAGTCCTGTTGGGCCCTGGAAGTTCAGGGACATGGGAGGGGCAGTGCCTGATGGATTCTGTCCCCAGAGGGAAAGTGCAGTCAGCCCTGGGTGCAGCATCAGAGGAGAAAGGAAATCCACTGTTTGTCACCTTTTTTATTTTGTTTTCACCTTAAAGAGATGAGTCAGTGATACCCAGCAAAGCTGGAGACTGGGGGATCTCCCTAACCTGGCAGCTCAGGGGGTGCACGAGAGATTTTTGAAGGCAGCAATGCTGAGTGAGGCCTTAAAATTTGCTTTGGTTGTTCTGTTCCTTGAGGGGAAAGAAAATCCTCCCGATTTAAAGGATTTAAACACTCTTCTCAGGTAGTTTTGTGGAGCTGTGGTGGCAAATTTACCCCACATCTTCACAAGGTCACATGCCCACACAGATCCCAGAGTACATGGAAAGGGAACACACTGCATATCAGGGACAGCTTTCAAGTACTCTTTAAATTAATTTATTTTTTAAAAGGCAAATAAAAGCACTCTTTGAGGGCTTTTACAAAATGACTTGCAAGCTGAAAATGCAGTTGTGCAATGTATTGGTTGGCTTAGGGATGGAACTGGGGTACTGCAGCCTCAGGGAAAACAGGTAGAGAAGTCACAAGTCCCCAGCAGCGGTGGGCAATGAGAGGACTCCACAAGAGAGGGGGTTTGGCAGCCAAAAATGCAAATTCCTTCCTTGAAAATGAAGGAGTAGAGTTCCAAAGGGCTTCAAAGGTGGTGGCAGACTTTGCATGGTCAAAACAAGTGATGTTGATTGGAGCATCTGGGTTTTGTGTGTGAGGAAAAGTCAGAGGAGAATAAGAGAAGGGGAATGAGCACTTTAAAATTACTGCAATTTCTTGCTGCATTCCTTTTCATTTTTATGCCTTTATTTTTTCATTAGAGGGGAACTACATGATCAAAATCATGCCTTTGACATATCTGATTAGCACTAAGGGAGGTGAGTTCAGCTGTGGGGGCTGAGCCCTGCAGGCTCCAGCACAGCCTGGCCCTGGAGCCCTGAGCAGCACCAGGAAATCTTTGTCATTGTGCAATAATTGCATTTTGTGTGTCTGCTGAAGGGCAGCCTCATGGCCATGAAGTCATTGCTCTTCCTCAGTGTCAGCCTGCAACCTTTAGAGCAAATAAATCAATAAAAAGACCAAATTTACCTTCCATGTTACTCTAAAGGCAAAAGGGTTTGTGATTTGTTTACTGGACCCAAATCACGAAGGTTTCCCTGAATAACTCTCACCTATCAGGATGTAAAACATTGCACATGTTCAAGCCCTGAGTATTCTCAGCTTCTCTGAAGTCAAGATGAGTTTGGGTTTTTTTTAGTCTGAAATGTTCCCAGCCATCAGATGGAATTGTCTTGTAGTTACTACAATTCAGTATTTGTAGCAACTAGTAAATCTAGTAATTGCCCAGCATTTTTTATGCATCTATGAAAAATATTTTAAGCAATAAAGTATAATGTGAATTGCAGGAAATGGCACTTTTTTTTTTTTTCCTGCTGAATAGCTGGAATAGCTGAGGTTGAGATACTGGATAAATTAACAGCAATTGCTGACAAGTCAGGGCTCAATTTTGAGCAAGGAGTTGGAGGGCATCCCCAGCTAGTGCAGTTTGGAGCTGGCATTGCAGGGGGATGCAGCCACTGCAAGCCTTGGAATTTGGAGCTCTGCTGCTGAGTTTCAGTGGCACTAAATTTGCAACAGGTAAGGGAAACTCCTTTTTAGGGAGAGGTTCCTCACTAGAATCTCAGAAATAGCTACAGGTCTGATTTAAAGGGAATGAAAATAAAGATGTTTTCATTACAAAGTTTTCTCAGAGGGGATTTTTAATGTCATTTCCCAGGATAATGCTACCAGAGGAAAACTTCACTGAAGTGCTGCACAGTTGAATTACAGACTGAGATTCTGTATTGCAAACTGACTTAGAAACAGTCCTTTTGTGTTTTGTGAACTTCACAGAGATTTCATGTTCCAGTTAATTTCAGTTCTTCCTCTTGAAGATGCCCTTTGGAGCAGCTGAAAGCATCACTGAGCTGTTAATGGAACTGCTTCCTTCCCAATCTGGAAAACAATTTCCAAGGTGATTTTAGTCCTAAAACATCTTCAGAAGAGGCAGGGGTGACTGTTCAGACTGTTTATGGTCTTTTAAACCTTAAATTCATCTTGAAAGGTAGGCACATGGATATGGATCCATGTTTTTCCTCCAGGCTTCCTAAATCTTCTCCCTTGGCATCCCCTCACTTGCCTGTTGAGAAGGTTTTCGCAGCTCATGGCAGAGCTGAGTTGTGCCTCCCTTGTTTTCCTTGGGGTTTATTTCTCTCTCTAATAGTAGTAGTAGTACTATCAATTATTAACCTGCTCTTATCTCAGCCCATGAGTTCAGGGCTTTTTACATCTTTTTTCTTTCCTGATTCTCCTCCCCATCCCACTGGAGGAGCAATGAGCAAGCAGCTGTGTGGTGCTTGGTTGGCTGCTGAGGTTAAACCATGGCACTTGGCCTAGGTGATTTGGGTTACTGGCTGTCAGGAATTAGGTTTAGGCTCCAGGAGATCTGTTCCTGTCTGGGGGTTTGCTGGGGCTTTACAAGTAATCCTGTGTTGGTGGTGTGCTCATTGTCTTCCCACCACAACAGGACCTTCTTCAGCTGTTATCCAAAAACAGTGATGGCAAAATAAATAAATAAATGGCAATAAATGGCAGAACTGTCTGTCTGGAGCTATGGAGGAGAGGGGGCAGGTGATGTGGGCTGTGCTGCTTGGCACAATGCTCTTTGTTGCCATTGGACAAGCAGGAAAAATACCTGGCAAGCCACCCAAGTACTTCAGTACCCAGGGTACAACTTAAAAATAAAAACCTATGGAATTCCCTTCAGGAATGCTCAGGCTGGAGGGTTGTGCAGATGATTGTGTACTGAGAAGTGAATTATTGCTGGTAAATCCCTCTGCAAAGGGCAGAGTGGTTCCCTTCCAGATACAATGCCCAGTGTTGTGCTGTGTCATGGGAAAGGTGTAAAAGAGCTGGAGCTGAGGAAGAAGGAAAATAAGGTCAGTGGGAACTAAGGAATAAATTGTAATGTGTGTGTGATTACACCCTGCCAGCCTCAGGAAAAACACAATGGGCCCATTAGGAGAAAATATTCAGTGCATGGTCTCTGTTCTCAAACACCTGAGGTTCTGCTTAAAATGAAAAAATGATCAAAGATCTTTCCAAGGTCTCAGGATAAAACGGGATTGATGAACTGGCAATCTGTGTGGGACACAGAGACAAAAGGATCACTGACATGTTGGACCAAGACAGGAATAAGGAAAATGTCATTCTTTTTTTTTTTTTTTCTTACAAGAAATTATTAATATAACTGTAACTTCCCAGCCTCTCTGTCTTATGCTTTTCATAGGAAATAGCGGAAATGAGTGGAGTTTCCCTGCATGACCCATCCATAGCCACATTTCTGTTACATTTTTCCAAAGAAAATTCATCCATCTACTTTGTGTCCTTGGATGGATTTTCTCTGGAAAAATGTAACAGAAATGTGGCTATGGATGGGTCATGCAGGGAAACTCCACTCATTTCCGCTATTTCCTATGAAAAGCACACCATCAAAGCAGAATGTGGCAATAGAGAGATTTTGATTAGAGGATCTGATTCTTTTGGTCTCATTCGAAACTAAAACTTTGCTTGTGTGAGGACTCCAATTTAAAAGGAATTTTCCATACTCAGGTTAAATATTCCTAACAAACTACATGGGGGATATCACAAAAAACTTGTGGTATTTCCACTCCTTACATCAGTATCTGTTATTTTCTTAGTTTAACAAAGCAATTTAATTCTTGATAGGCTTTTCATCCATAAATCTGAACTCCTACTTAAGCCCATGATTAACAATTTGCACTTTTTTCAAGTGCAAAAAAGTTGCAGATGAGAGAACTCTGTCTGTGGACAGCCAGATGGACTTTGGGTGTTTAGTCTGCTTTGTCTGTGAACCAAAATTTATACTGAGCATGCACAGATACTGTGTCATGTTCCAAAAGATCTGTTAAAACAAAAAGTGGAGATGGTAGGCACCATTGGACAGCAATAGTTGCTGGGGGGAAAAGAAAAATTTGCTTCTGCTGCTTCAGTTCTGCCAAAAAGGCAGTTGGTGCATGTTGGTGATGGTTTTGCCCGAGTGTATTCATTCTTCTAAGGGATTTTATTAAATATTTCCTCTGTTTCTTTTGTTTTTCTCCAGTGACAGAGTGGCCCTTGAGCTCAGCTGTTGGTGTTACATTCAGGTAGAGTTTTCTGAAGGGCAAAAATAACAATCTTTCAAATAATCACTCAGTAAAAAAAAATAGGCATTTTACCTTCTAGCACAAACCTGAGAGTGACGCTTCTACATTTCTGAGGGGCTGACCCCAAAACACGCTGCTAAAATTTCAAGAGAAAAAGAAAGGAAAGGAAATGTTTCTGTGGTTTGAGTTATTTCCTGCCATGAGGCAACACCTTTGTGTGCCACAAACACACAGTTAACAAAAAAAGTTAGCAGAAAACTGTCTGGTGAGCTCCTGGCCCTGCGCATGTTTCCAGACTAGAGATGTGCAGAACATCCCATGGCCAGTGGGGTTTGAGGCTGGAAGGGCAAAAAGGCTCTGGGGGGTTGGTGAGGTGAGAGTTGTTGCTGACAGGAAATGTTATTTGTTAGGGGAATGTTGGTGCTGGGGGTGACACCCTGCTGCAGGACAGATGCCACCTTCACCTGCCCAAAAGTCTGCTCTGACCATGGAGAGATGGAGGAGAAACCAGGAGTGGGGCTGAGGGAGAGGGAACATCCTCTTTCCCTGTGGCTGGGAGAAAGCATCTTGGGAACAGGGAAAATCCTGAGCTGTGGATGCCAAGGGTCAGGCTGGGAGCCCTAAAGGAAACCTGCATCTCCAGGAGGGGCTGGCACCACCTTCCCCATCCTGGTCAGGTCTCCAACTCCAAACTGCCCAGCCTAGAAAGCTCTGGAGAGAAAGAGCATCTCCAGAGGATGGAGGCTTCCTCCCTCTCAGACTGTGGCTTGGAAATAGGGGACTTTATTTGCTCAAGAAGAGCCTTTGGGCTCTTCATGCCAAGGGATTTGTTCCAGTTCCCTGACTGCTGTGCTGCCGGGGGCTGGTTTTAATCATTTAACTTGAGATCAGGGAGATTAAGAAGGAAAAGAGGCTCGTTACACAAGGAGTTGGATGCACCTGTGGAGAAATTCCCTTCTGAAAAACCCAGGAACCTGGGGTAGAATCTTCTGCTGGGAGGTGAGTGAATCCCTCCTGTGTCCCTCTCCACCTCCTCCAGAAACTGGTAGGCTCACTCAGTTCAGAGGATGTCCAGAAACTGTGTGGATACCTGGTTGTTTAAGGATGCATCTTGCTCCTGTTCCCCTTTCTAAGGGGTTTTCTAAGTGGGTTTTCTAAGGGTTTTTTTCTAAGTTTTTTTTTCTAAGTGGGTTTTCTCACCTCCCTGTGCTCACCACCACTCCCCTCGGAAGCAGAGACCCCTTAATTACTGCTCTACAATTTGCAGGCCCACCGCCACATCCTCCAGCCTTTGTCAGAGCGCAGGACCCACCACTCCTGATCTCCCACCACAGCCTCTGCACCCAGTTTTATTTAAAAACAAAGCCAGGGAGCAGGGGGAGGCTGGGGTGTGGTGGTTCCTGCCTGGCTGCTGCCTGGATAAGTCCCAGGCCAGCACTGCCAAGCCCCACAGAGCATTTTGAGCCTTATCAAGGCTCCTCAGGCTGCTGAGCTGGCAGGAGTGCTGCAGCAGCTGGGCTGCTCCTTTCAGTGTCTGTCTGTCTGTGTGTCTGTCTCCAGAGAATGTAGGCCAAGGAAAGCAGATGGGTTCTCCCACCACCTCCTCAGGGACAGCCATGCATTGTCTGGACAGTTCACTGGCAGCAGTGCTGCTCTTCCCCGCTCTGGGCAGTGTCAGGGACTGAGAGCCTCTGCAGGAAAATGCCCCAGCAGAGGTGGAGCCTGGCCTTGCCCAGAGGAGGCTGCTGGTGCCTGCTGATTGCTGCATTTCCATGTCTGATCCTGGCCAGGCTCCTTGCATCAAGAACCAACAGTTCACAGAGAAACTTCAGCAAGAAGCTAACAAAAACCCCAAACCCTTTCCCAGCCCTTTCCTTATGGAAGGAGCTGAGAGACAGAGTGGGATTATTGGGATGTCCTGTGCAGGACCAGGAGCTGAACTCAGTGATCCTGATGGATCCCTTCCAACTCACATTATTCCATGATTCTGGAATATTTCAGGCTGCTGAGCACTGCAGGTCTCTGAGGATTTGGGCAGCACAAACTGAAGGCAGTGTGGCTGTTCCTTGGGGTTTCTGTTGTGTCCCTCATTGTTAAGGGCAGAGAGCAGCATCTCTCCTGTCCAGCCTCTCTCTGCCATGCTGAGGTTTCTGCACCAACCCCAAGATAACTCAGTCCCCTGAGAGGGGGGACAGTGGTGCAGGACTTAGGAGTTTTTTCCCCAAGGATTTTTTTCCCAATCATCATCTTTTGATCTAAGCAATTCTGGAAAGCTGCTGGGCAGGCACCATGACGTTCCAAGAAACAAAATGTCCTAATCTTGGCTGTTTTATGTATTTTATACCAAATTTCCTGCAGTGGCATCTGCTGGCAAGGTTGACAGCTGCAGGGTTTGCAGGGATGTGATGCAGGGTGGGACTGCTGGGTGTTGGTACAGGCACTAAGGAATGTTCTGCTGGCCTATTTAAAATGCCATAGCAAGGACAGTGAAAGCTCTGAGTGAGCAGGCCTGGCCTTACAGCTGACCTTGTTCTGAGATAAAGGTTAGATGAGCCTGGATCTGTTCCAGCTGGAATTTCCCTGCAATCCACTTTACAAGTGAGAGTTGTTGCTGAAAGGAAATATTATTTGTTAGGGGAATGCTGATTCTTTGATTCTTTGCTTTAAATATCATGGAACAAAACCCACTGATTCTTATTTACTTTAAGGATTTGCTTTCCTTGAATCAGCGTCAGTCCTAGAAGATCTCAGCCCAGATGAAGTCACTTTTCTCTGATGTCTGTCACCAATGAAAAATGCCAGATGTGTTCCCCTGGTCAGGCTGGGTAATTTCAATGATCTTCACTGGGATCCTGTCCAAGGAAGGAATGTGTCCCAGGAGCAATGCAAGGAGGAGGAGGGACTGCAGGGTCCTGAGCAGGTCTCCAACTGTGTGAGAATTTCCCTGGCACTCATCCAGATGTGTGCAGCCCCTCTGAGGTCACCCTGAGCTGATTGTGGAAGAGACAACAGACGTCATGCAAATCACACTCGAATTAGGATTGCTGCGAAAACCCCTCAAACACCCTGCAAGCTTAGGGAATTGTCCTTCACCACCAGGGACAGACCTTGTTTCAAATGCTGCGAGAAGTCACTCTGGAGACAAACATTCAGTGATTTGAACTAAACAAGAAAAACTCTGTTTTATTCACCCCCAAGGCTCCCCACCAGAAAAGAGACGGAGTCAACTGAATCCCACACATCGTGTGGAGGAACACAGAGTCTGCTTTTAAAGCAGAAGGGACTCACTGACCTCCAGGTGATGTAAAAAGATGCACTCAGTTCAGTTAACACACCTCTTCATATGTAAAGTCACTGGTAAATGAGGAACAATTGTAATAGAAGCTTTAAATCCTTGCAGCTCATTTCATTGTATAATTCATAGCAGCACTCTGGTACTGCTGACTTTGAAGACCCAAATTATATGTTTGGTTTCAAGCTGCATATTTTATCTAAAATGGCATTAAATATATTTTAAATAATAAGTAAATATTATAGTAGTAAATACATAATTACAAAAAAAAGGGGTGGAAAAGCAATCATCTGAAATACATGTTTTTCCCCTGGGAAAATTTTAACTTGGCATAGTAGACCTGCACAGATGCTCTTTGGGTTCAGTGTTTCAGATCTCTGTAGAAGATATCTACCTATGTTTTATAATTATAGAGTGAAACACAAAATTAGTGTGAAAAATGCCAATCACTTGTTTTTAAAATTTTAAAATTTAATAGTAATGAAATGGATATAAAAATAGTAATACAATTAGAGTAATAATTTGGACAATTTGGATTAGGACAATATGAGACAATAAAATAAAAGAGTTATGGACAGTCTGGGTACCTCTTTCTGGGCAAAATAAGCCCGAAAAAGGACACATGTTAACAGAGGATTAACCCTTAAAAGCAACAGCCTGTTGCATATTCATACACCTCATAAATGATGCATAAATTCCATTCAAACACAGGATTCTGTCTGGTCAGTGTCAGCTTCTTCCTCTGAATCCTAACGGCATCATCCTACCGGAGCAAGGCAGGAAGAAGTTCATTTCTCCTGATAATGAGCAATAAATTCTTTTTCTCTGAAAGATTTAGGTGTCCTGTGGGTGCTATCTCAGTGCAAGTCCTTTCTTTAGAAAAGAAGTCTCCTACTTCTTATAAATAGTTTCTATTTTAACATTTTGCTATAACCTAAAACTATATTTAACACAGTACTTAAGAGAATTAATACAGCATAACTTTCTAACATAACACATACAATATGAATTTCCATATTTGCAAAAAGCCAATCAAAAAATACACATTTTTCACTATTAGCTGGATGGGCCTACTGCTGTACAGCATAACAATACCATTTACCTTTTTCCTGCAGAGTTTCAAGAGCCGTTTCTACGTGTAACTTTTCCTCTACAGCAGGAAATGAGAGAAATGGCACAGCAAAGCACTGCTGGACCTCTATGAAGCCTGCTGTGCTCTGAAAATAAAAATAAATAAAAGGTTTTGGTGTTGTTTCAGAGCTGCAGCAGCACAAACCCAGAACAACTCGGATTATTTTAATAGGGAGCAATGAGATTATTTTAATGGGGAGCAATTTTTCTCTGGGCAGTGCCAGAGGTTTTCATTGAGACAACTCAACAGGACCGATGCTCTGATGCAGCCTGTCACACTTTGGGGACACTACAAAGGGAACAGAAGAACAAAAGGCATAAAGCAGCTTAACGCTGACCTAAATAACCCAATATATTCCCTTTTAAAAACCTCTTTCCCTGCCATCTGGGGTGTGAATCCCCACAGATTACAGAACGCGCTTTCCTTGGGGAAGCTCTCTCTGCAGGGCGGGCCCCGGAGCGACAGCAGCGCTCGGGAATCCATCGGGGCGCGGGGACCGCGCTGCCATCGGCGGCCACAGCACCAAAAATCTCCAATAAAAACCCCGGCAATACCGCCGGCCGCTGGCCCCGCACCTCCCAGGGCCAGAGAATGCCGAATGGAGCTGAGGCTGGGCCAAACCCGGAGCTCATTCAGTTCCTGCCGAGCGCTCCGAGCTCGGCCCCGCTGCGAACCCCGGCCCTGAACCCGCCCCAACCTCGGCTGCAGCTTCCGAGCTCTGGCGGTGCAGGAGTACAGGCTGCCCTGCTAATCCGAGAGCTGGCTGTGGGAAATGTGTATTGTATGACTGGTTTTTCTCAAATATTGAAATGAATGTTGTGTGCATTGTATTAGAAAGTTACGCTGTGTTGAGTTTCTTAGGTAGTGTGTTAAATATAGTTTTGGGTTGTAACGTAATGTTAAAATAGAAACTATGCTATCCAAGATACTTTTTTTTAAGCAAAAGAACTCCCACCGAGATAGCAGCCCCAGGATACCTAAATCTTTCAGAGAAAAATAATTTCTTGTTCCATTATCAGGAGAAATGAACTTCACACCTCGCTCAGCCCTGAAGGGGCTGTCAGGATTCAGAGGAAGAAGCTGACACTGACCAGACAGAATCCTGTGTTTGAATGGAATTTATGCATCATTTATGAGGTGTATGAATATGCAACAGGCTGTTGCTTTTAAGGGTTAATCCTCTGTTAACGTGGGTCCTTTTTTGGGCTTATTTTGCCCAGAAAGAGGTACCCAGACTGTCCCTAACTCTTGGTTTCTGTTGTCTCGTATTGTCCTAATCCTGAACGTCCAAATTTTTATTACACTAATTATATTATATTTTTATGTCCATTTTATTACTGTTAAACTTTTAAAATTTTAAAAACAATTTAAAAAGCCAAGTGATTGGCATTTTTCACACTGGGGAAGAGGCTCTGAACTCCTGCAGCCCGCTAGGTAAATGGATGGGGAGTCCTGGAGGTACAGCTGGTCCTTTGGGTCATGTTTCTGGGAAGGCCCTGCCCTGGTTATTTGAATTCTAGGAATTTGAATACATGACATTGAATTGTGTGTTGTTTATTTTGGGGAAGGGGAGGAAAGCAAGCACTAAATGACCATACTGGAGGGGTACCTGCACCCAGAAAATCCCAGGAACTAGCCTCTGCTCCTTTTTCCTAAGGCAGGTTCTTCTAGAACTGATGCTGCTCTGCTGCATGCTTGTCTAGAAGTATCCCACTGTAAATGGGACACAATAAAACCTGGCAGGCTCTGGGGCTTGGCATAAAATGCTGTATTTCATCCCAAAATCAAAACATGCACAAGTTGTTACCAAGTGCAGCTGATGAGGCCACAGGTGTAATGCTAAAGGGATGTTACTGCTTTTTCATGTGTAGCTTCCCATATGTTAAAATTTCAGATTTTCTGAACACTGTCAATGCTTTAAAAATCTCTTCCAAAATATGTATTTCAATAATCAAAATTTAAATCATCATTCCGTCCCCTGAGTCTAAGGTTTAATCAGAATGATTCCTGCATTTTTTGCCTAGCAACACAAAAAACCTTCTAGAGAAAAATTTACTCCTGAATATTTTCAGAACTTTATATAAATCCACATTTAAAAATATTTCTAGTGCAGCTGAGTGTGATGGTGTTCACAGGGGTCCGAGGATGAGGGAAGAGATGAGGATCTGAGTCCATGTTTCAGAAGGCTGATTTTTTATTTTATTATATATATTACATTAAAATGATACTAAAAGAATAGAAGAAAGGATTTCATCAGAAGGCCAACTAAGAATAGAAAAAGAAAGAATGATGAAAACTTGTGTCTCAGACAGAGAGCCAGCTGACTGTGATTGGCCATTAAATAAAAACAACCAACATGGGCCAATAGCAGATGCACCTGTTGCATTCCACAGCAGCAGATAATCAATGTTTACAGTTTGTTCCTGAGGCCTCTCAGCTTCTCAAGAGGAAAAATCCCAAGGAAAGCATTTTCCATAAAATGTGTCTGTGACAGCTGATCCAGCTCAATCCCATACGTGAAGCAGAGGGGTGTGCATGTGTCTGTTGGTAGTCTGAGTTGGAGCTAGCCCTGGATGTACAGATTACAGCTGAGATCAAACTTGAATTAAAAGAAATGCCAGTTTGATTCCCTCCTATCTGAGTTCATCTCCCTCCTCCCCAAAGCACATTTCAATAACCCTCTTGTTGTGTCCCTCCGAGTTCCCGGATGCTTTTATTGGTCTCATCTATACATTCCCTCGATTCTGGCACTGCCCTCTGAGCCTGTCAGGGCTGTGGCTGCCTCATAATGCCTGCAATTATTGCTCTGTGGGCTGCCAGGGCCGCTAATGATGCTGAGCTGGCTGTGGGCAGTGTGCTCACCCTGCACAATGCGCTGGGAGCAGCAATGCAGAACAGCAGTGCAGAACAGCAGTGTAGAACAGCAATGTAGGTCACAGCCCTGCCAGGATCCCCCTCTGGGGGCAGCGAAGGGGCCAGGGGGGTTTGCATCGGGTTCACAACCACTGATTCCCCTGGAGTCTCCTGGGCTTCCCAAAGGAGCAGGTTCTTGTGTGTTTATGTTATACTTTTTGATGTGTGCGGCACCCACAGCTTCTACTGAGATCTGCTCCCTCCGGGTCCTCAAGGTTGGTGTTTCCATGGACTCTCTCCAGATAAAAATCCATCTGCTTGTTCAAAGCTGCTGATCTGAGCTGGATGCTGTTTCCTGATCTGTAGCCCCACATTTCTCTTCACAGAGAAATGTAAGGCACGATTCTTCCCAAGAATATTTCTGAGATTCGCATTTTCTGAACCTCAGAGAAAGAAAATACAATTCTTATCACTTGCTGTGCCTGTGTTTGTGCCAAAGCAGAATGCAATATGGAGATTGTTTACCCACAGTGATGGGGTTTTGTTTCCTTGGCCTGTCAGGGCCAAGAGAGTGTGTGTCAGGACTGTTGGGTGACAGTCATGGGATTCTGTGCAGCGTGAGCAGTTGTGTGCTTGGCAGATTCAGTTTTAGATGTATAGAATAATAATGTAGCATAATAAAGTAATTAATTGGCCTTCTGATATCCAAGCAGTCAGATGCATCATTCTCTCCCCTCATCAGGGCCATCACAGCATTGCAATACTGATCAGAGTGTGTCCAAGAAATTCCTCCAATTTGTCAGCCAAAGCAGCCTTCCCTGCTTTTTTTGGCACTGTGTGGAAGCTGAGGGTGGATCCAGGCAGCACAAGAGCAATCCTGCATCCTCCACGTGCATTAGGCTATGTGCAAACTGTGAACCTCACAATGCTGAAATCCCAGCTAAAAACTGGTACCTTTTATTACTACAGACTGAAATTACTCTTGTAAAGTGGTAGAGAAAGATTTCTGCATTTTTGGGTCATTAAAGCCACATTGCAGAAGTACAATATGGTAAATAACACACCAGTTATAACTGGATATTTACTATATCAGTATAGTGAAGTACTAGTATGGTGTAGTACAATACTATACCAGTGGAGAATAGTATAATACTGGTATAGTAAGTAACAAAGCAGTGCTGTGGCACAGGAAATGCAGGATTTGCTCTTGGAGGCCTCTAAGCAGCATCAAGTGCAGGTGTGGAAGGAACAGACCATGGAAGAAGCATCAGGGCAAGATTTTATACTGTAGGTTATTTCCCACAAACACGGGTGAGAAGGGAGAAGGAGCAGGGATGAGAAGTGTCCCAGACTTTGTAATTTTTTTTGCACAGCCTGCTAAAGACCAACACCTCATAAATCAGACTTGGCTTTGCTTGGCTAAGCGGGGCATAAGCCCAAGAACAACATCTAAAGTAGGGCAGGACGAGGTCACAGCTGTGTGCTGGGGAAGGCAGCACAAACCCTGGCTCCCAAACCCACCACACAGACACAAATCCTCCCACAGGCTCCTGGCTCTGGAATCAAGCCCAGAGGTGCATCCTGCACCACTGCAGGGAGGGTACCCCAGGCCTTGCCTTGGTGGCAAACCAGGTCAAACTGCTTTGCTGCCATTCTCAGCTGATGAACCCTCGATGCTCTGCTAATGACTGAGGAAAATGTAAAAAAATGAAGAAACTCAAGCTTTTGTCCAGTTCTACCTCTGCAAAGCAGTGACTTCCACTGAAAATAGAAAAGAAAGTTGAATTCTGTGAGTTAACTTTTATCTAGCAAGTACTTTCTCCCTTTCCCAGGAGAAGGTGGGGTGGAGCCTTGCAGCAGCTTTCCTCACAGATAATTAGCACGCTAATTGCGATGTGTTTAACACACACCTAGCGTGAGAGGTCGCAGCAGGCACTGATTGTTTGGCTCTCCCCTGCTCTAATTGCAGCCTGTCAAGGCAGAAACCACACGTTCATGGTCCAACGTGCAAGGCAGGGTCTGGTGAATGGTCTCTGGTGCTCTGAGAGTGTTATCCTCTCTGGTTTTGTGTGTGAGGCTGCTGTGGACGTGGGCTTTGCTGAGAAAAGTGTCATTTGCTTTGAGCTCTCAGTACTGTGTGATCCTCCATCAGAGGGGCTGCTGATGATGCAAACCCTGATCTTTATAGGCTCCCTTCGTGCACACATCGCACCTGTGAGCTGCTGATTCAGGTGGGTTTTTAATGAGGGGAGTAAATTCAAGAGTGGAGGGAATTCCCTTGCACAGTGAGATCTGGAGGCTGTTGCAGAGTGTTGGTGCTGGACACAAAAGCACTCGGAGAATATCTCTGATTCCCCAGGTGGGCATTTCAAAAGAGGCCATTTTAATACTGAGAGGTATCCTTTAATTAATAACATATTAATAGCACCAACACAGGGCAACATTTCTCAGCTCATACCAGTGCTGTATTGTCAGCTTGTTAGATGTACACACCCAATAAATCCTATTTATCAGGTAGAATGTGATAAAATAGGTTTGCCTCTGCCTCAAGTTGCACTTGGGGTGGCTTTCAGATAGCTTCCTCAAAGAAGAGATGAAAGAAGTACATAAATTGAGAGGGCAGTAGGTGCAGGTTCAGAAATCACAGCATGAAGTCCCCCAATTCTGGTTCTGCAGTCCCTGAATTTATCACGGTTTTATCCGTGATAAATATCCCCTGCAAGCTTTAGTAATGGAAGCTCCTAGAAGGGAGAGCTGCAACAGCCACCGAAGCTGTTACAGATGGAAATTGCTGCTACAATTTCAATAGATATAATGTAGAGGAAACTTTGTTTCCTGCAAAAAAAAAAAAAATTATCAATCTAGTGAAACAAAGCCTTTTTTTTTTTTTTTTTTTTAGGTCTCAGCAATTCCTGGGGTTGTCCAGATATCAGGACAAGTAAACAATGGGGTAAGAGCTGCTCTTTTTCCTTCTGTCTCTGTGAAAGCTTTTCCGAGGAGCTTCAGAAAGCGCGGGAGAGGAAGAGCTGGCTGTGGCAGCAGGAGGAAGATGGATCCTCCCCCAAACCCAGTGAATGCCAGCTCAGATGCAAACCCTGCAACAACCTGGTGCTGTTTGGGACAGCTGAGAGGTGAGACTTGGACTGAAGGAAAGGGAAAAAACACACCAGGATAACTGTGAGTACCTTTTCCTCCCATGCTGTGAACACTGTGTGGGCTGCTCATCCCCAGAACAAGCCGCCAGCCTGCAGCAGCCAATGTCACCAGGTCACCAAGGCTGGCCCTCAGGGTAGGCAAACAGAGCAGGCAGCTGAGGGGGCTGTTGGCATCTGCCCAGTGACAATCCGACACAAACTGCAGCAGTGGGAATGAATATTCCAAAGGACTATGGAATTATAGCAATTCCAGTGAGACATAGGACAGCCCACAGCCTCCATGTCCTGCTGCATATGGATAAATGTTACCATGTTTCCTACCAGCACAGTTCTCCAGCTTCCACCAGTTTAGGTGGAGGTCTTATTCTCATTACCAAAACCAGATTCTTCCGAATTGACCTGTGTATTTGTTAATTTTACCCCTGCTATTTTAAAATTATTTTATTCTGTATACCGGAGAACAAATGCAGCCTAGATTGGACTGCATAGACTAGTCTGCAAGGGTACCACAGCTGTGAGTAAAGTAGCTGTGTTTTGTGCAAAAGAGGACAAATTCATTATAGAGTTTCTCCTCTCTGCCTTGTCCAATTTCCCCCCATCTCTATGGTCCTGCAGGAAGCCACCCCTGAGACCACAAGGTGAAACCCAGAGGCAGCTCATCACGATCTTGGTGTCTGTGGTTTCTTTGATAATGTCTCTAAAAGCTATTTCTACTGAGATGTAACAGCCTGCATTAAAAAAAAAAAAAAAAGCCAAAATAATTTTAAAATATCTCCAATTTGTGGGAATGGTCCCAAATCCAAGCCCCTCAATGCCTCATGTTGGAAACTGCCCTGTGTGGTTTTGGTGTCACTGCAGTAATGCTGCCCTGGGAAGGGCACAGATCTTCCCTCCCTGTGCCCCTGCTGTGCCATGCAGCCCAGCACTCACACCCTGAGCATGAAATTCAGGGAGCAGGAATGGCTGAGGGCTTGTTTTGCTCCTCACATGAAGTTATACACATCCAGAGCACAACATCAAAGCTCAGCTCTGCTCCTGTGCCACCGGCGTAGATGCTGGGCAAGTTTGGCTGCTTTGTAAAGGGATAATGAGAGGTGGGAAGAAACATGCAAACAAGTAATGAAAGATACCAAACAGATTAAAATCAGAAGCTTGAAGTGCTTTTCTCTTTTTTTCTTTCTTTCTCTTTTCTCATTTTTTTCGTTCTTTTTTCCTTTCTTGTTTTTTTATTTTCTTTTTTTACCCCCTTTCTTTTTCGTGGTTTTTTTTCACACTTGCACTGTGCTGTGTTCTCAAATGGGGTCATTTGCATAGGAGAAATTGCTTAGGAGAAATTGCTGTGACAGGCAGCATGGCTCAAGACTGTATCTTGGAATTGCCCTCCCTGGAGCAGCTGCTCAGGATGCCAGGGATACAATACTTTTCCTGTCTGAGAAACAAAACAATAAGGCTCAAACACATGGCTTCTGGAAACACGTACAGGCAAACTTCTTACACACTGAATGTGCTGAAACTATAAACTAGATGTTAAGAGGGCTGAACAGATTTCATGTACTAAGTGCTTTCAGAAATTTCAGAGAAGGCTCATAGCTGTCTTTCCCATGTAAGTTTTGTATTATAAAATGTAAAAAGTGTTCATATTGCACACACACACACACATATATATATGTATGTATATAACACATGGGGGTTTGGGGTTTTATATTATAAATCATGTCATTCTGCATAACTGTAAAGTAATGAATTCTACAGGAGTAATGTATTGTGGATTATTCACAATATATAGCCTATATAATGAGATAAATTTGCAGTTACAGATTTCTTATGTATTTATAAACAGTGTCTTGCATGTTTATAAGCCTATAAGCTCTGATTTCACTATTGAGTTATAGAAAACTTCTCTCCAGTGTATGACTCCTTCCTCCCATGCCCCTTGGGAGCTGTGACATTTTGTTTGCCCGCACATGAAAAGCTATGGCAAAGCCATGACAGCTCTACCATGCCAATAAAAATAAGGCAGAAGAAAGAGAATGAGAAGGAATAAGTCACTAAAGACTAGCAGGGCTCTCATTTTGCAAAGAGAAGTCAGTGGAAATCTTTGATGCTGACTTATGGACACCTGGGGAGCATGGAGCAAAGCAGAAACTGGGCTCCCTTTGCTCTTAAAAGTGATGATTTTAAATCCTTATCCCCACCCCTGCAAGGAAAGGAAAGTTTAGACTAACGAGCAAAACTACTGAATACATACAAAGTGTCCAAACAATTTGTATTTCCCATTTTTTTTCAGTTTTCTGAGAGGCTGTATACAGTAACCAGTTATGGAATGTGGTGTGGAGAGGGATTTGATGCTTTGAAAAGAGGAAATTCCCCTCTCCCAGCGAAGGAAACGTGCTGTGCCTCAGAAGGCTCGAGGAGCATTTGGCTGCTGTGAGCAGGAAGAGAAAAGCATTTCATTTTGAACTTGAAAGCAAAACTGGGTTTCAAGTGAACAGCAGAGCAGCAGTGTCACTGGCAAAGTCTGCAGCTCGGGTGAGCTGCACAGTTCCTTCACTGAAATGTAAATATGTGGGCAAGAAAGGATATACAGGAAGGCCTTTCCCTGAGGTTTTCCTCTGAAGGAATGAGAGAAGCCTCCCCAGATTTTGTGCATTTATGAAATTGACCTTTTTGAAATGAGAGCTGCAAGAGAAAGGGGGATCTGTGAGAGATGCTGGATCAGTAGCTGTCTACAAACTGGCTTTAGTGGTCTGAATATTATGGTGTTTCTGAAAAACATATTTTCAAGCCAAAAAAAAAAAAAAACCAAAAACCTCTCCTTCAAACTCAAAAATGCTGTAAAACCCCAGCTTTGAAGCAAAGCTTCAGCGTTCATCTCCTGATTTCTGTTTCACCTTGCCTGTTGCAGCCTGCAGAAGCAGCCCTGGCTTTTTTTGGCCATCAGGAGCTGCTCTGTAATTCTGCCTGGATTTTGTCTTTTTCTCTCTCCATCAGGTGAAAGCTCTCATAGTGCCTCAGTGCTGAAGTGGAAGGTGAAGATGGGGTGG
Organism: Zonotrichia albicollis; assembly: GCF_047830755.1. NCBI lineage: Eukaryota > Metazoa > Chordata > Aves > Passeriformes > Passerellidae > Zonotrichia > Zonotrichia albicollis. Next base: position 15,688,231 of record NC_133821.1, read on the forward strand.
CTGCTGCATCTCTGCAGAGCCTGAACTCAGCCAGGGCAGGAAGTGGCTTTGCAATGGCTGTAACAGGGGGAAACGTGCTCTGAGAAATGTCATTATATATAGCAGGGAGGAAGGGAACAGAGAAGTACCCAAGCTTTTCAATTGCAGCATGGCTTTCAGCCCTGCTTGCCCAATCCCTTTGCACCACGAGGATCTCCTGCCATGTGCCTCCACCAGGGCTGTGTGAGGCAAGGAACAGCAGAGCTTTACAGCAATAACCTCTGAGTGGGATTTTCTTCGTGAAACAAGGGAGGAAAAGGATAAATAACTCCAGGTTATGCACAGTTCAGATCCATGGGGGTTCCAGCAGGTGGATTTGGGCACCACCTGTTGTAGCAGGAGGGATCCATCCACACCAGCTCAGCCAGAGCCATTTTGAAGGGAAAAACACAATTTAAAAGTGAAGGGAGTGAGTCACATTGCCTGCTGGCATAAATGCAAAGCACTTAGGAGCAGGAAGTGTCTTTGTTTTTGTGCAGGGGAGTGTGCTCAGGGCAGGTTATCACTGAGGTGCATTGCTGGCTACCAAAATAAGGGCTTGCTCCAGCAGCATGACCATCCTACCTGGAAGGGGGAAACAGTTTCATGCAGTTCAATATCAGGTACCCAAGATTTTGCTTTTTGTTTTTAACACTGTATTTAACAACACTGAATCTTAAACCAGCATCCTGTCACTTACTACTCATGAAAATGCCAGATGTGTGTGCACAGCTGTCTCATTTTGGACTCAAAAACCTCACCAAAGCTCTCTGGGACTGGTGGTCTGGTCAGCTCTGCACAGGTTGGGAAAAATATCCTGTGAGCCATCTGAATTGCCCTACTGGGACTCTCAGCCAGTGTAATGATGTCTGCAGCACAGCCAGCCTTCTTGGAGAACAAAGTGCAGTTTCCTTTTGTGTGCTGAACAAACAAACATTGTGTGGGAATTGGTCCTAACTGAAATTCATTTTTTTTTTAAATATCCAAGTCACTTTTTTTTTTTTTCCCCCAGAACACTGACCCTTGGGAATGCCTGTGACTGGTTTGTGAAACTCAAAAACTATAGAGGTATCCATGATGGGGACAACTATTGCAATAACATCAGGGATGGTTCTGCAGTTGAAATTAAGCATAGAAATGTCTGAAAACTGGCAGTGTGCCTAGTACCAGAATTCATTATGAATTCTGTGTTTAGTACAGTTTAGGTAAGGAATCATTCTAACTCTCCTTTCTCCTTTAATTAAATGAGAGGTTTGCCATTACTCATATTTTGGGCTGAGCTTGTCCTGCCTGGCAAATGGAGAGAAACAGGGGAGAGAGAAAAAGAGAAGACTCTGAAGTATCAATCTTTGCTGCTTATCTGTCTCCAGGTACTGGCTCATGGAAACTCAGTGGAAGTTTTCATGAAAACTCAGTGGAAGTTTCCACACTGACAATGTCTTCCAGCAATTCTGTTCCAGCTGTTGGATGCTTAGTGCTTCACCAAGAACCTGGACACAGATTTGTCATTGTGTTTTTTGTCATAAATGGTCCACATATAAAGCCATGGCCAGAGCAAACAGACTGTAAAATGCAGGGAAGGAAGGTAAGAGAGATGTGTGGAGATGAGGGAGGTGTAGGCTTGTACATGCAAATCCTGCCCTGAAGCATCTTGATTAATTTACTGAAATTGCTTCTGAAAGAACTAAATCCATGTGAACATTTTTTGGAACAAGGATTTTAAATGTTTAAATTCAATGAACAAGGATCATACGTATATTGAAGCCCTTCTCTAACACTTCTTACTAATACTTCTGGAAATGCTGAACTTGATGCATGTATGCTAGTTTGGTTTTTAGAAATCTCTTCTAAAAAGTAAACACCACAACTGAATCAGTTTAAACCCTGAATTTTCATAAACCACAGTAGATACATTAATAAGATATATAAGATACATATATGAATATATATCTTAACATGTTATTAGAAATATTGATGTTTAAGTTCAAAGAGTTAATTAATATTTAAATTACTGTGCTTAAAAAAATTATAAACAGGACTAGTTGAGCAGGTTTAATCAGAGAAGAAGTAAATTTTGTTGAGAGTAGATATGCAGTGATACCAGCTTCTAAAGCCAAAATATGTGAGCTCATCTTTTGCTAGATGCATTGAACTGATTACTTCATTTATCACTTCTGGTTTAGGCCTGTTTGGAGTAATTAGATTTTTTTTTTTTTCTAGAATAAAGGTAGGAGGATAGCATTAGCACCAAATACAAGAGACAGAATATGAATGCCATGTTAAATAAAATCATATCTTTGGTGTCTGTACCCTGGTAAGAATTACCATCTATTCCACATACCCCAGTGTTATAAATATTTCTTACAAATGTGTCCAAATTTATCCTGGTTATTTTCCTTAAATATTCCCCAAAGTGCAGTGAATTTTAAACACAATTTAGAAAACTGGAGGTGGGTGCAACACTGTGCCTTGATGCAGGGCCTGGTTTGCCATTGGTCAGTCAGCAGTCTCTGATCCCTGCTGGCTGTGTCCCATGGGTGCTCCAATGCCTGCTCACTGTGCACCAGCAGCTTCTTCAGCCTGTTTTACAAATAAATAAATAAATTTGAAATGTTAGTTTTTGTCTTACTGCAGAGACTTGCGTACAGTGCCAGCCACGGGCATAAAAATCATGCACTGGTTGCAAAAATAAGGCTGGAAAGTGAATGTTGTTTTCATTCTTTATCTATATACATAAATATTTATGTGTATTATGTGCACATACACATGCACATACAGACATGTGTACTTTGTGCTGACACTGCAAAGCCTTTGGGCTCTGTCTGTTTTGCATTTGCCACGTGTTTCATTTGTTTCTTTTTCCTCAGGTACCAGAGTGCCTTCACGTTTAGGGATGGAACATTGTTCATGTGCCAGCGGTGGGGATTGAGGCCAGGCTTCTCCCTTCATGCAGGGCAGGTTGTCACACAGGAACCAGGAAAAGGTAGGTTCTGTCCCTCGCTTCCTGTGGAGAGCCCTGCAGAAGTCACTCTGCTCTGTAACCTCTTTTTGAAGACTGAAACACAGGTTTAAAAGCCAGAAGATTTCTGGGAAACTGCTTGTGAGTCAGGAGTACCCAGGGGATGAGCGTGGCTTTTCTTTGTATTCAGAATAAGCCATTTAAACGTTGAAATTTTCTCTCTTTCTCTAGAATGAAAGCCACTTTCTGTTTAAGCATTTACAACCCTTTGAAGGCCATAACTTCGCTACACAGAAATGGGTCTGGATTGCCAATGCTTGGAAATCCTGTAGTCTGTGTTTTCCATAAACCCTCAGAAACTCAGCTGTCCCCAGGGCTTTCTGCTGGAGCAATCGAACAGCCATGCTGCAAAATGGCAAGGTAAGCAGCCCAGCAGAAGACACAGCAGCCAAAACTCTTATCTCAAGAGCCATTTCTTAGAGAATTGCATCAACTTCCCTCAGTCAATAATGAGTCTTATTTATAAATTCACATACAATACAGAAAGGAAATGTGTTGCACTGTTGTGGAGATCAAAGTTTCAAGGTGCTTTTTTTGCCTCTTTCTCCTGTTTGGAGAACTGGACTTAGTTTGCATGAGTCTGTGTCCCTCTTCTTATTGCTGAGCCCAGCATGCTTGATAGACTTGAGTATTTTGTTAAAGCTGTTTCCAAAGATAAACATTTTGCAAAACTTCCCAGAATGCAAGTGTTCAACCTAATTTGCCCAGAGCAGCAGTGTTTGTTGGCAGGCTGCTCCTTTATAGGCAGGCTGAAGTTCCAATTCTCTACATCACAAATAAATATATAATGAGAAACTTTATCCATGGTCAAGGGTGCAATCCCTGCCTTATTGAGGTCTGTGCAAACAAAACCTTTATTGATTTAATTAGGTAACATTCAGAGGTTAACCCCAAATCTCCTGCTCCTTAAATAAGAAGCATTCAACCACTGAAAAAAAAAAAAATAGGAAGCAAATTAAATATAATAATGGAAATCCCCAAAATGCCTGAGCACACTCAAACACCTTTAAGAAGTGGATCATCAGCTTTTCAACGTTTGAGAAGCAGAGAGGAGATGGGTTTTGTCCACATGCAGAATTTGGTCTGCCTTTCCTTCCAGCTGTTTTGTGATGTGACACAGTGCATGTGTTCCTCATCAGCAGCTTGGCTGCAGCAGGTAAGTGCTTGGCTTCTTGTCAGGAGCACAGCTGCCAGCCAAGAATTTTCCTCCAAAAAGTAGATAAATTTTCAACAGGCAGGCTGGGATGCTTTGATCCAATGTGACAGAAGGAAAAAGAGAAACCATATATATATATATATATTTATATGTATTTTTAATATATATTTTTATATATTTATTTATATTTATATATATTTATAAATGTACACACATTTCATAGATGTACACCTAGAATGTACACACACACATATATACATATTTATTAATATCTATGAATACATGGGTTGTTTAACAGACTACAAAACCCACCACACCACTGAGTCTTATGGGTGTTTTCTCAGCAAAGGCCTAATCAGGAGAGGAAACAGAAGTTTATTACCCCACCCACCCCAGCAGACTCTGCTAAAGGCATTTATCAGAATGTTTCTCAACCTCCTTGTGTTGGCAGCTTTAGGTTTTTGCAACTTTTTTTGGGTGATGTGTGATTATAGTGGTGCTGGGGTGGTGGCTGGACTAGGGGACATTGAGGATCTCTTCCAACATTGATGATTCTGGGATTCTCATTAAATGGAATTATTTTCTTAGTTTTATAGTGTGGGATTGGGATGCTTTATTAGATCTTGGCAAATTTCAGACCTAACTTGCAGCAGATCATTTTGGTGGTGGTGGTGCTAATTGGAATTCACATTTGTCCCGTTCTGTTGTTGTCCCATAAATATTTCTGAAATTATCTCTCAAATGTATCTCAATTATCACTGGCAGAATTGAAATCAACAGTTCTTAGTGGCCCAAGAGCTTTCTAATCCAAGCTGAGTAAACAATTCCAAATCCAAACCATTTCTCTGAAGGCAAGTTTATTTTCTAAACAAGATTTCAACTGAAACCCTTCATTATTTAAACATATTAATTATAGGCCTCTGCTGCCAACAAAACAAAGCAGGCTCTTTCCAAGCAATACCTGCTGTAATTTAGACTGAAATGCTGAGAACAGTTCTTAACGGTACAGTTCTAAACTTTGCAATTGTAAGCAAAGCAGAAATCTTAGCTGGAACCAAAATATTCATTATCTGAAGCCAGAAGCTTCACTTGCATCTTTTGTGTAGTAAATTATCAAATGTCTTTCAGATAAAGCTGATTGCATTAACACAATTAATAACCAAATTTATTCTGACTGCATTTATTAAAATCGATGCTTACATGTGGCTCTGGTTTGACTGAGGAACTTTTAACCTTCTTCAGACATCTTTTACTGTATCACGTAGTGAAAAATACAATGAATCCTTGACAAATGAAACTGGGCCTCTGTGGTACAAAAATAGGGGACATACAAATGCAATTTAAAAAGAATCACCTGTGAAAATTAAAAATTCAAGGATAAGATAAGCAAAATAAATAATAAAATATATCCATTTTTTAGAATTCACTCAGGACGTCCCATTTCCTGCAATCACTTAGAAGAAACAAGCTTGCCATACTCTTCATTCAAAAATTATAGCTAGAAACTTAAACAAATAGAAACAAACAAACCAGCAACAGCAAAAACAATCCCCCAAATACAACAATTATGTCTCAGACAAGTTAAGCTCATGACTACCATGGGGCCTGTTTATGTCAGTTCATTTTGGCTGTGGTTTTTTGGTCCGGGTTTTTTTTCCAATTTTTTATTTTATAATGTTGCTGTTGTTTCAGGGTTCTTTTTTATCTGAGATTTTTGCTGTGTCTGCACAGCAGACAATGTATAGGACAATGGTGGTCTTGTCTTTAGGGAATTTCTCTTCATTTAGGAAACTTTATTAGCACAGAGCATCACTTGTTAGCTAAATTTAGAAAATTTGGGAGGTCCATAAAAATTGCGCGGACACAAACACTGTATTTCCCTCTTAACACCACTTTTAAGATCCCAGCACCGGAAACAACTCATTTGAACCCTGAACCTCAATGTTAAGAACGATTTGTTAACTTTTTCACAACACATTTTGTTTCTGCCTGCTCAAGTATTGCTTGGACTTCCTGATTTCAAAATCTGGCCAGGAACTCAAATGGCCTTTCTGGAAAAGTTGCCCCAAAAGCACAGGGGTAACCACACTGCACGCTGCTGTTTTGTAGCCCATTTTGTATATTCCTTTTGGAGACAGTGGGTGTGCTTTTACTACACTTTATTACCGTATTTTTGCCACATTTTGGCTTTGTCGAGTGCTTGAGGTGCAGGGCTGGAGGGAGCACAGCCTGTTCTGTCAGTGCAGGCGCACTTGTTGTCTCACGGCTTCAAAAACCTCCTCTGCTTTTATTTTTATTTTTCTTTTGGAGAGAAACGGGCGTTTCCATGCGTTTCCACCCCATTTTTACCACATTTTGGCTTTGTTTAGCGCTGGAGGGAGCACAGCCTGTTGTTCGGTCAGTGTAGCAGCCCTCGCTGCCTCGCCACCTCCGCTTTTAAGCCCTAATTTTTCTTTTTATTGTTTTCTGCATATTTATCACATTTGGTCGTTGTTGAGTGCTGGAGGTGCAGGGCTGGAAGGAATGGAGGTTTTTGTTCGGACAGCGTAGGAGCACTGGCGGCGGCGGAGGCGGCGAGACCGCGAGTGCTCCGTAAACAAAACGCTCCGTTTTGTTTACCCGGGCGGCGGGGCCTGGGTGGCGCAGGCGGTCTTAGCCTGCCCCCATCGCTACGACAGCGACCTTTCCGCCCCGCTCTCCCTCCCCTCCCGCCATCACCCGCCGTGAGGGGCGGCGGGGGAAGGCGTTGGGGGGGGGCGAGCGCCTCCCTCCCTCCTCCCCCCCTCTCCGCCGCCACCGCCGCTCCCCTCACGCCGGGGCGGGGCGGGGCCGGGCACGCGGACCGCGCCATCGCCGGCGCAGCCAATGGGGCGCGGCCACCCCGCGATTCAAACGGCACGTTCCGGCCAATGGGCGCGCTTGGCGGGGCGGGCGAAGGGGCGGGGCCGTGCGCGCGGCCGTAACCGTCGCTCGGCGGGGCGGTTGTTCCCCTCAGCGGAGAGCGGCGCGCGCTCGGGCCCCGCTCCCGCCGCTCCGCGGAACCGCCTCCGGCCCGGCCCGGCGCGGGCGGCCTCCAGGTAACGGGAACGGCGGCGCGCGCGGGCCCGGATACCCCCACCTCCCACCCCCTCCCCTCCCCAGCAGCGTTTCCTTGGCGGCTTTCCCGGCGGGAAGCGCTCAGGTTGATGGCTGCGGCCCGCGCTCGGGCCTCGCTCCCGGCGGGCAGACGGGTGGCGCGGGCGCCTCGCTCGGAGCACCGGAGGTGGCGCGGCGGAGCCGAACAAAGCGGGGCCGCTCAGCCGCGCCGGGCTCCGAGCGGGAGTAGGCCGCTGAGGGGCGGCGCGGCCCGGCCCCTCCCTTCCCCCGCGGCGGAGGCGCCGCGCCAGGCCCGGGCCGCGGGAGGGGCGGGGCTGAGGGGCCGGGCCTGGGCGGCACGTGGGGCCTTCCTGTCAACAGCGGCCGCCGCTCCCGGGCCCGCCCTGCCCGGCTCCCGTTCCTGCCGCGGGGTTTCCGGCAGAAAGGTTTTTTAAAGGCAAGATCCTCGGTTCCCAGCCCGCGGGTTGATGGGTTGTTGTTTTTGCCTCGAGGCGTATTGGTGCTTGTTTTTAGCGGTGATGTTAAGTTGGTTTGGACAGGACTAGGTGCCTCCACTGTTCTGAATGTGGAGAGAGTAATGGTGTTGCTGAGAAGATCCTGCACAGCTCTCTGTGGTGAATTCATAACTTTCCACGTGTTGTTATCCTTGACTGTCAGCGTTTTCTGTATTTTCCTGCATTTCTTCTTGCATTCAGCTGGCTCCCTCCTCTGACTGCCTAGCAGTGGTGAAATGTCAGAATTAGTAAATGGAATTACTGAACTTTTTTCTCCCACGAGGGAAAACTTGTTTAGTGTTTATTTATTACTAAAACTGTGTGCCCAACTTTGCTGATCTCCCTGTGGCTACAAGGTAGCAGTCATCACTTTCTCCACGCTGAAATATCTTCCCCACATCTCTAGTGAGAGAGTCATTAAGCAGACCAGAAATGCATGCGTGGGGCAATAATGTTTCTCAGCCAAGTTTCTTTTTAATTATTTCATTCTTGTTTGAGTCAGCAGAAACTTTTGTTCTTTACCCACTTTCATGCTCCAGGGAGATTTGCATTAATTGGCTTGGCTTGGTATAGGATACAAAGTCCTTTGGAGCCTTTCTCTTAGAATCTAGATTCCTGAAGGAAAATTGTAATGGTAGAGAAAACACAAATTTCATCTCCTGAGTAAGTGGCTAAACTTGCACTCAGGTGTCTGTACAGTGCAGGGTTCATTGTATGAGATTATTTTCTTTGGATTTATGTTTTAAAGCCCTGAGAATTCAAAAGTTTGTGCAGAGCTTCTGGGAATATTAGGCTGATGCCAGCTGATAGCATGAAAATCATCAGGGGTGTGTAGAGCTTGAAAGAGCAGTACATGAAAAATGTAATCTCTAAACAAAATTTTTTTGGAAAGACTTCCTGTCTTTTCTCTTCTGAATGGCAGTAATTGTGTGTTCATCTGAACAGATGAAGGCTGCCTTTAAAGGTGCAGCTTTTTGAAGTGGGATGTAAGGAATGAGGAATAGGGCAAGAAGTTACATTTATTATTTTAATGTTTAATATTTGAGCTTATTATTAAGCTGTAATAGTTAAGGAAAAGAATTGAAAAATACATAAATTTTCCCATTAATAAGATTTGAGTCAGAAGATATTTTCACTTGCTGATTTGTTATTTTGGAATCTCACATTGGCAGTATCTGCCTCAGGCTGAATTACATGACATGGATTTAGCTACAGGTCTTTCAACCACATTTATCAATTTTTTAAAGCTAACTTGAGCTCCTTTTGGGATCAAAGTTGGAGGAAGGGAATGTCTTTCTGCCTTTCACAATAATTAAATCATCAAGTTAATTTTTCTTTGGACTGTGTGTTTGCATACAGAAGTGCTGGGTTTTGAAATCTGGCAGAGAATTGCATTTTATTATCCTTATGAATTCAAATTCAGAAATTGTGTCTAAATTCTGGAGTGGTTGCTGTAAATTGGAAAAAAACCAGTTTACATGTCCTCAGTGACAACTTCATGAAAACATGTTACTCTCTTTGAGAAAAGATGTGTTTTGTACAGCTCTGTGTGAGTTCAGCTTTGTCCTGCTCAGGCCCCAGGTCTGCAGCTGTGCCTGAGGTGCTGCAGCTCAGGAGGGGAAAACCTGGCTGGGCTGTGGAAGTGCAGCAGCAGAGGGGAAATGGAGTCGTGGGGACATCTGGGCACAGCTGTGAGTGCCCTCAGCAGCTCCGGGGCTCAGGTGGGAGGGCAGGGAGGGGCTGGGGCTGCAGGAGGCTGCCAGGGAGCAGGGACAGCTCTCTGTGCCTGAGGGAGCTGCACAGGGAGACACAAACGGGGAGTGAGAGCAGAGCTGGGCTGAGGTGGCAAAGAGGAACCGGGACTGGTCTGCTGAGCAAGGGCAGAAAATCCACAAAGACTCCAAGATGGGGGCTAAGGAGAGAATGGAGAACTTGTCATAAGAAGCAGAGCTATGAATTTGAAGGGGTTCAGCTGTCTGGGATAAAAGAAAATTGGAGGAGTGAGAATGAGACAGAAACAAGAAACTGGGACAGCAAACACGAGTTAGAAGGCAGAAGAGCTGGAATAGCACAGGCCTGACAAGCCCAGACTAGAGCTCATCATTTTTCTGACTGGCAAGTGTCACTGAAACCAAATTATAAAACTTTTTTTTCTCCTTCAAATGTTATACAGCAGAGGGGATGGCCAGGTATTTCTGGTCTGAAGCAGTTTGGGGTATTAGTAATAAAATCCATATGAGGGAATTCTGCTGAATTTGTTTGATTTTTGACTTGGAGAGCTACACAGGTGTAAAATTTATCATCAGCAGCAATGTCAGAAAGTGCCAGAATGAATGTTGGTTGTAAAACCTCACTGAGCCCCATCCCCCAGTGTGGGATGAAGGTCTGTGATTGAATATTAACAGTATTTTTTCCCCAAGAATCTTAACTTTTCACTGCAGGTTAGTTAATATGTAATGATTAACTAATTAAAGACTTGTATTTACCTTAGTTTGTGTGGTTTCACTTTCTTATCAAATTGATAAAGCAAACAAGTTAAAATTAAATACTTTGACTCCAACATTTTATAGTTTGTGTTTGTTCCCTGTCCCTGCCATCCCCTCTGAGTTCTGTGTTGGTTGTACACAGGGTGCCAGTACAAATGTTAGTGTGTATTTCACCTTGGTTATTGAGTGTATATTTATTTCACCTTAGTTACTTAGTGTGTATTTCCCCTTAGTTATTTAGTATATATTTCACCTTGGTTATTTAATATATATTTATTTCCCCTTAGTTATTTAGTGTGTATTCCACCTTAGTTATTTAGTGCATATTTATTTTACCGTAGTTATTTAGTGTATGTTTCACCTTTGTTATTCAGTGTATATTTATTTCACCTTGGTTATTTAGTGTTTATTTATTTCACCTTAGTTACTTAGTGTGTATTTCCCCTTAGTTATTTAGTATATATTTCACCTTAGTTATTTAGTGTATATTTTACCATAGTTATGTTAGTGTATATTTCACCTTAGTTATTTAGTGTATATTTATTTCACCTTGGTCATTTAGTGTATATTTCACCTTGGTTATTTAATATGTATTTATTTCACCTTAGTTATGTTAGTGTATATTTCACCTTAGTTATTTAGTATATATTTATTTTACCTTAGTTATGTTGGTGTATATCCCACCTTAGTTATTTAGTATATATTTATTTTACCTTAGTTATTTAGTGTATATTCACCTTAGTTATTTAGTGTATATTTACTTCATCTTAGTTTTTTAGTGTATATTTTACCTTAGTTATTTAGTGTATATTTCCCCTTAGTTATTTAGTATATATTTATCTCATCTTAGTTATTTAGTATACATTTATTTCACCTTAGTTACTTAGTGGATATTTCATCTTAGACTTTTAAGGTAGTCTCACTTGATACGTGGTGATTAAAAGTATATTCTGCTTGGGGTATCTGTTTCAGAAGGCAGTGGCTAACACAGAGCATTATACAAACAGTTCTGCAGGAGTTTACACTTGAAACAACTTCCTCTAAGTTGTAGTTGTGGTTTTTCCCAAGGGTAGTAGTTACTCACACCACGTTTTGTTAATATCAAATAAAAGCCTGATGATGCAATGGGGGATAGAATTTCATTTTTCAGGTTGCTGTGGGATCGCTCTGATGCTGAGCTTTGTTTTCCCACGGAGCCCTGGAAAAGGCATCGTGCCCTTTTGTTAAAGAGATGGAAAATAAAAAATGTTCAACCCAGACAGGAGCTTAAATTCTGAAGTTTCGTAACTTTGGAGCGTTTGGTATAATAAATCGAAGAAAGACTGTAATGTGGCTGTAAGTGTTGAGTGATTGGGGATGTGTAATGTTCAGAAATCATCACTTGTGTAATTTCTGTAGAACCACAGGAAACAAGGCTTAGAGGACACTTCAGTACCATGTAATTGCATTTCTCTCTAGATAAGATGGGCTGCATTATTTTGGTCAAAGATGTTCTTTGCCTGATGATGGAGATTGTGTATTGTAGTTCAGTACTAGCTGAATGTTTGTCCAGAGTGTGCACCTTCAATCCTGTCTCTATTCTAAGACACCACTGCTGTTTTCTTACCACACACCCTTTTCCCTATTTCAAGTGGAGACTTGTTGAAAGTGTGCCCATTTCAGTGCCATGACACAGGCAGAGAGGAGGGGAAGGTGCAGGCTGGTGTCTGGCTGCCCTGTCAGCGAGGGGTTTGCTTTGCAGGCGCCGTGTGTGGAAGATGCCCAGCCGCAAGTTCGCTGATGGCGAGGTGGTGATGGGCCGCTGGCCGGGCAGCGTCCTGTACTACGAGGTGCAGGTGACCAGCTACGATGATGTGGCTCATCTCTACACTGTCAAGTACAAGGATGGAACTGAGCTTGCACTCAAGGAAAGTGACATAAGGGTGAGTGTGAAAATGGGTGTGTCATGATTGGCTTTTTGTAAATATTCAAATTAATATTATATGTGTTAGAAAGTTAGAAAGCTATGCCGTGTTAATTTTTTTAAGTAGTGTGTTCAATATAGTTTTAACTTATCACATGATGTTCAAATAGACACTATGTATGTGGGATTTTTAAAGACAGGAATGAGGTACTCTCACTGAGATAGCATCCACAGGACACCTAAATCTTTCAGAAAAAAAGAATTTATTGCTCCATTATCAGAAGGAACAAATTTCTTCCCACCTTGCTCAGCCCTGAGAATGCCATTAGGATTCAGAGGAAGAAGCTGACACTGACCAGACAGAATCCTGTGTTTGAATGGAATTTATGCATCATGTATGAGGTGTATGAATATGCAAGAGGCTGTTGCTTTTAAGGGTTAACCCTCTGTTAACGTGGGTCCTTTTCCAGGCTCATGCTACCCAGAAAGAGGCACCCAGACTGTCTGTAACTCCTTGTTTCTATTATTACTCTAATTATAGTACTATTTTTATAACCATTTTATTACTATTAAACTTGTAAATTCTGAAGCGATTGGCATTTTTCACAGTGAGCACACATGTATTTAATTTTCAGTACTTCAGTAGGACTGGGTAGTTACTTTGCAAATTTTTGTTAACTTCTTCAAGGAATTGGTGCTAAGTAAAAATTTCTTCCTTTGTGACACCTCAAGTAGAAATTCAGAATTACCCCATATTTAAAGCTTCATAGTTGTTTTATTTATGTTAAAAAAAGTATCATATTTTGAGGAAAACCAAGTCTGATTCTTCAGGAACTCTGTAGCAGGATTTTTCATTAAAAACTTGGTTTGAGTACCTTACAAAGGCAGTAATCAATGGGTTGATATTAATTTGATGGCTTTCCATCTCTAAATAAGAAAATTTGATAACAAATGTGAAGATGCAGTTACATGTCGCTAAATACAAACAGTGCATGCCCTTCAAGCTCACACTTAAAACTTCTGCAAAGAGCTTCTGCTTGTTCAGGTCCTCAAAGGCTTCATGAGGTGTTTGTGACAACTGCAATCCCTTGAGAAAGGTTCATGTCATATAAGCATATTTCTTCCTCTTTACTTATCATTATTTTATTTTTTGTTACTAATAAAGGCCTTTCAAACTTCATAGCCAGTTTAAAATGATTAATGCAGGAGGAAAAAACCCTGTTTAAATGTTCACTGTAGTCATTTCTCTGGCCTGTTCTGAAACCTCATGGGTTCAAAGCCAGTTTGTGTGCCTTTATGTGAGCTTTAGTGTCACTTCTGGTGGCAGTGTCCATGCCCAGTCAGTGGCCTTCTCTTTTGGGACCAGAATATTTCTGCCTTGAGGTAGGCAGCTGTTTTGACTGTTTCAAGACTTTGTGATTTGTTCCTGCTGCATGCAGGTTAGCAGACCCAAACTGGGAAAATGCCTTTGATTGTAAAAGTTGCATTGTGGAAATTTTACATGGGGAAATCAACATTGTAGACTTCCCAGAGAAATCAAACAGTGCTTTTGGGGTTAAGTGCTTTTGTTTATGAAATTAGTTACCAGATATAATTAAATGATTAGGCTGACTTGGGTTTTTAGTGTTGATTTTAGTGCTGAGGCTGTGTTGCCTCACACAGGTGATGACCCTTGCTATTCAAATGCATTAATAAAGCTGAATGGTGGAAGTGAGAGCAGCCACTGAGGGCTTGGGAGGCAGCTCTGAATTCCTCTCCCTGTGCACAGGATTGAGAGGGTGGTGTGCCAAACAGCTTGGTGCTCACTTTGTAGCTTACGTCCATAGCCTGATTTCTGCAGCTTCAACAGTTGGACTTGGAACAGGCTTCTCTGGGAATTGCCAGCAAAATGAGTATTCTGCAGTTGCTCTTTCTTACCAGCCTTTGTAGAGCATCAGTAGAGGAAATACGAGACAGATCTACAGAACTGTGTGCCAGAGTCCTCATCACAAACCCCCCCATGTTTCTAAAATTGTTCTTTGGTTCATGCTAAGATTTTGCTTGTTTTCCATCTTTGTTCAGTCGCAGTCATCGTTCAAGCACAGGAAGAGCCAGTCCTCCTCGAGCTCTCCCTCCCGCAGGAGCAGCAGCCGCTCCCGATCCCGCTCGCGCTCTCCCGGCCGGCCGGCCAAGGGCAGGCGTCGCTCTGCTTCCCAGAGCAGGGAGCACAAGGAGGACAAAAAGAAACCCAGCCAGGAGCCCAGCATAGCTCTGCCGGTATTTGTTCTGTTTGTTGGCTTTTTATGCGGGGGTTTGCTGGATTTTTAGTTAAAGAAACTTTTGCTACTTGTGAAAGATTGTTTTTTTGCAGAGTGGGTTTATCATTGCAAAAGCCAGTTCATGTTCCCCAGACAGCATAAAAGTATATCTCAGAACTGCCTTTTTTTTTTCTTTAGAAATTGGGTTTCTAGCTTGCAAAGTTTGAGGAAATTCTTGAGAGGCAAACCAAGGTGATAAAGTTCCACTTGAATTTGGTGATACTGAGAGCTCATAATCCAAACAAACAAAATTTAAAATATTTAATACTGAAGTAATTGTTAGCCATGTGCTTCCACTTGTGAAATGGGGCAATGGAAGTTAGCTTACTTTTGGGTCTGTTAATTGCTACATAGCAGGTAGGTATTAGGATTTGAAATAAAATGAGTTCTGTACCATATACAGTTTTGTGCAACAGTAGTGGAAAACATACAGTGTGGAATATTTAAATATGGCCTTGTGATGGGTAATATTGTAAAACTGATTTCATTGTAAAAACTAACTTGTAAGGATTTCTAAGTTTACCAGTATCTGGTGCCTAGCTGATATTTATTACGTTTGTTCTTAGCATTTTTGTGAAGATTGAGTGCTACAAATGGTTCTGGTGATCTTTAAGTGAAGAGGAGTAGAGGTGATGTTTCTCTGTGAAAAGACAAACAGCATCTCTTGTGCCCTTGAGATGGTTTCTCACTTGTCTGAGACACAGTCCCTGGAACTGGAAGTGCATTCTGCTGATCTATTGGGAATGAACAGGTTTTAGTTAGATTTCAGCTAGATTAAACCAGATTAATATAAACTAGCTAGATAGGTTGAGTAAATGGGTACTCTTGGGCACTGAAATAGTTGTGGGGTTTGTTTTGCAGTGAGTTCCTTGGAGCTGTGTGATCCAGTGCCTGTGATTCACAATCTGGTTTTAAGTAGCTTTTTAGCCAGCAGCTGCTGTTTACTTTTAGTACT
The DNA here is from genome assembly GCF_047830755.1 of Zonotrichia albicollis. Lineage (NCBI taxonomy): Eukaryota > Metazoa > Chordata > Aves > Passeriformes > Passerellidae > Zonotrichia > Zonotrichia albicollis. The sequence goes on from NC_133821.1 coordinate 15,703,655, forward strand.
TTTAACCTTTTGGGATAAAAGGGTCAAAAAGTCTTTGGTGGTTTTGTCCTGGCTTCTCTTTGAGGAGTAGGATTGATCTGTTGGCTCTTGTAAGACTGGAAGGACCAGGTTCTCTTCAACAAAACTTGAGTTGAAATAAAACATATGAGTCATGTCTTCCCAGAGCTGTGTAAGCTAGACTCACTGGAGAAGAATTTTTATGAGAGAATTTATTTCTTCAGAGGTATTTTATAGAAATCCAAACTTTCAGTTCTGCGGAACACTGCCCTATATAGGACACTGAAAGCTTAAACTCTGTTTCTTGTTTTGACCAGAAACCGAGTGAGAATAACACCAAAAGGTACAATGGTGAGCCTGAAAGTACAGAGAAAAATGCCACATCCTGCATTGTCTTGGAGGTAAGAACACAGAATTTGCTCTTAGCTTTTTGTCACACTGCTAGCTTGGCTCTCTCAGAAATTCCTAGAAGAGGGCAATACAATAATCAAACAGAAATAGAAGGCAACATAAAACTTATAGGTTGAGTAAGTTGCTACAGAGAAAGTGATTTTAAATTGTCCTGATTGTTATCTGGTGCCCAGGCACGTGGCAGAAGGGAAAGGGGAGGGTGGGAAAGGAGGATCTGTGATCACAGCCTAATAGTAACTATGCCTGGTTTTAGCAGGCTCTTTGTACGAATGGATAATTGTACATTGGTGTTCTACAGTGAGTAATGTCCTCTGAAATATCCACTAAAGTAAAATCACTGGGAAACCTTTCAGTAAATAAATTATTTTTATTCGTTTACAGCAAAAGTTAAAACCAGACCTGGAAATCAAGCGCGTGCTCGATCAGTACAGCTTGCGTTCGAGGAAGGATGACAAGAAAAAAGAAGAGATCTATTCAGAGAAAAAAACTTTTGTGGCTGTGAAACCAATTGAGAAAGTATCAACAAAAACAAAGGAGATGGAGTTTGGGGGAAGGATTGGTATGTGTGCAAATTGTCTTAATAGTTGAAAATTGGTACTATTTTGTGGCTTTTTACTTATTGACCATACTGTCATGTCAAGAACTGCTTTTTGGACCTTCGCTGCAGAATTCAGAGTAAAATTGTTGTGTTTCACTTGATTTGGTTGCAAAGAACTTTATTGCACTTGGTTCATATGTGAAATACAGCAGAGATCTTGTGCTGCCCCTTGCCACAGTGAGATTTAAATACTTCTAAGTTAAATTTAACAATTAACTAGCAAAGCTTTTACATTTTCAAAATGTAGGTGCTTGAAACTTGACAGTAAAGTATTTTTAGACAGTTTTGGGATTATTTTGGAAGGGATGCAATGAGTGTGATCCCATGGTAGGTGACCTTGTATGGGGGTGAGAAGAATGTCTCAGTGTCCTGTTACATGACTGTGGGATTGCTGCTGTCTTGTTCAGGAGAAAATAATGGAAACCTCTTCTTTGTTACTTAATATTGGGTTCTTTTAGTGGGATTGAAATTTTTTTTTAAATTTTCTGTACTCACCTTCTAACATGCCATGATGTCTGTTTACAGGGACCTTCATGCTGATGTTAGTCCTGCCTGCTACTGTATTCTACCTGCTGTTGATGTGCAAACAAGATGATCCAAGTCTTCTGAACCTCCCTCCTCTGCCAGCACTTGAGAGTCTTTGGGATTGGAGGGTGTTTGGTGTCATTCTCCTGTGGTTTTTCCTTCAAGCTGCATTTTACTTGCTGCCGATTGGAAAGGTAGGCTCTTGGGAGCACTTGGGCCTTTATGGGCAACTAAACTGGGTGTTAGGCTGGAAGGTGAGGTGTGTTCTAAATGCAGTGAATTTGAAAGGAATTTAATGAGTTTTTCATAGTAAACTGAAATATAGCAGCTGCAGATTTCTGTAAGCTTAAAGCAGCTCAGCTGGTTCAGAATTTCTGCATTTCAGAGCCTTCCATTAGAGAAGGCAGAAGGCATTTTATAGGCATTCAGATCAAAGTGTGGACAGACTTTGCTCGATGGAATTCTAGAAGAGTTTTAGGTGTCTGACTTTTAATTTCACAAACTATTTCAATACTCAGTTTCTTGTGGATATGCAGCATTTTGGAATACAATCTTCATTTACAGGAATCTATAAACCATTCTAGCCATATGTATGAATATCTGGCAAAGGCTCTCCATCCCTCTCTTGTGACTTGAGGGTTAGTGGCAGATTCTGAAAGGACACTCTGAAGTAGATCAATCATGTTTTATTGCTGTACATGTTCACAATGACTGGAGAAGTTCTGCTTTCTTGGAGCTGCTTAAGAAGAGGTTTATTGTAAATAACATTTTTATTTGAAACTGCTAATCTTTTTCATTTGCTGTCCAGAGTATGTTTTTTAGAACAGTGCATGAGCTTCAGGTTTGAGTGTGTCCAGCCTGGTTGCTTTGACTGAATGCCTTTCTAACAGAGTTGAGCTTGCTTTTCCTCACCTGAAGGGCCTACAGAAAACATTTTGTTGAGCATTAAGATTTTATTCTCCTCAGGTTGTAGAAGGCCTGCCTCTTGCCAGTGGGAGGAGACTGCAGTACCGGATAAATGGTGAGCATGCTGCAGCTGGTTATTCCAGAACTGATTCCATTGTGTGATTTGCAGAGCTCAGCACCATAAAACACAAATATTGAAAAATACAGTTTGACCAGAGAGCCTATCTGTTGTAAACCTTGGGTAAAATAGGATGAGCCTTTTCTTGGAAAAAGGTGCTTAGTAATCATCAGGAACTGAGTGACCCAAGAGCAGGACATCACACTGTGTGGGGTGGTAGTGAATTACTTTTGTCATAGTCTGGTAAGATGTGCCATTTAAAGCTGGAATAGGGCTGGAAGTAACAAATAAGGGGAGTTACATCCTGCAAAAGTGACTCCTCGAGGCTTCTCATACCTGTCTTGGTTTTGGGCTTTTGTCTGTAGTTGTGCCATGCATTCTGATAAAGGGAGGAAATAAGCTACATAATTTGGATTGTTAAAAAAGAAGAGCCATTGTCTTGGTGCTGCAAAGGCTAATTTTAAAAGCAAATTTAAAAGTCTTGAGGAAAGGTAAGGACAGGAGGCACTGGGCACCAAGTGAAGCACAGGAGGCTCCAGCTGAGCTAGACCAGGTGAACCCTGGAGGTTCCTTCTAACCTGTGAAGGGATCCATAGCAAGTCCTTAGCTGAGGGCAGCAGAGAACTGCCTGCTCCTGTTTGGGCATCAATCCATTCTGTGTGAAATTATACTCTCAAAGTATGCAAAAGTGCTTGTGTTCAAGTTTTATCTTCTTGAGAAGTCATTTTAATACTTTAATTACCTCTATCTGTGTCAAGCTATATATGAAGATAATTCAAAGATGAGAATAAGGGTGTCTCAGCTGTCTCATAGATGAGACTTTGTGACCTGCTCTCATTATCCATTAGTAGTGCCAGTGTCCATTTTTCCACTAAAATCTGAAATTGGATCCTATGGCATAAAAAATTGAGAAGTATTTAGAGCGTTCCTGCCTGTTGTCCTTTTGGTGAGCACAGCTTCAGGGCTCAGAGTCCCTTAGTGATTGCTGTGCCCCCGAAGTTTGAACCATGGGATGTCCAAGGCGTTACTGGAATATGGACAAATATTGGAAGGAGTAAAAGCGCAGAAGGGTTGGATTAGGTCGGCCCTACTAAAAAGATAATTTTTTTTTTATTTTGACTAATATATCTTATTTCTACATCCTTTAGGGTTTTATGCTTTTATTTTGACTGCTGCAGCCATTGGAGCTTTGTTGTACTTTGGATTTGAGCTCCATTATTTGTACGATGAGCTGGTGCAGTTTGCAGTGGCAGCCGCCGCCTTTGCTCTGGCGCTGAGCGTTTACCTGTACGTGCGGTCCCTGAGGGCGCCTGAGGAGGAGCTGGCACCAGGCGGAAATTCTGGTGAGTTGGAACATTCTGGGTGATTCCTTTCCAATTGTGTGCTATAGTTTCATTTCTACACATAACCAGCCCCAAATCCAGCCTGTAATTATAATACTGTGACTTTAGTTTGGCTCTGTGAACTGTTGTTTGGTTTTTTTTTCCCCCACAAACTCAATCCCAGATATGAAGTCAGGGCATGGTGTTTTCCTTCTTGTCCACCTTTTTTGATGGATGGGTAATTGTCACAGTTAAATGGAATTCTTTTTCCTAGACAAAAGCAATTAAGTAGGAGAACATGTAAAATTAATAAATGCCGTATGATCATGTTCATGTTCATTGTGATGTAAGCTTCAGGATAAGGCTGAAAATAAAGAAGGGACAAGTGTCAGGGAGAACTTCTAAAGTGTTTAGTCCTCCTAATTAATAAAAAATTAGGGCATCTTAAAATACAAAATACAAAATATGTAGCTTTTGTTTTGTATTTTGCACATACTCTTCAAATTTCTTTTTTTTGCCAATCTGAAGGCTTTTAAAAATTTGTAATGAGAGAACATTAGTGGAAAGTGGGATTTTATTTATGGGGAGGAGTGTAGTGGCAGATAAAAACAAGAGCATTGCTAACAGAGGTTTGTCTTACCTGCAGGGTATTTTATTTATGACTTTTTTACTGGACATGAACTAAACCCTCGTATTGGCAGCTTTGACCTCAAATACTTCTGTGAGTTGCGTCCAGGATTAATTGGCTGGGTGAGTCAGTAATCTGAATTATTTTATTTCCTTAAACAGTACACTGAGGGATTTTTTTTTACACACACACAGACATATAGTTTATATTAAGGATATTTAAAAATAAGGATATTTAAAAATAGAGTACTGACAAACAGTTCCATGTTGCTAGTTTTTTAATGACTATTTTTATTCACTTGAAGGAAATTTCTAGCTTAGTTTTGTGGCAAATGAAAACCCTTTTTAAGGTATTCATGTGTTGAGGTTATACAGCTTCAAAATATGGTTAGTTGCAAACTTACTTGTAAAATAGTTTATTGTTTTTTTTAAACTAAACATTGGTATTAAAATGTCCTGTAGTGTAATAGAAAAGACTGCTTTCTTTTAAAGTGAACTTTTAAATGAAATCTTTTCTAACTTAGGTTGTTATAAACTTGGCAATGCTCTTGGCTGAGATGAAGATCCACAATCTCAGTGTGCCATCCCTGTCCATGATTCTCGTGAACAGCTTCCAGCTCCTCTATGTGGTGGATGCTCTTTGGAATGAGGTAAATGCCAACCCCCTTCAGCTGTGTCCATTTCTAATTAGTGTTAAGAGAAGGAGGCTTTGGAAGTGCTGAAATTCCTTCCTCCTTGTTTCTAGGAAGCTGTTTTGACTACAATGGACATTACCCATGATGGATTTGGATTCATGCTGGCCTTTGGAGATCTGGTGTGGGTTCCATTTGTCTACAGCCTGCAGGCCTTCTACTTAGTGGGTCACCCCACCACAATTTCTTGGCCTGTTGCTGCTGCAATTACTGTTCTGAACTGTAAGTTACAGTAAATGTCATTGTTGTGTTGGTTACAACGTAGTTCTGATTGTGTCTTAAGAGATGGGAGGTGAAGCTTTAGCTCAGATGCAGCAGCCATGGTCTGGCTCCTGTGAAATACAAGGAATATAATAAATTCTCATTTTAGCAAATGAGGGATAGGTGAGACTCTGAACACCTAATTGTTCTGTTGAGCAGCAGCTTTAGGTGGGTGCTGTCTGGAGTTAAAGAAGTGACTTAACATCTTTTGAATTTAATAGATGCTTTTTAAAGTCAATCTGAGCAACTCATTTAAAGAAAAAAAGTCAGTACCCTCTTCTGAACCTGGGGAAAAAGTAACTATTGCACCTCCTTCCCTGATGGCCACAGTGACAAACACGTCAGTAGAAAACATCTTTTTCATCAAAGCTGATTGCTTTGAGAAAAGATCTCACATCTTTATGCAGCCTTACATTTGCACCAACATGTGCTTGTTGTGCCTGTTACCTGAATAGAAGCAATAAAAACCCACTCGAATTTTGTAGACATGACAAAGAATTAGAAAAAATGAGAAGATGTACAATTTAATATGTGCAATACTGAAAAACAGAAAATAATTTTTTCTTTTTCACTTCATGTTTTTTCTTGGGTTTCTATTATTTAAAAAAATAATATCTTTATTCAAAGTATGTTGTGATCATCTTTTTTTCAATGCACCTTTGGAAAAAGCAAGTTTAAGCTGCTGTGTGAAAATGATGGGGGATATGAATTCCAAACCCAGATAATTCCTTGTCTGCTTCTTTTATTATCATGATCCTGTAAATGAGTTGTCAGTTTATGGAGTAGGTGCTGTAACAAAGTGCTAGGCTGCAAAATAGAGCTGTAATCATACAATGTGAAATTCACATCACCTTCTGCGAATTTCAAACTCAGTGTAACATTAAATAACTCAGATTTAGATGTGAAAATAAAATTTCTTCAGAGTCTCTTCAAAGTTAGTCAGTAACAAGGATCTTAGGGAATGCAGGTTTCCAGTGGCATTTCTGTCTGGTAAAGCAGAAAATACCAGTTGAATCTCTGGGGAAAAGCCTTTGATGGAGTAAGTGTGGCAAAGGGCCTGTGAGTGCTTTTGTTGAAGCTGAGAGAACCAGAAAATGCTGAAAATGTAAAACAGATGATGTTGATTTTCAACATGATGTTTATTTCCAGGTATTGGGTATTACATCTTCCGCAGCGCAAATTCTCAGAAGAACAATTTCCGACGGAATCCAGCAGACCCCAAACTGGCCAGTGAGTGCATTTCTTATTCCTTTGGCTGGGGCTTTATTCACTGGCTCTTTGTAGTGTGTAAATACATATTTCAGTCACTGCATTGACACAACACTCTGTTCACAGATCTGAAGTTTATACCCACTGCAACTGGCAAAGGGCTCCTTGTCACGGGCTGGTGGGGTTTTGTTCGTCACCCCAACTACCTTGGTGACATCATCATGGCTCTGGCGTGGTCCCTACCCTGTGGTGAGTTCTGAGACTAAAGTGGGTTTTAGCAAAAAGGCTTTTGTTTGTATCTGTCTGGGTTTGAAATGCCAAGTGGGAATTATTTGGGATAGTAAACCCTATTGAATGGCAGATTTCTGTCATAAGTCTAATGCAACATGTTTTTACTTCTATTTTATCCTTTCTAACTTGCTGCAGATTTGACATATACTAAAGATTTTACTCATCTCTCTGACACTTTATCATTCAATAACCGTGGGACTTACTTGCTAATTAGCTGTTCTTTAAATTTTTTAGGCTAGTGAGTATTTTCAGCTGAAGTTCCCCAAAAGTGGGAGTTTGCTTGGAGACAAGGGCCACCACATACAGGGAGGATTTGAAGTGAAAGATATTTAAAAGAAAGGTCCTCAAACACAGTGAAATTATCTTTCAGAGTGTTTGTTAATAATACACAGAGGTGAACACAACACTCAGGTGGAGCAGAGCAGTGGGTTAGAGCCAGAACCTGCTGCCACGCTCCCCCTGATGCAGCCCAGAACACACTTGGCTTTTTGGGCTGCAGTCTCACATTTCTGGGTCCTTTCCAGTTCTTTTCACCCACAGGTCAGGTGGTGTGCTCTGAGCAAAGCTGGCTCATGTCTGCAGGCAAAATAGAGAAAACCTTGTGAGGGGCTCTTTGGTGGTGCAGAGATTTGAATGGAAATATGGTTTTGGTAACTAAAGAACTTTAAATGACAATAACACTTCAATATGTGCCAGCTTTGCAGGCATTGAGAGTGAAATTGGTAGATTTTGTGACTCTAAATGTCACCACGATATTTTCTGAAAAATCCCTTCACCAGGATTTCTTCTCCTGGGAAGCTGAGAAGCCTCAGAAAAGAATGAAAGCAATAATTATCTGATTGCTTGGGAATGTGGTCTGGAGATCATTTACCAACAGGTGCAGCTTTGATTGGTTCCATGTGATTGTTTTAACTCAATGACCAATCCCAGGCAGCTGTGTTGGACTCTGAGTCAGCCACCAGCTTTCATTGGCGTTCTTTATGAGGCTTCTGATGAATCCTTTATAGTTTAGTATAGCATTTCTTATGGTGTGGTGTGATATGGTGTGGTATAATAATGTCGTCTAAATATAATAGATCAGCCTTCTGAGAACATGGAGTCAAATTCTCATCTCTCCCCTTGTCCTGGGAACCCTCACAACCCCACATCTCAATTTTCAGAGTTACTTTCTGTGGGTTTGTGGGTCTCTCTCTACCTGCATGTGTTGCGCTGTCCTGTTGAATATTCAGCGCTTCAGCCTTGCACGAATGTGTCACCGGCTTCGAACACGTTATCAGCTCCCACCTCCAGATCTGTGTCCTGTTAATCTGAGTTCACTTTGTCCCTTTGCAGGTTTCAATCACATCCTGCCCTATTTCTACGTGATCTATTTCATCTGCTTGCTGGTGCACCGGGAGGCGCGTGACGAGCACCACTGCAAGCAGAAGTACGGGCTGGCGTGGGAGCGCTACTGCCAGCGCGTGCCCTACCGCATCTTCCCCTACATCTACTAGAGCACTCCGGGCCTGCTGGGCACAGCCCTGCCACACCTGCATCCCTTGCAGAGACAGATACCTCCTCCCTTTGCACTTGGGCAGTTGGTATTTAGGCTTGTAAAGAAAACAAAACAAACAAACCCCCACCAAACGTTGGAGTGCGTCGAAGGTGTTGCTTACAGTAACTTCGAGGTGTGAGTTATGTGAACTGACTGTCTGTGACTTCAATTTTTAAAAAAAAAAAAATTGTGAATTTTCAAAACTCTTCGAGCCCTAATTTTTCAAGCTAAATTTTATCTAGAATTCTGAGTTTACATTTTTTTATTGCATTTAATTAAGCACTGTGATGTAAAGTATATTATTTTCTTAATACAATAAATGCTGAAATTCCATCCAGTTCATTTTTTGGTGTTACTCGTACCATCTAACTTCAGATGTCCAATTTAGTTGCCTGAATTGGAGGAGCAGCAGGGTCTTTTTGGTCAGTGAGCTGGAAGCAGAGGATGTGAGGGGCCTGCAGCCCCCTGACCAGAGCTGGCACAGCTCAGCTTTACATGGTTGTTCCTCTCCTGGCTTTTCATTGATGGCATTTTTTTGGTCAGAGAGGCTCAGCTGGCCCCTCCTGCCCTGCACCTGTGAGAGGATGAAGAGATGGGGCTGGGAGAAGGGGCAGAGCTGTTGCTGAGGCAGTGCCAGGAGTGCCAGGGCAGCTCTGAGCCCGCCTGGCAGTGCCCCTGGCCTGGAGGGGGAGCCTGAAGGGAGATGAAACTGCTCAGAGCCTTTCTGTGGCTGTGGGAGGGAGTAACGAACCCTCAGCTTGAACATGGGGTAAAAAGCGTGCAGTGGCCGCCTGTTGGGCACAAAAGGATAAAATGACCACAGCTGGCTCCTTCTGAGCTTTGTAAATTAAGTCTTAATGTACCATAGTGTTTACCAAGTGTGTATAATAAAATCCTCCACGTTTTTGCTGTACAGTGTTTGGGTTTGAAAAATGCAATAGCTTTTTTAGAAACAGGAGAAATCGGGAACTAAATCAATTTCCAGAAATTTTTAAAAAGTTAATTGAATAAAAGGTTTTGTAAATTAATGTAGTTAATTCTTGAAACAATTGAAGTGTTCATTTAAATATTTGTATTGACAGATATGCTATGAAAATATAGGAAATGCTCCTCAATCCAAAGTTGTTTTTTTGGTTTCTTTTTGTTTTTAATTTGGCATTGCTACCTCATATGTAGGTGTTGCCTTTTGTACTGTTGCAGATAGAGAAATAGCTATTTTTTTGCTATTGCTATTTAAAACGACATTTTTTTACATGAGCCTGTGGTTAAACTCAACCACTTTCTAATATATTTTTGTATATATTTGACTTTTTAACTAATGTATGTGTTCTGGTCACTAGCTGTGTTCTTTGTCTAACTGGCTGTAAATGATATGCCCTTGTGGTATTTACTTCATAAGTAGAATGATTTTACTGAAATACTCTTGCTTTATTAATTAATTAGCTTTTATTCTGTTGTCACAAGTAAGAGCTTTTCACACACTTTGTACATGAGGTTTATAGCACAAATTGCCCTAAAAAGCTTAGTAGAATATTAAATGAAGTGCAGATACTGCACTTGCTTGCAGGAGTGTTCCTAATAAATTGGAATGTTATTTATCAATTTTTTCAGTTATTTTAAAATGTTGATGTAATTGAAATCTAGCATGTGATTTTTAAAAAAAAAATAAAATAAAATAACCTATTTTGTACACGGGCATTTTTTAAAGATAATTGTACAATTGAAGTGTATATCATGTAGCTTGATTGTTGGTGTTGTAAGGAAACTGTTTGAAGACAAGTCCTTTGATTGCTGGCAGGAAATAGCAGTGCCTCGAACAAGACTCGAGAGAGTTCCCTCCTGTGCAGCAGCAGATGAAACTGGGATTTGCTGTTCCAGTCCTTGCTGGGGGAATTCTGGGGAATGGAGAAATCATTAAAGAGCCCTGGAGTGCAGCTGGGTTTCAATGTGCTGAAGGAAGGGGCACTGATTGCTGAGCCCTGGAGCAGGAGCTGCTCCTGCTGCGTTCCCAGTTTTATCTGCTGCCCCCAGGGTTTGCTCCGCTGTCCCTCAGAGCCCTTGTCTTTCAGAACCTGGTCCTGACCAATGGCAGCTTCCTTTACATGCTGAATTTTATGTGAATTTGATTTTGAAGTAACTGTTTTTAATACAAACGAGCCCATGAGCTAAAATAAAGGTTTTGCTTAAAACTAAGTAGTGCAATTTTTTTTTCCAATTCATGAGGATACCTGCTAAAAATGACATTGCTTTTCCTTATTTAAGTGTATTTCCTTATACAGGTGTGAGTTTGCTGGAGTTCCTGTTGTGCCTGTGGTTGTGGGCTGGGGGCTACAAGCTCAAGTGTGGTGCTTCTATTTCTTCTTCCCTTCTGCTACTCCAAAAACAAACTTCAGCTGCAAAAATACAGAATTAACACTCAGTTTGCCTATTGGATATTGTATTTTCCCCCACAGCCTCTATTAGGAGTAAAAAGCAAACCCAATCAGGCTGTATCTACATAAAGTGTTCCTGCACAGGAAATAAATGCAAGTTTGACCTACAAGGCTGTAGTGGAAATATACAGGAACAGGAATGATAGTTCTGCTTACAGAAGGATATTTACCCATAGGTAATAAAAATGTTTGCTGAAATTGCATTTAGCAGAGCTCATGAGAACCTTAGCAGAGGAACAGTTCTTGCTGTGAGGGGAGTGAGAGCTGTTTGGGGGAGTGGGTGGAAAACCTTTCCTGTGTGTGGATGGAGAACATATTGCACTGTCTGTACAGAGCTGCTTTCTGCTGGGGAAGCTCCCTTAAATTAGAAGGAAATGCTTTGATAGAGCTTCCACTCTTTTAATATTTAAAAAAGAAATCTTAACCGGTGAACTTTTTAACAAGTATTTTTCAAACTTCTCTACCTTTCTGTATGTACAAATATCTGCAATAGCATTACTGAATGTCACCAGAAATGCTTTGTGTCCCACCAACACTTTGTGGGAGTGGGGAAAGCTTTTGAAGGAAGAACTGGAAGTTGGCCAGGGTGGACTGGTGAATTTTTGGTGGTTGTTTTTGGTAAGAGAGAGAGAGGGGTGTGTGTGTGTGTGTGTGTGTGTGTGTGTGTGTGTGTGTGTGTGTGGTTGTCATATTCCCATCATGTCAAATTCCCATCCATTTCCTCCTCAGAACACGATCCCGTGTTGTTTCCAGTACTCTATATATTATATAGAATATATGTAATTTCCCTTCTGTGCCTCGAGGTTTGTTCCTCTGAGCAGGGATAGGGAATGCCAGGGCCAGGGATTCCAGCCAATCCTCCTGCCCGCCCCGGTGCTGCACCTCACGCTGCAGACGCTGGGTGGAGCAGGTTCTTTACTCGCTGCTGCATCTCTGTGATCCCAGGAACAGCATCCTCCTTGCCGGGGTGGAACACATTATTCCACTGCAACCATCGGTTCCCTGCCCTCTGCCTGAAGGATTGGGACAGGGCAGCAGCTCCCTGTGTCCTTGTGCTCTGCAATTCCCTTCTGACCCTTGGCTGAAGGAGGTAGAGAAGATGCTCATGTAGCCACATTTCTCTTCACAGAGAAAAGCAAGGCACAATTCTCCCCAAGAATATTTCTGAGTTTCACGTTCTCTGAACCTCAGAGAAAGGAAAAACAATTCTCATTTCTGTGCCTGTGTTGTGCCAAAGTAAAATACAATATAAAAATTGTTTACCCAGAGTGATGGTGTTTTGTTTCCTTGGCCTGTCAGGACCTATTGGAATATGTATCCCAATATAACCAGTTAGATGGTGCCTAGGCCAATTCTGACCTTCGCTGCTGGGCCACAGGCAGCTCTGCGGTGTTATACCTCAAAGATACCTTGGCTGGCGGCAGAGTGCAGCGGGGCACAAGACAGGACTCCGTTCTCCTCAGGGGAGAGCTTCTGGCGATGGTGAAGAAAAGAAGGGAGCGGATTCTGCTAGAAGGTAGCCAGACGTTTATTCCATGAGCACAGATATGTCTGCACTGGGCTACTGCTGATAACAGAATGAGGCCGCATGGTCTCACTCACATTTTAAGCTCAGGACAGGGGAAGGGGAGGGGACAGGTGAGTCACCAACCAGGTGAAGGGGCAGGGTCTCCAGGTACTAGGGTCACCTATCACACGACGCCTTGCTGGTATGTTAGCCTGATTGACAGGGCACACTCAGCGAGGGGCGAGGGGGAAGGGAGAAGGTAAAACAGGATATTGCAACACACCACAACAAGGACCAAGTGTGTGTGTTGGGACAGGAGTCACACACAGTTGTGTGCAGTTGAGTGCTTGGCAGATACAGTTTGTAATGTAATATAGTATAAAATAGTATAATAATTAATTAGCCTTCTAATGAGATAGAGTCAGATGCATAATTCTCTCCCCTGGTCAGGGGTGACAATATCCACTGTGTGCTCCTGCATAAACGGGGGCACAGTGCCCTCCTGGGGACCTGTGGAATGCCAGTGGAAGTGCCTTGGACTGTGCACTCCACACGTGTTTTCTGCCCTTCCTCTTGGAGCTTCTGAGCTTCCTTTTGTTGCCTTTATTCCCTGTTGGATCTGGGTATCCCTGGGTTTAGTCAGCCTGACTTGGGCCCTACTTGCTCCTGTGATTCAAACTGCAGAAACTTCAATGTAATGAACTGACCAGGCACAGGATCCACCTAAAGCTTAAAATCAGATGAATTCCTGTGAAAAGAGCTGTTAAAAATGGTGGATCCTGAGGGATATAAGCAGAAATTAACACCCAGAGGAGGGGAAAAATGTTGAACTCAAAGCCACGTTCAAATTCAAACAATTTGCTTCAAAAAAACCCTCATATTGTAACTATTCATGGAAAAGCCTTTCTGCTGGCAAGGCAGATGACATAAAAAACCAAAGCAGAACTATTTCATGCTCTTTTCTACGTGTAATTTTATAATCCTGTCAAGACTCTGAAAGCAAACTGATCCTGCAGACAGAAGGTGAGCACTGGAACCATACAGCAAATTCTGCATGTGTTTATATCTGCTTATCACAGCCTGCAGGGAATGGAACCTTGCCAGCCTGGGAATTCTCCATTCCCACCAAAATAAACATTGGAGAAGTTTCCTGTGAGCAGCTGAGAGCTTATGGAAGTGTACAGGAAAAAAATTAAAATCTTGTTAGCCAGCACTTGTGGAAGTCTGTGGTACAAATTTAGGGGCTCCTTAGCAGCACATTTTGAGTTGAATTTCCACAGAAAAGAATCGGAGTTCCTGACCCATGGCCTGGTGGTTTTGTTCAGCCTGGTGAGGATTTATAACAAATAATCACTGCCCAACTGGTTGGTTGTGACAAATCCCCCACCCCTTCCTAAATTAAACAAAATCAAAATGAAGCGTGGAAAAATTTGTTGTGCAGTTCCTACAGGGCATTCTTGATCTTGCAATTTTTAGGGTTTGCTTGCTCCAAGTTAAGGAGGTAAAAAGAACAATTTGAATGTCTCCTGAGCTTTGGAAAAAATGCTGATCTTCCATCTCTGAACCTCAGGTAGAAATGTTATTATAATGAGGAGAAGACATTGTTAAAATCAAACAAAAACATTGTTATAATGAGGTAAAGACATTGTTATAATCAGACAAAAACATTGTTATAAAGGTATGTTCCCACACTGACCTAAAGAAATACAGATATTTTTCTTAAACATCAAGACAAAAATTATAATTCTCATTTTTATTTTAATAGCAAACCCACACATTTCATTCTCACTCCTTACCTCCTTGCTTAACCATGTGTTTCTGTGTGCTCAGTTCCTTTGATGAAGTTGGTATTTTACAGAGCACTAGAAAACAACAATTGCTCAGCATCCTCTTAATTTTTGTCAGCAATTAAAGCTGTAGTTTATTGCAAACCTCATTAACTTTGGAAGAAAGGGCTTGGTTTTATCACTTGAGCCACATTAGCTGTACCTTATGCAGCCCTGCACTTTTGGCTGCAGTTCTCCCATTGATATTTCATGGTCCAGACAATTTACAGCAAATTTTTGCCTGTAATGAGCCATTATCTGAGCTGTAAAAATCTGCTAACCAAGCACCCTCTGTCTGAAATTGCCACCTATACACAACTGGAATGCAGAGTGCCTGGTTTTCCAGAAGGCTCCAATAGCTTATACATGTGTAAAGTACAGATTCTGTTGCATTCATTTATATTATATTATATTATATTATATTATATTATATTATATTATATTATATTATATTATATATTATATTATATTATATATTATATTATATTATATTATATTATATTATATTATATTATATTATATTATATTATATTATATTATATTATATTATATTATATTATATTATATTATATTATATTATATTATATTCATTATTAATATAATAAATATTATTAATATATTTCTGATAACACACGTCTGTATTCAGAGATGTAATTAGGAAAAAAAGAAGTAATACAAAAATCCAATCTATTCCACTATAATAATTGTATTAAATTAATTGTACTAAATGTGATGTTGCTTTATGCCATTTAAAAAATAGAAACAGATGAAATGAAATTAAGTATTTCCTTGTGGCATTATGAAAATTCCTCATTAATATTGAAATGATAATTATGCTATAGATAACATGACTTGCTGAATTACAGCAGAGTGGCATTTTCTATACTGTTTTTAAGACTGCATCAGGTCTCTCCATGATACATTTCTGTTTTGAGAAACCACAGAATATTCAATGAGGGATTGATTCCATGAATATGCTTGCCTGAAATTTTTTCCATCAGATTAGTCCTGTGTTGTGCCTGTGTGTGCTGTTACAGAAATACACAATTTTCACAGCTTCTTCTCAGTGAAATAAGTGAGAAAATAAGAAAACACCATTTAAAGAAATCCCACCAACAAAACCAGCTTCTAAGTATTAATGGATTAAAATAGCAACAGGCAGAGAACCTGTGAAATAGATGCTGAAATCTTAAATCTGCCTACTTCTCCCAGCCTGCCTCTTCTCATAAAGAATAAATAAAAAAAAGGATGACCAAAATGTTCATATTTTACAGAAAATGGACATAAGGATGAGAACAATTGCTGTCAGTATCTGGATGATGAAGATGTGTTGTTCATATACATCCAAATATCTCTTCTGTGGAAAAAGAGCAGCAAAGGTTCCTGCTGAAAGATTTTTACTTCCTAAGCAGAATTATTTGCTGTCCATGGAGTTGAGGAAATTAAATTAAGCTGGAGTTGTCCAGGAAAAACCAACAGCAAATTTGCTCCTGACTAAAAGAAAATTCAGAGTCCACCATAGGGAGAAACTGAGGATGCATCCTGAGTTTAAGGTAGATTCAGTTTAATAACTGAATCTTATATTAATATAGAATAATTATAGTAAATAATAACTTATGTAATAAAGATTAATATAATATAATATATACTAATTATATATACACTAATAATAATTTTAATATATAAAAGCTATAATAAATAATAACTTAATATTCTGAGAATAATCCCATCCCAGATGAACAGAGCAGCACCAGGAGAATGGATTTTTGTTGCTGCTTTGAGAGAGGCAGCATCAAGCAAGGACACTGGCAAGTGAATTAAGGATGAAGGGCTTCCCCATGCTGGCCAGAAGTGAATTTGAATTTCCTGGGACCCTGAACCAGTTTGCCCTGGCTGAGGATGCCCCAGGGGATCTCCTGTGGTCAGAACAGAAATTTCTCTTTCCATCTTCAGGCAGGTTCTGGGCAATGTGACTGGAGAGGAAGGTCAGCACAGCTGGTCAATAATTTAAAACAGTTTAAAGCAGCCCAAAGAGAACTCAAGAAGTGTAAGAACCTTCCTGAGCATCCCAAACCCACGTGTGGTCATTGAGCAGCACTTCTAAAACACCTCTGGGCTTCTTTCCAGGGGTTCTGTGGCATTTTAAATCCCAAAAGGAGCCAGAGTGGTTTGACACTGAGCACAAGGCAGCACCAAAGCTCTGGGTAAAACCAGTGCTGACTGCTGGGAATTCAGGTTTGGCTTGTTAAAGCTCAGCAGGAGCACATTGCAAATTAACAAATAGGTGGAGTTTGAAATGGCTTCTTTGCAGTTCCCATCTGCAGTCACACTCCACTAAAAAAAAGTATCAGTGCCATTTTTGCCTCTGCTCTTCTGAATGAGCCTTCACTGGAGCACAAGGCTCCTTTTAATGATCTTGTAAAAGTTTGCACAAGCCACTTACAGCAGGGAGAAATTCTCTAATGAAATATGTAAATCGTAGCACTTCCCAGCATCTGACACTAAAAGATAAGGAATGTCTCTAAAGGATTTTGCCCTGTTGCTATAAAAAGATAAAGCAAGGCTGGTACTCAGGATATGACAGGATATATCCTCCTGCAGTGGATTCACAAGGGTTTGGGAAAAATCACAGACAAATTCATTTTGGGACTCACTTGGAATACAGACACATGCAAGGTGCTCGGAAAAGTCCTGAGTTATTTTCCAGAAGCCTGGGAAAAAAACCAACCCACTGTAAAAAAAAATCAGTTATCAGGGATTTGATGTTTTCCTTCTCTAGGAAATATAATTGCTCTCAAAAAGTCTGATGAAGATTGGTCATGAGGTCCAAAGTTAAAGTTAATGAAGTTAATTAATAAAGTTAAAGTCATGCAACAATTTCATTTGTCCAAACACCCATTGAGGCAGCTTCATGCTGCTTCTGTGCCACATGCAAAGTTAAGAGTTAAAATAGAGCTGCTAAACCACCTCTCTTATTTCCTTTATTATTTTATTATATCTATAACATTCCACCACCATCACTGACCTGACTGGAAAAAAATTCTAGATGTCAAAGCTTGTTTTCTCAACTCTTTATGGTTTCCCAAATGGGAAGGACTTTTATCACTGCTTTTAACAGAAAATATTTTCAATGTATTCCTTATCAAAATTCCAGCTAAGTAGGAAAAATGAGATTTTAAATAACCACCTGCACTAGCATTTGCATTGTCACTGACAGTAATTTATCTTAGCAGACCATAATAAAGATTTCTGCCTGATTTACAGCATTCTGTGATAGAACATAAGGTACTGTAGAATCAGCCTGCTGCAGAGTGAAATTTCCAAGCCTCACTTTAAACAACTGTGGTTTTCTGTGTGCAGGTAAGAATTGGTCCATGTCAACCTGTCATATTTATTTATTCTCTTATTTATTTAAGCTCTGCTGAAAATCAGAGAAACAGAGCTCACAAACCCCAAAAAAACACTGTTTCTGCTGTTTTGGATCTAGTGTGGCACAGGGGCAGAAGGAGTGGCAGAGCCTTTGGAATTCCAGGTCAGGACTCTGTGTGTCTGTCTGTCTGTCTGTCAGAGAAAGAGCCTTGATGCCTTTGCTGTGTTTCACGTCCCACAGAGGGGCAGGGGAAGGAGCTGAGGGGAGCTCCCAGCTGAGCCTGGATTTCTCCAACACCAGAAAGCTCTGAGGGCTCAAGGGAAGGAACATGGAAAGCTGCTGCTGATGAGGAACAAGCAGAACACAGATGGTTTCTGCTTTATCCTCTCAGCTGACTTTGACCATTGCAGTGACCCCTTGACACTGATAATTTTTGGGTTTAAGACCCAAACAAGTGAAGTCACTTATGACCCCAAGTCTAGATGTAAATGTGAAAGCAAAAGCTGCAATTCTCATTGAAAGTCTGATTTAGAATCCAAGTGTTTTTCACAGCTTCTAGCACCATTATTTTTTTATTTGCACATATTGGACCACATGAATTGTTGAGCACAAAGTTATTAGAATTTAATAATCTTGCTTGGTGAAGGATGTTCATCAAGCATAAAAAAATATCCATCAAAGTAGAAACCATGGCTGATGTAACCCAATTCTCTACCAACTCTCAATCACGCTATTAATTGGAATATCACTGTGTCTAATCCTTGTAATGACAGATGTGGTTTGTGGAAGATGATCTGACACTGGATTTGAAAAGAGAGAGAATTACTTATTGGATTTTCTTCAAAATCATATGCAGATAGAAGGCTTTAAGAAGAAATCGTGCATATTAATTGAAGGCTTTGCTCTTGGAAAAATTGAATATCTTAGCAGAAACACAATAATTCTGATGAGTGACATGTAGTATGCTTCATATATAAAAATATTCTTCAAATTTCATATTCTTCAAATATGCCATGCACAAGATTATTAAAACTAAACTATTGGGGGGTTTTTTTGGCCAGAGTTTCTTACAGAGCGTTTATGCAAAACAGAAAATCATCTTCATACTCATCCTCTGATCCCAAAACACCTGTAGTTGCCAAAGTAAATGAAAATAAATATGAAGCTTTCCTGAAAATGACTGCAACTCATCAGGACACTTTTCCAGATTTTTTTTTCCCCCACTGAATTAATAAAACGGAAAAAAAAAGAAGCCAAAAATCTCCAAATATTTCACTGCAATAAACTGACATACACTACAACTTTTCCATGCATTTCACACATGGTTTTATAAAAATATGCAGAAACCAGCTGGTATTTTTGGAATATCAGAAGCCAAATGAAGTATGAAGCATTAAATCACTGTTAAGAGCAAGGGGGTAAATAATTTTGCAGTATTCAAAATGCATGGAACCCATGGGTCATGGCATTAATTAGCTTTCAGGTCAAACAGGATCAGTTTCCTGGATGCAAAATCCAATTTTGAAACTTCTGTAAAGTAGGCATTCATTGGAAAATGCAAGCAGAGACCCAGGAGCTCCAGAGATGTTTTTGAGCCTCCATGTGTGATTTAGGGCATTAAAGAAAATCCTTCAGCTCCATCTGGGCTCCCCCAGAAATCCTTTGCAATCTTTAAATTGCAAG
Source organism: Zonotrichia albicollis (assembly GCF_047830755.1). Classification (NCBI taxonomy): domain Eukaryota; kingdom Metazoa; phylum Chordata; class Aves; order Passeriformes; family Passerellidae; genus Zonotrichia; species Zonotrichia albicollis. Next base: position 15,722,964 of record NC_133821.1, read on the forward strand.
GATACCCAGAAGGAGAATCTTGAATGAAAATGAGATTGACTCAGCTGAAATTACCAGGTGCCATTTAAATGTTTACTGCTGGCTTAGTCTGCCCAACACCACCCTCAGAGACTTCACAATCTCCTTCTGAGACACTGAAATGTCTGCAAATTTTTTTTTTTTTTTTGTGGTTATATAAAATGTTCTGTCACTTTCTAAACTTCTTTGAAGCAAACTGTTAAGTCTGTGCCACAATTCTGTGGAGCTTTTAACACTGAAGGACTCCCATCCTTCACTTTATAAAAAAACCAAATATTTTTCATTGTATCTTTAAATATATTTCCAATCTGGGTAATAATATACACATGGCTAAGCTTTTAAGTAAATGCTTGTTGCTAAAGATTCCAAAAAGACCAAAAAAGCAAATACAATAAACAGTTAGACATCAATTACTCAAAGCCACTGCATTCATATTTACTCTGTAGTTTCAATCAGCAAATGGAAGAAAAAACTGGAACAAGACTAGATTTAATCATGCTACCCCTTTGCTACAACATGTAATTGTCCTTCAGGGCATATTGATTGTTTTTTATAGTTTATATATTATAAACAATAAAACTACTGCATGTAAAAAAGTAGAGAAAAAGCAGGACAAGAGCTGCAACCCTGAAATATGCCCTTGTTATCCAGGGCTATTTCTGGGATGACAGTTTTGTCTTTTTGCTTCATGGATTTGGCAATAGTTTTGCTCAACCCAGCAATGTAATCACAGAAATCTGCAAGTGTAAAATTGTGGTGGATGAAGAGATTATTAAATTGAAAAAAAACCCCTGCATGTATTTGTCAGAGCAAAATGGGAAAGCATAAAAACCTGAAAATCCCATTAAGTCAGAAATGTACTTGACAGTAACATTTTGGTTTCAGTCTTTTCTCTGCCCTTTACCTTTAAAATAATAACTTATTGTTAAAAATGCACATACAAATATCACAAATGTATGTGGCAGACACACACAGCTCACAAGCAGCAGCATCTGTCTATAACTTAACAGCCTTTTTGGTATTGGAGGTAAATTATAAATAATTATTTTTTTACAAAAAATGACTGTTCTACCAATCACCTATTTGATGGCTTGAGAAATGTACAGAAAATCACAATTTTTCAGAGCAGAGAATGCCTTTAGTCTGCTTCTTTTACAGAAAACCACTTTGTTCTAATGCTGCTTTTAATTGAATGTCATGACCTGAGAGAGATGAGACACATCATAAAATGAAGTTGCCATATTTGCCTCTGTCAAAAGAGAATTTGAACAGTTTCAGGATTTTAATGTAAAAATGCACTTGTCAGAAAAGGCTTTTTAAAAGCAAATGAAATCCTTCTGCTGGGTTTCCAGCTTGACAAGGGAATTCAAGCTTTAAATTTAGTACATGTGATATTTCAGTCACAGACTTTTTCAGCTTTGCTTCATTATTGTCTATAAAAGTTTGCTGTTGGAGCCAGACAAAGTCCATTAACATATTTGCTGAAATAATATTTGTTTCCTTCTAACTTTGTTAGTTTAGTAAACTAAATTCTAGTTAGTTTACTAGAAGTAAGTTTTATAACACACTTTATAGTAATGTTCTCAGTTTTGGACACAGTATTTGAATAAAGCTGAAAAAATAAATGAGAAAAATTGAGTTATTGAACTACTATATCAAGTCTGTCCCAAGACTTTGAAATGAGTGATTTTAATAAGTAATTGAGTAATTTTAATAAGGACATAACCATTCTCAAAAACTGCAGAAGGTGGAAGGGGCCTTAGCAGGTTGTATGATCTGTTCTTCGGGTAGAAGAACATTGACTTATAATTTAAAAAAGATTTTATTTTCTCAAAAGTATCCTCTCTAAGTAGGGATGCAGTTTATCTTGAAGAACGCCAGCTATTGCTAATAACTTTCTGTACTCAAAGCATCACTCCTCATAATATAATTTCTCATATTTCATATGTTCATTCTATATATAGGTGATACCAAATGCCATAAAGGCAAAATAAATTAGAGGGAGGTCTTGGAACTCTGTACAAACCCAAACCTTGACACCTTTTTGCCCAACACAGCACTGTCCCTGGCTGACATCTCGAGGGGAGCTGAAATCCAGATGGTTTCCCTGGATATAATTAGGAAAGAATGAACCCCAAGACACAAGAGGCTGTAATCAGCATTTATCACAGCCTGAAAGGGAGGCTGAGCTGGGGGAGCTGTCTCTGGAGCTCAATGATATAACCTTAAAATGTCATGACATTAAATTCAGATCTGGCAAAAAGCTTTTGATAAAGTGTGAGTCTGAGTTTAAGAAATCAAAGGAATAAACCCAGTGTGTTTGGTTGCCTGGGTTGTTCTCGTGTGGCTGTGACCTTTCCCTCACTGCAATTATTAATCACAGTGAGGGGAAAGCACAGGAAACAGGAAAATACCAGTAATTTTCACCTAGATCCAATATCTGCCATCCTGGTACTTGGCACAGAGCTCAGTGGGTAACCAGTCAGATTTGGGGCACAGATTATGAGCCCCAAAAAGTGTGAGTCTGAGTTTAAGAAATCAAAGGAATAAACCAAGTGTGTTTTGTTGCCTGGGTTGTTCTCGTGTGACTGTGACCTTTCCCTCACTGCAATTATTAATTTATTAATCACAGTGAGGGGAAAGCACAGGAAACAGGAAAATACCAGTAGATCCAATATCTGCCATCCAGGTACTTGGCACAGATCTCAGTGGGTAACCTGTCAGATTTGGGGCACAGATTATGAGCCAGTCAGCTTTAGGCTTCCCAGAAGTGCTGGAATCATCCTCTTCTGGAGGAGGGATGCTATTTCCAAAGGCAGAGCACAGCAGCCTCCTGCCAGAGGGTTGTGAGCACCAAGGGAGGGACCAAGGCATGGATGCCTTGGCATCAAGAGCTCTGGTGCCCTTTTTGCTGCCCCACACTGCACAGAGTTGAGAAAACTCCTTTTTCTGCCATTCTCAAACACCTCTGAGCCACCTGCAGGTGCAAGGGACCCCATAACCTGAAGACAGAAAGGTTTTGTTCTGTCCCACTTACCCACATTGTTATTGAGCGCCTCATGTGCAATTCAGAATATGCAAATATTATTTAGAAGAATCAGTTGCAAAATGTAATTATTCTGAATGCCTAATTTCAGCACCCTTTCCAGAAGCATTTCCCATCATCTTGTGGGCTACTGCTGTCAAATGGCAAAAAAACCCCAACTGTTGGAGGTAGAAAAGGTTATATCGTATAATCAGGGCTGCTAATTCTGAATCTATAGAAAAAAGAAAGCAAACAAACCAAAGCATAGCAAAGTCAGTGCCATTAATCTTTGCATTTCAGTTGCTAATTATAGTTAGACAATATTTCCTCTTCACATGCATCTTGAGTGAGCTGCAGCCAATTTCTGTCAATCATCATACATGCAAAACTGCATGGCCAAAGCATCATTCTGAAAATGGGCAGGATTCAAAAAAAGGTTTCTCTGCATTCTTTACTAATAGCTGGAATATCCTTTCCTCCATATGCATCACTTCAACAGTCTGATTTTCAAAAAACAAGTCCAAGAATTGAACCACATTTCTCACGTCCATGTTTGAGTTGCCACGATGAGCATCACAACGGAAAGATCATCACCAGGAATGAGAATAAGAAGCTCCTCCTGTATTTTCACTTGAAAACTCCAGCACCAGGCAGAGCTTTCCAGCTCACTGCTGTGTTCAAGGAAACCTCTAGAAAGGGTGCAAGATTCTGAGCTAGTGTCTTACATGGTAGAAAGAAAGCCTTGAAAAGTGTGGCCATGAGAAATGTGCACATCTCATACCAGTTCTCTACAGCATGGATGTAGCAAGCAATGGATGCAAGTTCCTGACCTCATCCCAGGCTGGGAAATTCCCCCTGTGGCTGAAATAGTATATTCAGAAACCTTCCATTTGAATTCTGTTTCTGCAAGTTTTGGCAAAGGTGATCTGCTGGGCCAGAACAGGATTATCTGGATTATCTGGAATTCCGGGATCCCAAAAGATACAGCCAGCTTTGGGGAGGCTAATAATTAAATTATTAGGGACCAAAATAAAAATAAGCTCTGAGGTCTGACCAAGTAACACTGAGATCCAGTAAGAAAACAAAATAAAACATAACAGGCAGTCTTAGCATTCCTCATAGAAAGTAGAAATATTTCTACATCCATTTTGTGTAAGAAAGAAACTGTCAAGGTGCTTGCACTGCCTACATCTATGCTTAAAAATGTACAACATGACAAATATCTGCAGCTTTCTGAAGATGAATATTGATTTCAGTCTAATAAATAACAGAAATGTAATAGATCTTTGGTGGCACAGTAGGCTAATTTATTAGATTAACTTTTCATTTGGAAAAGCAACCTCCAGAATCGTCTCATGTGGTAGCTGAAAATAGATTTGAATTGATCAATCTGTGAAATTTCTGCAGCTAATCTGGTTAACAAGTCAACATTAGGTTATGCAGGACTCAGACACTGAACAGCACACTTGGGAAACTGGGCTCATTCCATTATTCCATTATTACAGGATTGTCTCAAGCAGAATCTCTACACTGCAACAAATTGTGATTTACTCATTTATATATGTGTACACACAAACACAAACACCCCTCCTCACTCAGTTTTGGCAAGTGCTTGCAGATTTTCCACAAGGTCACTTCCAGGATGTTCTCAGGATGTCTCACACTGCTCATTCTCCTCCCATCCTCTCCATTCCCTTTCCTAATCACAGCCACCATGTGTATGGGATTGATGCTTATTTAAATGGCAATGCATGCATGGGCAACCTAGCCAAAAAGAAATGTTGATGTGGTATTTCTAGCATTGTTATTTTAATGTAAAATTCAAATAAATACATGTTACTTTCACTGTAAGAACTCTGTTTCATAATTCTGCAAAAAACTGGAATTTGGTTTTGTTTCTGCAAAGTCACACTGTTAAAATTATAAATAGCAAATAGCCCAAAATTTTATGTGCAAAGCAAGCTCAACATCTGATTTTTTATGAAAAAACTCTGTAAAAGTACCAAAGATTTATCTTAAAATCATTCAATTTGCATTCTTCCCTCCATCTGTAAGGCCAAAGCAATATTATACCAACAGAAGTCTGAAAACAGATTGCCAGTACTAATTAAAGTGGTATTGAAAGAACATCCAACATAAGATTTTCCTTTTATTTTTTTGAAATCAGTGTCTTGAAACAATTCTGAAATTAACCAGATAAGAGTATCTACAACTCCCTTCCAGTTGTGTTTTGGAAAAAACCCAAACTCCAACCAACAGGAAAAACAAAATTTAAAAAAAAATCAAATGCTTTGCATCTTACTAACTCAAATAATGGATATGACAACCTCATATCTGCAGCAAAAAACCAGGCAGATTTAGCAAAAAATATTGTTAATTATAAACAGAAATGGCTTAGGTTTAAAATGCAATAGATCAAGCAAAACAATGATTTCAACCCACAGGTCTCAAATAACATATAAATACTTTAAGCTTTCAGACCTACACAGCAGTCTCAAGCCTTCTCTATATTGTCAGGAAAAAATACCCTGATACACATTTTTCTGCAAAAAATCCCCAGCAATCCCAAAAAATCACTTAAACTTTTCTCCTCTTTTAAGCAAAAAGATTGGAAAAAAAGCATCACAGAAAAACTATTAGTTTTTAATTATGGTTTTTCTGAGCTCATGCCTCTAATCCAGGGCATTTCCTTAGTTAAAAAGTGTTAATATACCTTAATGGCAGAAATTTAAGTACAAAAATATTGATGCTGGCAGTAAACCTCATCTGTGTAAACTAATAAAGCAAAATAAGCCAAATTATGATGTTAACATGCATTGAATTCTAGTGAGAAGACACTAAAATCTGAAATTGTGAATTGTTATTTGCTAACCCAGTACGTGCTTTCAAAGAATATAATGACTTACAGCTAAGATTATAATGACTTATTGATTTCATATGGAGACAGGCTCCAAAATTGGATTGCAAAACTCCATTAACTTCTCTACCTGGGCTGGCCAACTACAAACAAGCAGTAATTGCTCTCCTTGCAGTCCTGCATGTACCAATTTCTAAGATTAAAGAAAATGTACACAGTGAATTATACAGTGGTATTTCAAAACCCACCTCCAACTGCAAAGCAACATCTTTACTCAGATTTCATTAAAAAGTCTTTATAGAGAAGCAAAAATTTCAAAGTGTAGGTCACCTTTGAAAAGATATTCTTGAAGAACACGTTCCTTCTACAATGCAGTAAGCCATTACATTAGAAAGGTACAATATGCCCTTGAATAAGTTATTTTTGAGTAAATTTGAAGTTTGCGATGAGGAGAAGAATAACATCTAATTTCACAGAATAGGCTGAGCTGGCAGGGACCCACAAGAATCATCCAGTTCCAACTCCTGGCCCTGCACAGGACACCCCAAAAATCACACCATGTGCCTGAGAGCATTGTCCATGCAACTCCCATCCCTCAGAGTATCACCCAGGGCAGAAAGGAAGTTTCTACAGTGTTTAAATTTTTATGTATATTTGCTGTAAAATGAGCAAAAAAATGCAACATAAAACCCAAACAGGGAGGGACTGCTGAAAATAAGCAAGCAAGTAAAAATCCCAGGCAATGGCAGGGAAAGTGAGGCATTGTGAAAGATAAATTTTTGGAACACTATGGGAATTTGTGATGGTCATGAAAGGGGTAAATGGAATGCAGTGCTTTTATGATTTGCAATTCCTTACTCTCCCTGGGATTTCTCCTTGAGGTGTCACAGAACAGGGATCCATGGGCCATCCTCTCTTGTGGAATGCACAGGGTTACAAATAGGGCACATGCTGTGTCATTTTAGTCTTAACACATGCAGAACCACAAATATATCAGACTAAAATGACACTAAAATAAGACTAAAATTCTGAGATTACATGATGTGGAGAAGAGCAGGAAATGTGGACATAACCAGCTTCAAAAAATGAATTTACTGGCCATAACTGCCATGAGTGATGTGCTTTTCCAAAAGGAAGCCTTTAGACAGGTGTGCTAGGCAGCTGGGTCTGGAATTTTTCACAGAACTAATGGTGGGACCACTGTGGAGTTCTCTACCTGTGCCAGAGGGCTCAGAAATGATGCAGAATTTAAAGAAGGTTTTTAATCACATGTGCTGAAAAACCTAGACATGAAATGGTGGATCAGGACTCTGTAACTGAAAGGATCTGGAATGACTCTGTCTTATTTCTCATGTACCAAAGAGAAAAGAAAGTGAAGCAGCAGTGTGCCCATCACAGACAATCCCAATAAAAAGTCTTGACAGATTAGACATTTTGCAGGTTCACTTTCTGAATTTATCATTTATCAAACCTCTTTGAGACAGAAAACTTTTCACAGCACACAGTTCAGAGTGCCAAGCACACATTAAAAATGTTTAATGCCAGAGTGCCAAGTACACATTAAAAATGTCTAATGCCATCCCTGTCAAGATGCAGCACTTGATTTCAAAGTATCACTGAATTTTAAATATGAAATGCAATCACATAACATATTCTCATTTATCTCCATCAGTGTTTATATCTTACCAGATATTAATCCACTCAGCTGAAGATGTGAAATAATTTCTTCCACTTTATTATTCACAGACAAATGGAAGATTGTCAAGACACAGAAGGCAGCCTTCTGATAGTTAAAGCTTTTGACTTTGATCCTGTGGATGTGCTCTTCAGTAGCCATTCCTACAACTTACAGCAGAACATTTAAATACTTACCTGAAATCTTCTGAAGTCACTTTCTTTTGTGGTGCTGATTTTGATGCTTGCAATTATTCCCCATGCTGAGATGATAGGATTGACTCCCTGCTGAAAGATTCTGCTTGTGCCATTCAACTCATAGAGACTCACAGAGTTGCCACCTGCAGATTTAACACTGCAAGTAGAAAAAAGCTGTAAGTTTTATTCTGTACATTAAAAATGTCTAATTCAACTGCAGCCAAGCATCTTCTAAGAATTTTTAGGATTTTTCCTGGTTAAGGACCACATGAATGTATTCTAAGTGCAATTGCAGTGTTCTTGAAGTTGCATGGTCATGTGTAAGATGAGATACAGTAAGTGACTCAATTTCCAGTAATTACTTAAACACCCTCTAAACTGCTTCAGCTCTGAGAAGCAGAGTTGTCAGAGAGGCAAAATCCTATAAAGAGCCCACAAATGTGTTTTCTTACATTTTTTCCCACTTGTTATTCTGTGCAATCATGTTAAGCTATTTCAAAGCCTGCCTGAAAATGCTTGGTTTATGATATCAACATTTTCAGTATTGCTTCCCTCTTGGGGTCTCCCTTGATGTTTTGTTGTTATAATGTTAACTTTTCAGGACTGATATTGCTTCACTCTCTGCAGCAGCACACAGACTTCTGAGATTTAAATGTAAAATTTCTGAAATTAGCTTCTGCAGTTCAAGCACCATCACCGCTTAAGATGCATTTCTTAATCTTGTGACATATGCAATGTTTTGGTAGAATAAGTCTGTTCCTACAAGTACCCTCCTAATCTGTTTCCCAATGGGTTCAGACACTCTTTTCACCCTTTTTCATTTCAGCCTCCATGTAAAGAACCATGACTTGGGTTCCTGTAGAGCTCCTCAAACCAGATGGAGAAGGTTCACACAGCAAAAACTCCAGCCTGGCCTCTTGGGGAATTTTGTAAAGGAATTGCAGTTATTCTGCAGTAAGTATCTTTTCCCTTATATAATCTCCTATTCTCTCTTTGTGTAGCTTCTCCATATAAAATGAACATTTTGGTCTGGAGCAACCTTCAGGATACTGAACCTTCAGCCATGTGAAACCATGTGAAAATCAGGTTTTCTTCCTTCTCTAATCAGTTCCTTCACCATGAAATAAAGGTGGTTGACACGGGCTGCACATAGGTCTGTTGCTGAAGCTGTATCACAATACCACTGTGTTTACACAAGGAATTCAAAATAATTTCAATATTTCACTGTAGGTGGAATGAGTTTTAAGAAAACCAGTCTATAAAGTCATAGTAAGCAGGGGTAGCACATACCTAATTCATACATCTTAAAAAATAAACACCTCTAGGAGCAAATCACAACTTCAAAATTCAAAATAACTGAGACTGTTACACTGGAAACAGAGGATGTGCTAAACAGGAGCAAAGAATGACAATGGAATGACTGCTCCCAAAATGTTACACCCAAAAAAAAAAAGAAGTGACACAGGAAAATCCATGCCATTCATCAGCCTCAATGACCAAATTAACTGCACTGAAGTTTGTACAAGAATGTTGATATAATGGAGCTGTAAACAAAGAAGGAGAAAACTTGTAAAACCTTGTATTGCTTTCCTGATCTGATTCTCATTAGAGGGATAAAAGAATTGCCTCTAGTAAGGCTGCAGATGGTGTTATTTTTATTTTACACTATGTAGAAATATTCAGAGGTCTTAAACTCTATTTAAAAGTACACAACATTCCTATGAATTTCAAAATGGAGGAACTTTGGCTATTTCATGTTTTCCAGCTTTTCAGAAAAATGGTGTCAGAAAGATCTGAACAACAGAAATGACAGAAGATCCTAGTTTTCACATGTAGGGCTATCTCTGTTATAACAAATTTTAATTTTGCTTTCAATATCATGGAAATTTTTAAAGAAAAATCTTAGGAGAAACCCAATTGATAAAATCATATCTTGTTTGGAGGAAAATAATTTGATATTTCTATTTGTACTGATTACTTCCTTATTAGCAGGTGGTTTTTTTTTTTTCCTAAAGCAGTCCTTTAACTCATTAAGTTTTTATTTTTACTTGTAGGATCTTGTTCCATTTGTCAAGCTCTTTCTGAAATCTGGAAGCAGCTGTCTTCTATTTCTGAAAAAGGGGCTTTTTCATAATAATGTGAGTTTTTCTGGTTAAGTTCCCATTAACAGACATCCTGGTCAGCCAGGGCAGAAATGAGATTAATATCCACTGGTTAAAGATTTTTTTTCATCAGATCTTCTGATAGCAGCTTTGCAAGTGGGCAGACTGCTATGAAACCCTGATTAACAGAAACACAGTTTTCTTGTGTTCATTCATCTGAATTATGTTCCTTCTGGATCAATCCCTCATGGCAGGAAAAAACATGGCCAGCAGAACAGAGCTCAGCACAGATTCCAGGAAGGAGAACAAATGCTGGTGCTCCCAAGTAAGTCCTGAGATGGAGCAGAATGTGGCTGATTGTGGCACCACAGGGGCACAGGGACCAATTTTGGGCTGGATATGGCCAATTATGAACTGGAGCAGTCTCTATAAATCACAGCACCCTGGTCCATCAGCAGTGGAATTATCAAGGCTGAAGTCACTCTGCCCTCATTTTCCAAGAAGAACAGTCAGGGAAAAGAGGGCTCTGAGGTACCAAAGGATGTCCTGGTGGTTTTTATCATCAGCTGCTAAAGGGCCCTTGGGGAGCTGCCCTTCACATCAGTCAGGCCAGACAGAATTTACACACCTTGAATATAAAAGGCAGCTTTTATAGGGGAGATAGCTGGAACACCATTGCTGCTTTGCTTTTGACATCCCTGCTTTACTTTGTTGTCTAAAGGTTTCAATTTTTTTTTTTTTTTTTAAGTGAAAGACAGTTTCTTAACGCTTATGAAAATTAATATGGAACTTTTTCCAAGAGGCACAGTCTTATGTTCCATCCTAGCAAGTCCAGTTAGCTGCTAAGGGCTTGGTCTTTCCTGCAATATTTGTTTTCTTTTTAATTTACATAAGATTCCATTAAACTCTCTCTACTCTTTGAAAATAATTTATGCAAATCTCAGGCAATTTTGCCTGTATTAATATAACCACTCCTTCAATGGCACAAATAACTGTAGTCATGAGTAATCCAAAAGCTGAGAATTTAGGACAACTGAAACAATACCAGAAATTCCTGTGTTTTACAGATAATTCCTTTAAATTAATACCATTAAAATGTGTCACTTTAAGTAGCAGGAGGGACTAAGATGACAGGGAGCAGCACTGGATTTACGCCTTTGGGAGTAGCACTGTGTATCCCCAGGGTTTTCTCCTTGGGAGATGCTCTGGTCACAAAATCTTCAGCTCAGGTTCTGTGGGGGAACACACACCCTAACAATTTAAGTGGGCTGAGAGCACAGCCTCTTGTTTTTTATAACAAAACCATTAAATGGCCTCCAAATCAAAACCCTCCTTTTGGGGTTGTGATTTGTGTGCGCACCTTGGTGTACGAGAGAGAAGACAGTGAACAGCCAACATCCAACTCAAATGCATTTGCCTTTCATTACCTGTGTTTGAATATTCTTGTTAATGACTTTAAAATGAGGATTGGCATAAGCAAATGTTATTTATGGCATGAATTAACTTCAAAGAGCTCACCTCAACATGACATTTAAGAAATATAAACATTTGAACAAGTGCAACAAAAACACCCTTTAAAATTTCTTTCCTTAAACATAGTTTATAGAAGGGCTAACATCTAAGGGCATATGATTTCATTCATTTCAAAAGACATTCAAAAACATTTCAAAAGACAAGTCTGATTTTGACGGAACATACTAAAAATATTCTGCAGTCAGATCATTTGAAGTGCCCCAACTAAATTCTGATGAACTTGCCACCTACAAAAAATCTGTTATTAGGGAAAACACTCTGTACCTGCTAAGCATTAATGCATGAATTAATAAAAATGGCTCTGACTAATGCCAAGCAAAGACAAAAAATTATATTTTTCAGAAGCTGACGCATCATCTATTACTTTTAATGATACATTCCATAAGTGTCAGATTAAAGACTTAATGCAATTAAAACCCCTGTTTACTCAAATACTTTTCCTATTTCAGTAACTTTGATATCAGGCAGACAGAGTCTGGCAGTTTATGCCTTTTCCTCTTGTCAGTTCAAGTGAAAGAAGAAGCCCAGCAGCCTTTCCCTGTCCTTTATCCCTAGAAACAAGTGAAGGATCCAACCCACATGCTTTCAGCACAACCCAAACCCACAGAAAGGAATCTCTTCCTAACACAAAGACTAATTAAAAATCAATCAGAATGATCTCAGCTGTACGATACATTTCCACTAAAGGGGAAAGCAATCTCTTGTGAAAAGCTAACGTCTTTTTTATCACCAAACCTACACAAATGTTACTTACATGCTGATAAGGGATGGTCCTAAGGAGAATGAATAGCTGAAGTGTGATGGGATATTGTTAACTCATCTCAACATAAAGATTTCATTCCATCCTCTCATTCAGCCCATGTTCATCCTGGATTTAGTGCAAGCACTCTCATTTTACAATGGAAGACTGTATTAAATATTATTTTCTTATTTACAGCAAAACTCCCTAGTCATAAAGCAGAATCTACATGTTTGGCACTAGACAAACATCAGAATAAAGCTCAGGTTTCCCCAGATTAAAATTCAAGGCTCCTACACAGCAAGATGACAGGACCTTAAAAATTTACCAGAGTAAGTCTTCCATGCTGTTATCAACAGGTACTCTGGCATTTGTATGATGGTCTTTGTTGATTTATAAAGGGAAATAAGACAAAAATTGGTGAAGTGTACTTCATAAGATCAATGAATTTTTAATTCTTTTCCCAGGAAAAAGCTACATTCAAACTGCAGTAATAAAATTGACTTACTTATTCTATTTGCAGGGAATGTCCTGACAAAGGCAGGAATGATGCATTTGACTCCATGTTCTCAGAAGGCTAATTTATTACTTTATAATTCTATATTATATTAAAGAATACTATACTAAATTATCCTAAAGGATACAGAAAGGATACTTACTGAATGCTAAAGAGATAATAGTGAAAACTTGTGACTCTTTCCAGAGTCCCAACACAGCTTGGCCCCAGTTGGCCAAATAGTCAGAACAACTCACACCAGAATCCAATGAAACAATCACCTGTGGGTAAACAATCTCCAAACACATTCCACATGTGAGCACAACACAGGAGAAGCAAATGAGATAATTATTGTTTTCCTTTTTCTCTGAGCTTTCGCAGCTTCCCAAGAGAAAAATCCTGGGCGAAGGGATTTTTTCAGAGAATGTGAATGCCACACTTAATCTGGCTCCCAAACATTCCCATCCCAGCAATCATTAATTCTCAATTGACACATATACATACATAGTCAGTAACAGCAAATGTTCCCAGATCTTTATGGAGCAATGTAATGGAACAAGATCATAATTTCTTCATTTTTTTTTTAAATAATGTGGAACGTGGAACTGGCAAACATAAAGTACAATTTCAAATATGTGTGAAATTCAAACCAGATTCAGCCAGAAAGAAGCATCTCCCTCTAAAAAGTAATGAAAAAACATGGAAATGAATGTGTAGGAGAATAATGTTGCATATTTATCTAAGCAAGAGGTTGAACCTCAGCTACCAAGTTTTTGCTGATGTTTTCAAAACAGCCAAGAGAATGTGATAAATTCGCCACTAAATATTTCCTTCTGTTTATCACTACATAATTTTCTGGAATGCATTCTATATAATTTGAGCAGTACTAGCTATTTCATGCAGTCTTTATAGCAAGAAAGAGGAAAAATGAAAGAATTAACTTGCCTCCTAAAATTCAGTGCATAGGAATATAGTAGGAAGATATTACCAGAGATAGTCTTACTTTTTCTAAGGTTACATAAACAAGAAGAAACAAAAAAAAATCAAAAGAAAAAATTAAGATGTTTAGTTCCCTTAGTAATTTAGACATAAGAACAAAAATCTTTTAGGTAATCTTTAGATTCTCTAATTCTTTAAATTCTTGAATGTCTGTGCAGGAGTCAGCACAGTATTAAGATGGCATTTTATCACATAGAGGTAGCGAAAAATTATTACTGTAATTGGTTAATTTCAATTTATTTCTCATTTCCTTACATGAAATTGGAAAAAAAATCGAAATTGAGTAACTTATAAGGCAGCTGTCTTTCACGTGGCCATTTTGACACCAGTGTTAATTCCATTTCTCCTAAATTATGGCCTGCAGAAAACCAGCAAAAGAAGCAAGAAAAAAAATAGCAATCACTTTCAAAAAGAATTTGTCAAACATTTCCAAACCTTCATAATCAAAGACTAGAAGTATGAATACAGATGGCCTCAGTGGAGGCAAAAATCACTGTTTTATTTTGCCTACCAATGCAGTTTTTGTTTAATTTTGAACAAGCTTACTGCTGCTACACCCACAGGGTGGTCACCTCAACACCTTCTGGCAGCAAACTCCAAAAAATCTTTTATTGAACCTCTGCCAGATCTTGCAAACAGCATCTGAGAGCAAAAGCAACAACAGGGTAAGCAAATAGAGCTCAATTATCCAAAGAGAATGTTCACACCTGTGTGAAAGGAGATTAAAATGACAAATTAGAGCAGGATAATTTTGACATTATGGACTGGAGCCTGACTGGCAAGAATACAGTAAAGTGGCAATGGGTAGATGTACTTTTGTAGAAATCTTTCTTATCTTTCATGGCAGAATGAGAGGAGAGTGGATACTAAGCACTAATTAATTATTTTGAATGAACTATTCTGTTGTTTGGCCAAAACAAGCAGTAGATACTTTATTGCAGACATTTTGGAACACATCCATTTGTACTTAAATCAAGGCTGTACCTAAAATTCCTGTGCTACAGTAAGAATTCTCAAGGCAAAGGAACAAGGCTGGAGCCTTTTCCCCTCCATTCATATTCCCAACATTTTTTTCTTTTCTACCCACCTAGTTTTATAAAAGCTTATTGTTTCCACTGGTACAAAATACATTTTCCCCATTCTAACAACAGCAATTGCAGCAATTTCTGAGCTATACTTGGGATTTTCTGACTTTCAAATCAAGTATCTGGTATATAGAACAAGAAGTTTAGCATTCAGCAACAATATAGTTGTGTAAATGATGCAATTATCACTTAATCCATGCAAGTTTAGTGTCATACTAATTCCAAAATGTATTGATGCTAAAGACAAAAAGGACTTCAAAGTTGAGTTGTCTTCAAAGACCAGTAAGATCTGATGAAACATCATGGAATGATGTTCTTAACAGGTATTATTTTTAGTGCTTCTTTTAGGATTATCACTACTCTGAGCTTCTGGTGAGATGCCTTAACTCTCTAATCTGACTGAAAATTAAACTGGTGAGGAGATAAACACACACATAAAGTATTTTAATTAATTTTCAGCTAAATTAGTGAGGTGGTTGCCATGAAATCACCAGGACCAATGTGATGGAGAGGGTGTTGTACAGCCTGTTGCGTTCAGGGTACAGAAATGTGTCAGACCATAAACCCCCCTGTGCTTCAGCTGGTTTTCAGAGGTCAGTGAGTGTCACTGTCATATTTTCTGAAAAATCCCTTTGCCAGGATTTTGTCTCCTGGGAAGCTAAGAAGCCTCAGAGAAAAATGAAAACAACAATTATCTGATTGCTTCTCCTGTGTTTTGCTGCTTTGGAATGTGGTCTGGAGATTGTTTATCCAACAGGTGATCGTTTCATTGATTTCATGTGAATTGTTTTGACTTAATGACCAATCACCATCCAGCTGTGTCAGACTCTGGAGAGAGTCACGGGTTTTTCATTATTATCTTTTAGCCTTCTGTCTGTATCTTCTTTATTCTTTAGTATAGTTTTAGTAGAGCATTCTACAATACAATGTAATGTAATGTAATGTAATATAATATAAGCCTTCTAAGAACATGGAGCAGCCAAGTTAGTGCAGCCTGAGCATTGTCACTGTCATTCATGTGACAGCACTCATGGCAGGAAAAGAGCCACCTGGAAAAAAGCAAAGCCAGAGAATATGACACTCAGATGGCACAGCTTTGACACTCAGATGGCACAGCTTTGGCATGTGAAGATTCAGCAAGGTTGAAGAGGAGCAGCCATGCAGCAAACCCAAGGGATATTTGGGCTGGCTGGGCTGGGAGAGCCTCAGAGGCTGCAGGAAAACCCTGTATCCATCACTTTTTTTCCTGAAAAATCAGTGTGCATCTCTTCTTGCCAATACCTCTGCCAAAAGCACTCACAAAGGCTTCCTCAAGAAATCTCTTCACTGGACAAGAGAGGCACTGGAGCATGAGTTTCAGAATGTTTTGGTCTCAGAGGCGAGGCCTGTGTTTGCACAGCCTTTGTTGCTCAGGGTCACACTTTGGTACTTCATCACCACTTTAATAAGGCAAACCACCTTTTCTTTGGAGGGGTGCTGGTTTTGATGTGAAAATACATAGGAATTTAGGAATTACTTCATTTTGTAATGGTGAGGAAAATTTTGCGCCATCAGTTCCTACAGTAGCTGGCTCATAACTCATGAAATTCATGGATATTTATCTGTGTTATTCTTGGGATTGCCAACATAGTGGGATGTTCATGATTTACAGATATTCCTTCACATGAGCACAAGACAAACAATTCAGTGATAATCTGTAGGATTCAGGTGTATCAAACAGCTTTGCTATGTGTGCTCTAGGATTTTTTTTTGTTATATACACTGAATGCACTATTTAAAGTTTTAAAAACTTTTATTTAAATCTATCTGTGTCTTATTGGAAAGCTGTCATTCCTCTTGACATTACCCAGCCAGTCCAGAGTGCTCTCAGATTAGATTTTCAATGTTCTAGGGTCAAAATTCTTTTAGAGACATTACTTCATATCCCCTAATGCAAAACATTACTTCAGGAAGCTGTGCCTGTGTTCCTTTGGAGTTTGTTGGCTTTGCTTGGATGGGAGCATGTGATTCCTCAATCAGTTTTGCAGCAATGTGATTTACCTCAGCACAAATTTCCCACACAGAGGGAAATTACCCTGCATAAATCTACAAAACATTGTGTCTATACAGTCACGTGTAACAAAAAGAGGTGAAACACAGGAAGGTAATTTCAAGGCCACATGGAATGGTCCTGGTTACAGGTATTAACCAGATTCATTTAGCTGTTTAAGCCAGTAAACTTTATAAGAAATGCTTCTCAAATTAATTGCATTTTACCATAGAATTTTTATTCTTAAAGTGGGACGTTTTTCAGCTGAACCTCTCCCAGAATAATAGAATAATACCAAAAGTCTCAGTTCTCAGGAGCCATCCTTTGTACACGTTTCAGAAACCCAAAACTTTCATAAGCATAAAAATCTGCAGATCTAAATTAAGACATAGATCTTAATGGCTGGAAAATACTGCTTTTTCTCCCCCAGCATTCCAATTTTCTGTGTTCTTTTAAGTGCTTAATGTTAATTACAAGTAGTTCCCATGCAAGCTTTGCATGTAAATCTCCTTTGGGTAAGTGGGAAAACAGATGATTTTCCTGCAAGGAATTAATTATTTGCTATGTCTCTTGAGATTCCATTTTCTTGGTATGGCACTTGCAACTGATTCACCAAGCCATATTTATTCACATTAATGTGTTTGAAGAAATCATATTTTATTTGAATGTAAGAATTTCAGATTAGCAAATAAAGGCTCAGTCACATTTGCATCTTCAGGGAAAGCCATGTATGGTCAAATCTAGGATGGATGAGTTAGTCCTAAGCCAAGTTTTATTTCCCTCTTCAGATTTCTGACAGTCTGGCAGTTCTGATAAAACATCCCTTCATTTCTTAAAGAATATTGTGTTCTTTTAATTAGTAAAAAAATGAGAATTAATAAGAAACAACTTGAAGGCTATAAATTGTACACACTGAGGACTCAAGAAAACTGATCAACAGATTGACTTCAAGATACTGAAGTACCAAACAGTTTTACCTTTAAAAAATTCACTTTGCTGGATCATCACTTAGGTGAGGGGGTAGTGACATCTGATTATTTCAACTCAGTTTTTGCTATATTAATGGCATCTTGAACTTCCTGTGGCTGGAAGTATTCTCCCACAAGGGAGAGACATACTACAGACATTTTTGAAAGAAGTTCATGAACTCATGTGCTGCTGGCTTTACTCAGCATTGCTATGGAAGAGTTTTCACCAAAAATTAGTGTTCATCTCTCAGCTGCAAGGTTTCAATGTTGCAATGACTGCCCTCCAGCCAGATTTTGATGCCACATGAACCCAGGAGATAATAAGAATTTGATGGCTTTGATGTCACGTCCTGCTTCATTACAGCATGTGCTGATTATACTTATTTTTAAATTTTCACCTGCACATACCAAGGTATTTACAATGCAGATAGAGACTAACAAATCTTGCATTTTTCAAGCAGACATGCATTTTATTTCTCCATGTAGTTTCTCCATTTAGTTTCTCCCTATTTTTTTGCTGGCAATTTAAAAAATTAAGCATTTTGATTGACCATTTGCTGGATTTCTTACAGTGATTCCTTAGAGTACTTGGTCAGTTCAGTCCTTAATAAATTATTGATTGTTTTTTTGAGTTTGAATAGTCAATTTTGACCCTTGTGCCTGAACAATAGGCAGTTTTTAACCACATTTCTACTCAAGAAAAATGAATTGTGTCTTCAGTCTTCCCCAGTTTCCCTTCCTATTTTAGCTCTCCCATCTTGCTATGTTCTACAAATTAATGAAACGAGCGAGGCAGAGTCATGCCCTCTGTATTTCCCAATGATGTTACACCTCAGACTTTATCAGAATGAGCCAGGGGTGTAACTAGAAGAAGTCTGTCCAGATCTGTAACCGCTGATTCTTAGCAGAGATGTGAGATATCGCTGTTAGAGGTATTAATTACTTCTGCATGGCTACTGCCACTAGAGCTGCTTCTATATCAGAAAAATGCTTTACCTATGTAGAATTATTGGTGTGCATGCCCCCTCAAGGCATGATTGAAGCATTTTTGGATCTGGCTGGTGTGGGAAAAGAGTTCATTACTTCTCATTTGGAGCTTGACGCTTCCACAGATGAGCTAACTCTGCCCTGATCAATTCTGGGGCACAGTTGGTTGTTGGATTGCTTTGAACCATCTGTTCAGTACAAAACAGAGTGAAGAACACGCAGGTGATGTCTGAAAGGGTGTTGATTGTGGGAGTATGAGCTCCTGTTGGAGTGGCAAGAAGTGGTGAGGAGAGAGCAGCACATTGGTCTCTCAGGAAGTGAGGGGATCAAGGAGGAGAGGTTTGAAGGGTCAGCACAGCTTTCAGCTGTCTCAGCAGCCAATTCTCAAAGCACTTCCCTGCAGAAACTGCTTCAGAGTGTTACAAACCCAGTTTGTGAAGTAATACTGCAGGAAGGGAACGTGCTGCTTCTCAAAACAGGATGTTCTCATGGTGTCAAGAAAAGGAATGTTACCAACCCTTCCAAAACAGGCTAAAATTCCACATTAATGCTACATCAGGATCCAGCAAGATCAAAATTTCACATTCATTCTACATCAGGATCCAGCAAAACTAAAATTCCACATCAATGATACTTCGGGATCCGGCAAACCTCTTCAGGACAGAGTGAAATTTAAGGTATGGTCGTGCTTG
The DNA here is from genome assembly GCF_047830755.1 of Zonotrichia albicollis. Lineage (NCBI taxonomy): Eukaryota > Metazoa > Chordata > Aves > Passeriformes > Passerellidae > Zonotrichia > Zonotrichia albicollis. The sequence continues at coordinate 15,742,366 of NC_133821.1, forward strand.
CATATCTTGCATTTCATCTTTAATCCAGGGACCTGCTGCCACTGTGGATATACCCAGATCTAAAGAAGACTCTGTGGGTTTGGAAGATATCCCAGAAGACAAGTCCTCTCTCCTTTCATTTCCTAATTTCAAGTGCCCTAATTGTGGACCCCAGAGAAACAGGACAAGGAAACTGAGCTCAGGGGATCAGCTCAGTTTGCAGCCTCATAAAATTATATTCAGCTGTTGTTTCCTTAACTCTCACAGGAATGGGCAAACCTGGCTCCTTGACTTAGTACGCTGAATTTCAAATCCCAAACAAAAGACTCTGTAGCCAATGATTAAGCCTCTTGCAATTTGAATGTGAAGCAAGGCAAGACCTTCACCTCTATTTTCTCTGCTTCACATACTTTCTTTTAATATAATATACAACACCAACTGACACTTCATGCAGATTTATTCTTCTATGAACTGTGTTAACATCACTGAAAATGTAATGTGCAACACAGTTTCAGTGGACCATTCTGAATTTAAGTTTTTGCCTTAAATAGTTCCTAAGATTTAGAATAGAATGCACTTTTTTCCCCTAGAGAGAAGCTATTGGGACATCCTTTTTTAGTGGGAAGTGGGAGTATTTAATTTTGTGAGATATGGGTTGGAAGCTGGTGATATGTGAAATGATGATGATGGAGATGGAAACCCTGGAAAATCCTGAAAAATCAAACCAATTTCTCCTACTGCACATCTGTCTCTTGTCCACCATGAAGGCCAAATCAGAGGAAGGAGGGAACAGCTCTTCCCTGACACTTTTAACCAGATGTCAGCAGAGAGCAGCATTTGCAAGAGGTGGATACACAACAGGCTGGGATTTACACACACTGAGCCAGATCCTACCCCCAGTTTACAGATGCTGATTTGCAGCAATATATTTTGATCTATTTTTTAATTTTATATATATTTGCAGTTCATAATGAAGTTTATAACACTTGACAGTTTGACCAGGTTATCTGTTACCAAGGCTGGGTGGGCTTTGAGGATGCTATGATTTTGAAACATGTTAAGGAAATGGAAAAGGGAGATCTAAACTGGGAAACTAAGAAAATCTGATATCTCAGTGATACTTGAAGATCAGGACTGAAAACCTCTGTTATTTCTTGGTTTTCAATGGTTTTCTCCCCTCTGTATAAATATTTTGGTGGTTGAAAAATACAATTGTCTTGCTGAACTGTATTTTTTAGATTACTATTTTTGTCTGAATTTAGGATTTTAAAAAACTCTCAAAATATCTTTTCATGCTCCTTTATACTTTCCATAGGTAGTGCATATAAAATATGAGGATTAAAATGCTCATAAATTCTTGCTTTTTCTTGTTGCCCTCCTTACAAAAATGTGTGTTCTTTTATCTAAATTGTGCTTATTGCAGTAAGTGCATTTGCCTTTATAGTTTCCCATGATTAATTTTTTCAAAGCAGATAAATGCTTAATTTGCCACTTAGTGCACAATTAACTGTTTTTAATTTGTCAACTACTTTTAATTTGCAACTCTGCAGAAGCAAATATCCAAACACCACCTGATTTCTAATGAGGCATTAGAAATCACACACACTGAGGGCACGGTGGCAAGACATTGCTGCAGATTTAATTCAATAATTGGGGTTTTTACACTGTCAGGATGAAGGATATCCTCCTAGCTGTGGTTCCATTATCCTAAAAGTCTGACTGAGATTTTACTGTTACAATTATACACTGTGCAAGTAAAGTTAAACACAAAAGTGTGTATATTCCTGAATCCTTGCTAAATCCAGGTGCCCAGAAGTCCAAAATCATTAAAACTTGTGGCCAGGTTTCTGCTAATTCTGGAGGAGCAGGCTATCTCCTGGACTCACAGATTAAAGAAATAAATTAAAAATAAACTAAAGAAAGTGCTGCTGCATGTGCAGTTCTGGGCAGATCTCTGGGCCTGGGCAATGCAGCACCTCAGAGAGGTTAGAGGTGATGCAGGAGTGATCCTAACCCAAAATATTGTAGTTGAGTATAGGAGCCCCTGTGAAGACTCTCTTCAAGTGCTAAAGTTGTTTTTGCATAACTTTCTTTTTTGCCCTTTGGTTGGATGGCTCTGGTATCCACAGGACAACCTTAGATTTACAGTATTTTTATGTAGGGCATTTAATTTTTTTTTTAGGCTGGCTTCTGCCTGGAAAGATGTTATATGAATACATTTTGATTACGTATTTAATACCTGTACAGTGGTGGGAGTGAAAGTCATCCTTCTAGGAATCTTGTAAGGAAAACTTGAAAGGTGCTGCCTTTTATTGTGAGGCCTTTTCCTGCAGGAACAAGAATACTCAGTAACAAAAGATGGGAATTTAGAAGAAAACTGGTTTTGCTTAAAAGCCAGCTACAGACCTGCCATTGTTGGTGCTTTCTTACAGAATATCTGAATTTTTTAGATAGGGTTAAAACCACATGTAGGGTATTTTAGTGCAAATTCTCTATTTTAATGTTTGAAGTTTCTGTGTAATGAATTTTGAACTAATTGATCCCTTGCATCTAAACTTACATGGAAGCTGTAGATATGAACTTCTCAGCTTGTGAAAAATGAGGTTTTGTGGAATGGAACCTCAATTTTTATCTGTTCTGAGCCACGAGAATGGACTGCATCCCATAGATCATACAGTATTTGATCAGTCAGGACCTGAATTCTGCCTTGCATCACAATATTTGCTGCTAATAGTCTGTTTAATTAATAGGTGACTTGAGAGGAAGCTGAGAGGAGGAATCCAAGCATGGAAATTGAAGATGGAAGTATTTCTGGGGAGTGATTAGGTTGTATTAAAGCACAGTTTAGGAAACTGACAGTCTTCATTAGTTTCAGTAGAACTTATTTAGTATTTGTGTATTTTGCTCTCTCACCTCTTTTTGGAGAGCAAAGCTCTTTTTAGCACAGAACTGTGCCATCCACTTCTACAGTCTCCTTCTCCACTCCTTTTTTTAGGTTTTTCTGACAACTTTCTGTAAGAACTCCACTCTCAGTGTGAGACTGTGAAGAAAGGGTTTATGGAACAGTTAGCTCCTACTCCCAAAACCAACCTGTATCTTTGGAGATAAAGTCTCCATTCATACACTCAAATACAAGATAACTGTTAAATACCACAGTCCTTCTTTCCAGACAGGTTTGCAGGTATCTTATAATTTGGAATAACTTTTTATATTGGATGGCATGTTATCACACAGAAAATAGAATTCATAATGTATAGCAATGTATAATAATTCCAATATTCAAAATATAATTCATAATTCATAATGAATTGGGGGGCTGCTACTGAGGAAAACTCTACTGACCTGCTGGGCTGAGTAAGATGACAGCAGACCAGTGGTGCAGAGCTAGGTCTGAGATAGAGAATAAATTAGTTTTTTAAAAAAGCAAAAAAATCTGTCCAGTTTTGACCCAGGGAAGGGTAAACATGCAAACATCAAGCTTTATTCTAGTGCAAAAAATGTAGTTTATAGGACCACGTTAACATTTGGCCAATTTGTCCTTCCTCCAGGAATTCCAGATCTGAGTTTCTCAGTGTGACAGTCTCATGATGGAGATGAGGACTTGCTTGTCTATTCTGGGCCATGTTGTTTCTGCATCTATGAACTGCTGTGGGATAAATTTGTCCCAGATATGTGCAAGGAAGTGACTGGGGTCTCTGCCAGATAATCAGTAAATTTATTGATATCTAGATAATAATTATGCACTGTTATCTAGGCAGTAGGTAATCACTGCTCTGTTATCAGCTGCTCTCTCACTTTCTCCCATCTTCCTGAAAAGTGGCTGCTGGTCCTGATCTTTCTGATTAGTCCCTGAATAAAAACATGGAAAGTTCCTGGGCAGCTTTGAGGCTGAATGTCTCTGAAAGAGCCACACTGAGAATGCTGAGGTGGCTGTGACATCTGGCTCACACTGCTGGCATGCCAGGAAATTTGCTTCTTTTTGGTCAAAGACCTGAAATCACCCTTCAAAAGAACAGGCTGCTAAATGTGCATGTACCAGGAGAAAGAAATGATGGCAAATAAATACCAGGAGAAGAAAGAAGATGAGGAATAGAGTGACTTTTTTTGCTATGTATTTTTTATATAACCAGTGCTCCTTCTGTCCTTTCTTTTGAGCAATGGAATTCTGGCCTGGAAGAGAAACTTCCTGAATTGTGTATTGATCTTTCCTGCCCCTGTAGGAAGTGCATTTCTAGCCTGAGTCTGCTGCTAGAGCAACGAGAGGGTGGCAGAGATACAGAGACTTGTGAACAAAACTCTAAGCATGCTGCATCAGAACTCACAAGACAGCAGATAAACTGTTCCCTGATCAAAATATTTGTCCTTATGGAAGTTTGGCACCACTGTTCTGCACTCTTTTTCATTTTAACTAAATAGCATTATCATTCCTTTATTAAAGCTTTAGTCAAATTTCAGAGTGTCAGTGTGAAATCCATATAAATTAATTTCTTAGTTTGCAGGTACCAGCAGCACAGAAAATGCCCTCAGAATTGGACAACCTTGTCAACCTTGTGGTCAGTTCAGCTGGCAAACCATTTCCTGCTGGCAACTGGAAGGCTGCCTCAACATTACTCTTACTAAAAAAAAAAAAAAAACAAACTAAAAATAAGAAAAAAAAAAGCCATGTATACTGTGATTTTCAAATAAGCACCACTCAGTGATCTTAAAAACCTATATGAAAATTTTCCATTTTATGAGAGCTGAGCTTTTGCCCTAAAAGGCAGAAAATCCCAATTCTGTTAAAATAAACTCTTATGGCTGTTGATGGTCTTGCCTTGTGCAGAATTCATTTTGTCTTCTGAGTTTCATTTAAGATGTACCCACAAAGGCTGATGGGCATCAGCTCTGCAGACCTGAAATCCAATTTCTAGTGATCTGCAGGGCAAGTCTAGAACACACAAAGGGAAGTCTCAGGATGTATTTTAAACAGTATTAACAAAAGAAGAAAGATGAGTTTGATTTTCTTGAAAAGCATGGATTTCACATTCTTTGCTAGACAAACTACTAATGTTGGACTCCACTAAAATGTTCTATGTTGCAATTTTTGAAAAAGCCAGAAGGAAGACGCACATATTGGCAACAAATCTGCAGTCAGGTCCCTGCTCCAGCTCTAGGGATTTTTTGTTTCAGAAAATGAATGTGTTCCATGCAACACACTGAAAAGCTTCACAGGAAAGTATTTTGCCAACGTATTGGGGAAATGTTATTGGTCCACAGCTGACTATGGCTTTCCTTATTACTGAAACATGTTTAAAACAGCAAATGAGAGCAGACAGTTTTCATTCCACAGAAGTTCAAGAGGCTCTGAAACAGCAAAACTAGGGAAAATATTCAGGAGAAGAGGAAAATTTAGTAAGTTGATATGCCAGGATTTTATTTTGAGAAGATAGTATTGTAGTCCTCCCAGGGATGGTTATGGAGCTATTTGTCTCTATCTCTCAGCAACTCCAGGGAAATCAATAGCTGTCAGAAAATGCCCTTTGCCATCTGTCATTACAGGTTATTCATAAACCTGATGCAATGCTGAGGAAGAGACTGGGCAATCAGATGACTAAGTGCCTGGTGCCTTGAATAGCCTTGAATAGAAATATTAAATAATAATTAAAACTGTCAGCCATTAATGCATCAATACAAACACGCTCATAGAAATTTTTTTCTCATTTCCATTTCCAGATCTCTGAAAGAATATTGAGCTGACAAAGACATATACCACTGATTGATTATTCATGCCCATCAATGTCCTCATTTCTCTGGGCTGGAAGACTCGAGCTGAAAGCAGCATCATGAATAATTTTTATATTCATAGAGCAAACTGTGTATTTGTAATCCAGTAAAAGGTTGCTGCTGTTGGAGTAGATCATCCACAGCGGAAGGGAAGGATCCAGGGGTATTTTGATTTTATTGTCCACACATTTTCCTCAGCTCTGCTCCCTCTCCTCTACAGGACTCAGTGGAGCTGATGGACAGGAAAATTCCCCTTAAGAGTATCCAGGAGACACCAGCAATGTTCCTCATGAAAGGTGATGATAAATAAACACCCCCAGATGCTCCCTCAGACAGAAACACTCGCGCATGCACTGGGCAGCACCAACAGCCTTATCCTGCTCCCCTCTCTTCCTCCCATCAGGACGAAGCTCCATTAAGGGAAAATATAAATGTGCACCTCCATCATGGCCCCAGCAGCTGGCCCTTGGGTTCTTCCAGCCCCATTTTCCCCCACACAGAGAAGCAGAAACAGACCTACAAATGGTGCCAGTCAGCCCCAGACCCTGGCCTCTCACTGGAAGCTGGCTTGGACCTCCTGGTGGCTGCAGTAGCCACCTTGTGATGCTGATCTCTGCAGTACCTGACCCAGACTCACAGTCACCTCATTGCCATGGTAAAATCAGTGAGCCCCTGATGACTGGGAATGATTGGCATCTGACTCTAAGGCTTTGGAATGCTGAACTCTCACTTTATTAAAACTATATTATATTACATTATACTATACTATATCATACCACAAAGAATACCAAAGAAAACTTGTGACTGTGTCCAGATAGACAGGACACAGCTCTGAGTGATTGGCCAAGAAATCAAAACAATCCTCAGCAGAATCCAATTGACAAATCACTTCAGGTAAACAATCTTCCTAACACATTCCACATGTGCAAAACTGGACACAAAGATACTGGGCCCCTGTTGTGACCCATGGTCCCCACCTGAGCTGCTGGCACTGAAATGCACACACACAAACACAGAACAGAATGCCCTCCCTCAGGACAATGGGTAGAGAAGGAGTTTAGTGTCTGTAATGTGTCACAACCCTCCCAGGAAATAACCTCTGAGTTATTTGGGTGTCACTGTCAGATTTTCTGAAAAATCTCTTCACCAGGATTTCTTCTCTTGGGAAGCTGAGAAGTCCCATAGAAAAACGTAAACAATAATTATCTGATTGCTTCTCCCTGTTTTGCTGCTTTGGATTGTGGTTGGAGATTGTTTATCCAACATGTGAATTGTTTTGACTTAATGACCAATCACAGTCAGCTGTGTCAGGACTCTGGAAGCAGTCACAAGTTTTCATGATCATTCTTTGTAACCTTCTGTCTGTATCCTTTCTCTATTCTTTGGTATAGTTTTAGCATAGCGTTCTTTATTATAATATAAGTACATAAAATAATAAATCAGCCTTCTAAGAACATGGAGTCAGATTCAACAATTCTTCCTTCATCCTGGGGATGAAAATACCACATCTGGGCTTTCTCCATCTGCCATGGTGCTTCTGTGCTTTGTTGTGCCACAGACATGAGCCTTGGATCACAAACCCCAAGACAACCTGCTTAAAGAACCCCAGAAGTTCATTATGTTCATTATGTTCAATACATCATGATTAATGCATTGAGTAAATTCTTATTAGAATGTTAATGATTTATAGCTGCTTCCTCTAGAAGGTGTATATAAAGGTCACTTTCTGAGATAGTTATTTTCGTGTAGAAATCTGACAGGTTCTCACTGATATTACAGGTGTATTCTTAAAGGATTTCACCATTTGAAACCATATAAAGGATAAGGAAAGGGGGGTTTTAATATCAGGAAGTAATCCTGATATTATGTTCATTATGTTCAATACATCATGATTAATGCATTGAGTAAATTCTTATTAGAATGTTAATGATTTATAGCTGCTTCCTCTAGAAGGTGTATATAAAGGTCACTTTCTGAGATAGTTATTTTCGTGTAGAAATCTGACAGGTTCTCACTGATATTACAGGTGTATTCTTAAAGGATTTCACCATTTGAAACCATATAAAGGATAAGGAAAGGGGGGTTTTAATATCAGGAAGTAATCCCTGAATTAGCAAACCAGACCAGTTCTGCGTAAAATTACCAAGCAAGAGAGAGATCAGGGACTTTTCTCATCTCCCAGGAACACTGAGTGTTTATTCAATTTCTTTTGCTGACCATTTTTTAGTTAAATCCTGTCTGGGTCGCCTCTTTTCCAGTCTTGATAATTACTATGGGCATTTCTAATATAAATTACATCCTAAATTGTTGAATGCAATTTCAAACTGTTGGTCTAATTAAGGAGCTTCAGACTCACAAAACATTAATTAATCATGGAGTATCTGGGCTGTGTGTGTGTGTGTGTGTGTGTATGTTCATGCTCAAAATAAAGCAGCTAGCAAATCTTTCCTTGGTAGCTGTGCTTTTTAGACAATTCATTGCAATGATCACTAGCTCCTGAGTGCAAAAGGCATTGCTTTCCTGGCAAGTTTGCCCAGACAAAAAAAAAAAAAAAAAAAAAAGAAATTAAAAAAAGACACCAAAGTGCTTTGCAGCATCACATTCCCATTCCCAAAAATCAGCAGGAGAGCAGCTTTGTGAGGAGGGAGTGCTTTGTTCCTCACCCAGAGCACAGCTTCACTCACACAGACACACACACGTGATATCAAACACAGCAGGACCTGCCCTCTTCCCCTCCTTCAGCAGAATAACCACTCTCATTTCTCTGCAGTCCTGGGAATAAGGGAATTCTTTGCTCTGGCTGCATCACAGCACCCTGCAAGTACAAATTTCTCCAATGACTAAGGGCTGTCTCATCAGCCTCCAGTAACATACAGCAGAAAAAGCAAAATGTATGAGAAAATTTATGAACTATAAGGCTGGGGAAAAAAAGAAAAAAAAAAAGATTTGGTATGAAAAACTGCCCCCAGGCTAAGTTAAGCAAAAAAGCATGAGGGTCTTTCAGGCAATAGAAATAAAGAAGTAAATTTTCTAGGCTGACCTGGACATATTTAACAAAGCCACAGTGATAACTGGAGAAGAGTACAGGAGATATGGTCAAGCTGAAAGTATGAAACTGAAGTTGTACCTAATTTTGTCATTTAGTGTTGTTATTCATTGAAAATTATAGGTTTCTCATCCAAAATATCACCCTTATTTTGTTGTGATATTGCTCACAAAGAGGACAATATATTACTGCAAATATGCAATTAATCTTCATTCAAGATGATTAAAGTGGTTCAATAGCATGTTTTTCTTTGAAAAACAAGAAAGTTGAGTGCAAGCTATAACAAATGTTTTGTTTTACAAACACTAGTTAGACAGAGACCACATTAATTAAAGCAATGCATAGGCCTGTACTCACATCTCATATATAAATTGGTTTTTGCCAACTGAAATTGATATCTCAGTGCAGTCCAGTGCCAATTAAAATATGAACATGAAGATGTAGAGCAGTAGCAGGAGTGTGACAGCCTCTGTGTTAATGAATTCTAAGAGCAAAGGCTATTTTTACTTGAAGGACCCTTTGTAGTTAAGGGAGAATGAATCATAGAAACCCATAAAATATGCCAGACCACTGTGAAACCACTGTATTTCTCAAAGCCCATCACAAATTCTTATCAGCCCTTTTCCCATTAAACAGCTTTTGATAACAAAACAGCACCAAGTGCAGTGTTAGGAACTGCAGACCTGGACTAAGGAACAGGACAAGGGGGAATGTTTTAAGCAGAAAGAAGGTAGGTCCAGGTGAGATATCAGGATGAAATTCTTTGCTGGGAGGGAGGTGAGGCACTGAAAGAGGTTTCCCAGAAAAGCTGTGGATGCCTCATCCCTGGAAGTATTCAAGGCCAGGTTGGATGGGGCTCTGAGCAACCTGGTCTAGGAAAAAATGAACCTGCCCATGGCAGGGGGGTTGGAAATGGATGGTCCATTCCAATACAAACCATCCTATGATTAATATTAGGAAATAGTTTTTATGACAAATGACCATTATGTAAAGCTAATTTAAATTGGTTTATGTGTCAGGATATATCTTGCTAATAAAAGAAAAAAAAAAGTAGTTTTATCAAGCCATATAAACATCAACAGTTGATTGCATTTTGTGGTGGGGAAAAAGATATCAAAACTGCAAAAAGAATAAAGCAATTCTAAGTCAGTCTGGGCAAAAAGAACAATAATATGCAAAAGGTAAATTAGTTGGCTCAACATTGCCTCTAGGAACATAATTACGCATTTTTAACAAAAGGGACATCTAGAATGTTAAGGCTTCTCCTCAAGAACGTAAGAAATGGTAGCTTCTAGTAGTCACTGGTGCACAGAAGCACAAACCCCTCAAAGAAGTGACCACTTTCACTGCTGAGTCCCTTTAACTCTTTACATAAAATTTAGGCTGTCTTGAAGTTAAGGAACACAAAAACAAAGGGAGAAAAAAGAATAGTAAAAAAAAAAAAAAAACCACCACGAAAAAACAACACAACACAAAAAACCCAGAGGCCCAAGTGGCAGAGCTGAGTCTCATTTGGTTCTCTGAACCTTTCTTCTGACCCAAACTTTCATCTACAGATCCTTCTCAAGCAGGGAAAGAACTTGTGAGGAGCTTGTGCCTGCATGATTTCTGTACAGCCTCCGAGCTGTTAAATCTGAAATCAGAAACACAATCCCCTAAGGCTGGAAATCCTGGTAATTTTGGTCCTGTTGCAGGTGTTCAGATGCTCTGCACCAGTGGCTGTATGATTGCCTCCATAAATAGTTAATCAGACCCGTTACACTTAATAAAAACAAGTCAAAGTTTAAGTCACCGTGGAATACCCAGCCCTTGGCTTCAATGCGTGAATGAGTTTGAAAGGAGCTGGCAGTTACAATAAAAATAACAGATTTAGCTATTAGCTGGTTTTTCCAGGGAAGAAAGCATGACAGAGCAGTTTGGGCCTAGAATTTTTGATGGATTAAAAGAACAACTTTGGATCTTATCTTCGATGTCACATAATGTGGGATTTATAAGCAAATTTAATTAAATAACAGATACAGAATGATCAGACTTCAGTCATGACAGCAACAAGCTCCTGCAGTGCTCATAATTATCATTTATTCTGTGCCATGCACAGGTCTGATTAGAATTTGAAATGAGCAAGCTCCAGTTCAGCACTCGGCACGATTATTTCGCTCCTGTGCTCTGAATAATTGCAATCTTCCCAGTCTCCACATTTGGAATTGTGTTTTCTTGGAACTCAGATTAGCAGTGAGAAACATATATAATGGACAGACAGAACAGATTTATTTATCATTTCAAATTCCCCTTGCTACCTGTCTGCCCTTCTCTATTGTCAAGTGGATTTTTGCCTCTCTTCCATCAATTAATTTTGCCTGATTACCTGCCTGCTTCTCTTCCCTCCTGATTCCAGAGCACAGATGCTGAATAAATGCCTTTATTACCAGGTCCTTCTAGTTCAGTGAGACAATATGAAGACCTACCAAATATTTATGAGTTCTAGTCAGCTGTTGTGGTAACACATAAGTGAGACAGCAGATCTTGGAAGCGGCAACTGCTGACCCTTGCCAGGCAACCCTGAATTCCACTTAGGCAGCTTTACATGCCAAGAAATCAGTCACAGTCTGTTGCACACGTTGGTTTGTGTACAGATTTTGCCATTCACACAAGTGTTCTAACAGTTAACTCCCTGTATGCAGCTGCATTTAGGCATCCACTTAATACAGACCACAAACTTAAATTCCGTTTCGTGTGTGCTATTTCCTAAATAATAAAATACCCCCAGCAAACTCTGATGTTTTGTTAAACATGTTTCCTCTCATTTGATTTACATTATAATAAAGCTGTCAATGTTAGTGCAGCACTTGAAAGGTCTCCTGATCCCTCCTCCTCCTGGAAGCCTCAGTCTGGAATATGAAGCACAGCATCTGATTTAGTATTCTCTGTGTGCATGGTAACATTGACCTTGTGCCTCAAGTGGTTTTAATATTTCAGAGACACGAGGATTAAACTCCATGGGAACATAGAATGGAATAGTGGCAGGGCAAGAAGTGATGAATTAAAAAACATTTTTAAAAAATCATGTCCTATGTGATCAGACATCTAAATTAAAGTAATTTTACTGTCAAAACAATCAGTTAACTATGAAAGTAATTAAGCAAATGGTGTCATTATTCTTTAAATCTCTCTGAGAATGTTTGATGTGCTTAGTGGATAGCTGATAGTGATAGAGTGATAGTGATAGTTCAGGGGAAAGCTGATGCCTTTGTTTAGCTCCTCCACAACCTGCTGTTCAATGCTCAGCGTGCCAAATATCAGCACTTCTTAGGATGACCTGGATCATCACAGTCCTCAAGCAGGCAGCAAATGTCTCAGCAGTAAGGTGGAATTTTTAAAGAAGTTAGAAGGACATATTTTGAAGTTCAGAATTTGTCCTTCACTCCTCTGACTTCTTGAATCTCCACCATGAAGCAGGGATGAGACCCAGTGTGTGGTGTGGCAGAGACCAGCACTGCTCCTGAGCATCCCATCTCTGGTACAACACCAACACAAGCTGGAAAGCCCTGAGATTCTGTGAAGTCATGGACAGCACATGGTGGGTTCTGGTGTTTCAAGCTATTTTTGATATTTCAGTGAGTTTTAGCATGTTTTATCAGGTTTAGCAGAGCATTTATAGCTTTTTTGTGTTTGGGGGTTCTTTTGTGCATGCGTGTTTTTTACCTTTTTTCCCATTTTTCAGTGGTTTTAGCAGTACAGCTTCTTCCTTTTGCCTTTCCCAAGATTCTTAGAGGCAATAAAACCAGCAGGGAAGTGAAACTGTCCTCTGGCTACATCAGGCTAATCATCAATTAACTCCTATGTGAAGATGAGCCAGAATATTTTCCCCAAGATACTCCCAAAGCAACAGAGAAAAGTAGAGAAAAACATTTTCAAGAACAGCATATCTTTTAAATTTATAAACAGAAATTAACATTTCTTTCTTATTTTTTACCTCTTGCCTCTAGCAAGTGTTTATAAACCTTTCCCTCTACAAATGACTGGAAGGAACCTGGAAACAAGAAAGCCAAATTAGGACCTAGGCAAGAATATTCTCAAATTACAAATAACCCAATGAAGAGTTCAATATCATTGTGAAACCAAAATTGTTTTGTCTGAGAACAGAGATATAAAATTGAGCTGTTTGGGATCCATCACAGCTTGGGCTCAGGCAGTAAATTTAATGTAGAAAATGAAGAGTAATTCTACTCTTACAACTCTTTCAGAGAACAAGATGAGATAGTAAAAGTTTATAGATATTGCCTTTGAAATATTTGCTGCTATGGAGATAGGAAGGGACTTGCAATTCCTACAATAAAAAAAATCCAAACCAAATCAAATTTAACTCAATTATGTCCTTTACCCTAGGATTTTAAAGAGCTCTGGAAATTCATGCTTTAGCACATCACTGGTGAGAATGACCCAGTCCCACCCTGGGAGCTGCAGTTCAAAATTCAGAGAACAGAACTAGAACATCTCCTTATGGACTTGTCAAGAGTTAAGCCAAACTTTCTGATAGCATAATAAATAGCCAGTATGTCATCGGTTTTTTGTTTTTAACTGCAATTTTTGAGCTAGAAATATAATGGAATTGCTATACCACTGTGCAAGCCTAACCCATCTAATAAATTAAACACTCCAAATGAAAATTAATGGATTTTTTATCCACTACAAGAAATTGTTTCTGTAAGTCAGAACTCAACCTGCTGTGCTGCTGAGAGCAAAAAGTGCACTTTGGTAATTGAGATGACTGATCATTTGTCAGGCATCAATATTGGTTATGTGAGTTTTCATTCTCAGATCCTCCAGGGAATTGATTTCCCCAACCTGAATCACAGGAGCATTATTTTACAGAGGGTTTATTGTCTCCCCCTTTGCTTGATGAACATGAATAAAAAGAGATAACTCTGAGAAGAGCCAGCCAAGCATTATAACCCTGGGAGCCATCCTGTATCCTGGAAAATTTCCTTGCCCTGTGGCACAACCCACGTGGCTGTGGACTGCTCAGAGCACCAAAAAAATGCATTGGTTTTCTTGCAAGCAGGATCTGAGCAGATGAACTTGCTGGGCTATTATGCAAATAAGGACTTGCAATTTCTGGAAAACAATGCCATCATTTTCACAATGCCATTTTTAAGACTTCTGCTGCCAAGGCAGTTTTCATAAGAAGACATGCAATTTGTTAACCATTCAAAATCCTCTGAAGGGTACACAGCACTTGTGAGCTGTGACGATGTGCTTTCCTCTCTGGTGTTCTCCATCTGGAAATTTCCTTATGCATTACAAAGCAGGATGTTTCAACACTCAACCAAATTTGGAGAGAGGGGAAAATCAGTGCTCTTAAAAATGAAGTGATGCCTCATTGACAATAAGTCACAAGGGTAATCAGAAATAAACCGAAGCTCCCTTGTCAAGTATTTAAAATATAGAATTTGCTGCCTCTCTTCATTAGAAAAGGATTTCTTTTATTAGTGAAATGTGCCACACTTGATGCATTCAAATTCTTTTACAAGCTATAGATAAACCTGACAATGTGGTGTGGAGACACTGCATTTTAATCTCCATGGCAGGGACGAAATAAGAGCAGCACAGAAATTTTACGCCACTTGGCCATCATCACACACTGAGCCTGTGTAAGAGTACAATAGCTCATCTGCTCCTCACATTTGCAGAAATGACACAAAAAACCTACCCCCAAAGAAGGTTTGGTGGGCCTGTTCAGATGACCACTTACCCACAACATTGATTATTAAAACAAAGCAGCCTCCATAGATTGGAGGAACAAAACTGGCTGTTTGGGAAGAACAGATGTTTTGTTTTTGTCATATTGTCCTGCTTCCCTCCAAGGTTAATTTTCTTCATCCACTTCTGTGTTCCCTCTCTCCCCTCCTCTCCCTCTTACAAATCTGCCTCTCCTGGCTTGAGAAATTGGGATGAGCAATATTTCCATTTGGGGGTGTACTTTTCTGCTTCTGCAGAATCAGAGGCCAGAGCAGAGATTGCAAGGTATTTCAGTTTTAAAAGTAGCTGTTTTGGATTCCAAACCCAAGTAAGGAATTGGTCCAGCTGGACCAATGTCGGTTCAATCTGCCCAGCTGAGTATCTGCCCAATTGGCTATCAGAGTTGGAGAGCTCAGGGAAGACTCCTGTATGACAGCTGCAATTTAAATATAAAAAAACCCACACACAGTTGCATGAGAAGTAGAACAATGAATAACACAGAGAATTTTAAAATGTTGTTCAGATCACCCCAGCTAAAAATACATGCAGCTGTAGCATCAGAGAAAGAGAGATGAGACATAAAAAAATAGGTGTAGAAGCACACAGAATCCTGGTATTGCTCACTAACAAAAGATGCTGTTATTCATCACAGAATTAATAATGAATATTGTAAAGGCGACACATCAGCACCTTCAGTCTTGCCAATCTCACAGCCAGATTACAAAGACAGACCTGTGAGAGTTTTCTGAATATTCTGGAGAAACTGCAGACTCAAAGTCAGGCTTAGAAGAGGACATAGCACTCCCAGTATCATTTGGTCACCTCTTTCACCCACTACTGATGAAGAAGTTTCCATGATATATTCACCTCTGCACACAAAATCTTAAGTCATCAGTGACTGAAACTGAAATATTCATATTTGGGTAGAATTGATAAATACCTACCTGATCTGAGAGGATTTAAGGAGTCTGTAGCCTCACCACCAACCAGCAGAAACCCACTAAACAACATGTCTATTTTTGCTGCACCTCTCCAGTGTTGCTCTATCCCTTTGATGCATTGCTGAACTGAACCATTGAGGAAACACAGAACTGGCAGAGCAGCCCATCATTTAAAAGGGAAAGAGAGCTGATCTCAGCCTGGCCAGCAGCTCCCCCTTGGGAACCATTCCAGCAGCCAGAATCAGCAAGGCAGGATGGAGTCCGACCAAGAGCACATGGCCCTCAGTCATTGGCAAGGACGTGGCAAAGCAGCTCTGCTCCATTTGGGCTTTGCAGAGCACCAGGAATCTTTTGTAGATTGGTTTCTCTGTCTTTTTGAAAGGCTTGAAACAGCCATGCTGATGTGCCTTAATTCTGGAGAGAAACTATATCCAGAGTTTCTGCAAGTCATAAAGTCTCAGGGCAAACTGCTTTTAAAAGGACAAGTTATTTTTGTAGCCAACAATGGTGGTGACTGCAAAGGTTGTCTCAACAGTAAACAAATTTCCAGGTCTTTGAGTGCTCAGTAGTTCTGACTCTACCCTCTAGCACAGCAAGGCACAAAAACAGCATGACAAAACAAGAAATGACAAAAGTAACGTCCTCATTTGAGAACACACTCTTTATCTCTGATAAAATCTGCACTCTTATCTGTGTGATAATCACGCTTCTCTACATGGAAGTGGGTTTCGTGGGTGTCAAAACATGCTGCAGAGAGAAAACAGAGTCCTACAGTCCAATGGAAAGAAGCATCATCAATTCATAATTGCTCCCAGTGCTCCTGGATAAGAGACTGTCTCTAGATACTATCAACAGACTTATTATATATATATATATATTTTTTTTTTTTTTCTTTGAAGGGATCTCTGTGCTCTGGCAGCTTTTATTGGGATTTCTCTAGAAAATATACTCGTAATATATGGTACACAGGTTTTCATTTACATGAGAAACACAGGGGCAAGACTTTCTAATCTGGTGATGTATCAGTGCTGGACTGAGTGCTCATAGATTAGAAAAAAGTAGATACAGTCATAGCAAATTACTTCTGAACTTCTCTGAAGCTTAAAAAACTGCTATTACAATCCAAAGGAAGCGTGACAAGGTTCATCAAAGATTCATTGCTTGTTGTTGTAGACTTCAAATGATGAATGAGAGAGGGTACATTAAAATTCTGCTGCTGCCACTAGCACTTCAGGAAGCTTTTGGAGGATAAATACTGCTTCTACTTAAAGGCAACAGGTTTTGAAAGAATGAGTCACATTTTCCAATACAACTTAACAATCTTGTTTAATAATTAACATAAAGGGGCACTGGCTGCTCTCATCAGGCAAACACATGCTAGGAAATACAACAGATTCCTCCCCAGATATTCAGATATTCAAAGCCAAAGCATTGCATGCTGCTGGGATCATGGCAGTGCTCTGGGTGACAGGCAGGACTGATCAGCTTTTTCCTCCTGCAGACCTTGCTAACTGCATCTAGGTTTTCAAGGCCAGAAAATCAGAGAAGGAGCACATTCAGGGAATATCTTTGACATCCCTTGAGAAAAGGCTCTCAGATGACCTGAGGTGGCATGGCTTACAATGACCCCACAGCAGCAACTCTGAACCTGCCAGCAGCACTTGTCAAAAACGTGTTCTAAATTAACATGTTAGAAATACAGTTTCCTTTTCTTGGTCAGTATAACCCCATAAGTGATGTCACTGTTTGGACCTGCTTTTTGTGGCAGGTAAAACACAAAGATAACAGAAGAGCACTTCCTTTGTTCATTATATTAACAGACAAGAATTTATTCAGTTTTTAGATGGCCTGTGTGGGTATGTGCATATAAAGGAGCACGTAATTAAATACTAAAGTATTTAAAAGCCTATAAACAGACAATAAAGGGGATATAAAACCCACTTTATATTCCTTTAGAGTTCATCTCATGCAATGTCTTAGACAATATAAACATGTATTTTAAAAAGCCTGCTTCAGGGCTGAATTTGAGGATCTAGAACCAAAATGTTAGGTGGCAAAATTCAAGGGTGATAGAATCTGCAGTGGATCAAAGAAGGGGTTAAAACAGGCCAAATGCCCCCAGCAACCTGCACAACTCCACAGCATGGCAGGCGACACCAGTGCCTGTAAATGGGACATGGTCCTCCTGTGAACACAGCTCTGCTGCTCTGCAGCCTACAAAAATTTATCATCCTTTGCCAGATTGAGACAACTTCTGTGCTGCTGATCTAGGCTAATAACAAATTTGTGCTATTGCACATTTAAACATCAAACTCCTGTAGGAATGAGGCTTTATTAATTTTCCAGGATGAAAGGGAGTCTATCAAAATAGCTAATTTCCATTTGTACCTAGTTACAACCAAACTGGAATAATTTTATTCGCAAATAAATATCCACAAGCAGATGAAGGATTTGGATTAGAACCAGTGCCACTGTTTTTTAGTCTGAGCTTGCATTGGGTTTGCTTTAAATGCAGCACTGAAAGATGCATGAAACAGGATCCAATGGGTGGTAAAGAAAGAGGATAAATGGGTAAAGCCAAAAGGAATTAGAAGAGTGCAAAATACTGACAGGGGGAGCAGTTTTGATCACTATTCTTTACATTTTAGTGCTTTCTGGCAGCATCAAATTACAGCACACATGCATTCAGAGGCTGGAGCACACCTCAGTTTGTCAGTAGGCCCTGAGGCACAGCACCAGCCCAGGTCAGGTACCCATCTTGGTGGCAGTGGAACAAATGTATTTTGATTAATTCCACTGAATTCCATTGTTTCCTCCCATGAGAAAAAGTATTCATTATTTAGGATTGTAATACCACCTAGATGTGTAATTCCTGATTTCAGCTGTGCAGTACCAGGCACTACTCAGAGAGAGAAATGCCGCCATCTCCCAAGAGCTCATAAAACAGAGAGAAATCCTGCTTTGCTTGTTCTACAAGACTTGTACTATGTTTTACTTGTACTATTAAGTGCTTGGTGCTTTACATTACTATGCACAGGTGAGAGCCCTTCCATAAGACTGGATGACTTCTGTGCTATTTAAAATGTTTCCAATAAATCTTGGGGTGCTCTGTAAAAGTTGATTTTTCCAGTCAGTGTTTCACACTGATGATCAGTGACTGTAAATCTGTTTAAAAACATTGAAACTGTCAGAACAGTGGGACAGACAAATTTCTTCAGGTCTGTCAGGAGACTGGTGATATTAGGGATAATTTTTTAAGAAAAATGGAGCAACATCTCTTTGAGATTTAAACTAAACAAGAAATTTTGGCTTTTAATACTTTATTCTGTTGCCATAACGCAGTACTCAAATATGGGGTTTCATTATTAGGAAAAAAATTAAAAAGCACTTTACATTCCTCAGAGTTTTACTGAGAGTTTGACTTCACTAAAATTCATGGAGTTGGGCCACAGAAGCATATTTTCTCTTACATGGGAAGTTGGCCAGCAATTAGAGGTAATAAAATAACTACTTCAAGTGTGCAAGCACTAAAAAATTAAAAAACCACTAGACCTGTGGTTTATTAAATTGCATCAGATTATTGTCTGCAGCAAAGAACTTCATTCTTTGGTTGAGGTGTATAATTGAAATACATCATCAGAATTTTGTTACAGCATGTTCACATGTTTTCTGGGAGAAAAGAAGGGAATATTGTATTTCATGGGAGAATTTTCCCTCCTTCCCACCTGCAACTGTGTTACTGAGCAGAACAAAACTAAATAAGAACAATGTGTTCATGAGCAATGGATGATGGAAAATTCACCAGAGCAGGAATCTGGACTGAGATCACCAATGTAAAGTTCAGTGGAGCATGGATGGCAGCCTAGTACTTGCTGCTTCCCAAAGAATAAAAAACTCAACTCTTGGTTTCTTTTGACCTTTTCATCTCCTGTTCTATTTAGAGCAACTCAAGCTTTATCTAACATCCAATAACATTCTTGATGAACTAAACTTACTGTATTTGTTTGGTTTTTTTCCTATTTTTAATTCCCACCAACGTCCTGGTAGAAATTGTGCAGTGTTAAGTGGGGCTCACATGAAACAGAAGGCATGATTTCCATCAACTTCCATGTACCCAGATTTTTACCAAGTTGGAATAACTTTCTGTGGTAGCTTAGCATGAGCATTGAAATTTTACCCTTATCCATCAAAAATGCAGGTTCCCTTTCCATTAACATAATTCAGTTTAATGGATGTGGTATCAAGATCTAAAGAATCCTACCAGCAAAAGCCTAGAGACTTTCCAGTGCAAACCTATTCCCCACATAGAGAGAATTGGCATTAAATGGAAACAATGAATAATAATTTACCTCCAGTAAATTCAAGGATTTCGGATTATGTGCTGTGATTTTTCTTTTTTTTTTTGGCAAAAATACCTGTGTGGAGATGGAATGAAGAAAGGGAAAGCAACAGATTGCTAATACCCTTGCTAACAATGTAGGATTACTCATGACCCCAACAGCATTGCCAGATCATAACAACCTCAGAGCAGTTTCTGTAAGGTGTAGGTTGAAGAACTTTTTCTTTCTCTTCCAGGGGCTTAGTGCAAAAGGAAGAATATGGCTCAAGGAAGCAGATGGAAAAACATTTCTGACAGCTTAAGTACAGTTAATTATTTGTAGGCGAAGCATTCTGCTATCAGCACTGATTTGCTGTGCTTGAAACTGAAACAGTCAGAGCAGCAACAATTTTATTCAGCATCACTACAATTACCTGACTATAAATAGGAGACCTTGCCTTTCATCCCTTCCAGGAACAGCTAAAGGCCAGCACACTGTGTAGATGCCTCTTTGGTAAGCAGCTCATCCAAGTCTCATCCTCTCCCATATTTTCCACCTCTTACCTTTTTCTTTTAAGCAGATTCAATAGTTACTGGAAAAAGAAAAAAAAAGAGAGTACAACATGTATGGGAAGAGTTCACAAGGTAAGTGTCACCTCTTTCACTTCACAGATAGTGGAGCTGAGGAAAATGAATACTCATTTAAGAACATGTTCATTTCACATCTGCTCCAGAAGGAGCAAAGGGTGATGATGTGTTTTCTTGTGTCTTCTGGGATTTATCTCAGAAGATTTATAAGTAAATCCCAGAAGATTCTTCTGTGAGAGAAGAGAATTCTGCTCCTAAATAATGACATCCAGCCTTCTGGGAAAAAGAGACAGGAAGAAAGCAGGCTTGCAGAGGAAATCTCCAGCCTCCACTAACCAACAAGGAGGAACTGGAGACAAAAAGGATAGCACAGATTATTTCTCCCTCAAAAGTGTGACATGGGGAGGACACTTCCTTGTGACCAAAGATCACAGTACTCTTTTCTATTCTTCCCTGGCTTTGGTTAAAGCAGAATCTCAGAATCTCCTGAGCTGGAAGGGACCCACAAGGACCATCAAGTCCAACTCCTGGCTCTGCAGACTAAATTCAATGAAAGGGAACATAATATTAATCAGTTTTTCCATCAGCTTTAAGATTTACATCAAAGAGACACAAAATGCTATGGAGAGCTGTATGATTACTTTTTTGAATAAGTATTATTGGAAAGAACTGAGACTGTTAGCTTTCATTGTCCACTCACAGCAAGGACTAATTAGAGTAAGACACTCTCCAGAATACTCTGAACAATTGTGATTATTCACTCTTAAGAAAGATTAATTTGAGTGGAAAGACAACAGAGAAACCCTTTAAAGAAGACATGGAGAATAGAGTTTTCTATGGGAGGACAGGAGACAGCTCACTTTTAACAGAATAGAGGGTGAAAAGGACTTCTTTCTCTATATATTGAAATCTTAAGCAGCATGAGAGAAAGTGTACTTAGGCTAATGTTGGCTCAAAACCAAGTGGAATAAATTATCTAAGAATAAATTTATTCTGGAAATGCAAAAAAAAAAAAAAAAAAAAAAAAAAAAAAAAAAAAATTCAAGTACCAGAGCAGTGAAATCCTGGAAACACTCACTCAAAGCAGTAGTAGGACCAAATGAAGTGTTCTGCTTTCCAGTGGAGCTTGGTAAGTGTATTGATGAAGTTGCCTGAAACAGAGAACCTCTTTCAAATGACCAAACACACCCACTGCAGACCTTGAAGTCCCCTGAGGTTACATTCAGAAGACCCAATGAACAACTGCTTTTTGTGCAAAGTCAAGAGTTACAGCCCAAGGCCAGTTACCAAAACTCACAGAGCTTCTACTCAGCCCTGCAGGCAAATAATTGACCTCCTACCAGTCCAGCTCATCCCTGAACCTCAGGACCTGAAAACTGTGTGTTTTTAGGCAAGAAGCCATCATACTTTCACCCATCCAACCTCACAAAATTCCAAGCCTTTCAATGAAACTGACTTGAAAACATGTATTTGGACTATAGGGAACCTGAAGTAATTTCTTTTCATCTGCTATGAAATCCTGGAAGATGCATGGAACGATTCAGTCACCAGCTCAGAGATGAAAGTTTTATGAGGTAGCAAGACATCTACAAGTTATTCACTGAGACTTGTTCCTGTGAATCTGGTTCCTGTACTGCTGTAGAACTAGATGATTTAGTCAGGATGCAGAGATGAAATTCAGTTACAGACAACAATCAGCTTTTCATGGGTTGTGCATTAATTATTCCTCTGCAGCAGGGCTCCATCAGATAGCTCTGTAAACGGTGCAGTGAAATTCCTCAGCTCAGGCCCACTCCAAGGGAACATTTCTGTATTGCCAGCAGGGTCAGTGTGATTGCAAGAGCAGTTCAGCCACCTCTGTGGTGGGTGCAATCCAAACCTATGAACCATCAGAGTCCAAATCAGCTTCCCAACATCTGATCTGGCAGCCTTATGCTTCTAGAACTGGGCATACTACATTGTATGAAGACAAAATGCATCTAATAAAAACAAACTACTGTAAATTAAAGAATGTCAGCCCTTGGGACAACTTCATATAAATATTGTTAGAATGATCCCAGTATAATAATGCTTGCACAGGCCTAGCTAGCCCCATTCCAAGCAATGCCCAGGCAGGATCTGAGAGCTGGCATGCTCCAGGAGCAGAGTTATCATGCAGCCACTGTGCTTTGCTGGTTAACAGGATTTAATTTTGTTACTGCACAGACCAAACCAGAGTGAGTCCTGGCACTGCAGGCACCCAGTAACTCCAGCTCCACAGGGAACATGCCAGACTCAGCAGCCATGGTGAGACTGCATCTCTCCAGCTGAGCTGCTGTGCCCAGCCTAGAGACACCTCAGAGCTTGGTACATGATCAGTCTGCTGGCTCTCAGTAACCAGACCAAAGGTGGTGACCAGGGAGCTCCTGCTAACAGGACCAGCTGTGAACAAGACAGATGGGCCTCTCCACACTGTTCTGGGCCAATCTCTGGTAGAAACCCACCTTATGCAAGAGCTAAGCATTGTCTGTGAAGGCTCTGGTGTTAGTCTCAAGTTTACAGCCTTGCTACTACCCACAGCACCAGTGACTTTGAGGGAATGAGTCTGGGTTCACCTGGATCAGAACTGAAATATATTTAGCAGCAGTTCTGGACACTTGATGCCTTTGACCTGGCAAACAGATGGACCTAAAATGTAAATAGATTGTGATTATTTATGCAGATAGGTATTTGTATATACGTATATATGTATAAAGATATGCAGCCCATATAAATGAATTCATATGAGAATTCTATGACAAAATTTTAAAACTTTTAAATTATAAAAAAACTGAACATCTTCCAATAGGAACCTCATACAAGACAAAGACATTTTGTGTATTTGTTCCAGCTTAAATTTTACAGCAGAAGTAAAACTGCAAAACAGAATTACAGACCACAATTAGCTGGTCCAGTATTTGCTATCCAGCATTGTGATAAATATAATAGCTATGTTACAATCCTCTTTAAATATATGCAGCTGTTACCTGGTTTGGGTTTGTTTTTCAGTCAGAGGAATACTATTCTGATAAGTGCTTGGCCTGATTAGGTTAAACCCAATGTATTTCTACATCTCACTGAATGGTGTTGGTGCATCACAAATGAAGTACAGAAATATACTGGATGTTCACCTGCAGGAATAGCATATAGTTAGAATACAGAACACCGAAACTGCAAATTCTTTTGGCATTGTTGTTTTGGTGGGGAAAAAAAACCCCCAACAAACTAAAACCACTGAAGCAGTTCCATGAGACTTGACATCCCTGTTTGACTAGTGTCATGAGAACAGCCCTGCAGTTCAGTCACATATCCATCCAAAGTCCACTCACTGCTTGTTTTCAGAATGCTGTACAGCTCTTCTTTCCATGTAAGATCATCTTGTCCTGTGCTTCCTCAGTCCAGATTAGTCCTTAAGAAAAGGAATGTTGCTTCCTGGAAGACAGCAGGGACTACAGGCATTATAGTTTTAATGAATCCATTAAACCAAGCAGCATTATCCCTGGAAAGGTGAATAGTTGTATAATTTGGTCCACGTTGTTGCAATTTTTTTTCTTTGCTTGGGTTTTGAAAATCATTTGCTGCAAGACATTGAGAAACAGGAGACAAACAGAATTAACTCAGCCATTCTCCCATGGTATTCTGCTTCTCTTTGCTGGATCTCTCTTTCATGTACCGTATTTACTGCGGTGGTTCATAGTTTTCCTCTTTGCTGGTTTTAATCATGCATCCCTTGGTTCACTCGTCCTTGCACCTCCAGCCTTTGTTGTTTTCAGTCCTTAGTGATGATCTTTCAGTTAAGAGCTCACCAGAGTGTAGATCATGCTGAATGTAAAAGAAAGACACAATATGAAAGTATCCCTTTGAAGCATGCAGAGCACTTTGATTTTTATAACCCTTTGCTGTCTGTTCCTCAGGTGTGGCTGTAATGGCCTCTGCTTTCCTTTGCATTCCTTCTATCTCTCTAAAGCATCTTAATTATGGTGTATTCAAGATGGGTATCAAAAGGCACTCAAGAAATAACAAATTCATTATCCACATCCTCCTGCACCACAAGCTGTGTTTGAGCTTTTTAAAGCTCAGTCTGATGTCTGGATTTGAACAGCAAAGAAACAAAACCATTTTGCTTTAGCGTGTTTGATCTTTCAAACTTCAACCAGCAACTCTCAGCAGGGCAGGCAAGGTTTTCCATGAAATTCCATTGTTTTGATTCCTTTGGGAAAAAAAACTCTGTGCACTAGAAGAAACATAAAATGCAGCCACCAGCTGGACTGAATCCATACATATTAAATGCAACTCTGAAAAGCAGAGAAAACAGTATATATTGCCACAGCTCCATTTTGCTGCAATTCTAATTCTGCCAATACCCAGGAAAGCATTGAAAAAATGTCTCTAATTTATACTATTTTATCTAGCACCAGGCAGTGGATTTTGGATGGTGGCCGTGTTTTAGATTGAAGGGCTCAGAGGAAGCTGCACAGCAGTAAAGTCTCAGGATAAATGCCACACCACACTGCTGAGCTGACTTTGATCCCAACACAAAAATGTGGAGTTAAAAAATGCTTTTTCCCCAAAAACCTCAATAACATTTAAAAGGAATACTGAGAAACAACAATGTGCAGCAGTGACTCCTGAAGGTGTGGTAACAGCAGCACAGGTCAGACACCAACAATCAGAGGAGAAAAACACATTTTTCTTCCACCAGCACAAAAACCTGCCTTGCAGAGGGATGACATGCAAGACTGGCTTGAAGAGGCAACTCTAAGCAAATACATCATGGAGGAAGGAGTAGAAGAAAACTACAGCATCACCTCCATTTAAAGTTTGTTAGAGTTTGTTGTCCAGTAGTTTTTATGGTGTGACTACACTGGGATCCTGGCAAGGCCTTACCTTAAATGATCCTGATGTATTTTTGCTCTGAGCATTTGTGCCTGTGCACTGAGGACTGTGACAGCTGAAAGGGGCAGGGGGACAATGCCCAGTTGGTGTGCACATCTCCATGAATACACTTTATTTAGGGGTTTGGTTCATGCACAGGCTTTGCCCTGTCATGAAAGTGAACCTGTAGGAATGACTAGGGGCATGGTGCATCCCATGTTCCAACCCAACATCTACCTACACATTTATTTACCATCTTGAGTATTACTACACCAAAGGTATAGTATTTTTATAGTATTTTTATAGTATTGAGTATTACTATATATAGTATAGTATATAGTATTGAGTATTACTATACCAAAGGTATAGTATTTTTATGGTATTACTATACCAAAGGTATAGTATTTTTCTTATGATTCTCTGGAATCATATTATTTGATGTAATGCCATTAGCTCTATTTTACCATCCCAAAAGATCATACAGAGAAGCAAAATTTATTTCCTTTGGTTGGTGCTGGGGCCTGGATCAGGCCTTAGGTAAACACTAAATATTCTGTACTGAAGTGCCAGCACTAAGCAGGAGTGCTTCCCTCAAGCAACAGCAGAAGCAACCTTTTATGAGACTAAGGACATTATCCAACTGGTTCCAGACATTCCTAAATGCAATTCCACAAATGAAATGAAAGGCAGCTTAGTGAAATGGCCAGACTTACCAGTAGAGATAGTAGAAGAAGGAAAGGAGGTAGAAGGCCAGCTTACACCAGGCCTCTTTCTGGCAGTAACTCAAGGTGTCTGCATTCATGACTGCAGGTGGATCATAGGCCAGCTCTGAGCTGTCTGCTGGGCAACGAAAATACCTGAAAGAGCAGGAGAAGACACCTGGAATGATTCTCTAGTAATCTTTATTAAGTATGTGCAGACACACACCTGACTATCATCTTCCATGATAAAGCAGGAATTCCCCTTTCTTTCCCAAGTCTCTATTTCCAGACATTGTAAAAATCAGGATGCCAGTCTAAGCACTCCTTTCTTACAGAACCAAGCAATTAATGAATGTGGATTTTCTGTGGTCTATTAATTCTTCAGATCAAAACATTTCCCCTTCTTACGGAGTTATTTCTGGCTTATCCACTCATAGCTCACATATTGTGAGTGACAATATATGGTGGTTTGTGATCACAGAGAAGAGGAAGGATTATGGGGCTTTTACTGCACCTACACAACTGATTTCAGACACGATGAAAGGTGACAGTCCCAACCAACTGGTAGCTAAGTTCCTCCAACTCTGAAAAGGAAAAAAGCCAATATGGAGCAATGTAAGAAGTGGCTGACCAATGTTTTCTACATGTGGCATTGCTCAAAAATTTTCATCCAAATAATTTTCTTAAAAAAATATTTTTGTTCTTACACAGGACAAATTTCTAATTATTCTCAGCAATGACTGAGTAGAAAATCATTACAAAGAACTTTTTTGGCAAAGGAGCTTTTGTCTCAGGTAGTTTGCAGTAAAAAGCAAAAGCACAACAAACAAAAAAAAGAAGTCCTCAACAAAGTTAATGAACTGCTCTAAGATCAGCACGAATCAGAGGAAATATTGTTATTTCTGCTGCTTTGACAAAGTAAGCAGAAGATTGCTGATTGCTTACAGAGGGATAGACAGACAGGAAGATCTAAAAACATCAAGCAAATGATCAGCAGCAAACTTTGAAAGGAGATGTTCTCAAAATAACTTTGCCTTTCTCCCTTCCAAAGTCAGTCACATCCACTTACAACCGCTAATAAGATTGCTATTTCTTTTATGGAGAACCACAGGTGGAATCTTGCTTAATTCTCTTCATTTGGATGAAGATATTACACAGCGTCTTCCTATGGTTCTGTGCAGAACTTTACACAATGAATCCAAACCTGCCTTAATTAAAGCAGGAGTAACTATGGAGTATCTATAGAAAAACATATGAAGAATCATAGAAAAAAAAAAAGAATTAAAAGTTTTCTCCAAAGGTTGATATCGTTACTTAGAATCAGACAATTTTCCCCTTGGAAAGAAAAAAAATTGTTTTTAGAAATTTTTTTAATGAGTCTCATTGTCGCACTAAGGGTTGTTAACCCTTAGCAAAAGAGCAGCATAAGATATTGTCATTTTTCTTGCAGCACAACAATAGAGAGAAAAGCACTTGTAGCTCATTTTATTTGCTTCCTGAGAACTATACTGGCACTCTAATTTCTGAATAATACACTTTATCATATGACTCTGCATTACCACCAAGCTTTTGCAGAAAAGAAAAGTAAAAAACTACTGTTTTTCAGTTCCTGGTTGAGATGATGATTTTGACTTTTTTACAGAATTATTCTTCTGCTACCATATGTACCTTTGTAACACAAAGAGACCCTGACAGACAAAAATCATCTGTGCTTTTACAAACATTGTGAAAATGCAGAACTAGGGAAGTCTCTAGACTGACTACCACAAAAACTGATATCTTTTGGTTATTCTCAGAAGCAACAGAAGGTTGATCCTCCACTAGAATGCAGAGGGAGATGCAGCAGCAGCAGCTGCAGCCCTGTCTGGAAAACAACAGTAGTCTTATGTGATAAGTTCTAGAAGCCCTTCAGTGAATATAAACACAATTTAGAGGTCCAGAGTGGGAGCACTCCCCACTTCTTCATATAGGTAGTGTGAAGAAACAGCTCTTCATCTACTCCAATCCCTACTCCACAAGTCTCTAAAAGAGGATTCCCTTGAAGAATTTCCCTACTGTACACAAAGAAAAAAACTTACTTTACACTGAAAAAAAATATCCAAAAGCTGCCAAAGAAGATGAGACACAAAAATCTGTCAACCTTCCCAGTCTGTTTCACAACTACAATGGAAAGGTTTCCTTGCTAGGGCTGAATGAAGAGGTCCAGGCTCTTTCAGATATGAATTGTCTTGCAATTCCCCATCTGTGAAGTATTTAGAGCCTCACCAAGCTCCACATTCAGATTCCAGCATATTTTACTTCCATGTTTTCACTTGTGATGAGTGCATCCTGGCACCCTTCCTCATATTCATCCAAGTAACTGAAAGCCACATTGTATTATCATATGTTCTCCTTAGCCATTCTAAATCATGAAAAAATTTCCTTTTTCTCTGGAAATGTAGGTTTTAGTGGCTTATAGGCAAGAGCCTCTGGGCAAGGGATGCTCATCTCCACTCCTACCACTGTCCTTCATTGTTCACACAACCTGCATGTGTGCTGAGCTGACAAGCAAGGCTAACAAGCAGCCAGCATATAAAAGAAGGGCTTACCTCCAGAAGTGATAAAAAAGCAAAGGAACATTTAACCCCAGCGTGAGCCACTCCTGAGCACATAAAAACATGATGCAGAAAAGACTGTGGATGGAGTACTCCGGCAGCACCAGCTAAAAGGAAAGGAACAGAAAGAACAGAAGTCAGTAACACAAACACCTCTTTGATTTTAGTCACCTAGGTAGTTTTTCAGAGAACAAATCAACTCTGCAAGTCTTGCAAGTCACCTGTGTGTCTGTCCCTAGACACACCTCAGCTGGCAGACAGCGTGCCTTTGAGTAAGGAGCACAGCACCCAGAGCCAGGTTTGTTAAGGCTCTATGCAAGTTTGTACTCCAAGATGTGGGACAAATCACTTACTGTCTCATCTGGTGTTCCAGATCTCTCTCTACAAAACATACATTATATTAATCCCTCCCTCACAAAAGCATTTTGAGATTAAATGAATGCCAGTAAAAGAGTTTTCAAAGAATGAAGTGTTATTACTGAAGCATTCAGAGAGGAAACAAAGCTAATCCTAATGCTTCTACATTGGAGGAATGTCTCTGGAAAAACAAAGCACTGCTTCAACCATTTAGACATGTTATACACAACTTAAAGAGATCAAATCCATTACCAAGTCAGTCTTGCAAGCACAAACCCACTAAGACAGGAAATTCACTTCCTAAGAAAATCCAAGACTCCCTACACTCGTTGTTTCAGAACCATGACGATTCTTTCTATTAAAAGAGAAAATGAGTGGGCAGCTGGCAGAAGCAGAAATGTATGTGATGTTGATTCAGAGTAGTTATTTCAAAAGGCACTTTGCTTTCTTCACTGCTTTCTCATTTCTTAGCTTTCTTCTCTTGTTTTCTTCCCATGTCTTTTCTCAGAAATCTCTGTTTCTTTTCAAGTCACAGAAAAGACTAAGTTCCAGCAGTGCATATTTCTCAAAACGAGACAAACTCATACACAACTCATCTGCATGCACTGCTTCATCTTGAAGATACATCAACCAAAATTAAATCCCAAAAGGCATTTGGGGGCTTTTTTTAATGACAATTCATTATCATCTATCAAATAATTAAAGTGAGCCCTATTTTTTTTTTTTTTAAACAAGGTAAAATTTACTACACAGTTTTTCCAAACAACTACTCCCATAGAGCTGTGCTGCAAGGAATTCCATCATCTTGGCTCTAGGAGGCTTTCCTACATGGGACATACTGTTTTAATGCATTTCACTTCAGCACTTGAAGAACTTAACAGATTTGGGCATCTCCGTGACTGTGCCTTCAACTAAAACATTCTCAAAGGGCTTACTTTATAGGGATGAGAAATCATAATACAATTATATACTTCAGATTCCAGATGGTACTTATTTATCACTTCTGGATCTTTTTTTTTTTTCAGTTTGAGAATGTGATTTACAACATGACTATAACCTTTCCCCAAAGAATGATTCATCTTCATAACAAATTGTAGACAAGAAAGGTCTTCATGATGTACATCTGCCCACTGAACATCACAACACTTAAAAGCATATTACATTCATATTTGATTGCTGGTTCCAACACAATACATAAACTTAGCTAGACTGCAGCCCTGGTGCCTGATCAGTGGGCTGGCTGGTAATAACAGGGAAGGAAACCCACGGTGAATATTTATGCAGAGCTAGAAAAACAAACCAAGAATCTGCAGTGAAATTAGAAAGGAAGCAAAGGAAGCTGAGGACTCTCAGAAGTAGGCTCACTTTCCAGTCACAACTTCTGGTGTAAATTAAATCTATCTATACTTGTGGTAGAATAGCAAAAGGGTCATTGATGTCTCTTCAACCTTTTCTTGGAGTGGTATTTTCCTGTAGACATAAATAAGAAAGGATCATTGCTAATCACTGTTTCTGGAGAGAATTCCTGCAAAGAAGGAAACAAAGCTCAGCCTGCAAAGCCAGTTACATTCAGCTGATGCACTTCACAGACCAAATCTAAATGGAGGTGTGAGACTTGGAAGCATAAAGCATAGAAAGGCACTAACTAACAGCAAGGCTTATGAGGTCAAGTAAATAACTAAAATAAAACACTGCCTCAGTTCTTGGCTGTAAGAATCATCCTGCAATTTGACACTATATCCTCTGAAAACAATGAAAACTTCAAACCAACTTTAGCAAACATGGGATTCAGCTCCTGGAGAGAAGAAAGCTGGCTGAGAAACAAGCAGCAGTCAATCCTTGTAGCTCCTGCTGAGGTACTCAACTGCAAAGCAACTTCAGCGGTACAGATAACTGCAACAGGAACTAAACCAATGTCTTTAATTCATTCCTGTGAGAGCATAGGAAGCTGTCAGATGGTAAACATGTTAGGATATAAATAGTACATTTCTATTTTGAACCAGGAACATCCTGATTCAAATAACGACCTCTGCTTTCTGACACAGCTCAGGATAAAGCTTGTGGTGGTTATGAAACATGGAGGAGAAGGAGAAATTGCCATAGCAGCACAACCCTTAAGGGAGGCAACTTGGTCACTTTGAGTCCCAAGCTCAAATGGCACCACAAATTTATCACCAGAAATTCAGATGGCTGATATTTCACTGTGGAAAACCACAGGAAAGCCTGAAAAGGAAGTCAGCTTCTAGAGAAAAAAAAACCAAAATGCTGCTAATCAGAAATGCCTTCTGCTACAACATAAGCAAGGGAAAAAGAAACCACTGTAACTTTGTTAGTGTTGTTCTGATATAACTGTACAGTTAAATAAATGTCCACATCAGTAAACCCTGATTCACAATTTATCACTCACATTTAGATGTAAAACCTTAGGTGGGTATCATGCTCATTACCACCTCACCAAAGAATTCATTCTCATATGAGGTAGTACACACACACTGCACATGGAGATTGATCTTCTCCTAATTCCATAGAAAACAAAGCAGGCTTTGCTGTGGACAAATACCTAGGTTTGGCTGAACTCAAGAGCAGGAAACAAGCACTGAATTCAAGCACTTATCAGCAGCTTCTTTCTGTTTATAGGAATAAAAGGACCTCTTTAGAGAAGCTCAGCCCTAAATAAAGTTCTGTTTCCCATTTCCTAAATCTATTCTGTTGTTCTTATACAAAAGATAGGTTTATCTTTTTCTCTCTGTACCTTCCCTCCTTATTCTGTTTATTACAGATGGATACCTTCCTCTCAAATGTAATTTTGATTTTACAGGACACTGTATCATTTTTACATGGAATGACTCTTACAGTTTGTCTCACCAGTGAACAGGGCCCATAAAATACCTCATAGAAAACAGAACTGGGAAGATATTAGGAAGATATTATAGCAGGAATAATAATATCCCTTCATCAGTGCTATTAAATTCTCACAAATCTCAAAGAGTTTTCCCACTCTTAAGCCACTGAAATGTCAAGATGCTTCTTTCCAGCACTTTGCTTAGACCAGTGCTCCTGAGTGCTACACACTAATAATAATAATTCTCACAGAATTGCTGTTCCTTCCCCAAAACACCCAAGAGTCTCCATCAGTCTCCATCTGCGCCTGTCAACCTCCACACTGCAACCACAGATTTTACACTGTACCCAGAAATTGCCAGCCATTACACACTCTCTACCCTACCAGAGCTTCTGAGAGTCTTCATTACACTGTTGGAGGCTGAAACAACTTCCTCTCTTAATGCCTGCCTTCTCCTCCCACAGACAGCAGGAAAATCCTGCAGAGAAGTGGGGGTTGAATCTCCTTCTGGTGATTACCCCAGTGCAAACGTGTTGTTCACCTTAAAATCACACCAGTCCCTTTCCAACCACCTGAAAGCAACAGAAAACTTCATCATGCATGTGTGGAATCACTGCCAGGCCCCGGATGAGGTCTGATCCAAGTGCACTCTGCTTTATTGCAGTGGTTATTGCTACTGCATCTGCCTGCACTAGAGGAGGGCTGCAGCTTGTCACTGTGGGGCTCATTTGCTGCTTTTTCCACCACATCCCTCACAAAAAGCTGACAGAATCAGTCCTCATCAATAGCAGGGCAAAGAGGGGGTGGAGGTGTACCCAAGGTTTTCAGGACACAGGAGTTATTTCAATAGCACTTTAAAGCCCATCCCTGCAGAGCCTGCCAGAGCTAACCTGGGTTACTGGGGAGTGTCAGCTGAGTTAAAGACACTGTGAGATCAAAGGGAGATTATTTAATGACTCCGAAATTCCCCTAACTGAACAGCACAGACTGGAAAAATCAGAAATGTAGTGCAAGAAAGTGAAAAAAAGAAAGCAAAACCACACAAAAAAATAGTAGCAGCATGTGCCTTAGCCCAGACTGTGTGTGTATGTGGAATGTACATACTCTGAAACAAATCATCTGTTTCCTCCTGTTGCTGCACAAACCAAAGAAGAAGGGTCAACTATGTGTGATTTAAATACACAGACCATACATCTTAATAATTCCAACAGTTTTAAACATACTGTTTGCTTTGATCAAACAGACGAAACACTAAATTTTACTCTTGAAATACAAGAAGTCTTCCCACTTTTCTAGTGTATCCTTCTAATCTACTTTAAATGATTTGGGTTACTTGACTTCCAAAACCTCTTCTGAAAGGCTGCCCTAGAGCCCAATACAATGCTGTCACAGTAAATATACTAAGGTTTTCTGTCCAAATATTCAGGTCCAATTTATTTCAATTCTCCTGTTAAAATCCACACTTGCTTGTGTCTCTACAGACTGTTTGCTAGTTGTTAATTCAGTAACATCAAATTGTTATAACACAAACACGTAACAAAACCATTTTAAGTAATTCAAAACCATGTTATACAAACCACTAAGAGTATTTAGCAGTTTGGTAGGTAGATTTGTGCATGCAGTTCAGAAGAAAATGCTTGGGAAATGGATTCCAGATCATCAAAAGGACAATGTGCAGCTGAACCTAGTAAATTAATAGATGCAGCTTTACATTTTATCTGGGGGAGAGCAGCAGCACACATATTCAAGACTTAATGTTACAAACAAAATGCAGAGCACAAGTTAAAAAAAAAAAGAAAGATATAACATCTGTGTTTTCACCCCTCCACTCACTGCTTGGGATCACAATGAAACAAAGCAGCAAAAAGCCAGTTCTTTTTGAAGGTAATTTAATTATTCTAAAGAGCTACTGGAATTTCTTTAAACATTTCTCTTAAGTGGATGTGAACATAAGTCACTCCACAGCACAAATACCAGACAATGAAATGAGTAACACAAAGAGCCTAATTACTATTCTCACTTCATATCCATCTGTGACACAGTACAAGATCTAATATTAAAAGACAGGATTTCTGGATGCTCTTTCCATCTCAGCTACTAAACACATTTATATTTAGGCCTATCATTTCACTTCTCATTGTCTCTCTCTCTCTTCTGCAACATGGGGATAATTATATTCAATTCTATATATTCCACTGGAGCTAGTTTCTGACTAGAATGTTTAAGCTTTTACTTAAGACCAGTAATAACTTCAACAGGAGTGAGAGAAGAGAATCAGGTCTTTACAGGACACTCATCAGGAGTATCCATAAATATTCTGGTATTGCACAGCCTGTGGAAGGTCACAGCAGCCAACAGGTAAAAAGGTTATGAAACAGATTTAAAAAAAGACTGAAAGGTCTGCAGGGCACCAGCACAATCCAAGAAGTGCCCCATCCTTGGCAGGCACGTCATTAGGGCAGATGTGCTGTGATCTTACAAGTGCATCTCCTCTGCAAACTGTTCTTTTCCACTCAGCAGGGATCAGGAGACATCTTTATGACCTTCCTTTTTCTAACGCTAATTCCGAACCAGCGACAGAAGCTGGGTTAGCAACCCCGGAGTGCCAACTCCTCTAATTCCCACAGTGCTGGCAGAAAACAGGGTAATAAACCTCTCCTTGCCCTACCTCACTTTGGTATTTCAGGCACAAGCAGCCAGGACACGCGGCAGCTGGGCTGCTCCTGCCGCCTTTGTGTGCTCCCCCAAAACCGGGGAGAACGGCAATTAGCGCGGCAGCTGCTCATTAGGAGCTACAGAACCAACCCCCGGTTCACAGGCAGGGCTGTGAATGCACAAACCTCAGGGATGATCAAAATGAAGTTCAGTCATCTGCAGGGCTCAGGAAGGGCCCTCAGGCCTTCTCCTGGGGGTCTGCCCAAGATTGACACTTCCATAAATGCTGGAAACGAAGTGTTCGCTAAAGGGCTGTGTGTGAAGAGTGGCAGTCTGAGGAAGCAGATTTGGTGCAGTGCAGACGTGGCAAAGACATTTCCCTCCCTGGCACTACAACAGCTTTATAGAAAACATCAGAAACGAGATGCAAGGTAGGACATTTAACTCTCAGCAGAAAAAAATCTG
Organism: Zonotrichia albicollis; assembly: GCF_047830755.1. Lineage (NCBI taxonomy): Eukaryota > Metazoa > Chordata > Aves > Passeriformes > Passerellidae > Zonotrichia > Zonotrichia albicollis. Next base: position 15,777,247 of record NC_133821.1, read on the forward strand.
CATCCATAAACAGGGATGGGGTGGAATCATTGCGCTCTACATTCAGGAATTATGCTGCTTTTTGTAATTTCTCAGTGGCTTTATAGGGTCTGATCCCAACTTAAAGCTACACTGAACATTCTGCCAAACATAACAGTGACCTCTGGTTTAACTTCCTTCATTTTATTAAAATGCAAATACTTACTTTATTGCATACTGGATTAGAGCAAATATGGGCCATTAGCAAGTCAAATTCTGCCAATATTTCAACACAGCTTTGAGGAACAGATGCATAAATTGCATCACCCCAAGTGGCTGAGAAGTACACTGCTCTCAGGAGCACAGTACAGACAACATTACTCATCTACATTTTTGCTGCATCTTCAGCTTATTCCACTGTTACTTGTGATGTTCTCCCACTGCAAGGACTTATGTTTACAAATCCTGCAGAAGAGGACTGGGAGAAGCTGAATTGTAGAGCAAGAGGCCATCAGTTACAGAGTGACACTTTGTTTGGCACCTTGATTATTGACTAAACACTTAGAGATGAGATTAGCAGCAAAATATAGTCAGTGAAGCTGAAATAGTTTCATATAGAAATATTTTCATGGGTAGTAACACTGTGAATATCTCCCTTCAAAGGATATTCCAGTTTTCATCAGGCATCACTCTGGCAAATCCTGCTTCCCCCCTGGAGTAGAAGAGGAATAAGGACCAAACTGTGGCTGAGCCACAAGTTTGAACTCTTCACTCTTGCAATAGTTTTCCTAACTTCTCCCATTACAAGCTCCCCCTGCTATGAGCACCTGGCAGACACAGCAGGATCTATCTTCTCATTATCCCTAGGTAAGCACACAGACATCCTTAGGCAATTATTGCTAAAAATAACAATTGTTATGTTCTAACTTTTCAAAAGTGCTGAATTCAGGAACTTGTAAGATTGACTAAAAATAGTGTTGGCACAATTCACTTAATCAATGAGTGTCAGTAGTGAATGAATTGCCTGCCAGAAATACTACACTTCCTCTCAGTCCTTTAGTCCTATTTTAAGGGCTTTCTTTCCAGATATGATACTGTATCCAAAGAAAGGACAAAAGGGATGATATTCAGTATTTTTACTGCAATAGTAATATTTTTTAGTAGATATGAATGCAATCTCTAAAATAAAACAGAAAGTGTGAAGAAGAGATGCACTATCTCTAGTCAAGCAAAATTTATGGGATAATTTGTGTACAAAATATAAATACTGCCCGTTCTTTGATCCCAATTCTATTATCAGTTCTGCAGAATAGCTTCTGTGCCAAGTTCCATTCTTTCTGATGAGATTCAAACTATGTGGGTGCCCAAAAGACTAACTGAATAGGGAATGCCCAATTTTATCCCATTCCACACTTCATAGATAACAAATAAGGCAGAAAATAGTTAAGAGAGGGAAAGAGGGAAGCTTTTAGATTATCTGTGCTGAATTTTCTGTCAGAGTGCAGCATTGAAAAAGGCAGCTTGGTAACAAAGGTACTGAAGGCCTGGAAATCTATTACAAGATTAAGGGAAAATCATTATGTCCTTCATCCTTCTGGTGCAAACAAAACCTCTACCAAGTGTGAATCACTGTGAATATATTAACTCCCTCCTCATTTAGGCAAGCTGCAGAAAACAATTAAACCAACACAGAGCTAGTGAAAGTGTGTCATACTTCAGCTACAAATATTTTACTTGCTTTTCTTGTATCTCCACTTCTCCACTTCTTTCTTTCTTTCCCTTGCACAACCTAAGGACAGCCTCACTGTTTACATGAGCAGAAGATTTAGAATTTATCTCCTGCTTCTTTTGACTAGTGAGAGATGCTGTGTGAAAGTTGTCTAAAAAGAACTCCACCATAAGTCATGATTTTCATAAACTCAAAATCATGTACTAATACATTTTTAGCTAACTTCACTTTTTACCCTTGAAGTGTAAAAAATATTCTCTCCTAATGTAAAAATATCTTGTCAGAGCCACTCTGAAGGCCAGAATAAAGTTGACTTTATCATGCAATAGAAGTTTAGCAGTACCTTTCAAGTAAGAATGGAGTACTGAAATACAGGCCAGTTTTGGGTTTCTCACACATGTTTAGAGTGTAACGCATTTTAAAAAGTTTTGGGGCACTTCAAACAATGGAGAACTTCAATGAATTTAGTTTTATGAAGCATGATGCAATCACAGTCCAAATCCTAATGGAGAGAATATGCAGAGCAGGGCAAGCTGACTCATACAAAATCTGCATGTACAATTAATGCCTCTGAAACAACAATATCCTTTATTCCAGTGGCTGCATGCAAACTCTGGAATTTCTTCTGAGGCAGTTTGGAAGCCAATTTTGTGTGTGCATGTATAGCAGAGGGGTGTAGCTCATACTCAGTGTGACGTTGACAGAGATCTAGCTCATCTTATTGCCTCTGTTCATTAGTATTTCTGTAGAGCAAACATCCCAAACATCTAAACATACAACACCAGATAATTTCATTCCCAGCAATCTGACATCAATGTGACCACAGCAGTTTGGGTCTGACTCCAAACTGGGCTGGATTTGAACAGCTGCTGTAGAGATCCAAGACCCCATGCAATTATTGAACCAACAAATCATCAGACCCTTCAAAAACAGCAAGAAAATTTTTACCTTTGGTCAAAAATAAAAGATTCAAGCTCTGCCTGCAAGCAAGAAAACCAAGTAGATCTGCAAAAACAAGATTTCTGTCATCAGAGCAACTGTGCAACCTTTCCTTTCCTGTTGTGTACATGTCTGGTGAATGTAAGCAAATGTTCTTCATATTTATTACCATGTGGTTTTGGTAGCATCTGGCACAACCAGGCTTTACTCTTTACCTGAGAGCAAAAGCACTGCTGTAACACAAACACCAACACAAGCATTATGGAAAAGGAGAGCCAAGTCTTGCTGAAAGTCATCTCTCAACACAACCTTTAAAAGATCAAAGTATCCAACTAAGAGAATAGAATGCAAAATTCAAAAAGTGGCAAAATGTAAGACAACAGAACATCCACCTAAAGACAACAAAAGCAGAGTTGTATTATATTTTCTTCCAGAAAGGCAAATGTGTAACAGCCTAAAACTACCCTTTTGACTTAAGACAGTTTTAAAACGTGAAGTTTTCATCTGATAATGTAACTTATAATATCACTGTAGTTCCAATAACAGATCATATGTTTAAACCTGTAAAAAAAGGATTAATGAACATCTGTTTCAGATTCACATTGCTTATCAGCCCAGTTAATAGCAAGTTCAGATCCTGACAAAACTATCTAATGGGATCCAATCAAAAGCATTCAACTCTGTTCTGAACCATTGAAATTGCAGTGGAAAGATTGAGGAGGAAAAAATAAATAAAGGTATTTGAGATGATAAAAACAATTTTTAAAATACATAGTATTTTCTTAAATAGTTTTATACACTGCCTGGGTATAACCTTCTGTGTTGCCCTGAGTCACAGGGAGACATTGAATAACAACCTGGGTATCTGCAGTATTTTTTCTACCCACAGAATTTTATATTCACTCTTCTGAAGATATCCATGTTGTCCCTTGATTGGGGTTTATATTCCCAGTCACTCTGTGGGAAGGGTCTCCTGACAGTTTTCCTGCTGCCCAGAAGATTACTCAAAACTCAGCAGTTTCCTCACATTGATGAGGTGTGAAAAGAGAGAGGATTAGATACATCAAGAAACATGACATGTACTGAGAAGCCAGCAGCAATGATGAACTCTGTGGTCTCTAATGAGAGTGGACAAAGTTCATGTGCTCCATCATTGTAACAATCGCTGCTAACAGGAAAAATGTCACACGCTGCCATTTTTTGTTGCCTTTTGTGATCTTTGTTTGAGCAGCAGTTTATCACAGCTCTGGAAACATCATCCTCTTTCTCCTGTAAGGCAGAATATCACTGCCATTTCCACAGCCCAAAAATGCCTAATGATTAGACAGAAAATTCTGTTTTCCTCTTAGATAACACAAGCACCTAAGCTTCAAAGACAAGTCCACTACCAGGTACAAGGAAACCTGGGGTATATTAACCCTGCAGACTTTTCCCTCTAAGTGTGGCTATGTTGCAACATTTTCTTTTTCTGTTAAGTCCAACTTAATGAGGAATTAAAACATATTTGAGGTTGTAAAAAATGGACAGCACTACCGAGGTAAAACCATTGCTGTTATTCCCAGTTTCACCACAAACTAATTGCCTTGCTGCTGGAGTTTCCACTTAGAGGAGATTTCTCATCCCCAGGGAGAAAGTGTGATTCTTTCTTGCAATATGGATGATTATACACCACTTTCACAATTCCTTGTGATTATGCATCACATTTGCTAAATTTGCTTATATAAGCTCACATTAAGCATTTTAATGAGCCATGCTATAGGCTTACAGAAGGGCTCTGCTAATGACCATCAGCCTGCAGACTGGGTAAAAGAATGCTACACATCCATAAATCCCTAAATGCATGATGAAGCAATCAACAGACAGACCCAAGCCCTTAAAATCCATCACATTATCTCAGGCTTGCCAGTGACCATGAGGCAGAACAACAGAGAGAGTGATCCTGGCAATAACTAGCAAATTTACCAAGAAGAAAAGAATGTGATCAGTCAGTTGAAATGAGCTTACTGGGACACCTGACACTCCTCAAAGGACAGTGGCCACTGGAGCTGCTGCAAGCAGGGAATGCTAGGAGCCCCTGCAAGGTGAAGGTCTGGAGCCTATCAAGGTCCAAGTAAAAAAAAAATATTTTATATGGCAATCACTCCAGTGCATATTGGTGAGTCTCCTCCATCCAAAACATGGGAGAAAAAAAAAAGTCAGCTGGATCAGGGTAAAGAAGGAAAGATAGAGCTTTTTAACAAGGTTGATTTCACATAATATTTAGAGACCTATAAAGGAAAAGAATCTCTGTACTCAAATAATCCTCTTCTTCTATTAAGGAAAAGCCTAAAAGCTAACTTTCCCTGTTAGCTGATCCAAGGAGCTCAGTAATGTTTCACTGAACATATTGTGGGGTTTTGTCCAAACTTTGGGAGTCTGCCTTCACTGCTGACAAACAGGCATGACACAGACACAGGACCAAGCCTTATCTCCATCCTCAGAATGCTCCGTCCACAGCTGAACCTGTGGTGTTAACCCAAAACCCTTCAAGCTCCTATTTGCTCTGGATGTCTCTGGATTACTCTTACTTGCACACATGGGAGTAATTTTACCTTTTTTAACAGAATATGTAAATGTTGAAATGTACTGAAACAAAACTGTAAAGACAGTGTGTGTCTGGAATTCTGTATTACATTCACTAGGTTTTACATTTTATTTACCCTGTCTCAGTGTGAATAGAATGGCAATTCTACAATCACTCTTTGAGTTCCTGTGGGTTTTGGTTATTTACCAAAGCCTGTAAATACAGTAAAACATAACTACCACATATATTTTATTTTATATGTCCTATTTTATATTAGGACATATAAAATGAAATATAAATTTAAAATAGACATTTATTTTACTTTTGCAAAGTGGTAAAATCCAGAATTGAACCTTGTAAACACCAGAACTACTGAATACAGAATGAATTTCCACCATTACCACAGCAGATCCAGCTCCACTGGAAACCAGAGTGACAGAGGCACAAAACCAGACCAAGCACTGGCACTGCCCAACCACCTAACTAAAACATTTAAACTTGCTCCAAAAACTCAGGTGAATAGGTTTTTAGGTTTGTTTTGTTTTAAACACCCCAGCTCCTGATTCATTATTTACTATGCTACTGCTAGTACTGGAGTGCTGAACTGGCTGAGTTGGGTTATTCAAACCCAGTCCCTGCAGGGGTTTTTGTCTCTGTGTTTGTATTCTTCAAGACAGTTCAAGTTCATCTGGAACATCTTTGAGATTAATGTCACCTTGCCTGTGGTTAGAATTCTTGCTGAATTTACTCTCGTCCCATCATCCCTTGAGGATTTGTAAAAGCCAGAAAACCCCAAATAAAATCAAGAAAAAGGATTGAGCTCTGGTACAGTATTTTCTTACTCAGAAAAATGAGCAAAAGTCTGATCAACCTCAACTCCCTCCCCACTAAGTTCCAGTTCTGATGTTCAGAAATCATTCTTACTTTAGCTTAATGGGCTTTAAAAACAAATATATGCTGATAATTGGAGAAAAGTTACTTAAATTGTTGAGCAGTGTCTGGCACGAGCAAACTGAAATCTGAAATGTGTTCCCTGAGCAAGAAGTTCAATCAACTCTCCTCCTTAGTGAGGATTTATTGAATTAATTCCAAAATTATGATGCATAACCTAATCAAAATTTAATTTAAATTTCCTCCAAGGTAAAGTAATAATATTGCAGTGCTTGATTAATGAATTTGACTGTATTTTAATCTAGGAAATTCCTAATTGTCCTTAATGTTAACGTAAGTATCAATTAGGAATTAAAAAAATGAGGAATCAATCTGTTGGCTAGATTTCTTGAAATACAACTGCAATTACAATTAAATAATATTGCTGTCATCAGTAACTGAACATATTTTAACAGCCCCACCAAAATATCTTCAGTAATCAGAAAATTTAGGTTTATTCAAACCTACAGCACTGTAGAAACAAGGAGCCATGTGTTCCTGCATGTCTATGTGCCAGCATCATACATAACAGCTTCACACAAACCCTGCTTGTTTTAATGATACAGAAACATTTTCCCCAAATGAAACATCAGAAAATGCCTGGCTGCAGAACAGTTGCATCCTCCATTCTATTTTGGAAAATGTAAATAAGGTACATAAGTATATATAATATCTGGTGAAATATCACACACCTGGTCACAGTTTCTCAATAAACTTCTCCAAGTGTTTTGGATATAAACCCAAAACCACATCATTAAAAAGGTCTTTGCTCACTGGAATCAGAAGTCTATGACATATTTAACAATTTAACAATTCACAAGGACCCCTTCTAAAACCAGTGAATAATGAAATTGAACATACTTTTATAGCCCACCTCTAACCTCTTTTAAACAACAAATTGACATCAGCTCTTAAACATTAAGTTCTAATGTCATAAATAGCAAGATACCACAGTTTTCAATGCCCTACAAAAGAACTTCCTTCAAAACAGGTATGCTGCTGTTTCATAAAAATAGAAAGAGACCCTAAAGCCACACAATATTGAAGGATATATTTAGTACTTGCTGGAAGAATCCTAACAGCTATTTTCCTGTATCAATATAGCTGGCACTCAATTCTTTACTGTTTTTCCTCAATTTTCCTCTCTGCTACATAAAACACAACTATTTTTAGCGGTTGTCAGATTTGAGGGCTACAAATCTCTGTAGTTATTGCACCCTCCTCTTCTTGCATATAATCTCTCAATTAAAACAAATGTCTCCCCAAAGAACTTCGAAGAAGAGGCTGAATTAACAAGCCATTTAAATGAAACAGAAGCAAGCCAATCCCTTATGAATACAGAGTCTGCAATTAGCCAAAACGCTCCATTTTGCCGTTCACAACAAGGCCAATGTGCAATAAAAATTAAACATTGATGCAGGCAGGGCATTCCCATGGGGCTCACATATATTAAACCATTACCACTCAACAGTTGCTTTATGTCCAAGAAACTGGGGCACAGCTTGAGACTGGCTGGCTGCCTGTTTGATAAAGGGGAAAGCTATTGGTAATAAGTATTTTCCTTTATTTTTGTATCCCAAGTGGCATAACCAGGCTCAGGAAGTACTCAGATGTGGCTCCCAGCAGCTCACAGGGGTGTCAGACTGACAGGACTCAGGTTCTGACTGAGCAGAGGAAGGCAACCCATAGGTTCTGCATGGAGTCACAGTTGTGCCTTTGGATCAGCCCACAGTGATAATCCCCAGCACTGGCTTTCCCAAAACCTCTGAGGATGATATTTGTTAAAACCCTATCTGAATTTAGGTCTTAGCTTGATTAGATTGTGTTCAGCAGTCCCCACTGCAGTTATGACCTTTTTAAGGAAAAATGTAGGATTTAGGTGGCCTTGTTATAACTCTGCAGAACAAAATGTATAGAAACTTGAACACAGAATAAAATAGTTTGGAACCATAGTTATTTTTACTTCAATGGGACACAGTCAGGAAAAACAAAGATTGCTTATTAAAATCATATTTGAAGGCACAAATAAGTAACCCACAATCTATCAGCTCCTTCAAATGTCTCAGAAGCTGAGGCACTCAGCATCTCACCTGTGTCAAGCTGAAATACATACTGTTATCAACTTTTCCATCAACCAAAAACCTTGAACATTAGATAGGTAACTAATAAAAATGTTCAGCATGTCAAATACTAAGCCAGTGCTCAAAAAGAAAGGTATTTTTAAAGCCTATACTACAACAGTAACAGCAGTTTAATAGGACTATAAAAGAACCTCCAGCTGCAACTGTAAAAGGACTTGCCACCTTGGAAAAGCTCATTCCAAAATAAATGGGCTGATGTTCTGAAGTTCAGTTTTTATCCAGACACCTTCTATTATTTCAACCTTTTACAATTTGTCTTGCTCTGTCCTCACAAGGTCATCCTGACATTCACTTCTCAGTTGAATCCAGCTTTCCATCAAGAGAGTGTGAGGATCAAAGAGAAAATAAATGCACATTGCCACAGGATGGCTTTAATTCTCATAAACTCCACAAATCCTTGGCTGGTTCACGCTCACCTTTCGCAGGAGGAAGCAAATCCGCTCAATATTCCTCAGCCTCTCCCTCTGTCAAGAGAAAGTGGGGGAAAGGCAGGAGATTAGCTGGTGTCACAAATGAAGACAATATATCACAATTACAAGGGGTCAATGTTTTAATTAATGGCTGCAGTGAAGCAGCATATGTTATTAATCTGGATTGACAGCACTCACTTCTTACCCACTGCTTGCAAACCCAATGATTTTCCCATTTCTAAGTCCCAGTAAGTTATTTCTCATTTGTTACTGTGTGTGACAATATCAGCTGGGGATTCAAGCCTGTGTTAGCCTTCAGCAACTCTTCTAAGTCATCATTTGTGGTTCTATCCAACTGTGCCAGTTGATAGCACAGAGACCTGGTCTTGCATTTTCAGGCACCCAACCTCTAGCTTCAAGAAAAACCTGGGTGGGAAAAACAATGAAGTTTGCATGGCAGCTCATCCTCTGTCACTAAGATGGTGCCTGAACATGTGATACTAGAATTTAACACATTTGTTACTGTCATATTTTCTGAAAAATCCCTTCACCTGGGATTTTCCTCCTCGGAAGCTGAGAAGCTTCAGAGAAAAAGGAAAACAATTTTATCTGATTTGCTTCTCTTGTGTTTTCCTCCTTTGGAATGTGTTTGGAGATTGTTTACCCACAGGTGGTTTTTTCATTGGTTTCATGTGAATTGTTTTGACTCAGTGGCCAACCAGTGCCAAGCTGTGTTGGGACTCTCTCCAGAGTCACGAGTTTTCATTATTATCTCTTTAGCATTCTGTAAGTATCCTTTCTGTATTCTTTAGTATAGTTTAGTATTCTTTAATATAACATAGTATCACAAAATAATTAATTAGCCTTCTGAGCACATGGAGTTAGATTCATCAGTCCTTCCTTCATCGGGGCACCTCACTCACAACACAATACACACTAGTGAAAAATATCTGAAATGGCCTGGAAATGCCATTTTAAACAACAGATGCATTCAGAAATACTGAGAATCACTGTAATTAAGCATTGTGACTCAAAAGATGTTCTAAAAACTCAGCTCAGAGAAAGAAGACAAATCAAAGCCAGGCTTTCTTTTCAATGGCTCATAATGAGAAGCTCACCAGCAAAACCAAATTTCACTGCATAGCCCCTTGACTGGAGTTACTGTGAAAGATTCTACTTAATGTTAGTTACTCTGCAAAAGGCAGAGTGGGTTTGCTGTCCTCAGAAGACTACCTGGTATTTTCATTTAGATATGGCAAAATATTCCAAACAATGAATGTTTTTTAACAGGTAATGTACTATAACAATGTGAGAAGCCAACTCCCCCTAAGCCTTTTGCTTTTCAAATGTTTTCAATCTCAAGGTTGTGGCAAATTTAATTCTAGTCTCCAAATATATAGATTTTTTCTCTTTTCTGTCCCCAAGTTTTAGCCATTGAGAGCCACAGAGGCAGTGGCAACTTCATAGGCCCCAGAAAAATACTCTTTTTGGAGTAAAATGAAAAATGCCTCTTTTTGGAGTCTTGTAATTTTTTTTTTTTATTGTGGAGACCAATTCAATTACCATTTTAAAACAAAATGAGATTATCTCCATAGAGCATCTCAACTTTTAGGAAGTGAACAATTTACTAGAATTTGGTGCATATAAATTCAGTGTGTAGTTCTCAGATAGGAAGTAAAAACAGATAAAGTGGATTGAAAATCAGATTACAATGCCACTGATGTCCTCTATAGGATTTCTTCATATAATTTCCTTCTTTTCTTCTCATTCTTTGCTTATGTGTTAGTGAACAGTAAAAAAAATACAAAATTCTAGGATTATAAAGTTTATGCTAAAAATCATTAGTGGTCTAAGCAATACATGTCCTCAGCTGAGTTATGAAACAAGGTTAAACGGCAAAGTAGTGGCTACTGCACCTGCTTATCAGTTATAGGCAATTCAACAACCTGATACTCTGCAGAGATCAAATTCAGCACCTGATAGAATCATTGTCATTCCCAGTGAGGTGATGGGGAGCCAAGCTCTGCTCTCAGCTCTGGTGGTACAAACTGGCACGTGCAGCTTAGTCAGCTACATCACCCCAGATTACAGCTTTAATTAACAGAGGAATTTGGATATGCTTAAATCTTGGCTGCCTTTCTGGTTCATTAGTTAAAACTGAGTTTACAATCCAAGGCACTTAATGCTCTCCTATAGCAGATGCAGCAGAAAATGATATTTACTCCTAAAGCACACGAGAGTTCAGAGGGCTGCCAGGGGACAGAGAGGTCCAGGCACACAGCTCTTAACAAATTCTTTCAAGTTTTTAACTCATTGATACAGGCAGTAGGGGAGAAAGTGGTCATCCCATGCTCAAACACAGAGAAAGCAAAGTGTTTCAAAAAGGAAAACTTGTGCCACAAAACGAAAAGGTGAGAAAGAAAACATTAGCATCACACGACATTCTTCAGCTTTTGAATTTCCAAATTACTTTCCTGCCTCCTTCAGCAAAGAGGAAAGCCATTAACATAAAAACCACCATCTGGCTTCCTCAGACTGGCCCAATAAATCAATTTTCCAAACCACAGCTGACTTCACAAGAGACTCCCAGTTCATTTCCACACTCATCCTTCTCCAAGAGCTCGGTGCTCCCTGTTTCTGGAGCGGCCCCAGCCCCCGGCCGTACTCACTGCATGGGCTGGGTTGCACTGGTCGATGGGGCTCTTGAAGTCTGTCCGAAGCTCATCGAAGGCAATTATCTGAAAAACAATTTTTTCAAGTCCTGTAATGAATGCTCCTTTAAACACTTGTTTTTCTTAAAGGACTAATCAAATGCATTGCCTGCCTTCCTCACTTTCCAGGGAAAGTATGGGAAAATAGTTTCCCTGACACACTCCCTTCAGAAGTAAGTAGTAAAAACAAAACATGGGATACTCCTACGTATAACACCTAGAACTCATTAATCTGTCACTCTGCAAAATCATATCTAAAGCCTTTTCAGTGCTGCTACTTTCCATATTTCTTCCTTCAAATCAGCAAGATTTCTTTTTTCAGATTTCCACATGACAGAAAACTACTTCACAAATGAATACATCTCCATATTTGATGGAAAAAGTCATTAGCTGCCTAAAACACAGAGATGCATCTGATATAATGTTCCAGGTTTAGTACATAAACAGCCTGTTTTTATTAGTTGTTAAATCTACCTCAGATATTAATTCTGAATTAGTAGCAGTTTCACCATTAAGCTGCTATTCATTAACAAGCACACTCCTCAAAAGACAAAGCACTCTAGAGCAAACATGCCCTTCCTAGATTCTGGTAGGTTTTAAAACTTTACTTCACACCTCATTAATGGAGAGATGCCTTTTGCTCAGGTCCTTTGGTTTCCTCCATTAACAGATGGATTGAGACATCCTGGTAAGCACTGGTTCTTTTAAAGTACAGCAGACAATTGTCTATAAAAATAATAGTGTTTGATAGCATTTTCTTGGAAGATCTTGAGTTAGACCTATTGAAGAGCTAGCATTTTCTTGGAAGACTCTTTTCTAGGAAAGAAAACAGCTGTAATAATCCTCAGCACACTTCATTCAAAGATCTCAAAGCACATCCTTAACTTTGTGTTTGCATTCTAGTAATACCTTTTCTGCTGCTTTTGTCTTGCTTCACCCAAGGAAGGAAAGCTCCCTGACAGGCACCACATAAAGAGATGTTAAAAGAGTGATTCCTTTTCAGACACTCAACAGCCTAAAGTGTCTGTTCTTAATAAAAGATGATGGAAGTACAAGGCAGCAGGTCTGGTAATTAGCAGATGAGTGCAACAGCCATTCCTTGATGTGTAACAGCGTGCCTGCAGCCTGGCTGCTCAGAAAGCAACAAACTGGCTGTCAGCACAGACCTGCTGCACAGCCAAAACACATTCATTTAACAGAGATGCAAGGCAGGAGAAGAAAACCTGAAAATGGCGTGTTCTTGAAGCACAATAATATGGTGAAAGGCTCGAGAATAAAACCCAGAGCTACAATCCATGAATTTCAGCACCACTCCACATCCTGCTCTAATGCTGCATTCATCCCACTGAAACACATTTAAAAATCCAAAGTGTGGCATTTTACAAGAGCGCTCCACAGAATTCAATTTATTCAACTATGACAAGTCAAAGTGGCAGAATAAACCACAGAGGGAACTATAAAATGCGATTACAAGTGAAGCATTTCTCCCTATGGATGCAGTATCTTTCCAAGTTAGGAATTAGATCTGCAATGGTAAAGAACAACTGAGAGAAGCTGTGAGGGGTTTTGCAGTACATTTGTGAAGAATAAGGCTCATGACACCTCTGTATTTAATATTTCTTGGACAGGTCTTCATGTCCTCCAGCTGGAGCAACTGCTAAGAGGGTTACACGTGAACAGGTGAGTCAGAAACAATAGAAATCTGTTGGATGTCAGCATCAGCACTGACAGAAAGGGGGAAGGATGGAAAAGAGGTCAGCCTCAAATACACTGCACATTTATGTTTACTTATATTTTCTTTTTTCCTCCTTTTTTTTTTTTTTAACTTCATCAACTGTCGCAGACATGCTTTATGAAAAATCCTTTCCTTAGGATTTTTCCTCCTGAGAAGCTGAGAGGGCTCAGGAACAAAATGCAAACAATGATTATCTGCCACTGTGGAATGCAACAGGTAGATCTTTGTTTAGCCCATGTTAGTTATTTTTAATTAATGCTCAATCACAGTCAGCGGTCTAGGACTGTCTGTCCAAGACACAAGCTTTTGTTATCATTCCTTATTATTCTATTCTTAGCTGGCCTTCTGATGAAATCCTTTCTTCTATTCTTTTAGTACAGTTGTAATGTAATATATATCATAAAATAATAAATCAAGCCTTCTAAAACATAAAGTCAGATCCTCATCTCTTCCCTCAACCTGAGACCCCTGTGAACACCGTCACAACCAACATTCCCAGCTCTGTAGCCAAACCCCACTCTTTATTTGCTGGCACATAATTAATGTTCTGCTTGCATTATATGCAAGTACACATAAAACACATCTGACAGGTATTTTAGCACATGGTTTTCACAGAACCAGTAAGAGTAAATGCAATAGTCTCACAGACAAACCTTTGGAGATGAGCCTGCAAGTTATGACAATGTTAAGAGACATTCCTGCTACACCTGAAAGAGACTAAATTCTGGTTTCAAGCACATATGACTGGAGGAAAGTTTCTTCAATGAAAGTTTCAGTGTCTCTCTGGAAGGAGGTTGACAAAAATAAATCCTCCTCAATTTATTTTTTAAGAAGTTCCATAATATTTTTATATTTTGTTAAATCTCCAGAAATAGAAGTCTAGTGATGACACGAAAATACCTATTTTAATTTATGAAAAAGCACATTCCTGTTTCCTATTTCTCAGTTACAGTGAAAAATGATAAAGCATAGGCAGGTTCAGAATTAGAGGAATATAAAGAAACTCCCAAAGCATTTTGGGAGCATGGTTTTCTTCTGTTTTGTTGTTGGGAGTGGGGTGTGCTGGGGATTTTTCATTGCTTTTAGATCTAACAATGTGGTTTGTCCTAAATCTAAAACCACAACTGAGTATAACTGTATTTTTTTAAGATTAGCAGTTGCTCACAGTACACTGAGTAATTGTGCAACAAATTATATTATATTACTGAAAATACAGCTGGGCTGCAGCAGAGTTTGCATAATTAATTAGGAAACATCTTCCTCTTTCAATTATAACTCTCATTCTGTGGCAGTTTAATGGCCTGGGGCGTTGAGTGGCTGGAGCTGCCATTTTCCCATGTAAACCCCAAATAACCAAGAACTTGTCTCCATGAAGCATTCACAGTGCTCCCAGGGGAGCTGCAGTGCTCTGACCACAGCCAGAGGAACAACCTTGTGCCTGCTCCCTTTTGAGCTGGATGCAGCTCATCCTGTGTCACTGCCACATTCTCTGAAAAATCCCTTTGCCCAGGGTTTTGCTGCTGGGAAGCTGAGAAGCCTCAGAGAAAAGGAAAACAGTAATTATCTGATTTGCTTCTCCTGTGTTTTGCTGCTTTGGAATGTGTTTGGAGATTCTTTACCAACAGGTGATTGTTTCATTGGTTTCATGTGAATTGTTTTGACTCTTTGGCCAATCAGGGTCAAGCTGTGTCAGGACTCTGGAAAGAGTCATGAGTTTCCATTATTATCTTTTTAGCATTCTGTAAGTATCTTTTCTGTATTCTTTAGTATTCTTTAATATAATAGAGTATCATAAAATAATAAATTAGCCTTCTGAGAACATGGAGATTCCTTCATCATTCCTTCCTGCCACAGGGCACCCCACAAATCCAATAATCCTGATTCCCACCCATTGCCTGAGCAGAGCTGCTGAGTGCTCTGGGACAGCACCTGGACACTCTCAGGGGCTGTTTCACCTCAGGACCTGCCACACTCACAGCATCCTGAGCTCAGCAGCTCATCTCATCTCACCCTGAGATAATGAAATAGATCCCAGGCAGGGCACTCCATAAGAAATTACATTGTTTCACCCCTGTAAATGAATGTATTTTATAAAGCATCCATTATCTTTCAGCTATCCAATGTAATTTGATGGAGGGTGGCAATCAAGACTACAAATCATGCACCTGCATGGACATCAGCAACCCAGTCTCTGCAAAGGGCACACAATAAACACACTGCTCCAAAGAAAAATGACCAGCCCCTGGTCACAAAGCTGAACAGAATTTGGAAACATATTCCCAAATGGAAACATGAAAACTAGAGACTGGTTCTCACAAAATGGAGAGATTTATATCTATTAGTAAACATTAATGTTGTACACAGTTTCATAGACAGAGAATAAGGACCATCTGACATTTATTTAGGAACTTAAAGGAAAAAAAAAAAACAAAACACCAAGTTATCTGTTGACTTGCAAAGCCCTGTGAGGAAAAGAAAGAGTGCATCAAGTTTAGCAATATTTTTTATAATTACTGCAGAAACAGGCCAGGGATTGAATGGACAATGGATATTGCATTACCTTCTGTCTTGGGGAATTTTCCCTGTGAATCCACACTACAAATCACTGCAGGAAGTTTGTTCTGCCTCTGCCCTAGCCATGTTTTTCCTGGTGAGAGAAGTGTGTTTTCCACCTAATAAAATTGAAGTTCTATAAAAATACTGCTTGCAGTCTCTGGTGATTCACACCATCTGCAAGTCTCCAAACTCCCAGTACAAGCCAGCAAGGAGTTTGCCCCAGTTTATACACATAGTGCATCAATGAGATCGTGATGACAATACAGGTTTCAATTGCAAGTATATTTATAAAATTTGTTTTAATTGCCTGCACTCTCTCAGCTTATCAGAGAGACCATACCTGTTTTGAATAAGGAAGTATTCACACAAGACCAAACATGAATTTTGCTTTCTTTTTATGCTTATGTACCCACCAAAATGAAAATTTCACTTGAGGTTAGAAATTAGCTATGACATCTCATTTTTAGGGAAGATACTTTTTTTTTTTAATCACCGAGCTCTTACAGAAACATATTTTAATTGAGAATGTGGTGGTTTAGGGTGGCAGTGAAGTTGGTGTAGGTGTGAATGCAGTGACAGCAAAGAAGTTGGATATTATTGCCTACTGGCATCACAGGAAAGTTAAGATAAAACAGAACTTGATGACAAGCACACCAACCACAGAACAGAACAGTAACACCTAACATATGCTTCCTTGCCACCACCCTGTCAATGCACCACCATCCCATATTGAAGGAACTGTCTTTAATGGTTCTTTCAGACAATTTGTCTCCCCTGCACTCTCCCAGGCAGCTTTCACAGCACCCAGGCTGACTGCAGGTCAGCACTTGGACAGAAGGGGGGCAGGATTAGGAGCTCCTCAACTTCATGGCTGCCCAGCAAAGGATGCAGAGAGATATTAACTGTGTTGGCAAAATGTGTTTGAATCATGAGGAAATTGGCTGAGGTACTTGGCTGGATTTTGTTGGGCAGAAGCAGCGACTGAAAGAATGTCAGTCAGGTAAGAGCCAGTTAGGGAGAAATGAAAAAGGACCTGGAAGGGAAGGGAAATCACTGCCTGGATGGGAGGGAGCCCATAAAGAGCTACAGAGAACAGGGACAACAGCAAAATGACAGATTGAGAGAATGTTTTTTTGCTACCCAATTCTTATCATGATATGAAATGAACCTGAACAAGAAATTTATCTATGAGTTGTTCTTCATCCCTCTTTGTTCTCTGGTTGAATTGATCCGCCTAATGTTACCAAGCATGAAAGATATTTCAAAATTGTATGAATGGAGGGGTGTTGCAGACATCTTTTATGGAAAATCCTTTCCTCAGGATTTCTCCTCTTGAAAAGCTGAGAGGCCTCAGGAACAAAATGTAAACATTGATTATCTGCTGCTGTGGAATGCAACAGGTGCATCTGGGATTGGCCCATGTTGGATTTTTCTAATTAATGGCCAATTACAGCCCAGCTGGCTCGGACAGAGAGTCTGAAACCGCCTTTGTTATCATTCTTTCCTATTCTATTCTTAGCTGGCCTTCTGATGAAATCCTTTCTTCTATTCTTTTAGTATAGTTTTAATGTAATATATATGATAAATAATAAATCAAGCCTTCTGAAACATGGAGTCAGATCCATCCTAAGACTCCTATGAACACCGTCACAGAGGGGTGACCTGCCCCAAATTACGGTGAATTTTATGCTTTTTATCATGTTGTATTTCCTGTCTATATCTACTTGTTAAGCATCTCCTATTAAAAAAGGAAAGAAGTCTCCAGTCTTGGTTTTCATCATACCTCTCTATGCCACACAGTAGCTTCCCAGACCAGTGGATCTGACGTGCTGGTGTTGATGAGAACCTCAGCAACAGAGCCAAATCAAGGGCAAAGAAAAAAGTGAGATGGAAAGTATTCTTTTCTTCTCTTCTCTTTCATTTTCTGAGTAATTAATTCACCACATATTAATAAAAGTAAACAATACTAATTAACAATGTTTTGCAGTTATAGATCTACCTCCAAGGCAATGAAGGTCTTAACAAAGGAAAATATAATTTCCATTTTTTATACAAGGGGAAAAATGAAGCTCAAAGAAATTAAATTATTTACAGAATCAGTGGCAGAAGAACCAAAGCCTCTGGATTGTTGCACCATACAAAGTTTAAGGGAAAGAGAGAATACTGTCAGTACACTAATAACATGAGAAGTGAAACCATGCCCTTCTGCCTGATTATTGTGCTGTTGTTCATCTCTAGAGCAGAACACTGCTTTAAGCAGAGCCTTTTTGGATTAAGGTTGCAAATGGTTTTAAGTCACTCAAGGGTAGAAAATTGTTCTATTTGTCAGATTTCACACTAACAACTGTATGGCATTTCCTTGCTCTACTTAGCTTGAATTTCACATGCTGCCACCACCAAACAACCCTCCACACAGAAATCCAAACTGTGGCTCTATCCAGGGCTGCACAAACACCTGAGCACTCAGTCTATATCCCTTTCCTCAAGTTCTTTTTCTGTAAAAGATGTTGCATTTAGGACAACATGATTTAAACTTTTTAGGCTCTAACTGGAAGCTTAAGCTAATTAAAGTAATGAAAATCTTAGTGTAATTTCTCCAGTATTTAAGCCAGATCATAAAGCTTTTCCAATAGAAAGTCCAGCATGCAAATATAAAAATGCATAATCTTCATTCTGTAAACATGACTCAAAATTATTTCCTACCTACCAGTGGAAATACAGAAGTATAATTGTAAATACTGATGAAAATCCATAGAGGAAGGCACTTTTGCTGAGAGCATGTGTGCACAAACATGCCAGCCTGCACTGCTATATTTACACCTCTGTTTTTCCCTGCATAGATAAAAACTATGCAGGTGAAAAAGTAGCAAAATAAAAAACAACCCAACTCTATACAGATGGACAAAAGCAATATTACTGCATCAGCTACACAAAATCAGATCTCCAAGCCGGCAGTGAGGTGCAGGGGAAACCACTAAGAATTAAGAATAACTGTTTGACAGTCACCCAAAGCAGTCCAAACCTATTGGCACAAGCACGAAAAACTCCATCCACATTGGGAAAAAATACAGAAATTTATCTTCAGGAATACAACCACACTGTACCAAGCTTTGAGTACCAAGCTTTGATTGGAATGTTACTGTGTCCATGGTACCAGTTATTATTGCAACACTGCAGATCACAGTTTGGAAAAGCAACCTGATTCCTGAATGTAAAGAACTCATGTTATTAATTTTGGCAAAACCACTAAAAACCCTCAGCAACTGCAAAATTCTGTTGTGCACACAGTGTTTCCAGAAGGATGATTTGACAAGCATCTATTGACAGATTCCTACAACTCGTATAAAATGAGCTTTTAAAAATAATTTCATTTAACTGTAAGGTGAAACAGTTTTTACGGGCTAACAACAGGACTCTGGTCACAGATTTCACTCACTCACCACAGATACTGAAATATCTTCCCCAGTCATCCTGAAAGTGAGATGTCAACCCCCTCCTGCAGCAGAGACAAATGTCCCCCTGATTCACCACAGACAGAGATGACCTGGGCTTTTATCACAACTTTATACCCACTCGCTGTCTTCCAGTCTACAGCAGCTGAAATGCAGCCAGACAAAATTCAGCTGTGCACATATAAAGTGCATTTTGTTAAGAGAAGGAAGACAAGCAGCAAGCTGTGCAGGAGGGATGATGCTAATATAGCTGTACAGAGCCTGCTTCTAAATAGGTTAATAGTTTTGCTCCCTGCAGCTAGAACACATTTCCAAACAGACCTCAAGCAGAGGAGGAATTTTTAAGGTGTGTCCAGACTGCCATCCTTCTTTCCCTCTCAAAGGATTTCATCATTTTGTTGTCACAATTCTTCTTTTTCCCCTTTTTTTTTTTTTTTTTACCTTACTTTACTGCATTCACTACAGGGAACCAGTTCAGAAAGCAGCAGTGTTCTGTGAATCAAACACACTCCACAACTCACCCCTCAGTGGGACACAAACATTTGCTACCAGTAAGAAGGCAAAAAACCCCACATTTTCAATTAGCACCTAAACTGGTGAATACACCACATTGTTCCGAACAGAAGGGAAGCTTTCTTGGACACAGAGATGCAATACTTCCATTTAATTACATTCAGTGTGGTAGAAATTATTCTTCTACCTCAGTTGGCTGAAGACTCCATGGGTCAGTGGTGAGTTAATGTCAGGGTCTGAACCAAAGGCAGCAGGTATGGTTGGCATTCCCAAGCTCTTGCATGTGTGCTCTTCTCTTTTTTCCAATAAAATCTTACAGAGCCTTTGACAGTGTTTCCCACCAGCCCCAAAGGCACAATATCTGTGCATCATTGTAGGCTGGGGGAAATACAGGTGGAATCTCTGCAGCAATAGGGAACAGAGTCTCCCACACTCCTTGTGCTTTTGACACAAGCATGCTGCCAATATTCTCTTCATGCATATGGTCTCCTCCTCCTACATGCACTGGGGTACTTAATGTGGATTCCTTATAAAACAAACAGGTTTTTCAATTTAGATAACAAGATCAAAACCTTTTAAACATTTCAGTTTCTAACTGCTTCTGATCTCTTCAGTCCAGCACCAAAACCCCAAGATCAGTTTTTCACAGAGCACCAGTGACATCAAACTGACATGTCATTACTGGGAACGCTGTCACTTCTTAGTTAGGTATTAACCTGATGTGATGGTCAGGACTTGAAAAGCAAACAACCTGCTACAAGAGGGATTCCCAGCCACAGCCACACATTCAGCAAACCAAGAAAAGGTGTCACAGCATCACAGAATGGGTCAGGTTGAAAGGGACCACAGTGGGTCCAACCTCTCTGCTCAAGCAGGGTCATCCCAGAGCACACAGAAGAGGATTGTGTCCATGGCCCTGGAATATCTCCAGCGAGGGACACTCCACACCTCCTCTGGCCATTCTGTTCCAGTGCTTGGTCACTGCACAGGAAAGTTCTTCCTCACAGTCTGGCTGAACCTCCTGTGCATCAGTTTCTGCCCATTGCCACTTATCCTGTTGACTGGCACCACTGAGAAGAGCCAGGCTCTGTCCTCTTGGCACCCTCCCTCAGACACTGACAGACCTTTGACGAGGTCCCCAATGTGTTGTCCCTTCTTGAGGCTGAACAGGCCCAGCTCCCTCAGCCTTCCCTCAGAAGGGAGATGCTCCAGTGCCTTGATCAAAGCAAAGGTCATCGTAACAAAGTCCTACAGATTCTTGCATCAGCTTTGTCTTCTGTCCTGGAAAGGATGTAAACAAGGACAACATCTGCAGACAAACTCAATGAGCATATGTATAGATTTAGGCCAAAACTTCACTCCTAGTCTTGATGTCTTCAATGGGCCAAGAGGAAATGATGGGAGTTTGGATCTAAGCTTTACAGCTGAGGTGTCAAACTCAGATCTGTGGCTCTGATCCAGGGAATATCTAGTGCAGATGAATTGGTTTGCAGGTCCCCCAAGCAAACAGGGGGAGATGAAAGCAATGTGATTTTCTGTCCATGTCCAGGAGAGGCTGCAGAACTCTGCTTTCAGCACCAGAGATAGCACTGTTTTGCCCTTGCTTCTCTTTACACTAAACCCCATATCAACTAAAATAACACAGTAAGAAATTAAACAACTCTGATGTCTTTCTCACAGCCCCTATATCACAGATACATCACTACAGATTTGTACATCTGCTACTTGCAGAGGCCAAATTCCTCATTATCCAGTTTTTTTCACACCAAACTGGGGACAGGCTAGACATGGGTTGGTGAAACGCCTGTACAAGAGGCTGGCCAGGTGCACAAGGGAGAAGGAAAGGTGGCCTGGTTACAGTGGACCAATAGCTGGTTTATTCTGTATGGAAGCAAGATAACTGCCTACCTATGGAGGTGAGAGGGTTTATTCTTCTGCCCTTGGTTTTCCTCAAAATTACAGACAATCTCTAATCTATCTCACCTTAAATTCAGTGTGCTCCCATGCAATGTTTCTAGTTATCTTTTAATTCTCACCAGAATTATAGTATATGCAAGGAGAAACACAGAGATGCACTACAGCCACAAAGCTCCATCTTCATAAATTATTCTTAAAGTGAACTGAAGCACTTTTTTCTATTACTTAACAGCTCGAAGCTGATAATCCAAAGCTAGGAATAAACAGACTGTTTCTGCAGAATAAATTCAGGGACAGGGTAGTAAACAGATGGGAAAATGTACCAAAATAGGTACAACTAGAAAAAAATATTTGCCCCAAAGAAGACTGTAAGAGAATGAGATCAAAAAAGATTCTTTCCAGTATCAGTAGATAAAAGTCAGGGGTGAGAGACTGGCCAGCTGGCTGGTGCTGTCTCTAAGCAAGTATCCAATCTTATCACCACAACACAATTTGTTCTTTTCTTGAGCTTCCAAAGACTCCTACACATTGCTACAAGTTATTATTTTGATATTTTAAAGTTCTGTTATGCTGATACATGCTTGGGAGAAGCATTACCTTCCTTTTCCCCACACACTCCTTAGTTTTCCTTTCATTGCTGCTGATACTTTTCCCCCCTCTCCCATGTTCTCCATTCCTGAGAGCAGCAATTTATGCACATTCACCAAAACCCAGGAGTCACATAAAGGAATCTGGGTTCTGTCACTAAAAAATCTGTTCAAGCATGTCACACATTACACCATACCCACACAGAAGACTCATAACATGGGCTTTCCAAAAACATCCACCACCTGAATTAACCACACCTTCTGGCTTCAGTCAGCCTCTTCTGCCCAAATAATTGCCTCCCAAATGAGAACGAAAACACAGAAATCTTCCCTATTGTTAGTCCCCTTGCTCATACAAGGATTTTCTTCCTCTCATTTCCTCTTTCCTTCACATCTTTCTCCCTGAAGTCCTCCCTCCCACAGTTCCATTTTCCCCCTTCCCACGTCATTTTTATTCCCTGTTACCCACTCAGCAGTGGGGTTCTACTAAAGCTGTCTCAGAAAGAAGCCCGTGGGAGGCAGGAATTCTGCTGGATCTGTGCTTCCCGACTTTCAGGGGCACAGCAGGAGCCCAGCTGGACCAGGAAGAGGCAGGACAATGGAACGGGGGCTCTTCTAAATGCAGGCAGCACCAGGCAGGGATGACCACATTAAAGACCTTCCCAAGTTTTCTTTCTTGGCCAAAAAGAGGCCAGGCAGAACTTGGAGGAAATAACTCCAAGGCCAAGACACACACACAGACGTGTGTGAAATGGCTTTCAGCCACACAGCTGTGTTCGCAGGGCTGAAGCAAGGGCAAGCAATAAAGCAGCACTGGAGCTGTGGTTGCAGAAAAGAGGCAAGGGGAAGGGACACAACAACATGTAAAAGTGATCTAAAACTGAGATTAAAAGAACAACACCCAAAAACATCCTCATCTGTTCAGCCATGTTCTCATAAAACTCCTTAGTTTAATTACAGGAGCATGATTAAGGATAAATATACATTTCAGCATAGCTCCAAACAGGCCTGTCACTTGGATGATCAGCAAATCAATTTTCTAAAGGATCTGCTAATAGTGTTTATATAATACTGAGGGAAGAACAACTCTGAAGCACATGCAATCAAATTGATTTCAGGGGAGCCTTCATTATGTTTGCTTATAAATGCCCATTCTGTGAATGTATGAAGAAGTTTCTAGTTAGATGCTGATACAATGTGAACTATTTAGCCCAAACTCATAGCGTGATAAAATAATAATGCAACAGAAGATTGACTAAACAATTACACACTTGAAACCGTGACTCACACACAGCGTGAAGATGGTTGGCATTTAAATGCATTTAAAAAATCAAATGTCATTCTATTAAAAAAATGGTGCTTGTATCAACAATGCCTGGCACTTGCACACTATCTGGTATGAGATAATTGCAAGGGCTATAAGTTGCTAATTATTTCCATTTTACTGTCAGTTTCCTTAATTCTTTAAGCTTTGGTTTCTCCAGCAATGTGCTTAGACTTCTGGATGTATTTTAAAAAACCCAACCTATATTTGACAACTAGAATATGACATGACCTGCAAAAGCATAGAAATACAAAAGGACGCAAGACCAACTCAGATTTTTCATGACCTGTTACATTGGTGAGCCATGCACAATGGGAGAACTCAGTGATGGCACTACCTCTTCATCTCCCCTCTGTTCTGCTTCATGTGCTCACATTATCAAAACTGGAGCCACAAGTTCAGCACTCCTGCAGTATCTTGCTGAGAAAACCTACTTCCATTGTCAATGTTTTGTGATTTTAATGTAACTTTCCACAATGACAATCCTAAAATAAATCCTTGCTTTATAGCAATACCTTTTCAATGGGAAGCTGAGAAAAACGTAAAGACTTTTGTCCTTCCTTCACAAAGTGCACTGACGGCTCTCTGAATTTAAACCTACCCTCTGTTCAAAGCCATTCCCTCTTGTTCAGTTCCTTGTAAGAAGTCCCTCTCCAGCTCTCTTGTAGGCCCCATTCCAGTACTGGAGGGTGCTGGTCTCCCTGGAGCCTTCTCTTCTCCAGGCTGAACAATTCCAATTCTTTCAGCCTTCTCAGGTTGCTCCAAATCATTTACCATCTTCGTGGAACTACTCTGGACACACTCCAACAGCCATGTTCTTATTATGCTAGGGATTCCAGAGCTGGGCACAGCACTCCAGGTGGGATGTCAGGAGAGCAGAGTGGAGGGGGAGAATCCCCTCCCTTGACCTGCTGGTCACACCTCCTTTGATGCAGCCCAGGACACGTCTGGCTTTCTGGGCTGTGAGCACACATTGTCAGGTCATGCTGAGCTTCTCACCAACTAACACCCCCCCAGTCCTGCTCGGGGCTGCTCTCCATCCATTCTCCACCTGGGCTGTGTTTGTGCTTGGGTTGCACCTGACCCAGGAGCAGGATCTGGTCCTTAGCCTTGTTGAATGTCACAAGGCTCACACAGGCCCACCTCTGCCACCCTGTTCTTCTAAGTCTTCTGATGTTTACATTTTTGTAATGGAGTTTCTCACACACTTTCATGTAAATAATGATTGTTTTGCATTCCCTTCTGGAGGAGGAGAGAATTGATGAACTGTTAGTATGACCAGTGTGGCTGGAGAAGTGGCAATTTCATCCTCCAATCCATGGTCACTTTCAGAATTCTGTAAATATGGAGGTCCAGAAATGGCCTTTTTTTTGCCTTGGACATCTCAGCGTGCGAGTGTCGTTCATTTTGTGTTGTATTGTGACACACCTCTCCAGCTGTCAAGGTCCCTCTGGATGGCATCCCTTCCCTCCCAGGTGTTGACCGCACCCCATGGCCTGGTGTCCTTAAACCCACCAAGGGTGACCTTGGTCCCACTTTTTATGTCACCAGAGAGATTTGACAATTCTGGTGGTTCCAATTCCCACCCCCAAGAAGCACCACTTGTCACTGGTCTCAACAATCGAGCTGCTGACCACAACCCTGAGAGTGTAACTGTCCAGCTGATTCCTATTCCACTGAGTTATCCATCTGTCCAATCCATGTGTCTCCAGTTTAGAGGCAAGGATGTCACTCAGGACAGTGTCAAATGCTTTGCACAAGTCCAGGCAGATGACTCCTCCTCCCTCATCCATCAACACAGTAACCCTGTTGTAAAAGGTCAAATTTCTCAGTGTGATTTGCCCTTAGTGAGGATGTGTTGCCTGTCACCAACCATTTCTTTCTTTTCCTTAGCATGGCATCTAGGAGGATTTTCTCCATGATCTTGCATTCAGTTTCCTGGAGTGGGTTCCACAGAAGTTAGCACAAAACTTTTTTCAGGAGAATGCACCATAAGGACAACGTAAAAGTCAGAAGCTGCACCACAGAAATTCCAGCCACGTGTAAGAAAACAATGTTCACAGTGCAATGAATAAGGTATTGGAACAAGTTCTCAAACTTGCAGAATCACAGAGTGGATCAGTTTGGAAGGGACCACAGTAGGTTTCCTGGTCCAACCTCCTGCTCAAGCAAGGTCATCCCAGAGCATACGGCACAGGATTGCGTGCACATGGCTCTGGAATATCTCCAGTGAGGGACACTCCACAGCTTCTCTGGGCAATCTGTCCCAGTGCTCAGCTGCAAGTACCGAATTTCTCCTTCAACTTCCTATGCATCAGCTTCTGCCCATTGCCTCTTGTCCTGTTGCTTGGCACCACTCCAGAAGAGCCTGTCCTCTTCACACCCTTCCTTCAGATACTGACATGGATGAGGTTCACTCTCAAGGCAGAACAGGCCCAGCTCCCTCAGCCTTTCCTCAGAAGGAAGAGCTCCAGTCCCTTGATCACCTTTGCACCCTCCACTGGACCTGCTCCAGCAGCTCCATGTCTCTCTTGTACTGAGGAGCCCAGAACTGGACACAGCTCCCCAGATGTGCCTCACCAGGGCTGAGCAGAGGGGCAGGATCATGGACCTTGACCTGCTGGCAACAGTTTTCCTAATGCATCCCTGGATACCATTTATCTTCTTGGCCACAAGGACAAACTGCTGTCTCAGGGACAGCTTGCTGTCCAACCAGACTCCCAAGTCCATCTCCACAGAGCTGCTCTCCAGCAGGTTGTTCCCCAGCCTGCACAGGTGCCTGGGGTTATTCCAACACAGGTGCAGGACCCTGAATTTGCCCTTGCTGAACTCCAGGCAGTTCTTCTCTGCCCATCTCTCCATCCTGCCGAGGTCCTTCTGAAGTCTGCAGAGCCCTCTGGGGTATCAGCCTCTCCTCCCAGCCTGGTGCCACCAGTGAACTTGCTGAGGACACATCTGCCCCTTCATCCAAGTCATGGATGGGTAACTAAACAACACTGGGCTCAGTACCAACCCTTAGGGGACACCACTCTCCTGATCCACAGGTAACAGCCCTCTGAGCTCTGCCATTCAGCCAGCTCCACATCCACCCCACTGTCCACTCACCCTCTCCACACTTGCTGAGTTTGCCTGCGAGGATGTTGTGAGAGACAGTGAGGAAAGCCTTGCTGAAGTTGAGGTGGACAATATCCACGGCTCTCCCCTCATCCATCCAGGCTGTGTTTCATCTCTCCACCCATGGAGAGTTCATAAATGGTCTGGACAGGACCTTCAGCAGCCTGGCTAACTTGGAAATTAGGCCTGCCTTGAAGAAGAGATTTGACTGGATGATTTCCTAGATTTCTTCCAATCAAAATTATTTTATGAACCTTTTACAATTTCTTTTAAGATGAACAAGACATTTCTGAAGTTGTAATTACTAACAAAGAATACAGGAACCATTCAGTTAATAAAATCGCTTCTTGCTCTCTGCACACCATCGCGGTCACAAGTTGAATTTTTAACGGAGAACTTCCAACTGTGAAACTCTGGAAGGTGACCTAGTAAATCAAACAGTATTTGACATTCTTCTGCCTTTACCCCATCAGCTGACTCTGCCCTGTGACTTTAAGTGACTCTTTTCAGAGTGGAAAAAACAACAATTCTTACCTGTTTCATGTGGGAGAGACACTTTGTTTCCACAGAAATTGGAAGTGTTTTCCAAACTATCATCACCAGAAAAGTAAGCCTCCCAGTATCCCCAGTTTACAGCTTAAATGAGACCTTTTTCCATTGCCTGGTAGAGTCACCTCCAGCTGTCAGCAGCCACACTGGTTATAAATGAGAGGCATGTCTGACAAAGAGGAATTGGTCAAAGAGATGTCTGTTATCTGTATGGAAAACATTCTCTGCTGAGCTTCCTCCTCCTTCTGAAAAATACTTTGCTAAAAGGATATTTATGTTGGGGTGAGGGTAATCCACAAAGCCAGAGGTCTGAAGGCTGAATTCAATGTTTTAAATTTGATTTAATGGAGTATGTGGTGGCTGAATAAACAAACACATGTAATGAGCTATAAACTCATGCCTCCAACTCAGTCTAAGAGTTTTACTCATGGTCTAATAAAATATGACAGCTATATTGCCTTGCTTATTAACAAGCATAGCAGTTACTTAAAAGCACTAGAAATACATTCTTTACCAATTTGGATATAAATCCCTTTAGTAAGTAGATTTTACAACTAATCCTAAGACCAAAAACCCCTCGGATATATGACAACCAAATAAGATTTAAATAGCTCTCTGCACATATTGTGGGAGGCACGAGACTCCACAGAATAATTTATTTTACACAGATAATGGAGTCACTGTGCCTTGTGAGGCATCCAGAATTGCAGCCAGTGGCAAACACACACAATTTAAAATCTTTCTCCAAATAAATCTCATCATGACATTTCAAGCATACTCAGAGATGCTGCTTAAGCCTGTGCTGGAGCCCATAGACTGACTTCTGTGATCTTTTTAATTATTATTTAAGCATGGCAAGGTTACTAAACTGAGATATAACTCTTTCCCAAAAGAAAAGATACAGTTTGCTCCACAGCCTGTGCTGCCTGGCCTAATATCTGTCTGTCAGCATTAATGTGACAAACTTCTGAAAGAAAAGTTGTAAGGGAACTGTCAAGCTATGTTATAGCCAGGGCAATCTGGCTGTGCTGTCTTTAAAAAGAGTGGAAATATCAGACTCATTCCTTAAACTGTCCTGACTATAAAACCTTGAGGGACAATGTGCTTAGCTGCTTGGGCAAGAAAAGACATTTTCAAGAAATATGTATAACACACAGCAATAGCATTTGTGCTCCGCTTCATCAGGCATTAATCTGATTTTATTTTTAAGCACATAATTAACCAACATTCTCAGAGAAATGCATTAATGACTCATCAGAGAACAGTACTGAACTTCAATGTCTGAACAGAATTCAGGCTTGACCAGAATTCTGTAAGGAAATGACAGACTTTCTTTTCTAGACAGGCTCTAAAGCATTGCAGAGAGGTTAAATTGAGATGACTGGCAGCCTTCACCAGAGAGAAGCACAGGTTCAAGTCAGACCACAGATCTCTTTGCAGCTTTCAGGTAGGGCAGAGCTCCCCTCCAAACCTCAGCTACAGAAACAATAAGACACAGATAACACAGAGAACACTGACAGATCAGCACTCAGTTTGTGACCAAAGTGTTTTGCTCAACTGAATTTGCTGTCAAGCCAAGCTTATGTGCTTTTTATGTATATTCAAAATTAAGGCTGAACAATTTATCAAAAATCAAACTAGGAATTCTATGAAGAAGCCTAAGCAAGTCAGAAACCAAATACTCATCAAATTCTGCATCCACAACTCTTTGAGAGCTTTTGAATTTTTTACCTGAGCTGTTGAAACTTGAGTGCTAATAATTACAGTCCACATCACCAGGATGCTACAGTGACAAAAACCAGAAGTGGCAACATCTTACATGTGTATAGCACCTTCTGTCAGAAAGCAAAGACATTTTAAGAATAGTCTTAAATAAAGTGACAGGCAGTACTTGCAGTTTAGTTCCATTACTCACACTTAGCAAATGAGAAAACAAGGCATAGATAACTCAAGGTATCTGATAAACATAAAACACAAAGCCATTAGCAGAAACAACACTGAATACAGATTGCAAGGGCTTAATTCCCTGGTGTTTGCAAAAAAAAAGGATGCTTTGATTAAAACTACAAGTCAATCTTAGCCTATATCACTCTGTTCAGTCACAGCCTGCCATTGTTTTTAATTATACTTGTGAACTTGTAACTGTTAAGTGAAGCCAAAGTTATATTAAGTAGTTTATCAAGATTAATACTATCCAAAAGAAAAATAAGGTGGCGTGGGGGCCATAAACCAAAAAACCTCCATCCTCTGCTGCTTTATTCTCCTTAAGCTTGGCTCAAGTAGCTGCCATCACTTTCGACAGACGCCGCTCTTGTGCCAAAGGGCTGTTCCTGGATTCATCTGTGTCCTCAGCTATATCAAAATACTCCAGAAAACATCCAGTGTGGCACAACATCTCACACTGGCATTGCCAATTTTTTCACTGGCACAATAGCCCTGAAACTTTCTGGCAATCCTTAGGTTGTGAAGCAGTCACATGCAAAGATTTGCTTGTACGACCTGAAAAAGGGATGGCCCACCACGGAAATTCTTTTCTTTTTAACAGTAATGTTCTTGGTACTTATGAATTGCTTTGCCATGGACCACTTTGAAAAGGTCTTTTCTTAAAGCTTTCCTTAAAATAACAAATCTCAAAGCAAGTCTTTCCATCTTAAAATATCACCAGAAGAGAAGGACTCAGATTACTCAAAACCAATATGCTTTAAGAGAACACAGTGCTGGAGGACTCAACACAAGCACATCCCTTTTTAACTGAGGAGAAATAAGGCACAACTTGGTCAACTTCAGTTAACTTCACTTGAGACAACTCGGTGGAGCTACACTAGAAATGAATGTGCTGTGTCAAGTCTTGTTGGGAGCTCAAACAGATTTGATACAGCTCAGTTCCATGTTAACAAGAAGCTAAAATCTTAGTTCAAGATTATTTAGGAATGGAATGAAACTGATCAGTAAAAAGCTGTATATAAAGAAAAAAAAAGAGCTGAGGACAGCAAAACAAAGTGCCTGTGATAGTTAGCAGGAGGACTAACACAGTTCTGGAGCTTCCAACAAGATCAGATGAGAATATCAAATGATGTAGTTAGTAGAGCAAATTTTGCTGTTGGTTGTATCACACACTTGTATAGGGTGTTCCTAATACTGTGACATTACATCCAGAGGAAATTTGGTCACTGAACAACCAAAATGCTGTAAAAATTCCTGCACCACAGAATGCAGTATATGAAGATTTTCAAGCCTTTTTCTTCCACTTAATATATATGAGTGAAATTCCAGCAATAATACATTCAGCTCTGCACAAGAATTATTGTTAACAAATGTTTCTTGATAATTTCTAATTTGGTTTTGTTGGGAGGATTTTTTATGACAGACACCTCTGGCTACCTATACAAGAAAATCAGCCAGAGGCAGGAAAAATATTACAATATATTCCAGGTATCTGGAGGACTGTGTGCATTTTCAATTCCTTTGAAATGCTCTGAGCAGCTTCATTCTGTCTGCTTCCAAAGAGTAAGGAGCACAGGAATGTACAGACAGTCTAACTTCTCAGAGCAAAGGCACCAGAAAAGCACAGTGTCCAAAAATAAAAATCCTCACCTTACTCTCTTGTTTTGGTTGTACAGTTTTTATTATACTTCTTAGATCAATATGAATGAAACTTATAATTCATCTGACTTTCCAGCAAGGAGAAATTGAAGTTTTGTTTGATCCGCTGTTAAATCATTCCAGATATATGCCCAAACCTCATTCAGCCTCACGTTTGAACAATATCAAGTCCAATGCTACAGTTTTTATCCTTTAAAATAATTTGCAAAATATAAATTCTTATTCTCAGAAATCTTCCAGAGTGGTAGGACACGCAGATTATTCATCAACTTATTCTTAGCAGCAGAATGTCTTAAAAAAATAAACAGGACAATGTAATTATGGGAACACTCCTCTGCCATTATTAGAGCCTATGTGCCATATATTTACTGTCCCTTACCAGTATATTATAGTGGAAGAAAAATCAGGTCACAGGGAAGGAGTAGGAGTTTTGTTTCCTGGGAAGATTTTCACTACTGAGATGTTTAAGGTGAAAGAAACTCCTATGACTCAATACATAACTTAGAGAATAAACCAGACTGCACCAGTTCACAGAGAAAGGATAATAAAAGTCCTTGTGTTCTGTGTATGTGGATAACATGGACACCTAAAAGTTTATTTTGGCAGGGTGTTAAATCTGTTATTCCATGGCTTTCCTTCACAAACCATGTATTTTATTAGAATTTTTCTGTTTACTAGAAAAGATAGTGCCAAATCCTTCACTCTTACAACACAAGAGCATTTCCAGCCATTTTCCATTTCAATCCCTCGACAATTTTTCAACAGATGTAAGAAACATGCAGCATAAACATAAGTGTATCAAGCAAAGGTTTTCTTTCCTAGTTGCCTTTACAGAGCTCTTGTACTCAGGGATTGCTCTTCATGAGTTTATAGAATGAAAGTTAAAAAAATGTTTCAATAAGAGTAAATTTCCAGTAACTGCAGTCATTTATGGGAGAATTATTTGCCAGATTTGCTACAAGTCCTTTATGAATTCACAGGACATCAACTCCAGACTCAAAAAAAGAGGACACAGTGACAAACTTCAAACACATAAAACAACCATTAAAATTGCTGCAGTTTAATTTGTAGCTAGAGATTCAAAGGAGAACACACTTCTAACTCTAAGCCCCTTGAGGAAGCTGTGGAATTCTCACTTTTGGAGACCTAAAGGTTTGCAGAAGAGGAGGAGAGAAAACATGAGTAATAATCTAAATTTTACTACTCCTTTTTTCAGAGTAGTGCAGTAGCTGCCTGCTAGAGATCCTTTACAGCCTTACAGTACTTGACATCACAACATCACAGCTTTGTGGTTTCCTTAATAAAAAAATAATAAAAAAAGAACTTGTAACAGTCCCACGATGAGTACAAAATAATTAAATTTCAAAGCATTCTTGCAACAGAATGATTTATTTCAGAGTGCAAACACAACTAAGCTAGCAGCTTTACTTCCATTTCAATAAAAACAAACTCTGCAGCTCCCTTGCTTGTCAGTCAAAGAGGATTTTTCTTTTAATCATACTCCATCAGGTAGCTGTGGAAGCATCCATGAGACTCGCTCAATATTCCAACTTACCCTGCTCCATCCTGAATGCTTACAGCACGGAGTTATCGTGTGGCACACACAAAGTGTAATTAATTCTAAAATATGTAACAGTTCAAAAGAATTGCAAGTTACGCATTAGAATGATCTCACATCTTCTGAGTTACACGTTTACGCCTACCACAGGCACCCAGAACAGCACGGAACGAGCAGCAGCCCCGTGGAGTGAAATTAACAAAGGTGGACCACAATGTGCGGGTCGTGTATCAGAAGGACGAGAGAGTTTCTCATCCAACTTTTTAGGAAGTTATTAAGGGAAAACACCGTATCTGTTTCATCAGACACGGGGCTGTTTCCCCGTCACAGCGCTCTGTTCGCAGGCGAGAGAAGCGGATGGTGTTACCCGGAGAGCGCCGAGCTCCGCCAGCACCGCGGGGCCGGGACAGCGCTCCCGGCAGCGGGGACCGAGCTGGCACGGACCCCGGGCTGCCACAGACAGACAGACAGACCGACAGATAGACCCCGGGCTGCCACGGACGGACCCCGGGCTGCTACAGACACATCTCGGGCTGCCATAGCCCCCGAGGTCCCACAGACCCCGGGCTGCCACAGATGTACCCCGGGCTGCCATAGCCCCGTGGCCGCGGCTCCGTACGCTCCCAGCAGTGAAATTAACACGGTCCCCCACGCAGAGGTCTCAGGAAAGCTCCGTCCGCCCCGGCCCCACCGCGGGACGCCGCTCCCCAGCCGCCCGGGCCAGGGGCTGCTCGCCCCCGCCTCAGCCCGCCCCGCTCCCTCACGGTTCCCTCACGGCGCCGGGACCCTGCGCGGACCGTGGCCGGAGCCGCCTCCGGCGCGGGGGCTGAGGAGCTGGGGTACTCACATGCCAGATGGCGAAGAAGATGAGGGCGGCGCACAGCACCAGCGACAGCATGTAGCAGAAGGCGGCGAAGGTGAAGGCCATGGCGGGGAGAGCCCTCCGCGCCCCCCTCCGCCGGGCGGGAGCTGCCGGCGGGCGAGCGGCACAGGAACCCCCGGCCGGCGGAGCGGGCAGCGCCTCACGCAGCCGGCGCCGGGCGGCCACCGCCCCCCGCAGCCGCGCCCGGGCCCGCCCCGAGCCCCGCAACGCCCCCGGCCCGGCCCGGCCCTGCCCCTCGGCCGCGATCCGCGCCCCCGGAGGCTCCACCCGGGGCGGGTTCTCCCGGCAGGATGCGCTGGGGGTCCGGGCTCGGCGGAGCGTGGCCGGCCGGGGGCTTCGCTGCCGCTCGAACGCGTCTGCAGGCAGAGAGAGCCGCGTGTTCCTGACTGAAATCCTGTCACGACAGCGTGAGAGGAAGGAGCGTAGGCTGGGATCAGTTCGGGCCAAATCTTGAGAAGATAATTATGTGCCTAAACTTGAAGTGCTTTGATGGGGGGTTTTGAAGTTTTTGGGTTTTTTTTTTCCTTTCAGGGACAGCGAAAGAGGGTGAAGCATTCCCCAGGCTCAGACCAGCGGTGGAGTGCCCATCCTTTGAGGCAGAGGGGACAGGAGCACAGCCCAAGAGCTCATGAACCAAAGCAGAGCAGCTGAGCAAAGCAGGATCAGTTTGTCCTTTCCCATCAGCTGAAAAAGGCATTTACTGTTAAAGTAAATGTAAATAAATAAAACCTTTCTTAACTGCCACTGCTTTCAGGTGTATGCAATATCCAAGTTGCTGAAGGACAGATAAAATTAAATACATTAAAATAACAAAGGAAGAGCAAGCTCCTGCCTTCTCTTATTTTTAATGGATAGATCCATTAGTACCTTGTCTTTAACAGCATCCACAGTGTCTCCCGACACAACTTAGCTGTTTCTGCAGATCTGGTTTAGATTTACCATCAAAAGTTCTTCCACTTCTTTGGAGCTGGCACAATAGAGTAGGTTTGCAAGCAAAAAGTTTTGTGAGAAACTATCAGAGAACCATCAGAAATCCCATTTAAAAATATCTTGAAAACCATGGATGAATGTTACGTATTTGAAAGCTTATGTATTTGAAGTTATGTATTTGTATCCTTATAAAACTGAAATAGAATTTCAGCTCACAGCATTTTTTCCATTCTTGTTATGGATTAAAGGGATTCAGTAACAACACTGTTTAAAAATTTGCCAGTGGTCACCTGTGAAAGTCAGACTTCATGGCACAAGAGAACATAACTCCATCAAAGCCAAGTCCAGTGGAAGCTTTCTTTGTAAATGTTTCCAATATATTTTTGTTTTAAAGTACAGTATATTATTTGTAACATATTATTTGTAGCATAATAACCACTTTTATCCTGAGGAAAGAGTGTTGATTTGAATCAAGAGCCAAGGCCAGTAATTAATAAACCAATCAGGAATAAACTGATGGATCTGACCTTTCATAATTGAGCTGCTCCAAACTGTATGTGAGGTCTGATGCTTTAATTAAGAAGGACAGGACATGGCAAATAGAAATGAGATTTATGTTATACAGGGATGCAGTAAACCTATTTATTGTAATTGTCTGACCTTTTAATTTTTTTGTACCTGAAATCCCATAGAGCATGTACTTGTGGATGTAAATGGTTTGTTCATAACCATACCTTTTGAAAGGAACAGTGAATGAGGTACAGGAGTCATCTTTGGAAAGATTTATTTAATTATTTTGCCATGGTTACTTTAATATCTGGATATATATTACCCATGCTAAGATTCAACACAGAAAACACCTGATTCTTCTAAGGAAATGAAAATAAAATATTTCTTTCTGGAGCATTTATATGTATACACCTCCACAAATATATATGCATACATATGAAAAATATAAATTTACTATAGCTGTCATAAAAGACTGAAACAGAAACAACCCTTAAATCTCAGATTAGCACCACACTCCAAGGTGAATATTTCCCTGTTTTTCACTCTCATCTTCATTAATATTCCAGCTATTTATTTGGAGCTCTTCACGGAGCACACAGGCAAAACACTTGTTTCTGATTTTGCAAGGAGACAGTTCCAGAGCCAAAGACTTCCCAGATCACAGAGGCTTCCCTGATACTGACTTTGAGACACACATTGCCCCCAGCCATATTGCCAGCCATTAATCACTGCTGGTGGCTGTCAAATTACAAAAGATTCTGACATACAATGAAGGCAAGAAATCCATAAAGATGCATTTAGAACATTTTTGTCTTACTGAGTTCTTCTTACAAAATGCCATGAGAATTCCTTAACTATCCTCAGATGTTTAAGCCATGGAGAGTGATGGAAAGACATACCCCTCTGATTTGCACTCAGAGATTTGTCTGAGTAATCACAAAAAAACCTTCCTTATCTCCATCTCGTTACAAACTCATTACAGCTCTCTGTGGTATGAGGACCTCACAGCAGGGAGCTGTTTCTTTGTCATTTATGAATGAGACTGCTGCAAATGGTGAAGCAAAAGGTGAAAATAATATGGATGTGCCTGACTATTTTCTCCCTGGTTTAAGCCCCCGTGAGCACAGCAGGAACACCGGTCTGTCTATTAGCTCCTCGTGCACCTCCATGGTCTTGGTCCTAACCTTCAAATAAACTAATGGACTTGATCTGAGCTGCATGAGAAATTACAGTCCAGCACCCAGCTGTGCTCCTTTGAAATGATGTTCAGCACAGCAGCCAGGGTGGAGGGAGAGGGAGCTGAGACTGCAGCATTATCTGCTCAGGGGACCTGGAATGGGGAAAACAGATAAACACAGAGCATAAGATACCTATTTTATACATATAAAATATATTTTTTGCCTTGATGGTAAACTGTTCTTTCAAAACCTGTCATTTTAACACTTCCTGAGACCCATGTGGGTTTCTACTACTGGAAATAAAAGGCTCAGAGGTTCTGCAGCACTCTCAGGAAATGCAGTAATTCTTGCTCTCTGGTGTTCAGCAGCTCATTTTAGCAGCCACAGTCTCAGATTTAGCACTTCATCTTTCACTCTTCCGTCCTCAAAATCTCACCAATGCTCCTGCTTCCTCCCCGGTATTCCCAAGCCATTTCCAGCAGGGATTGCTGCTCTCTCTCTCTCTCTCTGTGGCTCACACCTGTAACTCAGGAATGCAACAGAATAAATAGTCAGAAAGCTGAACCATGAGATGAATTGCAGACCAAGTAGAGAGGTAAGAAATGGAAAGTAAATTCTGTTCAGACTGATTAAAAAGGGGTTTCATCTTTAACCAGAGGCTCTTTTTTAAAAATATATTTGATAATGGGTACACAAGAAGTTTCAAACTTGACAACAGTTCCTAGCACAAGTTTTTACATGAGCTGGCTTTGTCCCACAGCAGCCACAAACAGATCGTGACAGTGTCTATATAAACCCTATGGAGAAAAGGGTTTTACAAAAGATTGTGAGGGCTCTTGCTTTCCTTAAGCAGATACAATTTTGGAATGCTAGTTATCCCTCTTTGGATCTGCTGCTTGTTAGCGGAAAGAATTTCTCTTTATTTTGCACATTTGTTGAAAAATATGACTGCAGTACAGTCTGATCTCAATTTCACACAGAGTCATCACAAGCAGATAGATGGTGGTGCTGCATTTGTACAAACAGTACTGAGATGCTGATTTTCAAAGCTATCACTCTGCAAATATCACCATAGCACAAAGCACAAACAGGATTGGGGATTTTTTGCTTAAGGATGGTTTTTTACTTTGGGACGACCTCTATGAAGGAGCCATGAAAATTCAGTCACTAGGTAAATATAACAGAGAACATCTGGTGAGCAGTAGACAACCCTCAAAAACAAACAACATCCAATTGTGAAAACAGATTGTGATAACAGATTTAATAGATTCACAAGTTCAGCATGTCCTTACATTAGCAGGTCTCAGAGCACTTGATTTTATGTGAAATGACCTTTTGTGCTAGATAATGAAAGAATTTGAAGGTACTTAAAGAAATTTCCAGTGGCTAATTTACAGAACAGCATCAGAGATGAGAAGGGACTGCTAATGAGTCCTTTCAACTCCCAAATAATTACCACAACTGGATAAACCTAAAGGACAAGTCTTTATAAGGCTTGCTTGCTTATAAGTCCCTGAAGTGGGAGGCTAAAATCACTGTAAATCCATCCACAAGGTGATACACCCTCAGCCAAAGTAGTTAATAGTTTTAAGATTTATATATTATTGCTACATTCTTGTTGTTTAAGTGTAACATGTTACTGAATGCCTGTTAAAGCAATTATATTAATTATAGTACAGAACTCTCATTCACAGATTATTTTTTAATAATACATGTGACTCTCTCTTTTGTGAACCTTAAGTAATACTAAATTATTAACAATGCTTATATACAAATTACTATCATTGGGCTTTACCACTAATATCACACAGAGATTAATAGAAGCATTTCATACCCTTGTGCATTATTATTTCAGATTATCTGCAGATTCTAGATGAAACTACTCTGTTATTTCATGGTCAGTTCATTTTCAAAAGGTTACCTTTGCAATAATAGAGGCAAGTGACATTTTGTTAATGAAGTCTCATTTTCAGATTTCCAAGAATAAGATAGTTCACAAACCCACTGACAATAATCTCATTTTACTGCCAGCTGTTTTCACCATTTTTTGTAGGACCTGGATGAATAAATTTTAAGTACATTATCATAAGATTACGGGAAAGTTTATGTCAGAAGGGACTTCAGGCTGTCTCTAGTCTGACCTCCTGTGCAAAGCATGACAGGGCAAGGTCAGGCTTATTGCTCAAGGTTTCATCTGAACCAGTCTTGAAAGCCTCCATGGACAGAGACAGTCCAGCTTCTGTGGGCAACCTGTTCCACTGCCTGTCTCAGTCCATCTCCAGCAGAATTGTCAGGTCCTAGCCTGTTTCATTGCCAGGGCTTATTCCCTGCTTACTGCACAACTTTATATTTGCCCCTGGTGAAGTTTGTAAGGTTCCTGTTAGGCTACAAACTCCATATTATAGAAATCCACTTTTGAAAGCATAGATTAATTAATATGTGATACAGAAATGTTCCTAAAGAGCAAAGACTGTTCAGAGCATGACACTATAGTTGCTTTGCTTCTGCTGTTCCCTTTCCAGCCTGTATCAGAATTACACAGGATCCCACTCATATCCATAATGGCCCCTGGCAAAACTGGGGCTTCAGGTTTGCAGCTCAGATCCCCCAGCTGCAAACAGAGTGATCTCAGTTCTGTTCTGTGCCATGCTCTGATAACCAGCACCACTGGCAGGACACATGCTGATTCTTCATGACACCAGTGATCTGCTAGCAATTACAAGAGTGTTTGTCATCAGGGAATGTGTGACTTTTCCCATTACCTCCAGGATTAGTGGGGCAACTTTGTGAGCACAGATGCCATTCTACCTCTTAATTCTTAAGATATTCTTTTCTCCTCATTGCTCCAGCCTCCTCTGTCCCTCTATTGCACAGTTCTTTCCCATTAGCCTGTTTTTCCCTTATCTTCTTGTTTGCTCATAGTCTCAGCCTGGTCCATCTACTGCCTCTCACTTCCATACCTCCTCTAAATCCAGCTTTTATATCCTGGGAGCTCATCAAAACTGCTTCCTCACCAGTGGTGAAATATCTGACAGGATATCAACCCCCCAGAAGGACAGGATCTCTGCCCTTGGTTCCAGGACAGAGTAGAAAAAGCAAGAGGAAAAAGCAATTGCAGGGGAGGTCCTGCTTTAAAGTGAAATGGATTGGGGAAAGGATTTGCTTAATT
The DNA here is from genome assembly GCF_047830755.1 of Zonotrichia albicollis. Lineage (NCBI taxonomy): Eukaryota > Metazoa > Chordata > Aves > Passeriformes > Passerellidae > Zonotrichia > Zonotrichia albicollis. Next base: position 15,816,206 of record NC_133821.1, read on the forward strand.
ACAGCACATCTCTAATGTCTATATGTGGAATTTTCAGAAGGATTAGAATTAGACAAAACCATAATTATTCATGGCAACAGGAGAAGTCGTCTTCATTGTGCAAAAGTTACCTCCTTCCAGATGTGAAATCCTTCCAATACATGGAAAGCAGGAACCTTCCATAAATTAGTAATGAGATTTTCAGCACTGGCAAAATAGCATCTGTGTGTTTTTCCCAAGAAGATTCTTCTGAACTGACCTTTAGTCTGGAGGGGAAGCCAAACATAAAAATGGGAGCCCATGAAGGGAATAGAAAGATCTTAACATGGAATATCTGAAACAGTCTTAATTGCCTTTTACATTACCTATTTTGCTTCAAATCAATACATGGAAAGCCTACAGAAGTAATTCTTGCTAACATTGCTTAATCCTGCCAAGAAGGAATTTAATTTGTGTCTGTGCTGGGGAGAGAGTGGGTTACAACTTCATCAATTCTGAATAACTGAATTCCATCAAAGAAATGAAAAAGGAATGACAAATTTTCTGAATAAGCTTTCTCATAAGAAATCCTTCATTAGTCACTGAAGACCCTGCAGACCTCTAATAAGACAATTTGCATAAGATATGCATTTGTCCAAACACTGAAATAACATTCTGGGCTTCCTCTGATTTTCACAATATTTCATTTTTTTCCCACCCTGTAAAATTCTGCTAATCCCCAGGACCTGCTGGTGCTCCCACCCACTGCAGGCTGTATCAGATCACACCCCATGGCTCCATCACTGTGAACAGAGATGCCAGAACAAAGTCAAATATGCAATGCCCTTCAAAAGTTCTCCTTCTCAGAGGATGATTAAATTCTCTCCAATTAAACTAAATGCTCTTTGTCTTTCTGTGCTGAGACTGATACTGAATGCTCATCCCTGCTGTCCCAAAAATAACAATCTGTTGCAGAAAACCTAGACCTGGAGTCTTTGCTATAATTTAGGAAAAAAAAATTCAGTATTTCACCAAACTGACATATGTGTTCTCAGTGAATTAATGGTCTTAGTCATTTTTAACTTGCAGGCATAAATGAATAGCTACAATATGGTCTGCATAGCTAACCGTGTTGACTAATGAATATATAAACATTCAATTATGGCTTTATTAATTCAGAAAAGTTGGTTTTGATGCAGTTTTATGAGAGGTGGGCTCATCTGTGGTACAAAAGGAAGGAGAGGCCATGCAAGGTGTACAGCAGCATGTGTTGCAGTTACAGTAGGAATTATCTGGTGGCCATCAGCTCAGGACCCCTGTAGCCCTGTCGCCTTGTCCTCTACCTCATTAAATTAGTATCAGGTTTGACTGATCTCTGTTTGAAAATAATAAATAAATCAGTTGCCAAAAAACATGACTTGTATTACTAGCACATCAGCAATGCAACTCTTTTAAAACACTGAATTTAAACCCTCTCCAAACTGATCCCCTAAGCTTTTGTAACTTTGGAACATATTCCTCATGTTAAACCAGAGAAAATAGAAAAGCCATAAATAGGGATATTTTTAACTGTAGGAGTAAAACTAATGATTATAGCACTCTGTATCACTTAGAATTTCTAGTCACTTCAGCTAAAATCCCTTATAAAAACTATCTTAGCATTTGACAACAAGTACTGAAGAATTCATATTGTAAATTGGAAAAATACCAGAAGAAAAGGTTGGAGGTGGCAATGGAGGAGTTGGGAACATGTTTAGCAAGAAATCTCTTGAGAACACTGTGCTGAAAGATGATTTTTATTCTAAATATAAATCTTTAATACATCCTGGCTTTAACATCCTAATGTATTTTTATTGCTAGTCTGAAGAAGAACAAGCAAGACAAGGTGATTCTCTGCAATTTACCTATCTCTTACAAAGAAGAGAAGGATTGAATTCCTGTTGAGAGATTCCAATGCATTTTGTATTTTTGTATTGCAAGTATTTCAGTTTCTGTTCTACCTTCTGGTGACAAGCAATAGGACAAGAGGCAAGAGGCAGAAGGTGGAACACAGGAAGGCTCCCCCTGAAAATTAGGAAGAACTTCCTTACTGTGCAAGTGACAGAGCACTGGAACAGGGCACCCAGGGAGCTTGTGGAGTCTCCTTCCCTGGAAATATTCAAAAACCATCTGGACACAATCCACTTGCTCTAGGATGACCCTAGGGAGGTTGGACCAGATGATCAACTGTGGTTCTTTCCAACCTGACCCATTCTGTGATTCGTTTTCTTTCTGTAACTTTGAAATGTCTAGATAAACTTCCCTAAACCACAAGATAAGTTTGGGTCTAGATCTTTAATATATTCTGTATGCCCTCTGAAATACTCAGTTTAACTCTTGCAATAGATAGGAGAAAAAGAGTTTGTGATGTCATAAGTAAAAAACCTGCCCTTGTGCCTATTTTTATTCTGTGTCATTCAAAGTCACCTTTTCCCCAATCCTGTACGTTTTGTACCTAAATTAAACAGTTAGTACAAGCTTTCTTTTGTTAAACCAATTGTCACTTTAATGTGACAAAAGTGACTGAGCAGTGACAGGTTCCAGCTCTAGTCATCTGTGCTCTCCAAATGGAAGGATCTGTGTTGTTTCCTAAAGCTCTCAGCTGTCACTCAGAGCTCTGAAGCTGCTGTTCCCTGGAAGATCAATGAAACACGGGCCTCAGAGATTACTAGAGAAATGGAAGAGCTAAATGGGATCTTAACTAGTCATTACCTGGGAAGAGAACTATGACTCACATCAACTTCAGAAAGTTAAACAGCCTTTTGGAAAATATCATGACTCACAAGCACTGCACACAGAGGCACTCATCCACACAAAGTCTTCTTCTCTGTTCAAGGTATTTAGTTCTTCTATAGAAAAACTCAGCTCTCATCTCCTTGAAGCTACAACAGCCTTATACCAATGCAATTACCTTGACATCAGCCAGCTCTCTGATTCAGAGAAGTAGATGCTATATGTGTATTTCTTGCTGACTGGGCTACATAAATTGTTGACCTATAAACTTTTGTGAAACAACACATAACAGAAATTAACTTTTATTTTTCTTCCCAAAGAGATTTTGTAAGAGCTTGCTTTGGATTGCAAGTAAAGCAACTCTCAAAATCAAATGAACTCCAGGTAGGTTTTCTTTGAGGACATAGTGTTCTAGAAGAAAAATCTTTTTCAACAATTATTCCAGTGAGAGGTTATTTTGGCTTCTGAAGCATTCATTTTAGTGGCAATAATTCTGTGTCCATTGAAGCAATTAACATAAGCAAAGCTATTGAGTTAAGCCAAGCTAGCCAAGCTGGGGGACTCAGGCTTGAAATGGGAGCAAACACGACATTTTAGCAGTACAGGTGTTTCCAATCCATCAGTTACTGCTGTAATTTACATGCATGCTGCCTTCTGAGAGGTACTTTGAACTTTCAGGGAACTGAAAATCAGAAAGCACTTTTGCTAATTTGAGCTGCAAAAGAGTTTTCCACTGAGATGCTCTCAGTATGACCCACGTGCACTCAGTGGAGATCACTCTGTAGGAAAAGGTAACACACTGGACAACCTTCTGAGTTTCTCCACATATTTGTTCTGGCCTGGATGGAAAAGCTAATTTGTGATAATTAGGGTGTAAATTTCCAAGCACTGCAGCTTAGCTGCCCTAGCTCCCACTAAGGCCACTTTGTCTTGCTGGGAGAAAGCAATCTGGCCTTGAAAGTACTGTAAGCTATTTTCCTTTAACACTGAAGCATCCCCAGCAAGAATAGTGTGAATTAGTGAAAGGGAAATTCACACCCAATATGAGTTTCTATTAACTTCCTTCTGTTAAAATGCCCATAAATAGGGCAGGTGGCTGGAGCAGACTGACAGAGTAATAGATTCCCAGAAAGAAAAAAAAATATATCACAAAAGTAGCACAAGTCACTAGGAAAATGAATTAAGATGAGCTGTGTCCACAAATGGACTTACTGAACTCTCACCTTGAAGAGGAAGAAGTGCATCCCAAGGAAGGAAGCAGAATTACTGCAAATGACCTGAAGCAGCTGAGCAAAGAGTTTGATGTGCTGCTCACTAAATGCTCAGCTGAGGAGTCCAGAGAGCTGAGCACGGCAAGGTGTGCCCGACACCGGCTGGGAGAAGCTGTCCTCTGATGGTTGTTTATCACACTGCCTGAAATGAGCAAATTCAATTCTTATCAGAAAAGTGTCTGCCTTGCAAAACTCAGCAGCGTGAGATTCCCCTGCTAATCATCTCGGTGCAAGCGAAGAGGAACAAAAAACTTAATTATCCTTCTGCTCCAAGAAATGGAAACTCCACACTAAAATCCAGAGACTGCACCAGGGACTGTCTCTGCCTTTGCCCATTCCAGAATTATCCTACATGGATTATTTCATCCTGCAGGGTTGCCAGGCCTGAATTGAACCCAAACACATTAGACTGTTTGCTGTTCTTTGATTGTATTTATCAGTATTCTTTGTTGTCAGGTGTAGGACTTTATTTTAAATCAATAAGAATATGCTCTTAACTACAAAAAAGCACATGGAAACTGCATGAAATCTTCCATTGTTCCCCACTACACAGCCAGAAAGAAAAAGAAAACTTTGATTTTAGAAATCCCTGTTTTAGGAACAATAATTTAGCAGTGCTGCAAGGCAAAGGTACATTCAGCTTGTTTGAATTCCTAGGCAAGGTGTGAAACCAAGCTGGGGGGAATCTCCAGATACCAAAGAGCAAAAAAATAGTCAGGGATTTGCTCTTGTTTGGTATCTCCAGATAAACCAAGAGCAATTCCCTGACTGTATTTCAGTCCAAAGCTGCACAGATCATAGTTGTATAAGCTCATTTTATGTCTCTTTTGTTAACTCTAGTGTCTTCTGTCTCTGAACATCATACGTGCCTTCCAAACCCTGCAAATCTGAGGTATCTGAATTTACTGTCATATTATGTTGTGAAAGTGGATTGCCACACAACTTTATATCTGAATATTTCTCAAATTCACAAGTGCAGCAGATATTCCCCCTTCTGTCCATACAACTTCTTCAATGAGATTCTGCTTCAATATGCAAGTTTTATGGCATCTCTATATACTGTGGAAATGTGATTCTCTACAAAAAGTAATATTTTACTATCTTTGACAGCAATAAAAATGTTTCTTACATACTATAGAACATAGTGAGGCAGTCTGAGATATGCATGAAACGTCCCTCCAGGAAAGTGAGTTTATTTAAGGAGACTGACACACATTTCCAGTCTGGTTTGTATTTCAGAAGTTGCTATAATCTCAGACTGACTGCATATTTGAGAAATCCTGAAAGACAGATGAGGTTCCAGAAGATTGGTAAAGATAAAAACTATCTTAAGAAAATGAAATAGCTGTGGAACAGTCAATATTTTGGCATATTTAATTGTTTATTCCATTATTTTTCTCTTTATTTAAATTAAACAAGCATCCAGAAGAGAGCAGTAAAAAAATAGCAAGGACCAATGATTAATCAAAGGAAAATTGTATGAAACTAAACAAAATTCTTTCTATAAAAAGGTAATAGGTCTTGGGAAAAAGAATGAGCAATTAAAGCCATATATACTAGCCCCGAAATGTTTCACAGTGCTGTCTGATTGTTCCCACTCTTACTCTTGTGTATTTAATTATTCCTACCTAAATGAAGTAGCTCTCATTTTAATTTGTGGAGTGTTGTATACTTTTCACCCTGATTTCTTGAACTCTCATAATGATTCTCAATTTCCATCCTATCCTTTCACAGGCAGTTAAGGGATGCTCTGCAGCTCATGACTGGATGCTATTTAATAATCCTCTCTACCATGTTATCCAAAATATTAATGGAAGTCCTGACTAGTGCTAGATCTGAGGTAGGATCCTGCAAATCCCATGTGCAGAATCCTTTCATTTTGATGATGAATCATGGTTACTAAAACCAGCTACATTTTCCCAACACCATGCAGCAGTACTCAGAAAAATAGGTGCATGTTTTATCACAAATGGAACAAACAGAATGATATCAATCCAGAATGAAAACAGAAAACACTGTACTGGGATGCATAAGCCAAAAAGTAGCACTGAAGATGTGAAGAAGTGACATTTTGGGACATTACACTTTTGAAAGCTGCATGCACATATTTGAGATAATTCAGGAGATATTAGAGCTATTGGAGATAAACCAGAAAGAACTGAGCTCATTACACCAAAAGAAAACTCTGTAAACACACATGAAAACATAAATGTGAAGTGGAAGTAAGTGTGGAAATACAGTATTCTATATCCACCACAGACAGGGTAAAATGTAATAATCTGAAACTACAAAAAGTGATTTAAATTAGGAGTTAAAAAATTACAAAGACACGAAAGTGAGAACACATCACTAAACTTGCATGTTCTCTACATGACATTAATGGTAATGTAAAAATGCCAACCAAGCCACGCTTCCATAAGCCACCTTCAGAACTGTCATACACACAGATCCAGGGATAGCTTCTGCTTCATCAGGTTGTTCAAAGGCCCATCCAGCCTGACCTTGGATGCTTCCAGAGATGTTCCAGCTGACAAGGTTTAAGAGCTATGGAGACACAAAAAACACAGTAATCCTACAGATGATTAAGGAACCATCCAAATCTATTACTTATAGTCTTACACAGTTTTTGACAGGTGACTGTAAACTATGGTTTTGAAATCATTATTTTAACCTGCTATTGTGAGAAGCCAAAAGTTCAGGGGTGTAAATTGTCTCCAAAGAAATCAATGGTAATGTGGAGTCTACCTACACAAGATATTCATGCAATCCCCATTACGGCAGTATTAGTTCTCTTCCCAATATTTAATGTACCTCTCTTCACAATAATGCTGTAAGGTCTGTGAATCTGTGAAACCACACAATCCAAAATACAAGATTTGTGATCCCAAAGAGAAAATGCTCAGTAAATCAACCATGAAGAATAATTCCAGTTGTATTTTGGAGGAAACCACACTTCTAGCTCTCACTTTTAACATTTCAGATCTGCCCAAATTCCAAAAAACTGGGTGGACTGTACATGCACAGATCAGTGAAGCATGTGCCACCAGTTCAGCACAGAGCAGGACAGGTGATGTTAGACACTTACCAAGCTGCTAATATGCACATTATTTGCTGTCACCTGAGCCTTGGTCATCTGACAAGATGATTTTTTGCCTGCTGATTGAAACAATAGCAACTGCTTGTAAGAACATGCTGTTCTGGAAAGCTTAGCAGGTCTGTTGTTTGCCTGTTCTACCCAATGAGTGATTACATTTAAAGTACATAAATAAGCTTGGAAATGCTACTTATTTAAGCATGCAGCTAACCAGCTGAACTTAGAATTCAAATAACCAAATTATTTTATGAATCTGTCACTAAAGGAACTACAGGATGAGCAGACATATCTCAGACCTATGTTCTCTTCCTAGTTGCATGACTCTTTCTCTCTCTTTATGGTCTGATTTTTCAAAGAAGGATTTTAAATTTAGGAGAATAGAAATCCAAGACTGGGCATGCAGGGCAGGAAAAAAAAAATCATGTGATGACCATCTCAGCAAGGCTTGAGAGCATTACAGAAATACACTACCAGTAGCTCACAATTTATAGATTAATCAATTATTAGATTTCTAAAAGTATCTGTCAAACTGCAATGTTACTTTTCTTTGTGTGTTACCAAATGAGGATCCAACCCTGAAGCATTTCCAAAGGACAAATAATACTTGTGTGTTACATACACAAATAATAGGGTTTACTTTGAGTGTACCCACAGCTGTCTCATGAGCATGAACCACTCAGTTTAGGAAGGCTTTTGAATCAGATCCATGCTCACAGATTATTTTTAAATCAATACTCAAAGAACCATTAGAGAACATATTTTGCATTTCCTCTTTATTTTGCAGAGGATTTTTTCTTGAAAAACCTATAAGACAGTTGAGTTCCAGCTTCTCCAAAAGAACAGAGGCAGCTACATTAGTAATTCTGGGCTTGAAAACATTTTGCATGGCCATTGAGAAGTCCTTTAGATAGTTCAACACTAATTTCAGCACAAAATCTTTTCAGTAATATCAGTATCCTGATATTATGCAAATATCAGGATACTTTGGCACTGAAAAGCAGAGCCTTCAGGTAACCCAATTCTGCAAATACAAACAGCTTCCTGAATTCAGTATTAGAGAGAGTATCTCCCTGGGTATGAACTCTGGAGCCTACAGCACCAAGTAGGGAAGGAAATGGGATGACAACAGGTAGGAGAAAATCTGCTACTGGCCCAAATGTTTATTTTTGTGGAAATTCAGCCCCAACTTCCAGCACTGCAACTCCTGAGAAGCAAGGAGGTATCTTAGAAAATATTGGTACTGGAATGAAATTACAGATGTTAAATTGAAGATATGCATAATTACTGTTAAACTGAAAGTATGCCTAATAAATTTTATGAGCATGGACCTAGATGTTGCAATTTTAACAGAATTATGCAGATTTGGTGCCCCCTGCTGTCTTTTACTACCAGAGTGACCCATGAAAAATATGAATAAGTGATTAAGCACACTGAACTGCACAAAACACCACCAAAGGGCAAATTAAGGATGCTGTTCTATTGAAGGCACATTTAAACTAGAGTGTGAGTTCACAAACTGCTTTGGTGAAGCAGCCAGGAGCTGAGAAGAGCAGAGCTCCCTGTTGGGAATGACCACAAAGAGGAAAAACAGTGAGTAAAAACATTGAGTGAAAACACTGAGTGAAAACATTGAGTGAAAACATTGAGTGCACCATGGCCAACAGGAGCCACACACACACACACACAACAGGAGCTAAGCTTCAGCCTTGGCATACCTCCACTGCTTCAAACCATAACCACAGAAAATATTCAGTTTCTTGTGGGGATAAAACCAGACTAATCCCTGGGGTCTCTCTTTTCTTGCTCAACACCAGCTCTGCTACATTCCTGCCTCTCACCCCCAAACAGGAGAGTTCAAACAGACCCTAAATACTTCCATATGATGGGAGCACCTCGACATCTCAGAAAATGTGAGTACCAGTGGTGTCCCCAGGTACACACTGGGTGCACCCACACAAGTTTGTGTGGAAGAGACACTCCAGGAGCTCACCCAGCACAGCAGGCTCCCACAAGGACAAGCCCAGAGCTAACCTGAGGCACAGCCTCTCCAACACACTCAGCACAACCTGCTTCTCCCTCCAGAGCAAACCCTCTTGGTTTGCCACTGCATCTAAAGGGCTTCAAATGACCCTCACCTGCAGAATCCCACTGCCTCAGAGGTGGGGGTCTCACCTCTCCATCTCCCACATCCTTGTTGCCAGTCCACCCATTCCATAAGCCCCAGCAACATTCTGGCTTCCTGCTTAACTTTCTGACTTGAAAAAGTAATCTCTCCCTCTTTGCCCCCACCCCAGGCTGGTTTTCAGATGGATCAGTTTATTGCATGGGCATGTGGGTGCCTGGTCTGATGTGAGAGGGGAGGAATGTCCCTTTGGCAGCAGTCTCAGATGGGCTTAAGCTAATCGTGAAACTTCTGTCCTAAATCAAATAAGGCCATGAGGTGCCAATGGGTGCAATTGCTTGTCCAAACTAACAGCACATTTCCAGCACAGCTGGGTTGAATCCTGCTATAATCAATGGCCAAGATATTATGTCACTAACTTTTGAAAATTTCTCTGTTGGTCTCAGAGAATAAACAAAGCAGAAGACAAACTGGTTTGTAACATGATTTGTCCAGTCTTTGAGGAATATCTTTGCACTCCTACAGGAATACTACATGTTGTAAGTGATGACGAAGCAAAGCACAGTGTTCCCTCTGAACTTCTGCAAAGCAGCAGACAGGACTTTTCCAGGAAGAATATCTATTTAAGTGATTTCCTACTGCAAATCAACAGGCTCTCAAGTGATGACTTTGTCTGCTTAAGCCCAAAGACATTTCTTTAAAGAGGCCTTTGCTCAGTAGTCACAAGTAATCAATCAGTCAGTTATTTCCCCCCTTGGCTATCTGTGCTTGAAGATGGGAAAAAAAAAAAAAACCAAAAACCCAAACTCCCCCCAAAAAACCCCAAAAAACAAATCTAAACAAAAAGCTCCACAGAAAAGGGACAGTCCTGTCTTGCCACAACAGGGGTGTTCAGCGAGACTGGTGCCTGTGTTCCTGAAATCAAGGGTGCTAAAACAGCATTATGCTGTACTTCAAGCAGATGTGCAGCAGAGGATGCTTCATCATTTCATATTCTCCTCAGGTTGGAAGGCTTTTAGGACTGACATTGAATCTGTGAGTCACTGACTGCTCTGGAAAGGCTTACTGGTGAATAAGATGAAATTCCTGTCATTTATATTGTCTGAGAAGGTTTTTCAACTTCAAGAGAAAAGAATTTATTCAGTTTCTCTGACACTTATTTATACACACAAGTTTTAAATGGCCATTTTCAACTCTTGAACTCCTGTGACTTAGTGAGATGTTATGATCTGTATTACATCTGCTGTAGCAGTATTTAAACAAACATCCTTAATAAAATCTTGCTCACTCCCACCATCTAGAAATCCTATTTTGTACTTCACACATTTTATTTTCATACCTCAGAATTCAAAACACCAGAAGGCAGGAGTTTGGTCTGGTAACTATTAAATTAGTTGCACTCTGATACAAAAACCAACTTGCTTACTACATCCTTTATTCTTGTCAGTTTATTCAGTGAACTGGCTGTAAGGACTGCCTAAAAATCCACTTCTATCTCCTCTAAATGTTGTTTAAGTCAGCAGTCTGTCCTCTATTCACCTCATTTCAGTGTGAAACACAGCCATGTCAGGGGTTGTGCAAGAAGAAGATTATGAGGGTGGATCCACTTGTTTTGATCTCCTGGCAGAGCACTGTGGCTCACCCTGCTACCACCAGGCTCTGGGGCTGCTCCTGAGCCACCTTCTTGCTCCTTTTCCACTCCTAAGCTCTCTTCTTTCTCCCCTTTTCTCATTTTCTCCCTGAAATTAATAAATTAATGTGCAAGTCTAGCAGGCACCACTTGCAAAGAGCCAGACCTCGATGTTCTTGGGCGTGAGGAGCCAAATTTTAGCTACTGAAATGAACTTGAGTGCCGGAAGAGCTGTGCTGACGCAGGAGGGAGGCGTGCAGAGGGATGAGTGTGGAGGTTGAAGTCACATCTTATTATCACAAGACCTCAGGGCACTGGCTAATCAGCAGGCGTGTAGCTTTATTGGGAAAAGTGTGTTTTATGATATTCATGTCTGTATCTGAAACATTCCATTTCACTGAGACACCAGAGGCACTTCATGAGCCACTGGAGAGATGCAGCACAGCCATAAATAACAATTACTGGGAGACTCTTCCAGGCCATGCCAAGCCCCAGTGTGTGGGAAGGGATAAAGCACATCACTTTCATGTCTTTCAAGTATGCTCTTCCCAACTTCCCAACAGAACCTAAGGTGAATATCTACATACATGGCAGACTTCTTTCTTCCTTCCCTCAGCATACTCCTTTTCTTGTAACCCAAGTATTGGGACACATTTCTTCCACCTACTCCACATATTTTACCTAAAAATGCAGATTTGTGCACTGTGAGTTTTAGTTTTCTCCTTATAGGATAAGAAAACACTTTTGGGACAAAGAACCCAGAACAGGGAAGCAAAAAAGTCCAAACTCAGTTCACAGTGTAAACAGAAGACTTTGCACTTACTCCACTTGTTGGACATCCTGTCTAGAATAGGATGGCAAATTGCCCTAGGCTTTGTTTATGCTGGCTAACAAAATATGCCATAAAAAAAGCAGAAGAAAAACTGGTTTTTAACATGACTTGTCCAGTCTTTGAGGAATAAAACCAAAATTTTTAACACTAAAACCCAACACAATCAACCAGCCAAACTAGTGGAAGGATTGAAATGAGCTACATATAATGCAAAAAATCAAACCAAAGGTAGGCATCAGTGACCCAGAGCCAGAATTCAGAATTCAAGTAATTTGAGTAAAGAATAAACAGTGGAGGGATACCAAGCAAAACCAAATTTCTGCATATCCATATCAGGACTAGGTTAAAGAGCAAAAGGTCTGTTCACCATCTCCTTCTGGAGACTAAACCAGGACATATGCTAATATATCAGTAAGCACCAGGGTATATTCTTCTGTTAGAACATTTTATCACATACATTTGTTCTTACCAGAAGCTGGAAGACAAAAGCACTCTTCATCCTGCACTTAACAACAACAGGTGACAATCTGTTAGCAGCAGAGTAAACACTGCACTTTATCAAGCATTACTTAATTTTCACTCTTCTGTTTCGATCTCTTTGTGTCCTTGTAAAGACTGGGCAGCAGGTGTGAAACAAGGACTACTAAATGTTACAGAATTCCAAGTAATAACATCAAAACCCTGCTTTTTTTTCATGATAAACAAGTTTAGCTCCAACATGTGCAGTTGTTTTAAGGTATTTTTATCCTGAATTGAGCATTTAAGGATCTTATGACAATTCAATATTTCATGTGAGGCTTTCATATTAAATATGAAACAATATGAAATAATGAATTTATATGAGTGTTTCATAATAAGTATGAAACACTGATGATCATAAAAATAAAAAAATAGTGTGAAATAGATAATATTGATGTTCTTGCAAAGTGATGCTGCAGCACAGCCATTCAGCTTGTGTTTCTGTGTATGTGTGTCTTGCTTCTCTCCTCACCCTGATATGGCTGCACTTGCCAGAATGCCTCATTTCTCCCCTTCTGGCTGCAGCTTCCCTGCATGAAAACTGGGTAGGGTAGTGTCGCAGACATCTTTTATGAAAAATCCTTTCCTTAGGAATTTTCCTCTTGAGAAGCTGAGAGGGCTCAGGAACAAAATGTAAACATTGATTATCTGCTGCTGTGGAATGCAACAGGTGGATCCTTGTCTGGCCCATATTGGATGTTTCTGGTTAATGGCCAATCACAGCCCAGCTGGCTCAGAGAGAGAGCCAAGCCACAAGCCTTTGTTATCATTCCTTCCTATTCTATTCTTAGCTGCCCTTCTGAGGAAATCCTTTCTGCTATTCTTTTAGTATAGTTTTAATGTAATATATATCATAAAATAATAAATAAGCCTTCTGAAACATGGAGTCAGATCCTCATCTCTTCCCTCATCCTGAGACCCCTGTGAGCACCATCTCAGGGTAGAGATGAGTAAAGGGTGGGAATGCAGATGTCACCCCAGTTCTGGATGAAGACAAGGCACACACACACACTCAGGGAGCTGAAGAGCACTGCTGAGACATGCAGTATAACCACAGATAATGCAGCCAGGACAGGGCTTTAGGCAGAAACTGATTTGCAGCTCTGTCTGATCTCCAGGATTATAAGGAGATGCCTTCTAACATTGCCCCTTTTGCTGTGTAACTCTTCTTACCTGTAAGAAAAAAAGCTTCAGCAGCTCCCTGAGACATTCCCAAACAATAGATACAGTAATCTGTTTCTAATGGACACCTGCTGCTTGGTCCACTGCACTGATATTCTGAATTTTAACAGCATTCCTTTATTTTAAACATGCCACCAAGAGTAAATATTTAATGGGCAGCGATCCCTAAACAATAAATTTCTCATTTACCAGGAATATGGGAGTAAATCTGTACTCAGTGCCCTGTAATAAAACACAGCTCATAAAGTAATATTATGCTTTGGAATATAAATATGAGGCATTATACACAGCATGTAACTTAATCATTCTTGACTCTGGCATAAATGGTTGGAAGTGAATGCCACCTAGATTAATACTAATTACACCTTGCACCTTTGTGAACAGACTGAAGCACTTATCAGCCATGCACACAAGCAATTTGTTCTAAGCCACACAATGAGTCAGTGGCAAACAAAGGAGAGGAAACAAGGTTCCTTTATCTGCCAGATTTCTTCTGAGCCAGCTTCTCCCCAGCAAGAATTAAAAGCCATTTCATCCTTCATCGCTACTTTTTGTCAGTGTTTCAGCAGAGTTATAAACTCAGCCTCACAAGGTATTAAAAAGCTTTTTATAAGTAAATACATAGATATATTTATATGTTTGTATATGTTTGTGTGTATTTTTAAATATGACAAAACATAAACCTAATGGATTAAAGCCTCACAACTCCTAAAGTAGCTTAAATTTAGTATCTGAACACATAACCAAAGAGTACTACTCTAAAAGCACACATTTATTGTATAAACCTCAGTACTTTGTGCAGCCTTTTTTTATACTTCTTTAAATAACCACTGGGTGTCACAGTTATCAACAGAAAATGCTTGGGGGACTTTTCCAGGTTCATTTCAATTGGGATTCATATCATCAGAGGTAAAACCAATTCCTATATCTGTAATGCTAATACCCACTCCCATTCCGAGAGGTGAAAATAAATAAAAATTTTTCCTCAATTAAAAAAAAATTGGAGTAAATACAAACTGTGTTCTTTTTGAAAATGTAGCAAAATGGAGATTTCTCTTTCAAATGTGGCCTACAGGTAAGATTTTGTCATACTGCACATTTGTGAAGTTCACAATGAACTATTGGAATGAGCTAATTTTAGATTTCATGGACTTGAGGAAAAAATTCCATAGGCTTTCTCTTTCAAAAATTAAGTGACATGAGAAACAATTATGTCTTCTCCACTTCCTAAGAATTCCATTCACTCTAAATATTTTGGCATGATAAATAGCATTATAGCCTTATGCTTCAGGTCCCAGCTCTCATAATCACACAACTAGCAGGAGAACATGAGTTTTCTTAATTTAAAAGTAAATCACAGAAAAGAAAATATTACTCCAGTGACTATTCAGATTTGCAAATAACAGCTTTATATCATGCTAACTGCTCTGTGTCCTCATTCAGCTGTAAACCCCAAAGGAACAAAGGTCTGCTCACTTCCCAAAATCCCCATGAGATGAGGGTGGGACACTTGGGAGAAGACAGAGTGGACAGCCAAAGGATTGGTGCCCCCAAGTGCCTTGGAATGTCTGCAGGATCCTTGGGAAGCCTCTGTCATACCTGTGCTAAGAGATGCTGGTCTGGAGCAGATGCTAAGAGCACTCAAGGATTCATATTTGGGATAATTCTGGACAGCAGAGTCTTGGGGATCTTTGCCAGGACCTGTAAGATGTGAAGAAAGAAGGAGGAAGGCGTTTCATGGATATTTCCTGTATCTTGGAGTGACCTTTGAGGGCTGAATTAAGGAGTGTGGGTCAGTTACCAGCTGCCACATTGCTCATTCCCTACTTTTTCTTACCCATCTTCAAAAATGGAAGCAGAGAACTGACCTGATCCCTGAAAATCAGGCTCCACAGAAGCACCTACAGTTCCTGGCCACAGCTCAGGTGAGAGATGCAGGCTGAGACATGGGCAGGTGAGACAGAAAGGCCAAACAGGCACTGTCATGAGAGATATGCAACACATGGCAGGCACCAGCTTCTCTCTCTCTCTCTCTCTCTCTCTCTCTCTAGCAAATCACCCTGCCCTGCCCAGCATTTTCTAACTCCTCCTTTTCAGCCACTTGCTGCCTGAGCAGCTAAAATGACTGTCTCAGCCAGAAATGTGAAATTTTTTTTCTTTTTTTTTATTCCCTTTTAATCTATATTCATCCAAGTCCAGCTGCACAGAAAAAGGCACATGCAGGAGAATGCAAGCATTATCTAATACATAAAAGATGGATGCAGAGAGGAAGAGAATTAAGCTGTTCTTCATGCCCAGCATGGCATGATAAGAAGTAATGGGTGTGAACTGCAGGTGGGAGTTTTAGACTAGACATTAGAAATGGCTTCTTTTACCAGTAGGCATAATAAGGACTTGAATAGATTGCTTGAGGAGGCTGCAAAAGACTTCAAAAACAGGTTAGACAAACATTTATCAGGAATCATGTTGGTATGATTCATGTTTGCAGACTGGAGCAAGGAATGGATTGTTTAAAGTTCTGTTCTCCTGTGATATTTTGATCCAAAGATGCCTAATGACCTATATTTTTTTTTTTTTTTTTTGCTAGGGATTGGTCTTAAACAAATCTCAGAATCTTAAAAACCTGCCAGCAAAATAGTAAGGACTTCTTAAAAAATAAACATTATTCCAATGCCTTCTCTTAGTCAAAAAGCCCTCCCACTCTGCCACACATTCAACTACAAAGCTGAATAGAGTCAGTAAAATACTGAAAGCATTAGCAGCACTGCTAACACTGTGGCAATAATACAGCAAGTGATCTGAAATCCCCATTTCTTTTGACCAACTTCTTGCCACTTGCACCTTTCTGTCCTTCTTGGCACCCCAACACAATACACAATTTTCTAAATTACTTGAGCTTTTCCGCACACTTTCATTACCATAGCAGGTGCAGTTATTTAGACCATTAATGTCCTAGCAGTAGTGGAAGCTGGGAGTGACCCCACTGCAAATTAACAGCTCAGACACAAGAGGTGAATGGTGCTTTAAAATACAGCTGGAAATTTTCCACTGTACCCAAACAGGACTCGGTCCAAGGTCCTTGTCCCAAAGCTGCCCTCTTAACACAAGTCACTTGAGTTGGAGGAGAAAAGCATTACAGATTAATTCTGGTTTGTGCAGAAAAGAGGCTCTTTTCTTCCAGCTGAAGTTAAAAGCTGCCAGCAAACATCAGCGACCTATTTGGAAATTTTGGACTGACTCCTCATGTGATTTGACCATGGACTTTTTCTCCACTTTCTATTGTATTATTTCTATGAAGTCAGTCACCAAAAGCTTCTCTGAGTCAAATTCATTCTTTCTGCTCTTTCTCTTTACACTGCTGTGCCACTATTTGTCTTTCCTTTCCCATTCCCATCACTTCTCAGCAATAATTTCCCTTCCAATAGTTTGAAAGACTGATGCCAACATTAAGACTAAATGTACAGGGGAGGGAGGGAACTCCCCCCTATTCAACCTGTTCTGTTCATGTTACCTTTCCATTTTGTCTCCTCTTTCTAAACTGTAAGCTTGCAGGGGCATGGAAAGACTTAAATTCAAACTAAATATCTACAAAAGTCTAAACATCTACTAAATATCTAAATATCTACTTTGTCTGGATCTGATGGGATTACTGGTACATGGACATTAAAACATTGCATTTATGTACTGTAAATAATGCAGTGTAATGTAATGTCAGACTGTGGCTACTACTGCATACCTCAGGAAACAGAGGGAATAATCGAGGCATTCTTCTTGAAATATTACAAAAATTTATGAAAAAAAGGAGATGTTAAAAAAGGACAGTGTGATAAAACATACTGAGAATGTGCTGGTCACATGTCAAACCACAGTGACAATTCCTGAACACAGAACTGGCCACAGAGTGGGGTCCCACAGCGTGTGTTTAGCAATTGCATCACCTGTGCCACATATTCTCAATAACTTTGGTTGAACTGCCTGAATTATTACTCATGTAACCCTATAGTTAAATGCAGGATATGGCTGCACAGCTCAGCACAGCAAGTTACCAAGTAACTCCCAAACAAGATGCTGCAGAGGTGTGTCACCAGGGTGCTCCACCCTGGAATGAGCACAGCTGAGAAGGAGGGCTGAGGTGGGACACCTGCACCTTCCATAGCCCCAGCCCACAGCCCAGTGTTCCGCTGGGAATGGCAGTGAGGAACAGGACAATTGTTAGATCCATCTCACTTCAAAGACTCTAAGAAACAGCCTTCTGCTGTCTAGGTAGCACAAATGGATATAAAGATAAGATCTGCTTCTCTTTTAACTGAGAGACGTCTCTAAGATTCCAGTTCTTCTTGTTCACAACCACCCAAATTGTTCTTCTTCTGCAGAGCTAAAATGACGGCAATGTGATCAGAAGTCACAGCAAATTGAGTGTCACATTATTATTGATTAATTACATCATTAAACACATTCTGATTTGTTTCAGTGGAACCTATGTGGCCCCACACAGGTAAGAATCACAAAAAATGTGCACTGAAGCCAACAGAGCTTACACACAGGTGTAAGCCAGTGTTAAAACAATGTAAATCTCATCTGGGTAAACAAACAACAGCCTCAATATGTCATCTGCCTGAATTCATTAAAATAGCACTCTATACCAAATATTACCTGGGCTGATCACCACGAGTCATACCCAGTGAACCTCATTTTAATATTCCTTGTTCTTGTTCCTCGTTTTGATGCTCCTTGTTCTTCCTCACAGAACACTTCTGCAGTGTAAAGAGAGCAGGATTAGGCCAAACAATTCCATGAGCTCATTAGCTGCACACCACAAACACAAACCAGACACGTGTAAGAATAAGGAGCCAGTTTGGCGAGATACCATGGTGCCAAGTCAGGTCAGTCAGGTTATAATAATTTTTAATTAACACTCTTCCAAGTTTCAGTGTTATTTATTTGCACACCAGTGTCACTCAGAATAGTCCTCTTTCCTCCCTGTGAAAACCTTGGAGGAAAACTGAAAGAAAAAATTTCAGCCTGATCTGGACAAAGAGAAATCCAATGTAATGACAAATGAAAATTATTCAGGTGAACTTGAAGACTCATAACAAAAACAACTTTAGAAATGAGAAGACTGATATCAGTCTGATATCCACTGATAAGGAAACAAAAAGCAGAAATCAGCACAGGTTGAACACCACAGAAGACATGATTTCTACTATTCTATTTTTGATTATGTTTATCCAAGCAGCAAAAATTCCCCATCTCAGAGGTTTTATATTGCCTTGCCCCTGAAAATGCTCCCTTTTGAAACATTGCTAGTGTTGTTCCCTAAGGAATACAAAGGCCCAATGTAAAATTCAGCAGGCTGAGCATTCTAGACGTTTTCATTAAAAAGAAATTACTATTTTAATTATTTTTTGAAAATGCTTGATGGTGCAATAACTATGCAATATTATTCATCAAGGCTTGTTTCAAAAGCCAAGTCATGGAAGCAGTTGTTGACAATATGAATCTGCCTCAATTTACTGTCTTTCAGTCAAAAAAATCCAGAATGAATATCCATAGAATTTGTTCTACACATTAAATTATTTACAATTTAAATTAATGTTTATAGGTATTTGTGTTATATAGGTAAAATGATAAAAACCTTTAAAGGTGTTGAAAGACAGCTAAAATTGCTATTCCTATGACAAAATTTTGATCATATAAGAAGTAGCATCATCTTATTATGCACTTAATATTTGCAAAATGTATTTCATTATCAATATTTTGTTAATATTGATAAAACACAAATATTTAATACATTATAAAAGCAAGATGTAGAGTAATATATTCATTCTGTGTAGAAGACAGATTAAGGGTGTTTTAGCATCAAATAACTCATAAGATTTCAGTGAAGTCATAATGTGCTCATACAAGATATTTTAGGATATCTGCATAGTAAAACTTTGCAGATATCCTAAAATGAAAAATGAAATAGATGATCCTAAAAACAATGAAGTAGATGATCCTAATTCTCTTAGTGTTGAAATAATGCTATCAAAATATTGTTGAAGAAGGCATGCAAGTATGTGTTATGGGTAATTGACCTTATAAAATACAAAAATTAATATGAAAAATGGGCTTAGTGAACAAAAGTGCCTATTTTAGAGTTTTGTCAAAAAGGCTTTATTTTTAAGATGGATTACTTGTATTTCTTCTTTATTTTTACAAAGAATGAGAGATGGTGGGGAGAGAAACTGCTGGCAGTTCTGTATACACAAAATGCTTACTGCACTTAATCAGGAAAGCTTTTTAAGCTTTCACCTTGCTTTTTGTTCATCTAATTATTACTTCCATAATAATTTTAACAGTGTGCATATTTTTAAAGTAACAAAACTAATTAAGCATCAGTGACTACCCTTTACTACCTAATGAACTGCACATAGGCTCTACCTAGGCCCAAGGGTCACAAGAAACATCCCCTGAAGAATCAGGAGGATGGAGAGCCCTGGGAGCAGCTTTAAGAGAAGATGTGGTAGGTCTAGACCCTCAGAGATGCCCAAAGGTCATCCTGGATCCTTCCTGACATCCCTGGAGACCTTCTGCTCCTTCAGGTGACCAGTCAATACTGGCCTGAACATCCCTGGCTGGTTTCCTCCCACAGCTGGGTCTTAGGAGCCATGATGACAGATCACCAAGAAGGGATGTGATGGTACAGCTCCAAAATCCACAGGCTGCCCTCCCAGTAACATGGGAGTAAGTGCTTCCCTGCCACAGCTCACTGAGGGTGTCAGTGGCACACTGGCATCTCACAGCCAATATGACACTCCTTGAATTTCCAAATTTACAACCACAGTGGTAGAATGTAGGCCAGAACTCACCTCTTTCAACTCTACTCACCTACAAGTGAGTGATGTGCTCTAACCTCGCTGGGCTAGGCTCCTGCAGTGTCACACATCCCATCCCATCCCATGATAAGGATCTGAGATGAATCACCTTTGTGGCTGCCTCCACCTCTCCAGAGGAAGCCTAGGAAAATAGATAGGCCAACTGCTTAACTCAGAGATGTACAAAGTCAGGCTAGATTAATGCCATGAGCTCTGTTTTTCAAAAAGAAAATTCCACCAAGGTTTTCCTGCTAACACTGTTGTTACAATAACAGCAAAGCAGATTTATCAAGCAGATTTATTTATTTATTTATTACCTACTTTGCATTTGTGTCAATGCTCCTGGCAAAACGAAATTAGTTCTGTTCAGCTGTGTCTTTGGCACTGCACATCCTTGGCAGAGGCCTCCTAACAACACATGGGTATTCTTTTAGCTTCAGGGAGAGGAGTCTTTGTCTTTCATGACAGAAAGCCTGAGCTCACTTCAGGATGCATTTGTGAGGCTTTGAAAGGCCATGGTGTGCAATATAATTAGTTACTCAGAGGTGACAGATTTGTTATAATCTATAAAACCAGGTTCCAACTGTGAAAATGCAGTAAACAGTGCTGCCCACAGAAGTATGTCTATGCATGCACTGAAATATTTAAAAGACCCAGCCTTTGATGCTAATTTTACAAAACTCCCCTTTCCTCCTTCCAGCTGGAATTCCTTCCCACCATGCCTCCCAGCACTGGCAGTATCCAGCAGGACACACTCCTCTCTCAGACAGGGTGCTCTGAGGAAGTGCTATTAAATAAGTCAGAGTTACTGACAAAAAAGGTGTTGGTATTTATAGAAAATGAGGAACTCCCACAGAAATTCTACAGATGGAATTGTGCCTATTGTATCAACATGTCCTGCTGGATAAAAATAGGAATGACAATATCTGGGGTGTTCTGCCCATTAGTCCAACTGGTGATGAGTAATGCAGCCAAATGCACATCAGTAAATCCTACCTTCCACACCACGCTTCACAAACCCTCTTGGCACTCTTCTTTAAGAGAGAAGCCACAAAAGCATAAAGGTTTAATCTGCATGTGTTTTAAATTATTATATCATTTATGAGGCAAAGATTCAAATAAGGTATATTAGTTGCTCCAAATACATCTTAGTAAAAAATTATCTCTTGTACCCTCTTCAGAAAACGCCTAAGTGTTATAGAAAATTCGGTGAATGTTACAGTTTTAATTGGAGAAACCAGGTTGGTTTAGTACAAAAGACCCAAATATATTTGTCAAAGACAAAAAACCTGAACTCTGTGATACTAAGAGCCTTTGGAAAAGGATCTGAAGTAACTCTTCTGGAAATTAAAATGTGATGTTTAAAAGTTATTGGATCACATGGATTTAACATCTGGTGTTAGCCTCAGACAGAACTGGAGTCTTGCACGAGCATCCTCCTGAAAGCCTGAGTGATCAGTCCTCAGTACCATACAAGGCTCCTGCCCACTCCTGCATCTCAGGCCAGTCTAGTTCTGGAACAACACCCTCTTTCAAGCATGCAGAAAAAGTGTTTTTGTGCTGGATTAATGCTGGTGCCTTGGGTTCTTTATCAGAGTAGGTATTTGAAACTTCCTGAGGTCCTAAGTCTGAGAGTAAGAGCCAGAGCTGATGTACCAGAAAACATTAGATGAAGTGGTGAAGACTGTTTACTACATAAATGTGTGGAGCCACAAAAAGGAATCTTTTCTCTAATTTTGTGGCTCTTTATTTCTGATGTAAATACTATGCACCAACAAGGGAGGAGGAGCTTGTACAGGAAGTTGTATTTTAAGTTAAGGTACAGTAACAAGAAAAAGTAATGATTTCCCTTAAAATAAGGGGCACTTAAATGACATTCTGGTGACACTGGCCTTTAATCCCTTGCCCAGAGTAAGGAGGGTCTGGTTCACTTGCTTTTTTAAACACGGACTTGGAACACCATATATTTCTGATTAAGAAGAGGAAAAAATTAGTAAGTAATCCCAGGGCTCCAAGGAGCTATTCACAAGCCCAATGTTAAGATGTAATCTTCTGGTGATTACGTAATAGTTTCCCCTCTGCCCATTCCAGAGTGGATATGAGATACTGCAGTCTACATGCCTGGTCTTGAATGTTCAGTTCCAGGTGTGAGAGCTCATTGCAGCTGCCTAGAGCAAGGCCAAGTGTACATGTCATTCTGGGAGAGACAGCTCCTAATTCCAAGGATAGGCAATAGAAGATGGTGGGCCACCCCACTCAGGGTTGGGCTCTAGGAGCTTTGTGGGACTTGGCAGACACAATTAACAAGGCTGAAATAACAATTGCCTTGAGAGCCAGCACAAAATAAAAGGCAGGGGAGCAGCCCTCAAGTAGGAAAAGTAAAATAACTACAACAACAGCAGGACAAATCTAATCTCACACAAAAACACCAATAACCCATCTGAGAGCTGGACATGAAATCGACACTCTGATATTAAGGAGCACAGACCACAAGAAACAAGAAGCTTGGAATCCTCCATGGAATAAACTCAGTGATTGGCTTTTCTGTGAACATCTGCCAGCTCCTGCTGCACACAGTGGTCAGAAGGGGATTTCATAAGTGTTAGAGTGAGCAATTACACCTACCAAGATGTGGAGGGAAAAAAAAGAAAAATCCAAGCATGCTGTTATTCTGTCCAGTGCAATCCACTGCAGCACTGACATGGTGGCCTGCTGTCTTTTCAAATCCTGGCCACACTTGACTCCTAAATATATCTGAAAATGCCTGATACATCACAGGATACATAGACAGATTTTGCAAGGTGATACCTACAATAGTCCCAGACAGATAAATCCTGCATGCAAAGCAAGTCTGACATGTCAGACTCACAGCATATGCAATATTGTCTTGCTCAGAGAAGTTGCACAGTAAGTACCAGCCTGGCAGCACACCTTTTGCACATGCATGTTTTGTCTGTCCTTACAGAGAAGTCTGAGCTCTCCAATAATCCTGCACATCCAGAAAACACCTGTGGCAATGGAAATGCAGGAGAATCCATGCCAGGTGTGCTCTCCCTACGAGAAATTGCACTGACCATGCAATGACACGACACACCCGGCATTAAACAGGACGTTCTGTACCACATGGGATCCCTGGCTCTTTCTGACATTTATTTTGGTGACCACAGCACGCTGTGCTTACCCAGGAGAGGGCAGAGGTCAACATCAGTGTAAGCACATGAATCTGGTGGACAGAAGACACTGTGTGATTACCTAATATTTAAATAGGTTGCAACGATAGCACTACTGCCCTTATCTTCACTATGCAAGCTCAGCTACAAAGCAACATGATGGCTTTGGGATACAATATCAGTAACCCCTGAGACATAACAATTATCCAGTCACCAATACTGTACCCCACCAACACAAGGATAGTCTTGTAGAAAGTATATTTATAATCACAGTAAAATTAAAGTTGGGCTAGATATTATAAAGGTTCAACCTCTGGCTCTCTCCACAGCTATTTTCAAAGATAATCCAGGTTGCTCAAAGTCTTTTCCTGTCTAGTTTTGTTTCCAAGGATGGAAAATACACAGCCACTCAGGGAAAACGTTCTGCTGCTTGACCACTCTCACTTTGAACTTTCGTTTTCTTGCACACAATTGGGATATCTCTGGGTGCAGCTTCTCACTTTTATCTCTCATCCTGTTGGTGACTATCTCAGAGAAAAGCCTTGTGCCATCTTCCCTATAATTCTCTTTGGGAAGGTGCATGTTGTAATTAGATCCTGCTGTGGCCAAACCCACTTCCTCACACAGCATGAGCTTCAGCCCCTCACAGCCTGTGCTGAACTGGCTGTTCCCAAACTGGACAGTGTGCATGCAGTGTGGCCTCACCAGTGCTGCACACAGAGCTCATTCCTGCTGGCTAGATGGAGAATTCAGCCCTGCAGGTGCTGGAATCCCATGAGGAATTTCTTTTGTCCACCAGGATGGGCAGGCCCTTTTCTGCTGGGCTGCTTCCAAGCCAACTGGTTCTCAGCATCCTGCAGCCTGTCCCACATTCAGGACTTTGCCCGTCTCTGTTGACCAACTGGAGGCTCTCACTGGCCCTCTCCTGGAGCTTGGCAAGCCTGCTCTGACTGGTGGCCTCCTGTGCAGCAGCTGATCTCCCCAGCTTGGCAAGGGGAGCAGCTGGAAACTTGCTGAGGGTGCACTCTGTACCACCCCCTGCGTGGTGACCTTGTCAAACGAGACTCGCTCCAGTACTGATCCCTCCAGACAAGACTTCAAACCTTCACAACCTTCAAGCCTGGGGGTACAGATAGTTTTTTCTGCCCACCCCACTCAAATCTCCCCAGTTACGAGGTTATTGAGGAAATCCACCAAAAGCCCTCTTAAAAACAAGCTTGAATTACATCCTCTGCATTGTCCATGCTCACTAAGCCCAAAGTCAGTGACACTGGGTCAGACACAACTGAACTGAAATGTGTAACTTTTAGCCTTTGTTCAGTCACCTGCAGTCTTTAAATATCATGGACTTTCCAATGTCACAGGGTGTGAGCACAAAATAAAACTGGAGAGCTCCCTCAACACTCCAATGAGTGTGATGTGGCCCAGTGGACTTGGATATGCCCACTTTGACAGAGCGGACTTTCTGTGGGGAGCTCCCTCCCCTGCCCAAACCCTGCTGCCAGCCACAGAACCCTGGGAGATGGGAAAGGGTTTTTATCCAGCAAAGTCCAAGATGAAAGAGGTCTCTTCTTTTTCCTTGACCTTTATGGCCAGTTTAATCACCCAGTCCTGCAGCAGGCCCACATATTGCTTGTCTTCCTTTTGCTGCCAAATCACCTGTAGAAGTTCTTTATGTTCCCCTTCACGTCCTTCAGTTCCAACTCCAGCAAGGTTTTGGCTTTCCATGTTCCACTCCTCCACTAAAATACTGACCATCCTCCTCTGCATGAAGTGATGAAGAATCTCACACCAGTGTAATTTGCTACTACCTGCTGAATGGTTTCTAAAAATGCTGTTTAAGGAAGGTGCTTATCTCTCATCCTTATCTCATTTTTTGGAAGTGGCAAGCATATCCAGGTGCCTGTTTGAGCATTTATTTAGCTGGTACTGTGGAAAATGTGATTGTTCTAAATTGTTCTTTCTTCCTTTGTTCTTTGTTGTTAGTTGGTTTGTTTCCAGTAACCTCAAATTTGATGCAGAAGAAAAGAGAAAGTATACACACCTGATAGGGAATCAAACAATTCATTACCTTCAGCATTCAGCTTTGACTGCTAATCCATCTCTCGAGGATTTTCTCTAATATTTTGTAGTTATTACAGCTCTGCTGAAGCAGCCTCACATGGTTATTATCAAATAACACAGGCCCTTAATGAGAGTTCCTTCCTATTATTCAGATCTGGACTATGTGCTCCATCCTCCTCTAAAAAAAATGGTGGAGAAAAAAAAAAAAGAAAAAAAAAAACCCTAAATTAGCCATAGTTTATTAGTTCTAGCCAGCTCATAAACAATAAATTCAAGGGTTGTTTTTTTCTTTTTTGACTTTCCAGATGTAGAAAATAGAAGTGTTCCTTGCTTCTCAAGCATCTGTATTTAGTCTAGAATGTCCCAAGACAGGTTTCTTACACTTAAGAGTAACACTATTTCAAAATATTCTACATTGGTAATTTCATTTGTTGTTTTTGGCAGGAGTGATTGCTCTCCTTGGTTTTCTAAATTATCACAATAAATAAGAAGTATTTCTGTAATATTTTTTCTATTAAAGATGTGGAACTATACAACAGGAAATTGTCTGAATTACAATATAGTCAGAATTGTACATATTCTGCACAGTTGTGTATAGTAACTGCTTCAGTAACATGGCTGGTACTACAATTGTATTTAAGGTTGCCAAAATTTCTCTTCAAAATTCCTCTTCTGGGCATTTATAAGTTTGTCATTTTTTATAGTTGAATTGGTGCATTAATTCTCTACTTTTGGGAAACTTTAAAGATGCCTGAATAGGATGAACTCATACTTCTGTTATTGTAATAGAGTCATCTGTCACAAGTGAGACATGCTTTGTATTTACCAGTTGATTCTCTCATTGCTCAAAAAGCTGCACACTTATTTGGATTATTAAATTTGCCCTCTCTCATCTGGCTGCAGAATAGAATCAGATCCAAATCAGGGCTTAGCTGATGAAAAACTGACAAAGCATGGTGCCATTATCCCTCTCACAATTCTCTTTTTCCTGTGACTGTGGCAGCCCCAGACCTGTCTTCCAAGATCCCCTCCTGGTGACTGGAGAAAGTCTAGGAGAAGTAAAAACCACCTCTGACTAGGAAAGGCATGGGTGACAGGAGCAGACAGTGGGAAGGGGTTTTTGCCCTTCCCTTGCCCTGGACACTGAGGCACAGGGCAGGAAAAGAGTGATGAGCAACTTTGCCTGCCTGAAAACCTAGTCTTGATCTTTAAAGTTCATTTTAGGTGTCTTCACAGGGTCTGTGCTGCTCTCTGCAACTGTTCCTGTCGTCTTTGAATTATGGATGCAGTGATGGCATCTGGGGAAGACCAAGAAAGAACTCAAGAATGCTGAAAACACAGAACAATGGAAATGAGAGTATATACAGCAGTGAAGTGACTAAAACACAGGCCTTGTGTTCTCCAGCAATGGTTGGTGAGCTAAAAACACAAAATCAACATTCCCCTCTCTGGAAGACTGATGTAGAATTTAACCCTACAGCCACACCTGGGCAGAGGTGAGGGACAAAGCCCTTTCCAACCTCTCCCTCTGATGTAAGAGTGCTTTAGCTATTATCAGCCAAATATCTTCTGCAGCCTCTAAACAGGGCCAAAGTATCCACTTCAGCTGGCCAGGCCTCCATGAGGTCTCATCTCCTTCTCTGGTTTTACTCCTTTCATGCATTTTGTCCCTCCATGCAGTTCTCCACTGGTCTTGGGCCTCTGGTTTCCTCCAGCTGGACTTTTTCAAACTTCCAAAACAAAGCATTGTTGCTCAAGCTTACTAGTTTAACCGAAGCCAGTACTCCTAAAACCTCAGCTTCTGAAGGGGAAGATATTCAGATATTAACTTGAGCTTTCAATAAGGAAAAAGGGTTTTGTTATTTCCCTTTGGGTTTTGGAGAAAAGTTCGAGCATACCAAAGATAAAAATTCTAGGCTCTAAACCAAATAACATAAAACATATTATTTCAAGATGCTATTTTTAAAGACCGAGATTTCACTCATCTCATGACTTTTGACCAGAGGCTTGGCTCTGGATTTGAGTTTGCCTTCCACCACACGGGAGGGTTAGCAGGGCAGAGACGGAGACCCTTAAAATTCCCATTGTCTTTGGACAGCGTGTCCTGTGCCCCAACTCTCAACATTCCTGTAAGATCTACAGCAAAACTGCTGCAGATTTGCCCCCTTTTTCCATACCAACCATGCAACAACTACAAGAGACAAGATCGGCAGCAGGCCTGAAACCTTCCAGTAACCAACCTGTGCAACACCAGAATGCGACTTCATGAAGCATTTTCCTTTTTTACAAACCTCCAAATGCGGAATTATAGGATGAGGGTTGGAAAGGACCTTAAAAACCATCCTGTTGGGCTGGGACACCTCTCACTAGACCAGCTTGCTCAAAGCCCCATCCAACCTGCCTTTGAACACCACCAGGGCTGGGGCATCCCTGGCCAACCCATCCCAGTGTCTCATCACTTTCACATAAAAGCATTTCTTCCACACACACAACCTAATTTCGCCCCGTTTCAGTTTGCACCCATTTCTCCCTGTCCAAATTGCACCAGAAAACCACTTGAGGCCGGAAATCACCCGGTCACCTCCAGGTGTTACAGGGACGCCCGGTCCTACCGGGTCACCTCGGGGCAGCCACAGCACCTCATGCGGGACCACCCTCGCCCCTCGCATAGGACACATACAGGGCACATACAGGGCACACACCGGGCACATGCCCGGGACCCCCGGCAGCCCCTCGGGCACGACGCCCGCAGCCCCCACAGGCGCCGCCGCGGGACCCCGCGCGGGCGGGCGGGCGGTGCCGTTGGGGCGTCCCCGTCCCCGCCGGGGGCCGCCCCGCCGCCGCCCCCCGGCAGCCGTGGGGCTGTGCCCACCGCGGCCCCGGGCGGCGGAAGTGTGTGTAGGGGGCAGTGCAGGAATTTCCTGTGACGTCCCGGCCCGGACTCCATTAGGTGCAGCTGGGCTGAGAGGAGACAAACCCGGCGGGCAGCGAGCGGAGCGGGCCGGGCGCCTGGGGCTGCCGGGCGGGGGCTCAGGGCAGCGGCGGCCGCCATCGCCAGAGGGAGCCCCGAGCGGGCGGCGGCGCTGCCTCCGGGACCCCCGGCGGGCGCAGGGCCCCGCTCCGCCTCCCCTCGCCCCCGCCGCCTCCCCCTCCTCGCCCCCCCGGCTTCCCACCACGGCCGCTCTCGGCGAGGAAACTCTGGCCTCCGCTTCCTCCTCCTCCGACTCGGACACCGGCGGAGCCTCCCCGCCCCCGCGGAAGAAAGCCCGGGCCTCCCCGGCGGCGGCGGAGGGAGCAGGAGAGCCCGGGGCTTCCGCGGGCAGAGCAGGCCTCACCTCGTCCCAGTCCCCCTCGGTGCCCGCCGGGCTCGCCCCCGCCGCCGCCCCGCTCAGAGGCAGCAGCAGCAGCGGCGGCATCGCCAGCAGCGCCATGCAGGCCAACGGGGCGGGAGGGGGCCAGCAGCAGCAGCAGGCGCCGCCGCAGGGCCCGGAGCTGGGCTGCCTGGGCGCCCAGAACGGCGAGGCCTCGGCGGGCACGGCCGCCGGTGACCAGCTGGCCCACGCCAACGGGCTGCTGCCCTCGGCCAACAGCGGCGGCCCCGGCGGCGGCAGCCCCGGCGGGCTCGGTGTCAACAACGGGGTGCCCGCCGCCGGGGGGCCCGGCCCGGCCGCTGCCGAACTGGGGGGCGGCGGCGGCGGCAGCGCCCTGAAGAAGAAGAAGCGGCTCTCGCAGTCCGACGAGGACGTGATCCGGCTGATCGGGCAGCACCTCCACGGGCTGGGGCTCAAGTAAGTGGCCGCGGTGGGCGAGGGGCAGCGCGGCCGGGCCGGGGGACGGGCTTCTTCCTTCCTCCCTTGGTTTCCTGCGGCGCCCTGAGCGAAGGGTCCCCCCGGGGCCGGGGCAGCCCCGCCGCCCTCCGCTCCGTCCGCGGGGAGGGTCCGGAGCGGGGTCCCCGTGGAGGATGGGCAGCCCGGAGAGGGGAGGAGGGGAGAGGAAGGGATTCGAGGTGAGGGGGGTTGGTGACCAAAGCTGCCCCGTCGCAGCCCGGAGGTCTCCGGTGAGAGGAGAGCAGTGCCCGGCGGTGGGGCAGGCCCGCTCCCGGAAAAATGGAGCCGGAGCTGTGTTTGCCAAGCCCGTGCCGGTGTCTAGCGAAGGGACAGGACAGGAGCTTCCCCTGCCAGGGATGGCAATATGGAAGTCGGGTTGCACACCGATAAGGGTAGATCAATACAAATGTGTTAGTGGGGGAGAAGTTATCTGGTAAACATAATGGAGCCCGCAGCTGGGCGTGGGGGGGCGGCTTTTCGCAGATGAGCTCCAAGATTTGGCTTGTCAGCTCGGAGGAAGCGACACAAAGTAAACTGCCACTTAAGCAGGCCTATTGGCTTCGCTCTGGAAACCTTTGGCCCTCTAAATGGTGAAGGCCTCTGTAGATTTGTGCTGGACACGTGTTTTTGCTAATAATCTTACTTGTAAACAAGAAACGAGAATGTTGGCCCTTCCTTAAAATCAGGATAGAGAAAATAATTTCCCAGTGGAATAGGGGAAGTCTTAAAGTGTTTAATCATAGTGCTTTGTGAGTAAAGCTAAAGCTAGCCAGTATGTCATCATTTTGGAAGGAGGGTAGAGAAGTCCTGCGAAGTGCTTGTGTAGCCACAAAAGAAGTCTTCAAAACACTGCAGAATGGGTCAGCTATAAAGAACATATTCCATAAAATAAATTGCCTCTGACACAAGAGGCAAGTTTACAGCAGCAGACAACTCGTGACTATTCATAGATGACACCACAGTAAATAAGCTATTTTTAGTATAAAAGGGGGAGGGCTACAGGTCCCTGAGTTTGTTTATTTTTTTTTAAGGAGACAGTCTTGTAAGAAGTGATGAAGGAAAGACGAGGCCTGTGCCAGATGTTGTAGCTCTCCTTGTTGTTTTATGGGGGAGGTAGGGAGGGGGCAGGGGATGGCAGCCAGTAGCTCACAGCTTTCTAGAGTGTATCTTCCTTCATGAAGTTTATCTTGTGTGCAGGGCTGGCTGTTTGTGGTGGCTGGTAAGTCACATACTTCATGGTACTTCAGCAAAGCTTCCAAGCTCCTTGACAACTTGCTTTAGGTAGAGGTAGCTTTTGACATGTCTCAGGCAACTCAGATCACCTTCTTGAACAAGCATCTGAATCTGGTCATCGTTTTCTTGTGTAATTAAATTACTTTACGGTAAACTGTTATCATAGCAGGCGGTGTATTTGTGAGGGTGAAACTGGTCGGGTTTTTTTACACTGTATCTCTCCTGCAGCCAGACTGTTGATCTCCTCATGCAAGAGTCAGGATGTCGTTTAGAACATCCTTCAGCTACCAAATTCCGCAATCATGTCATGGAAGGAGAATGGGATAAGGTAACGTAGGGCTTATAGGACTGTATTAACCACTGTTGAAATTTATAGTATCTATGAGACAATTCAAAATTCATCCTCCTTATATACTTTTTTTTCTCTTCTGCCGATTTCTGCAGGCTGAGAACGACCTGAATGAACTTAAGGCCTTAGTGCATTCTCCGCATGCAATTGTGGTAAGAGGCACACTTGAACTCTTTCAGAGCTGTGTAGTTGGACTAATTGTAGTGGTGTAATCTTTCACTATGGAGTTGGTTGTCCATAGTTCTTGTTTTCTCTTTTTTGTTTACTTAAAGCTGCTTGCATGCTATCTCAAACGTCATACTAATCTGAACTTTTTTTTATTCTGTTGTAGAATGTGAGATAGGCAGCCCAAAAGTACTGAGGCTAAGATTTGGTGTACTGAATGTTATAACTCTATTTAATGTACCTAACTGATAAAATATAAATCCTGTCACAGTCCTAAAATAGGTCAGTTTCTGTAGAAACTGCCTATGTTGAATACTAATTTCAACCTTGAAATACTTCTCACAATCTCTGTGTTTATAGGAGTTAGGATTTCTTGAGGGAAGTTTAGAAATAAAATGCACTAATACTGATGTGGAGTTGGCATTGTAATAGCACATTACAAGAATATAGAGGCTGCTATAGACCATGAACAATACTGTTGCTTTTCCAGATGGCTTTTAAAGAGCAAATGCATTTGTATTGCTGTTTGGGATTTTATTTAGAGCTTTTTCTCTTTGGGTGGCTTTTTTTTTTTTTTAAAAAAAGATAAACCTAGAAATAGAAGGTTGGTGGATCCTGTGACTTGACACTACAATATGTGTTGTTATGATTTCAGTTGCTCTGAGTAAAGTGTTTCTTGTTTTGATTTTTGGATCTCAAGATATAAATCATCACTTGGCTCTTCAAAGAGCTTGTTCTTTTGTTGTAAAACATTTATTTTAATGAGATGAAGTTACAACAGCTATGGTCACTTAGGAAGCAAACTGTATCAAGGCTTTTTTAAGTGTCTGTGACTGTAAACAATGAGGAATCAGCTGATGGCTGCTTAGTTCCACTTCTAGCTGATTCATTTGTTGTCAAGACAATTTCCTGTCTGGTGGGGGAGGGAGAGAAAGAGAGAACAGGAAATGAAGTAGGAAAAACAGATGTTTAACAAAACATCAGAGGGTACTTGACAGAAGTTTACATTTGGTTCTATTAGTTTGGTCAAAGCTTAGCACCTCTTAATTAGACCGACCAGTAGTTCACTTTGTCTTTTGTCAAAGACCTGAAGGAGTTGAGAATTTTGCATGCAGCTTTCAACAGTGTGTGTAGCCTGAAAGTATGGAACTGCTATATTGGAATATGAATGGTCATTGGAAACAAATTTTCTGAAGTTACAAAGTTTGTCTGTAGTATTAAAATGTTTTGCATGTTGGTGAGTCAAGAGATTTAATTGAGTTTTCAACATCGTACTCTTTGGAGACCTCAGTTTGAGAAAAAAGAATGTTTTCCTTCTGTTGTTCTGAAGGGCTCCAAGAGCATTCTCTAATATTGATTTCTTAACTGGTTCCATAAAGCTTGGTGCACTAAAAACACTTGGTTTAAACTGAAATTTACCTGAACCAATATTAACTGTTTTCTTTTTAAAGTTGACCTCCTTTATATTAGCTTGACATAATTTAAAACAGGTAACAGTTTTGAATATCTTACATGTGCAGGACAGCATTATTTGCAAGGATGAGTTGAGCTTGTGTGCATGGAGTCTCCTCCTCCCTCCCTGTCCAGCTTTTGTGCACATGGTTGAGGTTCTGGGTGAGTTTTAGTGCTGGGAAGGTGGAGAAAGGTCATGACAGGTAGGGAGGGATGCTTTGTGCTCTGTAGGTATTCCCCACTGCAGAAAAGTCAGAGCTAATGAGGGTGATAAATGTCTTGATCAGGAAAAGTCCAAACAAGGTGCTGCTGCAGGTAGCTCTTTAAAAATAGAAAATTGGATTTTGAGTTTCCTGACTTGTGACTCACACTATGTGACTAGATGTTTTAAAAATGTGTGCATACAAGAAGAATGGGTGCCTAAAAATTTAGATGACACAGGGAGTATTTAACTAAGTAGGGTGTGTGTTCTGTGGTTTGTTTTTGGTTTGTGGTTTGGGTGGGTTTGTTGTTTTTATTGTTGTGTTTTGTTTTCTTTTTTCTTACAGTTAATATGACCTGGACAAAATAACCAGGATTGGTTTTGAAATGTCTGGTCAGTGAAGGGAGGTGCATATATATTAAAAAAATCCTCTTTGTATTTAATTTCCTGATATTTGCAAAGTGCTTTCAGTTCTATGGGTGACAACACTAAACACGAAGGGGCTGATGTCAATTTTTCAAGCTTTGATGCAGTGTGTTGGTATTGGGGGAGGAGGGTGTGGCAGCACACAGGACAGTTTGCTGTTTCTATTTGTGTTAACACAGCTGAGTGCTGTGCAGTATGTGATTAGTCATGTTTGCTTTTCCAGCATATCAGATACAGCTCTCTTAGAAAATCTGTAGGAAAACTTTATAATTGAATTAAGCATGATGTTTTTCCTTCAGCAACAGTTAGAAAACACCAACTTCAAGCCAGCCTGAGGTTTTGCTTACTTTGGGGCTACTCAAGCATGTGATGGCATCTGTCTTGGGTACTTAATTGCACCTAGGAAGAAACTTTGGGATTATTCCTCTACAGTCATCTAGAAAATACCTTCAGATTGTTCTCTTTACTTATTCCAGAGGTATACAACCTGCAGCAGGCAACACAATCTAAAAAGTGAGTTAAATATTATCATTTGAGTCAAGTGCTCCACCTGCCTGCATGGTGTCCCTCTTGCTACCAGCATTAAGGGCAGTTCCCTACTGGAGTTAATTACTCTCTGTGTGGTAGGACTTGGTGTGGTTGGAGCCTCATTAAATTCTTTGCTGAATTGTGTAGAGCACAATGTTTTCTGCCCTTTACATATCAGGGCATTTAAGTTTTGGATTGTTTTATAGTGCTTTCATCAGTGTTTTACAAAACTATCACAGTAAAAGACTACAGAGTAAAGAAAATTCATGTCTTAGTTCTGCAGGCTGTAAGTAGAGATGGCTACTGTGTTGAGTTTGTTTTGAAACATCTGCTGATAATTTCACCATGTATTTTAGTTACCTATTTAATTTCAAAGAGCAGTTGTTACAGCAATGTTTACTTATTTGAGACTCCTAGTACGTTAGTAAAACTCTTGTGGCGCTGGTTAAGATACACAGGTTGAAAATAACACCAAAATCTGGACATAAAATTAGTTTATTTCGTATTTTGTTTGGTAAACTTCTGAAGATTCACTGCTGCTTACAGTTACTGATCAGAATGGCCCGATTTCTTGCCTGTGGCAGTATGTTTGTCCTGTTCCTTTCACAGCTTTGTTTGCTGAGGTTTTCACCTTTGGGTATGCAGTGATGGTGAGTTATGGTACCTGCCAGACTTCCTAGAATTTTAGATTCTGGAAGGAGCTTTCCTGCTAACAGGACAAGGAAGGAGTACAGTTCTAAGCACTCATGTTAGTAATCCAAGGCTGTAGTTTGAATAAAGAAAAATGCTAATAGTGCATACATTGAAACAAACAAACAAAATCCTGTAAATCTGTTAACTCTTAGTTTTGCCCCGGGGTAATCAGAGTTCAGTTTACACTTAAATAATAGCTTGTGGAAACAACAAATAATGCAATTTATCCTCATCCTTTCTGTGGAGGTGAGAGACAGGATGAGGTGTAATAACTGAACAGAACCAGGCAGACTGCAGTGCTGACACTTGGATTGGACTTTTCCAGGGGTCCATCAGGGTGAGGAATCTTGGCTATAGCTAAGCAGTGGTGGTGTCTGAATTTTAAATTGGTCAGCAGTCATGAGTGTAATGATGTTGAATTTCCTTTGCAAACACTGAGATGATAACAAATCCCAGGCACTGGTGTTACTTTGGTATGGTTTTCATTGTGGTCATTTTGATTTCCTTTCTTTGTAAGGCACCTAAAAAACAAATGGAGAAAGAATAAGCTACTTAATCAGCAGAGCTTGTGCTTTTGCTATATTTTAGAGTTCTCATTCCTTCTAGAAGAGGTTGTTTGTGCTCTAAAAGAGATGATGTACCAAAAACGGTCTTGGGTTTTGTAGGAGGTGGTGTTGGAAGAAATTAGAAGTACTATTAGGGGAGTGTAAAGGAGTTGAGAGAAATGTATTTGCCAGCAAAGTCAGTAATTGCACAGAAATAAGAAGTAGGAGACAGTGAGTGTCTCAATGTTAAAAAATAACCTGCAATGTAATATTACTGGAGTGTGACTCTTGCCTCAAGGAAATTCATGCCATTGTTTGAGTATGCTGTAGGGCAAGTTTTGGAGCAGTTATCAAAATAGCTTAGTAATTCAATTTAATTTCCCCATCAAGACTTTAGTCCCTGCCCTCTGCTGTCGATAAGTTACTATTTCAAGTTGCTTATCTCTTATTCTAATTCTCCATTATGGGAACTCTAGATTGCTGCATGAAATGTATAATACTTTGTTTTTCTGGGGGCCTTTATATTCCTGATGTGCCTAAGTCACACATGGCACTGAGGCCTCTTATTTTTTAAGCCATACTTTCTAGCCTAGAACTGAAATTACACCTCTTTGGCAACAGCATTCTGTGTGGTATTCCTGTAATGCTTTCATGGAATCGCTAAGACTGATGTTGTAAAGCCCATATTATAAGGTTTTTCTGCTCTTTTTACTTTTTCCTCCAACAAAATGAAATTAATGTTCCAAGTCCTGAAAGTAAGGAGGAAGAAAAGGTAGGTTATCACATTTAATGGAAATATAAATTAAATATTATATGCAGTGGATGGAGAAGGAAGATAGGGAGGGATTACAGTTTTTATTACAAATAAATATCAGCCTGGTTTTGATCTGGTGGTGATCATCAGTGTGAGGTGACCAAAAGCAGTGAAATATTGTGTGTGTCTGCCACCTGGGCATTTCATGTATCCTGTAGGGCTTGTGCACTGCTGGTGGAGGAAATTCTCATCCCTCCTGCTGCTGCTGTATAAGCAAACAGCGTGGGGTCTGCTGGCCTGCTGCATGGAGCAACCACTGGCCTTGTCAATAATTGGGATATCTTTCATTTGGTTTTTCATATGTCAGAACACTGAAAAAAGTTGTCTCACCTGGAAGAACTGTACAGAAATGGTCTAATAATTCCAAATTCAAATAAACTAAAGAGCTGGATTGGGAGTGCAATACAGGTTTGCCTGTCAGATACAGGACAGCAGAGCACTGCAGACAAGTTTGAACATAAATCATCTTTACTGTGTCATGTTTTATGCTTCACAAAGCTGTGTGGTAAGTTAATAGCACTGTATGTGGAAACTTCATTCTTTTGAAGAACTGAGTGTCTCTGGAAATGGAAATGCTTAATGTTTTAAGGCTCACTAGATGTTAAATTCAAAGTTAAACTTTCATGTGAGTTTTAATAGGACAGGAACATCTTAAACTTCCCAATTATCCCTCTACTTAAGGAGGCTGGCAGTGTGTTTGAAACTAAGTAAACATTGACCAAATATGAGCATGAAAATAGTGAGGTGCCTGAGGTCTGATGAAAGCAGAGGAAACTGGTGATTGAACTGGTGGTGTGTTCATTAGGAAATCAAATGTGGTTTGTTGCACTTTATCTCCAGCCTATGTCTTAACAGTTTGTCTAAGCATGAGCATTTTCCTCATTTTCCTCTTCAGCCTGGTGAGTTTTGTGGACTAAACTTGTCATTTCTGGTAGCAGTAAAGAATGTGTACAAACACAAAATACTTGATTTCATCCAGAAACAACCAAACTCTGTTTGTACTAAATTACTATTAAAAATTTTAATATAGTAACTTAATGCCTAATTTTTTTCTTTTCACCCACTGATATTTGTTAGAATAGCAGGCTTGATTTTTTTTTTTTTAAGAAAACAACCAAAAACTGTGAAAGGAACACTATGAAATAACAGCACTTAATTCAGAGTGTTGAAGTGACTCCTAAATATAGGAAACTGTTTTTTTCTGTAATCCTAAAAACAATACCCAAGGAAAACAAGTAAACATGGAACTACAAAAAAAAACCAAAACCTCAGGCAGTGTCAGTTTGTTACTGTTATATGTTATGGAGCTATGCAAACAATTTATGTCAACACCTATGTAAGCAGTGTGAGTTGCCCTGTTGTGTTCTGTGCTGTCATGCAGTCTGAAATATGAGAATTGCTGATTTGGGGCCCTTTTCTTGATAAAATGTTTCTCTGGAAAACCTGAGTAATGCAAGGTTTGAAGGGTGATGGCTATAGAGAGAGCAGGTGAAAATGGGAGATCTGAGGAATGAGATAGGAACTACTTGGAGCCCCATCAGGCAGGGAAGAAATTCATGGATAGCTTAATTGCTGCAATGTTGTTGAAAAGCCAACAAAAGAAATTGAGTAATGAAACATTACTTAGAGCTGTCTTTCTGAAGGGCATAGTAGAATGGTTTCTACTGTTCTGTTTAGGCTCAAACGTTTTCTGAAACTTCAGTCAACCTTTTTCCCCTGACTGCTGCTTTCTGTCATGTCAGAGGATGAAGTTTTTGCTGCTGCAGCAGAAGTACCTGGAATACCTGGAGGATGGCAAGGTCCTGGAGGCACTTCAGGTTCTACGCTGTGAACTGACGCCTCTGAAATATAACACAGAACGCATTCATGTCCTCAGTGGGTAAGTGTTTGCACTTTGAGAGCTCTTGCAGAGATGTTCTTTAAGGAATTCTGTAGCTTTTGGTAGCTGATGTTGTGAAGACTCAAGCTGTATTAAAGCTGCTATCCTGGTGGATAATAAGCTGTACTGAGATGTGATAAAATGCTGAGTAAAGAATGCTGTTCAGTAGACAGTGTTTTGTTTCAGATGCTTGAAAACAACCTGATGATGATTTACTCTAATACTACTAGAACCCAAATTAATACATATGTATGGTTTTCTGATCATGAGAATTATTAGCCAGTTACCTTAAAATTTAATTGAGTATAATCTGGTTTGTTCTTAGATGAAAATAAGACAATTCTACCATCCTAAAATTGCTTATGCTTTGTTTTCTTTTTGTATGGGCAGTTTGCAAATATTTGTTCAGAAGACGTGTGAAATAGTTCCCTGCCTTTTCCCTGTTGGTCTCAAACTCAACTTACCTGTTCCCAGTTCATTAAAAATGTTATGATCTGTACTGTATCGTGCTTAAAAGTGAAAAGAATGATTCCAAAAAGACTTGGTCTGTTGGTGTATGTGCCCTTTTGAAACAGGTACCTGATGTGTAGCCATGCAGAAGACTTGCGTGCAAAAGCAGAGTGGGAAGGGAAAGGAACAGCTTCCAGATCTAAACTTTTGGACAAACTCCAGAGTAAGATGTTCTAGTGTTTAGAATTTCTTCTCATCTCTGTTAAATCCAGTATAACTTACACATCCCAGGGAACTGGCTGTGTTTCTTGGTTGGTTGGATTTTTGTATTTCTTGGTTCATGGGGATACCTTTAGGTGCCTTTACCCTTTGGTCTTCTGTACTTTAGCTTTTGGTGTCTCTGATAACCTGTTTGTAATAAGAACTGTTACTTCTTAGCTCTGCTGCATGCAGTAGTGATATACCTTGGTGATTAAATGGGGTTTAGGGAGGGGTGGGGGTGTGTGTGTTATAAGTGCCTGCCACAGTGAGTGGTGGAAACTGAGTGTGGCCTATCACCTGTAGTGATACTGGTGCTGGTTGATAGTGGTCTCACACTTTGCTCTGAATTATGGTTTCTCCTCTCTCTTGTGGCTGTTGTAGTACTCTGGACCAGAGTTCTAAAACCCATGGTATTCTTTATTTTCATAGTGCTGATAGAGAATTCCCTAAAGGAACCCAGCTGATGGTGTTGTCATGCAACATTATAGATTTTGTAGAATACTGAATTTTGAATTAGCTTGTGTAAAGTGCTTGTTGGCCAGGACAGTGCACTCTGGAACAACAAACACCTTGCATACAGCTCTGCTTCCCACAAATTCATGCTTCTAATTCCAGGTGTATAGCTGTACATTCCAATTCAACAAGCTGCGTGCTATTATTTACTCAGATCTCTTCCAAAACCACTCAAATCAAAGTATGCTCTTACTTGTAACTTGCATTTGAGAAGTCTTTTTTTCTTCATTTGTTTATTTTTTCTTCCTGACTCCTCTGAAGCCTACCTGCCCCCATCAGTGATGCTTCCTCCGAGGCGTTTACAGAACCTGCTGCGCCAGGCTGTGGAACTGCAGCGGGACCGGTGCCTCTATCACAACACCAAACTCGACAGCAACCTCGACTCTGTCTCGCTGCTAATAGATCACGTTTGTAGTAGGTAAGGAGCCTTCCTGACTCCTGAGATGGGCAACCTTTTCTTGGTCTTTTAAAATGGTCAGAAACGTGAGGGCTGTTCTGAGGTGTTTAACGGGATTTGACTGGGAAAAAGCAGTTCTTGATAAATGAGCAGTGGAGGTGGGGAGTAAAGGAGGTGTGGAGAGGAGATTTTGGTAGCTGGATGTGGGGTAATGGGATCAGACTGAAGGTTAAAAATTTTAATCAGATTGGTGTAAAAAGAAGATACTGCTATGCTAATCCATAGCCACTTGTTTCCAGTCTGTTTGTTCATCAACACAGGATTGCTGTGTTTTTCCACTGGAGATTCAGTGGTGTGTTCCTTACCCAGACTTTGTCTCCAAGGGTACTGGAATGTAGGAAGCCTGCTGAGGCATGGTTCTATGAACTCAACTTTCAGCTGTAACTTTCAGAGTGGACACAGGTGCATTTAGGCACAAAGGTTAAGACAGAGGAGAAATGTGCAATAGATTTTTCTGAGTTACATAATATATAACATAAATAATAAAAAGAACTATTTTCTCAGATATGTAAGGTAGTAAGGATTGAGTGTCTCTTATACCTTTATATTGGCTCTTTAGACTGTCTGGATAACTTTTTTTTGGTGACAAAATGGAGGCTGCTTCTGAACCTTCAAAATGCAATACTCTTAATAGACATGAAACAGGAAGGTGTTTGTTTTTAACAAATGGCTGACTTGAGCAGTTTTTCCTCATCCAGCAAAACTTGGCTAAGGACCCAAAACTCAGTGTAGCTTTTATGGAAAACTGCTGTGCTGTGCATGGTGGATTAAGGGAATAAGGGCTGTATGGGATATCCTTATATATTTGTCCATATAACAGGCTAACACTTGGGCTTGCAGGGGAATTGTTTTCAGTTAAGGTTAGCTCCTCTGAGGAAGTTAATTAAAAACTGATAAACTTGATTATAGAAATTTTCTGAACTCAGCTGCTCTGACTTGCATTCTTGGGTTACTTGGAGTCAGTTTTTAAAGATGCAGACTTCCACAGTACTTTGCTGTAGCCATCTTAGTGTTTGCAAAGTACTGTCTTTGGCACTTTATGTATTCAAGTAGTCTTTTAGCTTACAATTTTGCTGCATTGCATTGTTTCAGCATTGTAAATGTGTGTGCAGACATTTGAATGTTGCCCATTTTAAGAGCTATTGGAAATGGTCATCTACTGGTATTGTGGTTTCCCTTGTTCAGAAGTGAGTCTTAAAATCAGACTACCTAGAAGAGATTTAACCTTTACAGAAGTTCATGAGTAGTATTGGCTGTTGTGCAACAGGTTTGATATTACTAATAAAATCCCAAGGAGCATTCCAGATCACTGTGAAGAGCTTGGCTTCAAAGAGCCAGATAGAAAAGGCACTATATGCAACAAACCTGGGTTTGAATTTCCCCCACCTTAATTATTTGCTGACATAGAAGTTTGGATTTTTGTTTTGTTGGTTCCTTTTTTTTTGGCTAAAGTAGTACTTCCTAAATTTGCGTATTTGCTGTGTATATACATAGATACTCATGGCTGCTGTAATAAGAAGAACCCCAACCTAAAAAGTACCCA
The DNA here is from genome assembly GCF_047830755.1 of Zonotrichia albicollis. Lineage (NCBI taxonomy): Eukaryota > Metazoa > Chordata > Aves > Passeriformes > Passerellidae > Zonotrichia > Zonotrichia albicollis. The sequence continues at coordinate 15,857,014 of NC_133821.1, forward strand.
AAAATCCACTTAAAAGAAAAGCTTCCATTCTGTCCTCACCCTATTGTAGCTGCTTGTTGCAGGGGTCTGGCTCCAGTTTGTGGTTTGCTGTACTGCTGCCATGCTTGGGCATAGTGAGGTGAGTTAGGCAGTGGAAGCCAAATTTTGATGAAGGTGACAGAAGTAACAGTGGTCTGAAAGCTCAGACAGTTTGAGTCCTGTGCTACTTAATTGATGGAACACTGAGAAGTTTCCCCCTTTTATTGGAACTAATCCCTTTTGGACTTATGGCAATATTTTGGTTAAGCATGCTTGAATTGCACTGACAGGCAAAATGACTTTTAACTGTAAAACTCACTTGATAAGAGTGGGAGGTATGAGTGAGGCACTGCTGGGAGTAAAGGTGAAGGATTTCAGAGATTTTGATAGCAGAGAATTGATGCTCTTGGGGATGATGATTTTTGGTTTTGAGAACCTTCAGCCTAGTTGGATGTGTTGGGGTTTTTTGTTCATTTGCCTTTTTTGTTTTCTTTGTTGAGGAATAAATCTTTCATTGTATGTACAGGGACTAAAACTGTAGCTATTTAGTGTTTTATTCTATAGTTTTGAACTTGTGTAAATACAACAACAGTAAACTTTATTAGATGCTTTATCTTAGTAAGTGAATGACATAATTCAGGTGTTTTGTGCTGAACAGAACAATTTGTAAAGAAACACTTCAAAAAAGATGAAGAAAAACCTTTGAGCTTCAGTAATATCTAATGACCAAAACCAGAAGCTGTTAAGACAACTGGTTCTGGTTTCTTGTTTCAAGACTGCTGCTATTTCCTTCCACAGCCAGGTTATTTAATGTGGCTTTGCTATCTGTGAGTCAAACTTGCTGAGTTCTGTTTCACTAGTTAGGTGAGGAGGACTCTTTGTGGGAGCACTCTGGTCCAACTGGGTTGTGAGCAGTGTAATTCAGCATTGGGATGTGTCTGCAGCAGCCCTAATGTCTGTGTCACCCCTTTAGGAACTAAAAGTATCTTACTGTGAAAATGGTGTGCTCCAGCATTGTCCTGCTTGCTTTTCATGTCTGCAAAACTTTGGCTGCTTTTCTTAAGCTTTAAGATGGAAGAGCTGTTGTTCCACAGAGTGTTATTTTGAAATGAAATGTGCTGAAAAGACTTTCCTGGGACGCAGCATGCCCCTTGTACTTTGTGTGAATTAGGGATGCAGCCTCACCTCCTAGGGCAAGTTGCTGTTCAGAGCAAAAACATTAATTTATAACAGTATAGCTAAATAATAATGAAACACTGCTCCTGTAGGTGCACATCTCTGTGTGAGGGCTTGCCTGCTTCCCTCTAGACTTGAAGGGAAACAAAATCTTCTTTCATGGGTGGGGCTTCTTTTACTTTGTGTTCAGTGTTCTTCCAGGGGCAGCCAGGCAGTTCCTGGTGTGCTGAAAGCAGGAGCAGGACACACTTGGATTTCTCTGTGAACAAATAAGTATAGACATACCAAGGAAGGCAAATATAGATATATATGTACATCTTATCCTTCTCTACCATAAGAGTGGAAATGAGACTGTATGGTTGTTCAGTGCTCCTTGATAGCCTTGGAGCACAGACCAGGAAGCCTCTTCTAATAAAAGAAAGTGCACTGAGGGGGTACAGACACTGTGTGAAGCAGAACTTTTTCCAGCTTCAGAGAAGAGGTAGTTTGTTAGGTGTCTATCAGCCTGACTGCACCCAAACTGTATTTGTAAACATTAATGGGAAGGAAGGAAGTTTTCTGCTTAAATTAATTTTAGGGGTTGTTTAACTTTTGCTGGGTGGATTGTGATGTGGTTTTGTTGTTTTTTGATTGGTTTTTTGGAGCCAGTTTATCTGCAGTGATAAATACAACTGAACATTCAAGGGCACCATCATTCCCTTAGTGTCGCTGTGTCCCATCAGAGTTGTGTTTACCTCTTGCACTGGGTGCTGTAAAAACTCAGCCTAAGACTAAACCACTTCAGCATCTCTGCAGTTGAAGAAAATGTATCTGTGGTTAGAGATTATCTTTTAGTGCATCTGAACAATGAACTTCTACCTCCTGCAGTATTATTTCAAAATAAAGACATCTGCTGTAAAAGCCTACATTTATTTTATCTTAGCTCTGAAATTCATATTTGAGAGCTTGTAGGCAAGATTTAAATCAAATAGAACTTGTCTCCAGTTCTCACCTAACTTAATAATTTGACTGTTAGCTTTTTTTTTGGTGTGTAACTAGAATATTAAATATTGGTTGTAGAGGAATGTTTCAATCTTGTTCAGTAATTTATCATGTAATATTTTGCTTGATAAACTCAGCATTTTTACAAAATAGTTTAGATTTTGTGAGGGAGAATGTTCAAGCTGAAAGCTCAATGTATCTTGCTAGTTATGCTAAGATATTGTATTTGGTACTCTGCAAAGGTGAAAAATGACAAAACAAAGGCAGAGAAACATCTAGTTTATTGCAAGGTAACATTCAGGAAAAGAAAGTTCTATGTAAGAATCATTTCCTAGCAAGATATAACTGAGTTAGATACCTACAAAAACCTCATGAGGAAAAACACTGCACCTATGGTTCAAAGAGACCTATGCTATAGTATTTTCTATACAGTAGAAAATGACATGGTAATAAACTGTTACACTCCTGATGAGGTCAGTTTAATTCCAAGTTCTGTGAAAGAATAACAAATTATCTAGGTGAAATAAGAACAGTTCTATGTTCTTATGGTTAGTTATGATGACTTAAGGTGAAATAAGAACAGTTCCGTGTTCTTATGGTTAATTATGATGACTTAAGGTGAAATAAGAACAGTTCTGTGTTCTTATGGTTAGTTATGATGACTTAATGGTGTGAGCTTGTTGCCAGGTGAGACACTTCATTCTGTACTTACTTGAAGCAGCTGTTCATCAAGGGGGTTGCTAAGTTGTTTGGCCTTGCGCTTAAATAAGATTTTTGTTTGACTGTTTTTTTTAAATAGCTTACAACTTAAAAAAAAAAATTAAAAAATTAAAAAATCTTACAGCTTTCTTATTAATGTGTGCCTTTTCCCTTTGTTTTGGCAGGAAACAGTTCCCCTGCTATACCCAGCAGATCCTAACGGAGCACTGTAACGAAGTGTGGTTCTGCAAATTCTCCAACGACGGCACGAAATTAGCAACAGGATCTAAGGACACAACTGTTATTATATGGCAGGTTGATCCAGTAAGTGTGAAAATGGAATGAACTTGTCTTGCCCTTTCCTTTCAGCTTTCTCCTGCTAGGATGGTGTTGATTTTTGTAGGGCAGGCTGACATGGACTGTAGCCCTGTTACATCCCATTCCCTGGGATGTAAGTCTGGTAAATCTCATAGCAGTAGGATATTTTGTACATCTTTCCTGCTCATATCTATTGGTACATAAATAAAGAGGTTGATTGATGAATCTAAGCCTGTTTTAACTTGTAGAAGTGATTATGAAAGTATGTCCATATATTTCATAATAATTGAAGACTGGGAATAAACTTGAACATACACAGCATTTGAAGTTGCTAATGCTTGCTCTATCAGAAATAAGATCCTTATGGTTTTTTAACCACACTGCTGCAGTCTGGTGTGTGAGGTGGGAAATGAAAGGTTTCTGCAGTTCCATACTGGTATTCAGTGGGGTTTGAATCTGAGTTTCTTTTCTTTCACTTCAGGTTAGAAACCCGTATAATCTGAGTCCTTTTTCCTGTTAAAATGATGGGAGGAGTTGAAAACCCTGTTCCATGTGCATAAATGTTATGTAGCTCTAGAACTAAAGCAGGGACCGTGGCTTTTTCAGGCATGAGACTGCTGCGGTTTGTCTTACTCTGGGCCAAGAGCTGCCTAGCAGCAAAGCTGACTTCAGTTATTTAGTTTGGAAATTATCTGGGTTTTGTTTGTTGGTTTTGGTTTTGTTTTGGTTTGGTATTTTCTTGGAGTAATTTAGGTGAATTAAGGATCAAACATTTTTTGCTGTTAACTTGTCAATTGACTGCAGATGCACATCTTCCTTCTATATTGATGGGTTTTAATACCAAACATCTTGATTAGAACATCTTAAAGTGAATTGTTAGCTAATAGCTGCTTAGTAAAACCACATAAATGTTTTGTGAGTATTTAGACCAAGGGTTGCCAAAGAATAAAAATCTCTAAAAAACAGTTGGTGGGAAAGTGGTTTTGTAGAGTTTTATTGGTTTGTCTCCTTTTTTGGGTGCTTTTAAAAAAATTGCAATGCTTTCAAGCAAGTGGATACTTAAATAGCATTAGGCCACGTCAAGTGATTCATATTTGCCAGAACGTGCTTCTCACATTTCCTGTAGCAGTTGACAAGGTCTTTTGACCCATAAATTTAATGTGATTTTCAAGGCTTTAGGTATACAGAGTTATTCTAACCTGTTTGCATAAACTACATGGAAACAAACATCCAGCAATGTCTGGGCAAGTGGTGGGAGAGCCTTGTTTTAAATGAACAGTGTTTGATTTTTCCACACACACTTAACATGTGGGAGAATCCTTCATTTCTCCCTTTCTTCATTGCCCCTCTTGAAGTGTAAGGACACTGCTCTAATGTGTTTCCTTACTTTCATATCTTGAATTTTCTAATGTGTTTTCTTACTTTCATACTTTGAATTTCTTACTCTTTTCTAAGACCCAGCCACATCTAGACTGTCTTAACCTATGCTTCTGTTGTCGTTTCCATTGCTAATTTCACAGTTCTGAGGAGGCTCAGCAGCATTAAATAGTGTCTTGAGCTGACTGGGTTTGTGTGGGCTGCATTGTGTGACTGTCAGGAAGTTTGGCAGAACCTCTGAGGAGCACAAAGGATGAGCACACTGTGCATCACCTTGTCTCACATGCATCTTTGTTAAGAGTTCTCCTTTAACAGGCTCCTTAAAAAAATCCCTTCTGCATTTTCTGAAAACTGTTGACAGCTTTTTGGTGTTTCAGCCAAGGAGCTCAGCTACTGCAGACTTGAGTTGATGCCTGAATAGTTGCTTGTCATACACAACCAAAATTTGGAATCTGTATGTAAGGGGTAGAAGTGCTGAGATTTCTTTTGGTGGTGGGTGGGAGGCAGGTTGACTACATTTGGAGATATTTGCCTGAAATACCACTGCCTGCTGTTTTAGAGCATGGTATAGCAGCTTTATGGTATTTGGGGGGAAGTATGAGAGCACTATGGAAGATAGTAACAGCCCCAGAGTGCTATCATTAGAAGAGGAATATCTTATCTATCTTGTTCCTCATGAGTTTCAAATATGCTGAAGTGACAGGCTACTTTAATCCTGTTGTAAAAAAAAAATAAATGTGTCGGTTCTAGACAAGCTCCAGGATGTGAGATGATGTCAGACATGACTCAATTTCCTTGAAAATCACTTTAGCTACAGACACAGCAGGGTCTAATGCAGTCCAGGAATAATGATTAGAATGGAAAAGGGGTCTTGAGGAGGTCCATTCATTTGCCTCTCTTTCCCTGCACTCTGAAGATTATTTTTAGCTCACTTTCTTTTGAGGAATTTACTTTTTCTAGCCAGCAGAACCCCCAGTGCTGCAGGCTGGCTGAGAGTCACCAAATCCCTCAGAGCTGATCCCAGGAAACAATCCTGTGTGTCACTCTTCCTCTGGTCTTTCTCTTCAGAATCAAGAAGTGCTCTGTTGATTAATACTGAAAAAAAAGAGAAGGGACAATTAGAGAAATCAAGCTAGAATTTCAAATTAGTCACGCTTTCTGAAAAAAATTGTGGAGATATAAGCATCTGCCATGCATGGAAAAAAACAGGGGAGGGTGGGTAGAGGGAGGACAATTTGATTGCCCTTTCCAAGAGGCTTCAAATAATTATTGTCAGCATTTTAACAAGCTCTGTTCTACTTGTGTATCTGCTGTTCCCAAGAATCAGTGCTAATACTGTACTGAAGCATGTTTCTGTATTTAGGAAGTCAGTGTGTGGTTGTTTCACAGTATCTAGCTGTACTATTTATTTTTACAAGCTTCTTGAAAAGTCAAGTTCCTCTGACGAGGCAGCAGTAAAACAGTTGTAATATAGAGATGATACAAGAGGCTGCATGTGCCAAGTATGCTTCATTCACTAAATCTGGCAGAAAACAGCTTGCTGTAGGCAATGCTTCTGAAATAAGAACACCTCTCAAGGAAGACTTTAAAAATATCTTTCTGTAAATCTCCTTCCTTGAGCAGCACACACAAGATACATGCAAGTTTATAAAAATTCACTTCAAGGTTTTCCCTTGTCAGCAGCTGTGGAGGTTTTGGTTCTCTGTTTAACCAGAACAGGTTTCCAACATGTCTTTAGTTTTAAGAAAGTAACTTAATTCTCTAAAATACAGATGATAGTAATTTCATATTTCAGTAGATGTAGAAAAACTTGACTCTACAGAAATCTTCTGTACTAAGGCAAGTGTAATGTAATGTAAAACTTTGTACTCAGTGGCATTTCTTAAGTTTTTTGTTCAGAATCACAGAACATTGGAACAAAAATACCTCTGAGTGTTCTTGTTTTGAAGGTTGAAGTTAGGAACTTTCATTTTCTGGCCCTGTAAACTCCCAAAGCTCTCATGCTGTAGATGGATGCTGTGGAAGTGTGAAATGTGGTGGGAGTTGATTTGCAGTGTCTCAAGAACACCTCTCCTGTTCCAGGACACTCACCAGCTAAAACTCCTTAAGACGTTAGAGGGTCACGCGTACGGCGTCTCCTACATTGCCTGGAGTCCAGATGACAACTACCTTGTTGCCTGTGGCCCAGATGATTGCTCTGAGCTTTGGCTCTGGAATGTACAAGTAAGTGCTGGCTGAGAGTGAAAAAAAAACAACTTTGTGCTGCTTTTGTTTCAATATCTAAATCCCTTCCTGAAAGAAGGAATCGCTGCAGGCTTGTGCTGAGTGTAAAGAAGAGATGCTGATCTCCCTGCCCTCCTCTCAATTTGAAAAAATAATTGTGGCAGCTTGCAAATGCTCTTTGCACTTTGGACAGAACTGAAATTGGAGTTCAAGTCTAAGTGTCTGGGATTGTGCAGCAATTCTTGTGTGGGTGGTTACTATCATTTCTGAGAAAGGATGGCATAAATGCATAGGATGTCAGAGAGCTCCTGAAGAGAAGGACAGCAAATGAATCAAGAGAAGCAGAGGGCAGAAGTATCAGTTGCTCATTGATGATTTTAACAAGTAGGAAAAGTAAAAGATGCAAACTGTTCTGCTTCATGTAACCCTCCCAGTGATGTCAGTGACAGAGGCTTCAATTTATGGTTTCAGAACTTCATTTTTCCATCAGGCACTTGGGCATTTTGCCATTCCCTCCATGAATTTGAAAATCACTTTCTGCTGTTGAATTTTATGGGCACTTGAGTTGATATAAAAGCTTCTCTTGCCTCAGCTGAGAGCTGTATAGACTTCCTTGTGCTGCCTTGGACTCTGAACTAATGTAGTTTCCTAAAACAAAAACGTTGCCTTTCTTCACCCTTGGAACACTTTTCTTCTGTTTAATTGACTAAATTGGCTCAGTGAGGAGCACTGCTGACAATGCCACTCATTGGTGTTCTGTCTCGTGCAACGGTGGCTTTATAGGCATGAAAACTAAATCTTGGCATGGAGAGCTTCAGCTCAAGGAGGAAAACATTCTAGCTACTGTGATATTCCTAACTTCTTACTAAAATATATTTTGTCACTTGTTTTGTTCTAGTTTCTCCCTGCCTTCTTTCTTTCAGTGTTTTGTTTTTTTTTTTCATTTGCTAGTGCTTGTCACTCTCTTGGCTTGGTCCTATGATTTGTTATCATTCCACTCAAAATCTTTTAGCTAACACACCAACTATTCCATCTCTCTTGATTTGACAGACAAAAGAAATTGTCCCAAATCAAGTCCAAATTCACTGGATATGCTAAAGTAGTTCTGCCTTTTCATTGCATTATTCATAAGTATGTCTTGCTTTTTAATAAATATATCCACCTCCAAGCTATTCTTGTCAGATAAAATTACCAGTGCCTTTTTGGGAAAGGGTTCTGGTGTAAGGCCCTGCTGCCCTTGTTTGTTTTCCAGACTGGGGAGCTGAGGACAAAGATGAGCCAGTCTCATGAGGACAGTTTGACAAGTGTGGCCTGGAATCCTGATGGGAAGCGCTTTGTAACGGGAGGGCAGCGTGGACAGTTCTACCAGTGTGTAAGTGCTCTGGAAAGCAAAGCAAGGAATTAAAAGTTTGGCCAGTTCTTTTTTGGGTTTTGTAGATGTGTACACTAAAGGTTCTGATCCTTTGCAATTCAGAGAAGCAGTACGTTAATGCAGATATTTCAGCAGCACTCCTGTGTGGAGCAGTTTGAAGGGTTTGAGCATCTTTGACCTGCCTCAAGGAGGATTTGTGATCTGGATTTTTTTTTTAGCTGCTTCAGAAAAAAACATTAATAAAAAGCAGTGCCTTTGCCCACAAGTGTTTTTATTCCACAGAATTTTGACTACATCTTTCTTAGTTTTTGCATGCGGTCTTTGCTTGGTGAAAACAGATGTGAAACCCTGATTACTTGACTAGAGCTGGTTTGGGGTGGTGGTCCACAGTTTCACCACACTCTTGATTGTTTTATCAACTGGTTCCCAGAATAATATTAATAATTTAGTATGCAGACCTCTCTGTGAAGGTCAGCTCAGTGATGGAGTGCAGGTGGCATGAGAAAGACAGAAGGGATTCTCTGCTCTCCAGGGTGGATTCCTACAGAAGCCCTTGCTTAAGAGAACCAACTCTTAATTTATTAGGTCCTAATTGCTTTCTGTAGCAATTGTCTGACTAGAAAGGGAAGAACATTTTTATTTGTGTCACAGCCCCTCAAAAACCTGGGACTAATGGTTGAATGTTTGTTGTTTTGTTTTTTTTTTCCTTCTGCTCAGGATTTAGATGGTAATCTCCTTGACTCCTGGGAAGGGGTGAGAGTACAATGCCTTTGGTGCTTGAGCGATGGGAAAACTGTTCTAGCGTCGGACACACACCAGCGAATTCGGGGCTACAACTTCGAGGATCTCACAGACAGGAACATGTAACTGCCTCTCTCTTTGGTTCTGAATTCCTCTTCCTAGTGGCATTGTGGGGGACAGGATGGGAAACAAGTTGTTAAATGTTCTCAGTATTAAAAGGTGGGACAAGAATTAGTGAGCAAGTTTCAGCCAGCGGCATTTGATCAAATATTAGAAATACTTTCCTGAGCACTGGAGTAGGGTTCTGGTGGATGTTTTGGCATTTCTGTCATCAGGAGCACTTGTAGTCCTCTCAATTCTTGACATATTTTAGTAGATTCTGCCTTGAATTTAGGAGTTGAGGTCTGGAGTCCCTTTTGGCCTAACTATAAACAAATATTGCAGTCCTGGCTTATGCTGGTTTCTAGAGTCATACCTTATTTCAGATTGGGAACTGTTTTTCCCTGATCATACTGCAGAGACAGGGCATGCCTGTTGTCTTGGTGTTGCATTATTATCTGCTTATCTTGACTCTCTTGTGTTATCATTTCAGAGTACAAGAGGATCACCCTATTATGTCGTTTACTATTTCAAAAAATGGCCGTTTAGCTTTGTTAAATGTAGCAACTCAGGTGAGTTGGGCATGTTGAAAGGAAATGGAAATAACTCTGCTTGCAACTGCTACCTGTTTTTAAATATATTGATGTGAGTTGGAATGTTTGATATTAACTAGTTTGTATATTGTGTAATATGAAGGTTTTAATATTCATAAATACAACATGGAATTAATTCTCTGACAAGAAGGCAATCTTATTCTTGAGACCTGATTTTTTTTTTTTTTTTTACTGATTTATAGTCAAGAGTTTTATATTGGGAAATATGTACAATTCAATATTATGTGGCTGTTGCATTGAGAAGCCAGGTGCAGCAGAACTGTGGCACTTTACATGTCTGGGGGCACAGATTTTATTTATCTATTTCTGCTTTTAAAACCTTGGGTAAAAATAAGGCTTTCAGAGTAGAAGGGACCTACAGTGAAAATTTAATTTAGTAATTTGATACATCTTTATTCTTTTCACCCACTAACAGTACCGAAGTTGGCTCTAAAGTAGTGCACTTCCATCTCTAATTATTTTTTATTGTTCAGAAGAATGCTGTTAATAATACTTAATGATAAAATAACATTCTTTAAATTTCTTATTTCCAGGGAGTTCACTTATGGGACTTACAAGACAGAGTTTTAGTGAGAAAGTATCAAGGTGTTACACAAGGATTTTACACAATTCACTCGTGTTTTGGAGGTCATAATGAAGATTTCATTGCGAGTGGCAGTGAAGGTAACACCATTCTCCTTTGTGCAGAAAACTGGAACACTATCCTTCCTATTCCTTCATCTTAGAGATGACAGTTGCTAACAACAACATTATAAAAGCAAACCAAGTGGCTCATGAAATGAATTTGAGGCTTGCTGGGATTGTGGCATACTTCAAGAAGTAATTGTGGGCTGGCAGACAGAGTCTTCTGAGAGGATGGCAGAGGTAGAACACATTAATGACTCTTTTGTGTTCCTCCTCTACAGCAAAAGCATCTGCACAGTTTTAATTAGAAGTGGGTGGGGTGTTCTTGAGGATTTTTTTTTTGTGGTGTGATATTTAGACTTCTGGTTTGAATAAAATGTTCTTCTGGGGAAAAACAGCTTCATTTGCCTGTTGAAGATACAGGTGTGGTGAGGTTATTTTAATTTCCATAGAATCATTTTAATTACAGACGGAGTAGTCTCAAATTAGGCAGTTGTTGACGTAGTCTGCTAGAGTTTCTTGGTGATTAAAGGCTTTGAAGTCTGTTTTTATTCAGCTGTCTGTGGCAAGAGTAGAAATTGTTAAAAGCTTATGTGTTGAATTGGTTTGGTTTTGTCACTGGTGTGGTGCCATCACCTGCCATGGAGGTCACTTTGAATTCAGGCTTATGCAGGGCCAAGAATTACGCTTGAAATATGTAAACAAATTACTGTGACTAATGTGTAACTCACAGTTCTTAGGAAACAAGGTTGGCCAAGGCATTTCCTACTCTGTTTTTGGAAAATATGAAATATATCTAAAATAAAATCAAGTTTTACTCTCTGACTACATCCAGTGGAATTTGACTGAAGCACCTTCAGTCCTCCAGTCCAGTGTGAACCTTTTTCCATATCTGGACAAGCTTCTTTGTGTGAGACCCTAGTGCCTGAAAGTTCAGGATTTAGCCATAACTGTGTGCAGGTGTAGACACTGTGGTGTACCAGTCATTTTTGTACACCAGTTTATCGACTTTCATTGTTTAAAAACCACTGTAATTGAAACTGGAGGTAAGGAACTGATGGGTTCTTAGGTTTCAACTGTCTGAAGCTGTCACCTTTGTGCAAATGTGGCTACTGACACTATTTTAAAAAAACAAGCAAACACAAGCCTATGTGAAGGTGGTACCTCAAGTGAGCTGGTTCAGCACAGGACAAGGGAGTTACCATGTAGGAAAAAGCCTTGAGGCTTTTCCAGCAAGAAGGTCAGAGAGCAAGTTGGTTTTATAAGGGGCTGGGAGGAGGAACAGAGGAAAATTGGTTTGTTTGCTGAACCTTCAGTGACATCTGTGTGAAAGCCTTTCAGATAGATCAAAATAATTTCATTTGGTTGCTAGACCCCAATACTAAGCTCTTGTGTAATTCTAGCAATACACACTTGTACAGTAACTCTGTTTGGAATATTCCACAGACAGTCCTAAACAGGTAAAGCCACAGACTTGTTACAGGCTGCTGGTCTACAGCTGGGATTATCCCACCTCCTTCTCCCAACCCCCCATTTATTCTTCAATATGGTTGGTTATAAAGAATGACTCTTCTCTAAACAGTGCAGTAGTGTCTAACCAGTCCCCTATTCTATTTCTACCAAGTTGCTAGAAGTAATTAAAGGCTTCCCATCACAAAATAGGATGTGCAGAGTTTGTTTGCATCTGCTTCAATATGTACAAATTGATATTTTTAAATACCACACAGTGGTTGGTTGTCAAAGATAGCAATAGCTCACAGTTTGAGCCATTAAGCTTTAGTGCTCCGTCATCTGCTCTGTTTGCACTTTGTCTGGAGTGTTACAGGTTTTTAGTATTAAGATGTGTTTCATAAACTGTAGAGCTGTGATCTTATCTGGTACTCATCAACAGGAGGTGGTTATAAATATTCTTAGTACTCATGACTTTATAATGCATTTACTAATTTGCAAATACAATTATTTGAGAGGGAGAACAAAAAAATCTGCAAGTCTTCCTTTTGAATAAGATTTTAATTACAGGTATGGAGTTGTAGAGTAGTTTAGTTTCTCTTTTTACCCTTGTATTGACTTATTTGCATAAGTCATTACCCTTGTATTGACTTATTTACATGCCAACATTTTCCTTCAGAGTGTAGTAGAGTTGCAGGTGTTAATGGAAGGGCTTTGCCTGTGTGTGGTGGTATTTGCAGGGGTCCCAGGATGAGGGAAGAGATGAGGATCTGACTCCATGTTTCAGAAGGCTGATTTATTATTTTATGATATATATAATATTAAAACTATACTAAAAGAATAGAAGAAAGGGTTTCATCAGAAGGCTTGAAAGGAAAGGAATGGAATGATAATAAAATCTTGTGACTGATCAGAGTCTGAGACAGCTGGGCTGTGATTGGCCATTAATTAGAAACAGCTACATGAGACCAATTACAGATTTATCTGCTGCTTGGAATGCAACAAGTAGTTATTGTTGACATTTTGTTTTTGAGCCCTCTCAGCTTCTCAGGAGAAAATATCTTAAGGAAAGGATTTTTCATCAGACATGTCTGTGACACCTGCGTTCTTTTGATCCCTTTTAAAAGCAAAAGTTTGTTAGTGCCGTTCCCCACCAGAGACTGGAGTTGTAATGAGGGCAGGTGTGAGGGTGGTGCTGGGTGTGTGCAGAGCAGAGCAGTGCTGCTCAGGCTGCTGTCCCTGTGTTTGGCCCAGATCACAAGGTGTACATCTGGCACAAGCGCAGCGAGCTGCCCATCGCCGAGCTGACGGGGCACACGCGCACGGTGAACTGCGTCAGCTGGAACCCCCAGCTCCCGGCCATGATGGCCAGCGCCTCCGACGACGGCACCGTCAGGATATGGGGACCAGCGCCTTTCGTAGACAACCAGGATATTGAAGGTAAAAAATAGAAAGAAAAAAAGCCTGGCTGAAAAATTAGTCACTGCTTTGTTTGGTTTTTTCTAGTGTGTGACTGGTGGTTTTTATCTGAGCTGCTCGTTTTGTGTGCAGCCAATATTTCCAAGATTGTTCTAACACGGCCCTGTAGAAAACTGAGAGAACATGGCCCTGTGGTGTCACTAAGAGCCTAGAATTATGTTAACTTATTTATGTAGATTATATTAACTTATTTATCCATAAAAACCTTGCTTTCAATGCTTAGGTTTAGTAATATACAATGTTATTAAAATTTAAACAGTGCATTCTAACCACACTGCAAATTGAGTAATGGTATTGGAATGGTTACAAAAGGAATTTACAACAGAATTTAGACAGAGTGTAAAGTTTTACCCTAGAGAACCTGTACAAAATTGTATCTTTACTAACCATCAGTAACCACATGTGTCCAGGGGAAAGAGACAATGCTCATTTTTTTGCTGCCAAAATGCACCCAGGTGTTCCCAGCCCTTCTTGCCTCCCCCATTGTTAAGGCGGTGACTGCTGGGGAATTGCTGTGCACTTTGTGCTTCTGTCATTACGTATGCAACCTTGCAGTAAGAATTTACAGGAGACATTAAAATGATATATGGATATCCTATTGCCACAGAACCTCATGGATGTGACACCAAGGGGAACCTGGGCAAAGTAATCAAAGAGAAATCCATTAAGTGCTGGTAGATAAGTAAACACCTCTAGTTCAGAATGTCCCTTAGGTAAAAATGGCTGAAAGTTGGAAGGATGTTAGGAGGAAGAGTTACCTCTTCTCCCTGCTCCAGTGCTTTGATACATGTGCTTCTAGTCCTGGACCAGGTGGACCAGCCTGGCTAATCTGTAAGACCTGGAGTGCCCCCATAAGGAGTCAGAGGCTGTCCTCCAGCTGGTTTTACTCATGGCTTTGTTGTTTGGTTTTCTCCAGTGAGCTGCTTGCTCACTCTTTCTTAGTTCCTCTAGAAAATGAACCAGTAAGTGCCATCAAAACCAAACCAACCACAAATGGATTTCTCACAGCAGTGATTTCACAAGAGGTGTAGGTGCACAGAATAATACCTAACCACTCTAGGAATCCTAAATGGGTGACAAGACAGCTCTGTCCTTAGCACAGTCCCCATGAACTTGTATGTGAATGTGTGTTATGTCTTTTTGGACCAGATGCTTTTTGAGTACCTACACCTAACATGCTAAAATAATTTCTAGATTGTTGTGAATAATTTTATCTAAAATAAGTGATTTTAAGCATGGAATTTAGCTACAGTATAAGATCCATTAACTAGTGCATGTTCAGTTAAAATTTATGTAAATAGACATGTTAATTTATGTAAATTGATGTATTAATTACCTTATGATAGAAATATGAACTGTTGCTAAGATCTTCAAGCTGTGATTTCTTTCTCTCTCTCTATGTTTTTGTTTTTGCTCAGAGGAATGCAGTAGCATGGATAGTTGATGGCGAATTTGGAGCAGACGACTTCAGTTTAACTTAATTAGTCGTATTTTAAATGGCTTGGGATTTGGTGCAAACAAACATGATTGATAGCTGGACAGACATGCTCGTCATGAAAAAAGAACCATTTCTGAAGCCCAGTTGGGGCCAAACATTTACCACCTTTGCTTCATAGTAACCAGTCGAGATGAAGCACGTCTTTAGAACTTTGTTGGACACCGTGTTGAAATTACCCCCCCATCGGTTGTGAAGAACTGTGCTACATTCAGGCTAACCATTGAACTCAGTATATATATTTTTCCCTCCTGCCTTTTTGTCTGGCAGGCTACTGTTCTTGTTGCTCTTCTGTGTAATGAAGTTTAAATGCTTGTTTGGAACACTTTATTTAACAGTTTAGAAGGCTTGATAGAAAGAGTGCTTTAGTCTGAAGAGTATACATTGGATAGGAAAGTATTTCCTTCTCTTGTTTCTCAAGTCTCTCTCCGCCTTACTTAGCTTGAGATCTTTGCAGCTTGGTTCATGGATTCTAGCCTTGCCCGTTGCGCAGTATATCTATCAATTGAGAGGATAAACCAATGAA
This sequence comes from Zonotrichia albicollis, assembly GCF_047830755.1. Classification (NCBI taxonomy): domain Eukaryota; kingdom Metazoa; phylum Chordata; class Aves; order Passeriformes; family Passerellidae; genus Zonotrichia; species Zonotrichia albicollis. The sequence goes on from NC_133821.1 coordinate 15,872,205, forward strand.
CTATGTCAAAAGCACTCTCAGTATCACATTTGACAAAAAGTTTTGTACTTTTCACATAGCTCGTTGCCCTGCAAAGGGGTTAACAGCACAATTTTTTAAAAATAAATTATTTATAGGATTAAAATGACTTCATTTGTATACATTTGGAATTAAAACAATGCAAGAAGTGTCGTGAAACACGGTATCACTGATGCTTTTCTGGAGTGGCCTGAGACCCAATCAGAAGCAGTGGCTGGAAGGAGATTTGTGTAGGCAGTAAAGCTTGTTTCAGATGGAGGAATTCACTGTCCATCTTATCAGTTAAGCTGTATTAGCTAGGAGAAAAAAGCATTCAGACTGCACCACCAGTCTAAGAGCTGAAACAAGAAGAGGTCTTTGGTGTTTTTAATTACAGAAATATATGCAACAATGCTGGTGTAAAAGGTAGACTACACTTTGAGGGAAGAATGTGTTGAAAGAGTCCTTTCTTCACAAAGTCAACACTTTGTATAAGTAATTTACGTACAAATCATAATTAAACACTTGTATTATGATGGAGATTTTTTCTTTATTTGATAAACAGGGGTGGACAGATTTTGTTGTTGAGAATATACTTTTAAGTTTTCAGATTTCAATGCCTCTCCCAGACCTTGTTGCGAGCTGGTGCTGTGAACATCTTGACACATCTAGGAGTAGTTCCACTAGTGTCCCATATTAAGAGAAAGCAAACATTTATAGTTTAATTATTTATTCTTTTTGACATAAACAGATAGCCTGGCATCTCTGTGCTTCTGCACTATACACACATCCATTATGGGATGGCACTGGATTCCCTTTTGCCACCTTGGGTGGAAAGGTAGTGTTGGTACTGCTGCAAAGTAAAGGAGGAGCAGGGAAGGGCGTGCCACCAGTCCTGTGAGCAGAAGTGTGGACTTCATCCTTTCCTGAGATAATGATTTAGTGTCCTTATTAGTCACGTGTGGAAGAAGGGTGGGGGAAGGTTTGCTGGGATTCCTGGGAAGAGAGGTGTAGCCACTCTGAATGGGAGTGTGGTGTTTCCCAGAAAAACAAAGGTTAGCAGGATAGACCTTTTTTTTCCTTATAGATTCCAGCCATCCAGTGGTGTGTTTGTCTTGCCTTGTGTGCAAACTTAAGCATGAGTTAAGATTCTGATACTGTGGTTGAAACCAGCCCCGAATCTGACCTATGAGTCTTCTAATACCTCCAAAACCAGGTAGGAACTTAAATGTTCAGCCTTAAAACTAAGGTGAATGCTTTGATAGCAATTACTGTTTCACAGCACTGAAAATACATGTGTCAACTTAAGATTATACATCAGTTCCTTCTTCCTTTAATGAGTTCTAGAGGAAGCTCTTTATTTCCCTTCCTAGTTCAAAAAGTGCAAGATGAGTCAGGCCTGTGGCCTTAATGTTGCAGGAAAACAGACAAGTTCCCATGGTCAAATTTGAGTCAGCTAAACCTTGGGGTTTAAGGACAAATTAATTCCTTAAATTGTAAACAGTAAACTGTAAAATGTTTTACATGTTCAAAAACATGGTACAATTCATAAGCAATGCCAGCATGTGAATCTTTGGAAGTTACTCTAGTATTGTCTTACTCTGGAACTTAGGTTTTCAAACCAACCATTGTATAGGGAGAGTAAGGAGAAGAATGGTTTTGATGTCTGTTAATATCTCCTGCAGTGGTCTGTCACTACATACTCATGGAAATAAAGTGGGAATTGAGGCAGGGGGTGAAGGCTGGATCAAATCTCAAGTGTAGATTTCAAGTTTTATTTGCACTTCAGGCATTTCCAGTGTGGTGGCCATGACTGACCAGGGTGAGATCCCTTCCCTGCTGCAGCTGGGGGAAGGTGTGGGCTGATGCCTGCTTTCCTCAGCAGTGCAGTTAGGAATTTCAATGTAGGACCTCTGCAAAAACACTGCTCCTCTCTTCTGGCCTTGGACTGTCCCTCTGAGGTGTTTAGGAGCTGAGTTAGGGAGCAGCACGTGTGGGACTCTCTCCCTTGGTGTCCTGGTGCAGCCATGGCATGGAAAGCTCCAAGCAGGTGGCACTGCTTCCAGAGTGTCTCAGTGCCAGCCTGCTGGCAGGCAGGACAGAAAGGGGAGATTCATCTTCACTTTGCCACACTACTCAGTCCCACAGCAGCTGCCATTAGAGATGTAGCAATGAGGACCATCCCAACTGGAGATGAAAGACCAACCTAAATTATTTCCAACACTATGTGGATTGAAAAGTACCAATACTTTTTGTGCACAGACAATAAAATGAGACTGGGGTGGGGTGGGGAGGGGGAAACCCAAATTAGTTTGCTCATTTGCAACACTTTGATTTCCATGTGCTTAAAAATGTTCATAGGCTGGAGTGTAAGGCTGGAACAAGTGCACACCCACAATAAATGACTGTATTTCCAGTCAGCAGGCCCATGGTTTTAGAGAAGAAAATACTGTGTGTACTCATTTTGTAACTTTCTCTGGTCACCTGTTGGCTTCAAATATTCACAGTAGCCCCAGGTTATTATCAAGGCAGATCTCAAAAAGAAAGGCTGAAGCATTTTATTATCTGAATGTTCTTTAGCTGTTCAGGTAAGTAATTTTCAAGGCACAATGGGACACAAAAGGGAAAATGGTAGCTCTGTTCATGTTTTGGAGGGGAGGGAAGTGGGGGAAATGACACCTTTGTTTTTCAATTCCCTCTGTCTTTTCTGAAGTTCTCCAACTTTAAAGTTAACTTCTCTTTATGATTGGAGCAAAGATGCAAGCTAGAAATCTGCCCAGATCTTGCCAGTTACTTCTCAACTTGGCTTCAACCAGGTAATGTTTAATAAAACTGTCTGCTGTTGGGAGTTGGTGTCTAGTTGTGTATTTTTACACTGCTTAGTGATACTCCCACCCAAAATCAGTTCTGGAAGTTTCCTTAGCAGGAAGCCAGGACTTGTACAATTAGCTGTAGCTCGAGGGGATATGTTGTAGATCCAAATGGGGAGGGAGGTAGAGAAAAAAGAATGGGCATAAAAAGCAGGATTTACTGACCAACAAATAAACTACTGTAACTCAAGGGGGAGGAGGAAAAATGCACTTTCAATAGTTTGTCCATATTTTTAGCTACAAAATACACTTGTATCTAATTTCTTTTTGAGACAACTATTAAGAGGAACACCCATCCCATAAATGGCTAATCCTCCTTTTGCCCTCCTCCTGTCTTTTCCACATTGGCTTGAGTCCATTTTCAGCTGCCATACTTGATTTTTGAAAACTGCTACTTTTTAACGATGTCTAGAACGCAAAATCATTAACTATGACACTTTTTTTAAACAGGGTGGACTTAATTGAAGTGTGCAGTGTTGAACTACTGCTGCAGTAGCTGCCTCTAGTTGAAATAAACTGTAGCCAAGTTTTCTGTCTATTCATCCAGATAATCTGGATTCAGTCAAACATCTGTGAGAGTGTTCCTCCATCTGGTGTGAGTGTGCGTGTGCATGTGTTCCACAAACAGACAGAGAACCAAATGTTCTAGGTACTTGTCATGTTATATTGCATCCTTAAAGTCGTGTGTATGTGAAGTGTCCTTTGACCAGAAGGTTTTGGTTAATATCAGTATATTTTTATAAATTTGAAATTCATTGTGCCCCATCTTTTTTTCATAAACATTTTGCATTCTTAGGGTATATGTGCTAGATTTGGAACTTAACATTTTTAGGCACAGATGGAAAAAGTTATTGGCTCCTTGAAAACATATGGGACAAAATGGATCCTCAAAGCATGTATGTACTTACAAACCAAGCTGTAGAGATCAAGAAAAGAACTTTATTGTTGATCTCAAGATTTCTAAATTGTCAAGATTTATATGGAGTTGTGGTGGAACTAGTTAACACTTAGAGCTTTTGGTATGTAATGACTATTTGCTATGGACTGATATTAAATGTTTCAAAGGATTGCGTTCTTAAACTTTCTGGATTTTTGTTACTCTCAGATATTATTAAGTAGTTAAAAATTTCTTTGCTATATTACATTAAAAACATAAGAACTTTGGGTCTCGTATTTATTTTCACTTGTTTTACTAATTATTTACAGAACACCGTTTTAACTTTTTTATTTTATAAATGTGTAGTATTTTAAACATATCTTTAAAAATTGTTCAATTGGAACTACATTAACTTCTGATTTGTTTTTATTAGGGTTTTTAAAAAAAAAATACACTTTTTCCATGTCGGTGCACAGCACTTAACAGAAATGTTTGTATTCCCTTTCTTTCAATTCAATAAACAATAAATAACTGGAATGAATAGTTCTTAGTTTCCCTAACTTCACTTATATGACTGACTTGGATGTTAATTTCCTGATCAATAATTGTAGATTTCTTCTATATTATTTCACTTCCTTGCTAGGAAAATGAATTTGTGGCAGTGTAGCTGCAGCTGAGTCACTCAGTGCTGTCCAGGCTCTGCTGTCTGCCTCTCATGCCCCTCACCTTGTGTTTGTGCTGTACTTTGGCACTCGGCCTGCCCCTGTCCCAGGCTCTGTAAAATCCAGCACTCCCTAATGCTGCAGCCTGCTTCAGTACCTCACTGTGCTTGTTGGAGGTGATCTCTGAGTTTTGTGGGGGTTTTTTTGGTACTTCATAGTAAGAGGTGCTGCTAAAGTACTTGGATCTCCTGCTTTTGTGTTCCCTCCAACTTGTCCCTCCTCCCTGTGCCTTAAACCAGAGCATCATCTTTGTCCTGCATTTTTATTCAGCTCTAGCTTATGTTGTGGAAAAAAGTTGTGCCTAATTTCCACTCCCTGTAGCTTTTCTAAACTCAAACCTTTTGTTGATTTGCATCCAGTTTTTCAATTCTTTTAACTTACATATTGATTAGCAGTCTTCACTCCCTCTGGTAGCACCTTTGTATTAACTTTGTTCTCTCCCTTGCAGTGTAGGCAGCACACAGGTAATTATGGCCAGGAGAGGGGATGTGCCTCATTCCTCTGCATGTCCTCCTTTGTGCCACTTGCCTTGGCTGCTGGCATTGCAGGAGGGTTCTTGGGTTGCAGACCCACTTCAGCCATAAATTATTCACACAGCAGATGAAGGGAGTTATTGACAAACCCAGCTAAAAAATCTGTGCTACATCTGCTCTCCTGTCTGCCTTCAATGGGTCAGAAGAGTGCAAAAAAAACAGGTATATGAGTTCTATGGGCCTGGGACTTTTCAGCATTTGTAACATTGAAGCCCTGTGAGTTTGGGATTTGATATTTTTAGGGGTTATTTTAAAATCTGTTTTGGTTTTTTAATGTGTCTTTTGGGTTTTTGTTTGCTTTTTAAAATAATTCAGATTATTTCAAAGAAATTCCACAATGAACCTGAGAGTAGATGTGCATTTCTTAATCAGCTTAAATCCAAATTCTGCCTGAGAAGAGCCATTCCTTACGCCTTGTGTCTGCTCCCTGTGTGCCTCACCTGTGCCAGGGCTGTCACCTCATCCCAGAAGGGTGGCAGTGCCAGTTGTCTCCTCACTTTTAAAGAACTAGAATGCTCTGAAGGGTTTGTATGGCTGTTCCTGCCAGAGCTGTGCTGGTCAATGTCCTGGTAAATACCCAGCCCAGATTGTCCTGCTGCTCCCTCCACTGCCCATCACGCCCTTTACTTGAAGGCATCAGTGGTCTTTTGGCACTGGTACAACAAAATCCCAGAGAGCTTCTTGTGAGAAGGAATTGGAATAAAGCTCTGACATTCCTGAACTGATAAAGATTTGCCTTCTTGGGCTTATCAGGGTTTCTGGTTGATTGTTAACCTGCATGTGGAATTGTTCTTAGGACTGCTGCTCACACCACTGATTTACCATGTTCTGTAATACAGAACCATTTCAGAAAATCAAACCAGTCATTTACTAGATTGAGAAGGCAAGTGTATTCTTTAAAAAACAGGTTCAATAACCAACAGTCTGTAAATAATTAATAAAAACATGCAATTCTACACATTTTAACTAACCCCCCAAATGCAGAATTCCTAACTGTGTTCTGTAATCTCTCTGAAAACTGATGCAAGATGATCATCTTTGCAAGCTGGCTGGGCTGTAGATTGTGGGTGAGGAAAAGGGCTCAGTAACATCAGTTAAAAGTTAGAATCCCTGCAGGACTGATTTATTTTCACTGATTAGGAGTTTTCTGTCAATCATAGCTAATGGTGCCTCACAAAGTTATACCTGAATACCTCAAGTCCAAAGGGAAATAGTCTGAGTGAATAGGAAGGAATCTGTATTTGACCTCACACCAATTTAGTGATAGTCAGATGCATTTTTTTTTTTTAAAATCAATCTCAAGTTTCTTATTGTCTTGAATTCTGTATGGTAAGCTTGGGTTTAAATTACCCTGTTCTCTGTTGAAAAATAGGGAGTTTTGGATTTTTTTCTTACCACCATAAAAATTTCTGTGCTCTCTGGGTCTCCCAGCATGACATAACTGCAGTATCCCTATTTCCAGCTAATTAATCATGGTTTTAGCTATTACAAATACATTTTTTCTGAAGATCTCTTTTGAAGCAGGCACTGACCCTGTACAGTAAGAATGCTTCAACATTACCAGTGTAATTATTCAGCAGAATTGCAGTGTCTCTGAAACCTGCTGCTGAGGTTTGTACAAGTCTTACAATCAGCTCTTGGATATAAATGAACACAGAACTTATTCATCACATTTTTAGAATAAGATACCAAGCTGCTGGATTGAGTAATGGACTTACTTACAATTAAATGAGGGTAATGCTCATGTTCCTCAGTGTGAAACAAGTTTAGTGAACTGCATCTATTGTCAGCAGCACAGCAAGGACTGACTTAGGCCCTTTCTTCCAACACCCAAAATATGTGTAGTAGGTTTTTTCATACACAAATAAAGGAATTGCATACCATAATCTGCTAAAAAACTTACTGACTTTCTATTCTGAAGTTTTATTTACTTTCCTTTCTGCAGACCTACCTCCTGTCAGAGTTTTGGCTTTGCAAGGCAGTACTTTCTGTAGTTTGATGTTGTGCTGTCAGGTAGTCAGTGTCATCCAGCTGGGGCAGCTGTTTCCTTGGTTATTTTTTTAATGAGCACAATTTTCATCATTCATCTTTAACACAGCTTAACTTGGACTCCACCCATCAGAAATTTAAAGCCAAGCTTCTTCTAGAACAAACACTGAACACAAGGTTATCTCCAGCAATAAAGCATCAGTGATGCCTTTTCATGGCTAGCCCTGAAAACAACTTGACTTCAGCCGTATGCTGAAACCCCAAGTAGTTAAAAAAGCTCATAAATTTCCAGATGGAATTACAGAAGTGTATTTTTTAAAGTGTTTTAATTGTTGTGTTTGTTCCAAGAGACCTGTTTGCAAGCACATATAAAAAACTTGAAGACAGTTATTGGACAGTGAGGGTACAAATTCAGGTTTATCCACTTGTCACTGATGCAAAGAGAACTTGCTGGTATCACTGAAGCAGAGTCACATCAGAACTGGAGGGAGTGAGTGGGGTTATGGGTTACCAGCCCATTTCCCTGAGCTACACAGGCTCTTGTTTCACCCCACTGGCTGTGCAAACAGCAGCTTCAGGGAGTAGCAACTGCAGATTGTCTTTTGCTCTGTAACCAACTCCACCCCAGTGCAATATGACCTTTACTTTATCTGGATGTCCATGATGCACTTCAATGACAAAATAGGAGTTGAAGGGAAAAAGCAAGTATTAATCATGTTTATCTGCACTCTTAAACACAAGTGTGATATCCACCAAAGGGATCTTAATCCATCCAAATGCAAGACTTCATATAGATTGCTGCAGCAGAGTGGGGAAAGGGAGGAAAATATCACTTTTATTCCATTGATTTTTGTCTGGAAAGAATACCAACACAAAGATGCAAGCTGTGCTCCTGTTCCACTTTGAAATCTGTTCCAAGTGCTCCTTCAAATTAGGCTCTGATAGGACAGCTTGGCAGCCAAAGTCTCATCCTGACAGCTCTCAGCAAGAATCAGATATCACTGCTGCACTTGAATGTGCTCAGGAACAACCATCATTACGAGTTTCCCTTATCACCATTCAATTCCTATGAGGTCACTTCTGTAAGCAAGGATTTCATCTTACAGAAGCAGCAGCTCCAGAAGTTTGGCTTGTAAAGGAACAAAAACAACTGCTACACAGATCCAATGCCTTTTGAAAATATTTTATGTTAAAAATACAGAAAAATATTTCTTGTTCAAAGAGGAAAAATATACTGCATGACGACACTGATCTAGGTGTGTTCGGGAGGTGTCTGTGGCTCCACCACCAGTCCCTGGAGTGATGACCCCATTTGGCAGCTAATGGTTCTTTCAACTTCTCAATCATTTATCAAAGCCAGAATCATACTGTGACAAAACAGAAAACATGACACCAGTGGATTACTGAAGCTTGTGCAAGCAGGAGCAGCTCTCAGTGTCACTGAGAGAACCTGAAATAGAAAGTCAGGGCAGCCCTGCTGTGCTCATGGAGCTCATGGAGCCAAGGCTGCAGAATCAATGCTGCTCTGCCACCCTGGAGTAAGCAGCCTTATCACACAACACATCTCTGCAACTCAGCCAGATCAACTTCATTTTTTAAAAACAGAACTGGTAAAATAAACTTGGTGCTCAGGAGTATTTCCTTTCTGAACAGGCCACTTACTGTAGGTGCTGAAAGCATGAAGCTCTGTATGTAGTACTTGTGGTTTTGATTTTAAGGAATAGCTTGAGTTTCCAAACAGTGTTTGATCAGAATGAATAAAGGCACATAGTGAGCCCAGAGATAGCTGTCAAAATGTATTAGCAAGGCTTAGCAGGATGCAAAAAGCTAAGACATGAATACCAGCAATTACACCAGTGGAAGAGAGGAGATAAAAATAGCTGGCAGACAATCCCTTTGTTGCTTGGGAGCAATTTTTGAAACTAACCTGTAAAGGTACATGAAGAAACAGAGCAGATGAAAGCCCAGCTTAATCATGGCTTCTTTCATGTGTGATTTCAGTTGTCCTCGGTTATGGATCTCTGTGGGATCAAACACTCCCATGTTTCCACTTGGCACCATAATGTACCTGAAAGTTAAAGAATAATAAAAAAAAAAAACAAAACAAAAGCCAAACAAACAAAAACAAACAAAAAATTAGGAAAAAAAAAGCCCACAACAAAACCCACAAAAGTTAGGGAGTGTCAGGGCAAGAGGCAGGGGAAAGCTTGCCAAGAAAGGACTTTCATCTGAAGAGCTGTTTCACAATTCAAGGTAAGGGAGTTCTGGATATTGCAGCTATCTCTGCCAGTACAACCCACAAATAATAAGAGAACAAGAAGTACTAAAAACATCAGCCCAGCTTCCCAAGTATAAGTGAGAGATTCCAGGTAACAGCCAATTCCAGCTCATTTAATTGCTGTTCACAGTTGTCATGAGGAAAACACCCACCCACACTGGAAAGATGCATTAGATGAAGGGACTGGAAAATAATCTAATTTAACTAAGAATCAATAATTTCTTTAGCAAAAAACCCCACAGAGAAAGTGACAAACTCCAGTGGTCACACAGATGGCAAAAGCCAAGGCCCTGTGTGTGACTGCTGCTCTGCCCCAGCCTCCCTGGGACCCCCCAGCACAGAGAGAGGCTGGCAGGGTGAGCTGGGCACAGCTGAACATGTCGAGTTCTGCTGTGGGAGCCCACATGAGCACAAGAGCTGAGTGAAGCCAAGGGGAACGGAAGCCAAGGAAGCACGAAACCAAATGTTTGTGTCCTGTGACAAGTGAGCCAGCAGCATGTGCTCCTGTCACTAGAATTCCTCAAGGGAGCGCATGAATTCTCACTCCAGCTGAGCTCAGGCTACAACTTCACTCAGATGTTATACAGCCTCCACCTTCCTGCAATCAGACTCCTTCCATGCAGGAATTTAACTCTCTAACCACTTTTGGAAGGGAAAGCAAGTGCCTATTTTAAAAATTAATAGAAGTACACAGTATGAAGCAGCAAGGTGGTAACCAGCACAAGAAATTTTTGACAGTGGCATCTCAGCCTTTTCTAAATGAAACATCAAACCCTAAACTTGCCAGCAGATCCTAAACCAAGTATTGGTCAGAGCTGTACACAGAGAGGGGCAAACAAAACCAGGCAGAACCATGCCCTGTGTGTGTGTATTTAGGTAACATTTATTTATTAAGCATAAAGTTATATTGTCTCATGTTTCCCCAGCTTAGAAACATTTGGAGGCTTTGCTGGCAGTTCTGGAGGAAACAAGGGTGATATTTATCAAAATTTAAATAGCACAGCTATTTTGCCCAACCAGGTTATCAGTAGAGATCCTCAACTTTGTTGTAATGAGAGCTGTGAAACTTTTTGTTTGATTCTACCAGCAACTCAACCCATCCCTGCAGAGTTAGCCCTGGCAGGTTCAGGCAAAGCAGAGTTACAGCCAGCTTTCCATACATGCACATTTAACATGGGGCTCTTCCCTCAGTACAGTGACTGCAGATAATTTGTGACAAATCCACATCCAGTTTCCATCAGCTAAACCCCTGTGAAGGGTCAGTTCGGCACACACCACATTATGTGAAAAGAGATTTTTCAGAGAAAAGGAACATGGTCTGAAGTGACAGTCCCAGTGCTGCCACATGGAAACCCCAGTGGTAACTAACCCATTTCCAGGGGTGGCAGCCCAGTGGACAAAGAGCAGGAACACTGACAGCTGTGCCAGGGTGAAAGGCTGCAAATATTCCCAAATGGAAGGTTCCTTCCATTCCAAACCTGCCAAATGCAGACCTGCAGGATGGGGGGCCAAAAGCAGTGCAGGTGAGGGGAAGGCACAAGTCAGTAAATGAAGGAGGGTGCAGGGGAAACATCACAGCCCATGGTTTTACAACATATCAGGAATGGCATGAAAACATTATTAACTCTGGTTTCAGTACTATTTCATAATCCCAATCAATCTGCTATCATTTCCTGTCAGCTTGGGAATGACCCACAAATGGAGATTTCTGGGCACTAAAGAGAATGCAAGCAAAGGCCAAAAGTTTCATGTCCTTGACCCTGTTGGGTTTTTTATCACAAAAAATTATGTCAGTTTGATCAGTGAAGACTGTTAGCAACTGAAACATCTCAGCATGACATATTGTTCATCTTACACTTAAAGCTAAACTAGCAACAAAGAAACCCCACAAACCATTCAGCATTTACCTGTATATATTCCACGTGGCCACTGGCAGGTTGAGGAGAAAGATGAACCAGTGCAATGAAATGAGCATTAATACAGTGACAACAGCATGGCCAATCACCTCAGGCACCACCCACTGCAAAAAAAGGGGAGAGAGGAAAGAATTACAGCACAACTGTAAATTCCTTGATGAAAAAGATCCTCAAAATCTATTTGGGATTACAGTCTGATTATAAAATCTGAACAGCTGGCAGCAGAGACAGGGGTTCCATCACAGTGTGGACAAATGAAAACCTTCAGGCAGGTTCCACACAAGTGAGCAGAAATCAAGCCTGAGATGTTGTAACAGAGCTGCTTTTTCCAAGCATCACAAACATTTCTGGAGAGCAGCACAGTCTGAACACAGCTATTCTACACAAGCATTCAACTGAGAAAGCAGAAAGAGCTCATGTGAAATCACTGCAGAGAGGAGTGGGTTTGGGGATTCAGATAATTAAAACCTGCACCAACAGCCCCAGGCTTGGAACAGATAAGAAAGGGGATCAATATAAAAACTGGCATCATTAAACTGGGTCAGCCCCTGGCAATTCCACATTCTTGGATTAACAGGATCCTGTGCCATTCTCTCTCACATTAAGAAAAAAATACTTTTAAATCAAAGTGAATACACACATGGGTAGGCCACAGTGATTTAATGCTAAGAGTTTTAAGCACATTAATTTAAAATGGTACTTTGGTAATGGAATTTACTGAAAGATGGACATCCAAAAAAAAGACAAGCAGGCTGAAATAAGAGACACATGCAAAATACTGCCAGTCAAGGTACCCATCACACCCCAGTTATTTACAAAGCTCAGGGGAAGGATGTGGTTTTCTCAAACCACAGCAAATGCAAAGGAGAGCAATTTACTTTATTGAGCTTGGAGCAGCATGATCTAGCATTGATGTAGTCACATTCCAGATCTGATAGCGTGATTATCTGAGGTTCAGGATAAGGAAACACATTATGGTAATTCAGAATTCACAAAGCTTTAATTTTATCCAATAAACTGGGGGCAACCCTCTGCTCTCAGCATCCACTGCCTTGCTCTGTCAAAGGTATTTTTCAATTAGTCACAACTCACTGGTATTTTAGATAGAAGGTTTGGATATATTTTATCATCAGGCCAAGTGATTTTATTATGTATTCCCAAGGGCAACTGTTGCACAAGTGCTAAAGTTCAGTTCAGCCCTTAAATAGACCAGGCAGGCAAACTTGCAGTATCAAAATTGTTGATACAATTGTATAATCAAACAGTATTTTTAGTATCAAAATTGTTACTCTAACCCTTGTACAATTGTATAACCAAACAGTGCTTTTAGTATCAAAACTGTTACTACAAGTCCTGTAAAACTGTATAATCAAACAATATAATATAATCAAATGATCTTGCAGTTCTGTGACACTGGCAAATGCTGTTTGATACTTTTAGTATCAAAATTGTTACTACAGCCCTTGAAACCAAAACTTAATGGGCAGGAGAAGCTGCTAATGCACTTTTAAACTCTCCTCACACAACTGTGCAGTTTTAAGCAGCGAATCTACTTTTTTCCCCCTAACATTTACAACAATATTGAATTAATTAATGCTTTGCTAGGAAATAAGAGGGTAACTTTCATTACTGAGTGAACTTTCAGATTGAAATATGAGTATTTCAGACAGAAAAGTCCTCTTAAAAAGGGCTTAGGATGCACATGTGCCCCTCACCATGCTCATGTAGAGCTCACGGTTCTTTTCTCCAAGGAAATGAACACTAAGACATCTTTTTCCTATTCCTAAAAAACGGGTAAAGTCTATTCATTTTTCAACAACTTATCCTTCTAGGAGGAATTTTTTTTTAATTGGTTTTGTTAGAAGAACTGGGCAGTCCCTGAAAAAAAATCTCAGCGGGACTGAAAGAACACGCAAGAAAAAGAAAAAAAAATTAAAAAAAAAAAAGAAAAAAGAAAGCCAGTTCTCGTTTATTGAGAAAAGCAAGGAAAAAAGGTGAATATGTGCAAGATTGCGGACCAACCCCTAACAAAAGAACATTGAAACGCAGCTCGGAGCACACAGAGCCAGCACAGCATTGAAAACCCCGCTGGCCGCGGGTCCAGGCCCGCGCAGCTCCCTCAGCATCGCTCGCTCCCTCAGCCGTGCCCGTGTCCCCTCAGCCCCTCCCGTGTCCCCTCAGCAGCCGCGGCCGTGCACCCTCAGCCCTTCCCGCGTCCCCTCAGCCCCTCCCGTGTCCCCTCAGCGGCCGCGGCCCCCGCGCAGCCAGCCCGGCCCGGCAGCCGAGCCCGCGCCAGCCCCGCCCCGCCGCCCTCAGCCCCCCGCCGCCTCAGCGGGCCCGGCCCGGTTCCCCTCGCTGCCCAGGCTGCGCCCGCCGCAGGAACAGGATACGAAGTAGACGGAGAGGAAGATGAGGGCGCAGCAGTCGATCAGCGAGAAGATGAAGACCACCGACTCCATCCCGCCGCCGCCGCCGCCGCGCCCGCCGCGCTCGGGCCCTCCCGGCCGCCGTAGGCGCCGCCTTGCCCGGGCGGGCCCGCGCAGCGAGGCACGCTGGGAAATGGAGTTCGTTCTCCGGTAGGGTGGCGGCCATGCGGTACCGGCCCGGCCGCGTCTCCGATCCCCGGCTGAAACAGCGCATCAAGCAGGTACCGCCTGTCCTCCGGGGCACCCCGGACACCCCCGGTACCTCCGGTACCACCGGCACCGGCAGCCGGCGTGGGGTCTTGTGTATCCCCCTTTGGCTGAGGGCTGTGAGCATCCGGCCCGCTCAGTGCTAGGAGAGCACCAAACCCCGGCCCTGCCTCTGAGGGCTTTAGAAAGGCCTTAAAAAGGCTTCAGAAAGGTCCATTAGTTTATTTTATTGATTTTAATTTTCTGTCAAGTCTTTTTTTTTTTCCGTGTCATTTTTCTGCCCTCTTTAGTACGTCTGGTGTTGAGGCTGGCTGCTGCTGCTTCATATGTGAAATGAATAGGGCAAAAGAAACATAGTCAAAGTATTTTTATATATATGTATATATTTATATTTATACTTATATGTGTGTGTATATACACACACACGGTGTGTGTCTATACGTATATATGCCTATGTATATATATGTAGATATATATAGATGTATATATATACACATATATATGTAATATATATTCTATTTATTATTATATATATTTATTTTATATTTTTTATTTATACATTTACATGCACATACCTATATACCACATGTATAAATATATATATATACACACATATATGCACACACACACACATATATATATATATATACTTGTGGTATATAGGTATCTGTATGTAAATATATATGTGTTTATATGTATATATTTGGAAGAATTTCACTGAAAGGGTGATTAGACATTGGAATGAGCTGCCCAAGAGGTGATGGAGTCACATCCCTGGATGTGTTTAAGGAAAGACTGGATGGTGATCATTCATGGATTGGACTGATGATCTCAGAGATCTTTTCCAGCCTAAACAATCCTGCAGTTCTGTGACACTGGCAAATGCTGTTTGTGTTTGGGAACATGTTCAGGGATTTTATTGAATAGCTGAGAAAAGGGCAGAATGGGATTATTTCCCAAATACATGGTGAGAACAACAGGGCAAACTGTGATTCCTTCAAGTGCTGTGCCACATCTTATGGTGGTTTGTAATGCCTTTGCACCTTGAACTCCAGGTTTCTGAGCCTCTGTAAAATGTACTCCACTTCTAATTCCTTAAAATGAGGCAGTGACTGCTTGGTGTAATTCACAAGATCACATTGAGTATTCCAAAGTGGAAAAGGCAGCTGGGTTTGTGGTAGCCTTGATATTTCCTGCAGGGCATAGTTTTAAAAGCTAAATATGTGTTCAATTTGATTGTTTTCTATGGAGTTATTAACTTAAATGAGGGTTTGAAATCCTCCTTGCTGTGATACTTGTGATACCAGATCTTTTAGGATGATTCTGTTTTCTTCCTCTTTTTCAAGAAGGAATCCATTTTTATGGTATCAAAAGTTTTTACTGCTGGTTTGCAGAGTGGGGGAAGGCAGCAAGTGGGGTACAGTTGTACATGAAAATTAGTACATTTTCTCACACTTTCATGATTGGGGTTTGAAAATGGGTTGGATTAGCTGCTGTCAGAGCAATAAAAAGGCTTGAGAGAATTTACTTTATTAATATAGTTCTCTATAGCATGCTCTGAGATGTCTTGTACAGATTAAAGTTGTTCTTATGAGAGTATCCCTGCTGATTCATAGAGGTGGATTCATTTTTAGGGCAGGAGACTAAACCAAAAGGAGGATAACTGAGAGGAACCAAGACAATAGGATGGTGTGTGGGCTACAAAATCAGCTTTCTTGCTAAATAAAAATAACAGAATTGACCCAGCAGAAGGCCCCAAGTGTAGGATGCTGCCTTTGCCCAGGAATCTGTGCTTTAATCAACATTTCCCAGTTCATTGGGAAATACTCTCTGGTGTGTTGCAAGGCAGTGCAAAGCTGATTCTGATTCTCATTTCAACTTTTGAGGAGGGCAGAATTTAAAATAGGCATATTTGGTCAAGCTGCTGTGGTGAAATGAATGACAAAGATTTTATTCCCTGCTTCAATTTCTTCATTTCAGTATCTTGCAAGCAGTAAGTGTGGGCAGTATGTTGACATTGGGATTCTAGCATCTGATTTGCAGAAAACCTACAGGTGAGCCAACATTTGTCTTCTTACATCCTGTGTTCAAAATGTAGAATATATTAGTTTGTTCTATTGCATTAATTATGGAAGTTATAATTTTCTGTATGTTACCTTCATTAGCAGGTGTTGAGGCTGACTGAAGCACTAAGATTGTTAGGCTTCCCTCTGCTGATACATTTAATGACTCATATTTTATTAATTCATTGGCCTTATAAAATCTAGCTGTGGTTTGGGTTTTTATGGGTTGATTTTTGTTTTGTTTGAAATAAAAAGCTGCAGATTCATTGCAGCATGTTGGGGTTTACCCCAGTGAGTTTAAAATGTGTAACACCTCAGTGCAGACATGAGGGAGGGACAGAGGATCCAGTAAGACACTAATTAATATCTTGCTCAGCAAGACAATCACCTTTTTGCCCAGGTAGTTTTTAAATCTATTTTCCATGTACTTTTCCCACTGGGAATGACATTAAGTTGAAGGAAAAACCAGTTGGTGTAACCTTTGTTTATTTTGGTTTTTTCAGTGTAGATTATGGACGAAGAAAAAGAAATGCCTTTAGAATACAAGTTGCAAAAGGTAGGTCTGTTAATACAGTGTCCAAAATGCCCAATTCTTTGTGCTTTGGCTGTTAATTCTTAAAAAGGTTGAATTTTTTCTTGCAGTGTTTGAAATAATCAGCAACGAAAAGGAGCGTGAAGATTTGGCAGTTTTAGAATCTGAGCATGTGGCAAAAAGAGCAAGACAGCAAGAGAAAAATGAGTAAGGAGAGTTTTTACTACTAAATTAACAATGCCATTGCTGTTACCAGTTCCTTAAAGCTTTCTGGGTTTGGTTTATTGCATTTTGGTTGCTTCAAGGGTGCAGGTGGATCCCATAGGCTTGTGTTCTTTAGAAGTTACCTGTAGTTATTGGGAACTTTTTTTTGGTGCTGAAGACAAGCAGATATTAGAGCCAATCATGATTTCTCTATTGTGGGGAACACACAGCCCTGAATTAGTGGACAACCTTATGGCTTCCTTGAGAGTTTTCCACATAATGCCCTTGTTCCTCATGTGTTTGGTTTTGTTCTTAGTAGGTTTTGGTTGTGGGAGATACTGGCCACATGTGAGAGAAGAGAGCACCAGACAGGCTGTTCAGAGTAAATCACCAGTGGGGGATGAGGATTTCCTGACTCCTAACCCTGTCCATAATCCCATGGAGTGTTGTGTTTTCTCTAACCTGGGACAGATATGAAGGATCTCATGGGGAAGCAGGACACTGTTGGCAGAAGGATTGGTCTGGTTCAGCCATGATTTGCTCCCGTTTCCCTTGGTGAGCTGAGTCAGAGTGAGCTACATCACTTTTATGTAGGTCTGTCTTTAACACAGATTGGCAAATTGATCCAACTCATCACACACTTGGAAAGGATGCGTTTTTTAACTTTTCATCCTAGAAGATTGAGAGCATGGGAGTCAGGAATTTCTCTTTCTACATACCATGATTATGGGGAACCACATTGTGGAAATCACTTTTACAGATGTCTCACTTGCAGTTCTGCTCTGATAAATTAATAGTTTTGTTTTCCTTCCCTGTTAAGCACTACTGGAAGTGGCACAGATGACTCTGACTATGATGATTATCCAGAAGAGCTAGTAAGTTGTATTTTATTATGATTATTTGTATTTGTATAATATATAATTCTGTGTTGTGAAATTGAAGAGTTTGGAAGGGGAGATAGACATAAGGTGTAGTCAGAGTTAGGAATTCCAACTGAGAATCTCTAGAGCTGGAAGGAGGTTGTTTCCTGAGGGAAAAAGAGGAATTTGTTGGGGGGAATCACTTTTGGGGAGGCACACTGAGAGCCTGAAGGACTTTGGTATCAAAGGGGTGAAGTGATTGAAGGAACTGACATCTCCAGCTCCTGCCTAAAGAGGAGCCTGCCCGTTAACAGGAGTCATTAGAATTCATTCAGAATTCCATCTGAATCTTTACCTGATAGAACCTCAACCTTCAGGCAGCACATGCAGCTTTCTGTGCAGTCATTTGGTTTGCAGAGGAGTGGGTTGGAAGATGCATTGCCTGTTTTCTCCAGCCAGGATAATGCTGAATTATGTTTTTGAAATAGTTTTCATTGACCTCTAAATATAAATAATCCAAGTTAAAACCTGCCCTGTGTATTTTCTTTACAAATGTGTAAATCTGCAGTCTACAAATCACATGAACAGTTCCCTGCTGAGCTTGTACAAGAAAGGAAATCCTGATTCTGTTCCATCCACTCCAAAAAATGAGCCAGTGGAGCCCTCTCCTCGTGTGAGAACAGCACCTCAAACAAGCACCCTCACTCCAGAATCCAGAGGTGACAGACCAAGCTCTGATGGTGGCTGGTTCATTGATAAAACTCCTGATGGGAAAGACTTCTTCATTGACCTTTCTGAGGATGAAGAAGGAGAGGAAAAGAAACTGATTTCTGAGGTACTTTGTGGTTCACAAACCTAAGCAGATGCATCAATAGAATTGGCACATTTCAAGCATGTTTGTACAGAAGGTAGAAAGTCACCGAGTAATGAATTTCTTCCAGATTTTTTTTGAGGAAAATGTAATTCTCAGTATCAAGGAGGCCCAGATTAGTGCCTATACTGAGGGAAAGATGAGTGGGGTGCAGCTGTTATTTATTGCATTTACCAGTGACCAGCCTACCTGGCCTGTGCCTTGCTTAGCCCCTGCTAAAGTCTTAGTCACCCTGGGGAAAGCAGGAAACTTGATTTTATTTCTTTCATCCTGTAATAGCCCTTCTCTCACATGCACTTAACTTGTGTTTGCACTGAATAATGTTTTTTTACACCCCCTTGTGACTTACTAGAAGTAAAACTTGTTTCCAGTGGAGTAAATACTTTTGTATAGTTGTGTTCATGCCCAAATTGAATTCCTCCATGGCATGCAAATAACTTCTGTCTGATTTTAGTTAGTAGTTTTGAGGGAGTTTGTTTGGTTTGGGTTTGGTTTTTTGCTCATTACTGTGTTCTCTTAACAAAAAAAGTGACTGTTGTAATCAACCCATTTAAAAATAAGGCAAATCCTAAGTACAAAAAAGAGATTCTGCAAAAAGGTGTAAATTCATGTCTTGCTTGTCTTTATTTATGTAATTTGTGTAAGTTAAGCATCACAGACACACATTTTGTTCTTTAAAGTTTTTGCAGAAGTTCACTGACTTGGAAGGTTTTTGTGTATATAATTCTGGTTTTATGTCCTAGAAATCAACAGACTTTTCTGTCTTGGAGAGTGAAAGAAAGAAGACAAAGGGCAGGAGAGCAAAAAGGAAAAAAGGAGAATTTCCAGACGTAGATGGAGAAATTGAATCCATGTTACTTAAGAAAGGTGAGAAGTTATTTTTGGTGTGTTCCTCCAAACAAAGAGATGCTATTAGACCATGGAATCTGTTACCAGAAAAATGTTTTCTGATGTGCAGAGAAGTGACCCCAGGCAGTTTTTAAAAGAAATTTAGCCTTAATGTTATACTAAAATAATATTGAAGTCCTGTGTCTACTACTAAAAAATGATATTACTCTGTGTGCTCAGCTTTTTGTTCAGTATTAGCAAATACATTTATAGCATGGCTAAATTTGTATCTTCTCTTCCTTAACAGTGAGAAATAAGGGGTCAGAGCTTTACCACCCTTCAGTGAAGTTTGAGGATGTAGGAGGCAATGATGAAACATTAAAGGTTAGTTACAATTTTCTTGGTGGGCTACAGGATGCACTGAATAAAATGTGTCATGAAAAATGGCAGAGAAGAAATATTTCATAGTTCATGTGCATGGCACTGAGTAAAGCTGCTTAAACCAACAGCAAGGGAGGTTGTTGGTTTTTCTCTAATTAATCTTTCTTTAAGCAGTCATTTCATTCAGATTGTCAAACAGAACTTGTTTTATTTCCCCCTGTCTATAGGAACAGCAAATACTATTTTCTGCAATTTAAATGGAGATTTCTCTTGTTGTTGGCAGGAAATCTGCAAGATGCTCCTTCACATCCGTCACCCTGAGGTCTACACCCACCTAGGGGTGGTTCCACCCCGGGGCTTCCTCTTGCATGGCCCCCCTGGCTGTGGGAAAACACTGCTGGCCCAGGCAATTGCTGGGGTGAGATGGCTTCACATCTACAGCTTCTTCCTTTTCTGAGTTCTTTCAGAGGGAAAAAGAATCATATTCTTTCAGGAGAGACTAGAGCTTTTCATTTCAGCCATCCTGTGATAGTCTGAAATATGTTCATTTTACTTCCTTTGTTGGATTTCCATCTGAATCTTTACTTATAGAACCTCATACATAAATGTCATGGTGACAAGGTTTTAGCTGTGATTTAACTGGTTTGGGGCATTCCCAGAACAGAGCAATACAGGCACAGGTGTTTTGAGAAGGGTATAAATGACTAATAAATGATAATTTTGGTTAAATTTACCTTACAGTTTCAAATCTAGACTCAGCCTTACTGATCCCATTGATGCCATTGATTCTGTTGGTTGTTAAACAGCTGATTTCTGAATTCCAGAACTGGATCCTGCCTTGCCTGTGTCATACTGATATTTTCAGAGCCCATGACACTGCTGGTGTTAATAATTTGGGGTTATGGTGAAGCTGCTGTGCTACTGTTCCTGTTTTGGATATAAATCTGAGGACTTTTAAGGCTCTCAGTGATAATTATGGACATTTCCTTTTCTTTAAT
This sequence comes from Zonotrichia albicollis, assembly GCF_047830755.1. NCBI lineage: Eukaryota > Metazoa > Chordata > Aves > Passeriformes > Passerellidae > Zonotrichia > Zonotrichia albicollis. Next base: position 15,892,757 of record NC_133821.1, read on the forward strand.
ACAGTTGCTCCTTAAATGTTACTGATTATAACCTTAAATTTAGATTCATGTAAATGACTGACTTTTGTAGTGCAGATAAAGAAAATATATTTATTCCTGAAATGTTGGTTACACCCTTCTGACATTGTTTCAGATGTTTTAATTAAGAATATTTATATGTTTTCTTTCTAATGCCTTATTGTAAAATGGAACCCTTTGAATAATTTGATATTTAATTCTTCTAAATAAGTATTTGTATGCTGGAAGGGTGCTACACTTGAGGAAAGAAGCATGTCACAAGTGAAAAACTTAGAGATTAAATAAATTTAATGACTGCTTCTTAAATATTTTTTTTCTTAAATAAGAGATTTTCAGGCAAATTGTCTTTGAGCACTGTAGGGTCTCTGGTAGCCTTGAGTTGCATAAATTGGGGTTAATTTTCTTTTATGTATTAAATTAGGGATAGTTTTCTTTTATATAAAATTTCAAGAGCTTGAAATAGGCTGCAACAACCTGTAGCACTGCTGTGCTGCAGTCTATTAAAATTGCAGTTGCAACAAATAAAAAATATTTCATTTTAATAGCAGAAAACTTTGAGAGTGAGCTTTGCAAGTGTCTTACTGTCCAATCCTGCACAGATATTTCTGGAACAGGACTCTGGGAACCAAACCTGGTGGGGAATACCTTCCACACTGCTATGCAATGTTTTGGGTTTTTTTAAGTTGGAGGATGCTCCTTCTATTTTTTAAAAATTCCTAAAGCTTTTGTCATGAGTATGTAATTTGTTGGTTTAAAAGATGTCCTATTGAAAAATGTTTGTCCTCAAGGGCAGCCAGCATTTCTAACCTCTGGATTTATCATCAAATGTTTTTTTGTTTATTCCAGGAGCTGGAGCTCCCAATGTTGAAGGTGGCAGCAACAGAGATTGTGTCTGGAGTGTCAGGGGAATCTGAGCAGAAACTGAGGGAGCTCTTTGAGCAGGCTGTGGTAAGGCACCCACTGGAAATAGCTCTGAGAATTGTCTTTTTCTTTGTGAAGATTCACATTTTATTGCTGTGGTTTGAATTTGAGTAAATGGGAGTGAATCTTTATCCTGCTGCACCCATGGCTGGTGTCCCCTCCTGTGGGCAGAATTCCATTGTGCTGCCATGATGTCAGAGAGCACAAAGCTCTCTGTTCTGAAGCCTTGACAAAAGATGCTTCATCATAGCAATGTAAAGAAAACAGCATAAATTATTTGCATATTTGGATCTGCTTGGCTTGATGTATTAAAAAAAAAAATAGGAGCAGTTCACTGTGCTTCTTTGTGACAAGGGGTTTTGCTGGTTTTGTTTGGCATGGAATTTGAGTGCATGTGAGATTTTAGGCTTTGGCAGGCCAGGTAGAAAGCAGGAAATTGGGAACAAGCATGATAAGAGCAGGAGAAAAGTTAAAGTTGAAGTCTTGCTTTTGGACATAGTAGGAAGCAAAGAGAACAAGACTGGTTGAATTAATTTTAATTTGAAGAAATGCAGATATTTCTGGGTTTTAGTATGGGGCTGATGTTTTATTTCATGAGATCAGTCTTCTGTTCCTGACCTCTGAGGATGTTCTGGTTTTCTGACTTTATTTCATTTTTCTACTCTTCCCTAAAAGTGTTTGTAGGTATTTGAAGTATGCCCCTAAACAGGGCAAAAAGGTTGTTTGCAAAGCTGTTTGCTATGTTTCCTGTTGCAACTACATTTTAATTTTTAGAGAGCCTTGTTAAGAAGTTGTTTAGAATAAAATTACATAGCTTATGGCAAGGAGTTTTTAGAAAATATGCATGTTTTGTACGTGTAGTGATCAAGGGGAGGTTGCTCTAAATTACTGTCACAGAAATAACATCTATTGCATAAAATATGTCTAAAATAAAATCTCTTGCCCTTCTGATGGGCTCCTACATTCCCTTAAGTTTTCCCACTTTGTTTTCACAGTAGTTTTCGTGCAGGGGAAAATATAATAAATAACAATAATAATTATAAAAATAATAAAAATAATAAAAACAAAATAAATAATAATAAAAACAATGGTAAAGGTTCCTCATTATTTGGGTGCTGTGGAATCTGCACGGCCCTTCCCGCTCGGTCCCAGCAGGAAAGGGAATGACCAGGAGATGGCGCAGCCGGTGCTGGGAACACCCAGCGCGGCCCGGGAACCACGCGGGTTTTTTACCTGGAGCTTTTTGGGAACAAAATTCCCATGTTTTCCTTCAGTATCTGTGAAAAACGCCAGTCACTTGGGTTTAAAATTTTAAAAGTTTAATAGTAATAAAATGGTTATAAAAATAGTAATATAATTAGAGGAATAAAAATGTGGACAATTAGGATTTAGGACAATATGAGACAATAGAAACAAGGAGTTACAGACAGTCTGGGTGCCTCTTTCTGGGCAAAATAAGCCCGAAAAAGGACCCACATTAACAGAGGATTAACCCTTAAAAGCAACAGCCTGTTGCATATTCATACACCTCATACATGGTGCATCAATTCCATTCAAACACAGGATTCTGTCTGGTCAGTGAACCCTGACAGCATCTTCAGGGCTGAGCAAGGCAGGAAGAAGTTCATTTCTCCTGATAACGGAGCAATAAATTCTCTTTCTCTGAAAGATTTTGGTGTCCTGTGGCTGCTGTCTCAGTGAGAGTACCTCATTCCTTTCTTTAAAAAATATCCCACATACATAGTTTCTATTTTAACATTATGTTATAACCTAAAACTATATTTAACACACTACTTAAAAAATTAATACAGTATAACTTTCTAACATAACACATATAATATTAATTTTAATATTTGGCAAAAGCCAATAATAAAATGCACATTTTTCACAGTATCCCTTTGGACTACTAGTGCTTTTTGGGAATATTAATGATCTTACATCAGGTAAGCACTGTTATATTAGTTACACTAATTATTAATCTGTATTATTGTTGGCTTTTGATAAAGTTAATGGAATTTTAGAACTTGTGGGAGTTTCTCACTGCTCATTTTTACTCTTTGACTGTGGTCAGGCTCTGTAGTAGTCTTGAAGTTCCATGGCCACCTACTGCTCCTTTTGTTTCATTCTGTGTGTCAATAATGCTGCTCTTGAAATTCCACAGCTCTAATGTCACTAACAAAACAAACAACAAACCCAGCCAGACCTTTCTTGTGTGATTTTCATTTGTGGACTTCAGCAGGCAGTCACAATGGAATATTTAGGGAAAACATAATGCAACACAGAGGCATATTTAAATTTTAGACAGTGTTTAAAGATTGTCTAAAATTTAAGGTGTCACACCTTAATTATTCCATAGCTTCAGATCAGTGAAGTTTCATAGTGACAATCTCCAGATTGTCAGCAAGCACAACAGAATTATTCCAGCACTTGATTGTCCAGCAGATTTCCACTAAGAGTCACAGATCAGAAAACCTGAAACATCTCTTTCTTGTAATCCACTGTGTCAGTGTGATTTTGTAATTGTGGATTTTCCTTGTTCCTTAGTCCAGTGCTCCTTGTGTCCTGTTCATTGACGAGATCGACGCCATCACCCCCAAGAGAGAGGTTGCATCCAAGGACATGGAGAGGAGGATTGTGGCTCAGTTCCTGACCTGCATGGATGGTGAGTTTCAGGAAGGCCTGTGCCAAAGCCAGATTAGAATTATCAGGCTCACTGTCTGCTTCCCTTCAGGAGTGACTTGTGCTTCCTTGAGAGGAGATAGTGGCAATAATTTTTCTTGTTTTGACACAGTTTGCCTGGGGAGTGGTTGGAAGATCATAATAATTTTGAAGGGGTGTTACTGGAATATTTTCACACTGGTCTGTACAGCATTATATAAGCCTCTCTGTTGTATAAGCAAATAATGGGGAACCTGTTAAATTTATTAATAATTAATGAATCTGTTAATTTTTGAATTTTTGCTTGATTGTGCAAAATACAAGTTTTAGGTAGTAGATGCAGAGATGAACAGCAGTTCAGTCTGACTGCTTAGTTTATCTCTGCTGGCTACTATCATGTGCTGCAGAAATAGTCCCACAGGTGTTGAGTATGTGCACTGACTTCATTCCATTCCTGCTTTCCCTTAGACTTGAATAATGTGGCTGCCACTACCCAGGTCCTTGTTATTGGAGCAACAAACAGACCTGACTCCCTGGACCCTGCCCTGAGGAGAGCTGGGAGATTTGACAGAGAAATTTGTTTAGGGATCCCAGATGAAGGGGCAAGAGAGAAGTATGTGCTGTGAAGTTAAACTTTCTTTTTTGATACGTTGATAAATAAGAAAATAAGGTGTAAGTTAACATACAATTTAAGGAAAAGTACTTTATTGTGTTTCGTTCTGTTTGTACCTGTACACACCTGTGGGTCAGCACACACTGAAAAGTTGCAAAGACATTAAGTGAGCTCCTGTTTGTCTTGCTAGCTGTGTCTACATTTGGAGCAATTTCCTTTCTTGCGTGCACATCTGCTTTTAGCATTATGTTAGTGGCTTTCCTAGTGCCTTAACAGTACAGATGCTGGAATCAAATGTATCTTTTCTTGTGTTCAGGAAGTTAACATTCTGTCTTTGGTGCTCCCTATGTAACTCTTCAATCAGGAACATAAATTAAGAAAAGCCTGTTTGTACCTGAAGCACCAGGCCTGGATTGTTCCATTCCATTCCTCATGGAAATACACCAGTCTGGCATTAAGCTGAGCTGCAGTCATCCTGTGCTGTGTAACTGTCCCATTTTACTCCAAAATCTATGACTATCAGACTAAGTTACAAGAAATAAATCTGGTTTTGCATTTTTAGTTAAAAAGGAACTGCTACTCATTTCCTCAACAGCAAAAAACATGGGAAGTTAGAAAAATTTACAGCTTATCTTGTTATGGAAAGGAAAGAAAGGTTAAAGGACAAGTTTCTTATTCTCAATAATAATATTTCTAAGTTGAAGAGGCAAACACCTCTGCTTGCAGTACTGCACACTGCATTGTCAGCACTCAGGCCATTATCCCCCCTTGGGTCTTTAATTTTTTTTTTCTTCCTCCAGATTTGCTGCCCTGTAGCAATTGTGTTCCTCTTGGCTGTGGGTGAGACATGCAGGTGGTTGGAGGTAGAACTAATGGGTCACCTGAGGAGAGTTGTGATTCTCTGAGAGTTCCTAGGGACATGTTAAAATGATGATATTCCCAGAAATAGCACAGTGTTGAGGGACAGGAGTTGTGGATGACAGAGCCATGGTGGTGTGTAAAGATTGTGGAGTCACAGGCATTCATATTATTGTTTGTTTGTATTTGTGTTCCTGGAGGTGGAGCCTTACAGGGAATAATTATGATTTTCTTTTTTAAATTCTTCCCTCCTCCTGCTTTCTGTTGTGTTTTGTGGAAAGCATGGTGGTGTTGACTTCTTCCTTTATTTTAAAATGGAATATTTGCATAGACCTTACAAGTCCTCACAGTGTGCTGATTTACAGGGTGAGTCCTGCTGAGGGCAAGATTTGAGCTGCTGAGTTGTGGTTCTGCAGCCTGAAGGGGTGGAGGGAGATGGGAAGGTGTACCTGGAGATCTTGCTTTACCTGGTGTTTTTTGTGCAGATTCAGAATGAGCCATTTTTACTCCTGAGCTGTTTACACTTCATCTCAATCTGTTAACTACAGCTCTTGTCAGACAGGTTGAAAAAATCTTGAGAAACAGGCTGTTATCCCTAATAAAGATTGAAAGGAGATGATGGAACTTGCTAGTGGGAAGGGAAACAGATGGAATATATTATAATTTTGAGAGTTTTGAAGAGTTTTATCACTTGGTTTTTTTAATAACTTTTCTATAGTTGCATTACTTGATCTAGAAATAATTTGAACTAGTTTTTATTGGAACTAGAAGTATGTTACTGATCTGGACTTCTTTGGTTTGTGCTGCCTTTTAAAAATATTCTCCCAATTAAGTGATGCTTTGCTGTTGAATTCTTGTATTCTGCATTCAGTGGTCAGGTAAAGGTAATGAAGATTAAACCAGAGCTCCTCACAGAGTCTGATTTCATTTGCTTTTTGCAGAACAGCTTGTTGTAGATGTTTCTTCAATAAATAAATGCCTAAAAAAGTAGCATGGAACAAATAAATTTCTAAAAAGTAGCATGGAAAAAATAAATTTCTAAAAAGTGGCATGGAACAAATAAATTTCTAAAAAAGTAGCATGGAACAAATAAATTTCTAAAAAGTGGCATGGAACAGCCAGTGCAGCCTTTGGTTGTTAGGAGTACAAAGTTAAATGTATCAGTGGATAACTTGTGTGCACCTCTGTGGTACACTGAGACCTACCCTGTCAGTTTTTAATATTAGAGTTGAAAAATGACCTGTAATATTTAATTGACCAAAGCTGATCAGCAATGCCTGGTTGAGGCCGTTTGTTTTTGTTTAAGAAGTGACAGCAAGTTCATAGCACACTTCTGTGGGTTTCAGTGTTGGCTACTTCCTACATGAGCAAAAACTTCCCACTGTGCTACTTCAGTTCACGTGGACTGAGAGAGACATTAAATGCTGTTTGTTTTCATGTGAAGAAAAAAAAAAAAGAAATAACAGCTTTTTCTTCAGCTTTATATTTTCTTTTTTTCCCTTCCTTGATTAGAATTCTCCAGACCCTGTGTCGCAAGCTGAAGCTGCCGGAGTCGTTTTCGTTCGGGCACTTGGCGCGGCTGACGCCGGGCTACGTGGGGGCTGACCTGATGGCCCTGTGCAGGGAGGCAGCCATGGGCACGGTCAGCAGGGTCCTCATGACACCTGAGGAGCATGAGAAAAAACACACACACTCTGGGGGCAGCACTGCTGAAGGGAACCCAGGGACTGGAGCAGATATCCTGGGGGAAGAGGGCACCAACCAAGCAGAGCTTCCACCTAAGGTATGTGTTCCTTGAAGGGTGTGTTTGTAACATCTGAGGAGTTGAGCCATTTTAGAGTTATGAAAGTCATTACTCATAAATTCTCAAACATCCACAACCAACCTAATATTAAATGTAGATTTAGGAATGACAGCTTCTAAGGCGGGAGCATAACTGTGGTATTTTCAGGATCCCTGAAAATAAAAATAAAATAAAAATTCCTCAGGATGAATTGAGAATCTGACTCCATGTTCTCAGAAGACTAATTTATTATTTTATGATATTATATTATATTATATTATATTATATTATATTATATTATATTATATTATATTATATTATATTATATTATATTATATTATATTATATTATATTATATTATATTATATTATATTATATTATATTAAAGAATGCTATACTAAAATTATACTAAAGAATAGAGAAAGGACACTTACAGAAGGCTTAACAACAATGATCATGAAAACTTGTGACTCCTGCCAGAGTCCTGACACAGCTGGATGGGGATTGGTCATTAAGTTAAAACAATTCACATGTTGGATAAACAATCTCCAAACACATTCCAAAGCAGCAAAACACAGGAGAAGCAGATCAGATAATTATTTCCTTTTTTCTCTGAGGCTTCTAAGCTTCCCAGGAGAAGAATCCTGGGCAAAGAGGATTTTTCAGAAAATATGACAGTGACACATAACTCCTAATGACCCATATAATGGACCAGGAAAAGTAGATCCCAAACCCCAGTCCCCTAAAAATTATGTTCCTGTTTGATACAAGGTGTGGTTTTACCCTGGGATTTTTTGTTTTGTTTGTTTTGTCTTCTAACAGAGCAGAGTTTCAAAGAGTGGCTGTATCTCTCTTCAAAAGTGTATTGACTATAACAGAATTTTAAAAGTATCAGACTTAAACTGAATATTTTGCACCAGCTGTTTGCTGTGCCCTCAGTGAAATGTCTGTGATTATGCCTGGGGCTCTTCCCTGACCTGGTAAAGTCACAGCAAGCCAAAGTCTAGAAGTATTTATGCAGCCTTTGTTTGCCTTCCAGCTATGTGATACTTGGGGTAAATCACCCAAGTGGTGTCTAGTACCTGTAGCAGGTTTGAGGAGGAGAGGAGCTGTGAAAGTGCAGCACAGCTGGATCTCTGTTGCAGAAAATAATATTTCAAGTGCCAGAATTATTCTCTGGCCTAAGTAACATGAAGGTTAGTGTAGCAGAACAACTTCATGTAGAAATCCATGCCTTCATTACGTGCACGCCTCCTAAAGATTTGTGTGGAGGGAAGTGTGCTGAAATGCACATAGTGCTGAGGTTCTGTTTTTGGGAGGGCTGTCAGAGAGCAGTGGTGCTGTGATGACAGGAATCAGTACCAAAAGCTGTCCTAAGCCTTTGTATTAGTGTAACATAAGCATGGTGCTTCTACCTCCCAGAGCTCCCTGGCCTGCTGCAGCCAAGGAAAGTGGGGAGGGGCAGGTAGCTGCAGCTTTTATCAACATCACCATGATCAAAGGGGTCACTGGGAATGAGGAAGTCTAATCCTAACAAAGCCCATGTTTTGATAGCTGGCAGGAGGTTGACATAGTCTAATACAGGGTATTGTCATTAAAACCCTTGTATTATGTTTATAATGGAAAAATAAACATACAAAACCTTTCAAAATCGTTCACACAATTCAAGTAAACAAACCCAGTGGTCTTGGCTGTTTTAGAGGTTCTCTCAATGGCTCTGTGAAGAGGAGGAGGGAGGATTTAAAAGGAATATCAGGCATTCTAAGCCCTTGTGTTTCTTTGTGGTCAGTTGTAGAGCTATCCTAGCTGAAATTGATAGGAAGTGATTCTTTTTCTTCCTACTCCTGTAGGAAAACCATTGAAACTTAACAGAGTTTTTACATTTATTTTTTTTCTCCCTCTATTTTATAATGAAAATCCTGAAACAGTTCTATTTGTAGCACAATACCAATTTGCTTTGATACTGCCTTAGAATGGGGATGCATTTATGATATGAAGTTCTAAAGCTCTTTGATGGAATATTTTCTCAATTCCCAACATGGAACTGATTGGAGAAATGGGAATGTGCCTCCCTTGGTCACTGTGGTCTGCAGCATGGGGCACTGCAGAAAAGCATTTTCCTGCATCTCTGTCCTGTTTGCCCAAACTTTATCAGGGTCTGATTGCAGAACCAGGTCTGAGCAGGCTGAAGAAAAGATGTTACAATTCAGTGGTGTTAAATCCAAGTGTATGTTCTACAAGTGTCTTAAGAGTTTTTAACAGTTTATACAGAACTGAATGTTCTGCAAATTGTTGGAATTGTGCTGTCCAGCAGTTTTTCACTTTCTCTTGAAAGCAGTTTCTTGTTAAAAGCAGAATGAATACATATAAATAATAATACATCTTTTGGAAATTTCAGCATGGAAATACCTTTCTCCTAGTCAGTGTGGGAGAAGCAGTAGAAAGGCAAAAAAAGCATGTATTTTGATAATACATGTGCTAGCTCATTTTCTGTAGCATCTTAATCAAGATTTTAAGCTCAGCTCAGTCCCTTCAGACCTGTTAACTATATACAGAGCTTCCCTGAAACATTTTTATCATTTATAGTAATTTACATATTTTATGTGCATTTTATATAATAATGTGATTGATAGTTGAAGTGTGGTTTTGAAAAAGCCCTAAAATGGTTCTGGAAGTCTAACCCAGTTGCATCATTTTTCTCTCTCCCTTTCCATGTACGTAAAGGATGAATTGCAGAGACTTTTGGATTTGCTGAAGGAGCAAGGCCCCTTGCCTGAGGAGCAGCTGCAGAAGCTGTGCATTGAGATGAATGATTTCATTGTTGCTCTGCCATCAGTGCAGCCCTCTGCCAAGAGAGAAGGCTTTGTCACAGTCCCTGATGTGACATGGGCAGACATTGGAGCCCTGGAGGATGTTCGGGAGGAGCTGACTATGGCAATATTGGTATGGCCCAACCTCCTTCCAAAGAGCTTCTGCACTCCCCCCTGTGCAGGAAATAAACCTGTTTATTTTCAATATTTATTTAAGATACAGGGATATTTTGCAATTATTGTATTTGTGGGGTGCCCCGTGGCAGGAAGAAATGATGAATCTGACTCCATGCTCTCAGAAGGCTAATTTATTATTTTATATTATATTTTATTAAATAATACTAAACTAAACTATAGTAAAGAATACAAAAAGGATACAGACAGAAGGCTGAAAAGATAATAATGAAAACTCATGACTCTTTCCAGAGCCTTTACCCTGGTTGGTCAATAAGTCAAAATAATTAATGGAAAACCAGTGAAACAATCACCTGTGGATAAACAATCTCCAAACACATTCCACATGTGAGCACAAAACATGAGAGGCAAATGAGATAAGAATTGTTTTCCTTTTTCTCTGAGGCTTCTCAGCTTCCCAGGAGAAAATCCTGGGCAAAGGGATTTTTCAGAAAATATGACTGTGACAAAATATATTTATTTAAAACAATCAAGATAGTATAATTTACTTCTGAATTTTTTCAAGTCTGCCGTTTGTATTTAATATTTTGCTTTTTGTATTCTTGCTTCCAGTGTCTTCTTTCCAGTGTCTTTGTCTATTGCTCAATCTTTAAGTATTTTAGAAGTTGTGTACCAATAACCTTGGTTATGCAACTACCACACAAAGAATTGGGAGTACTTAGTTGGAAGCTTAGCAATCTTGCTGCCAATCAGAGGGAAACTTAACATTAACACCTTTAGGTAACTTTGGTGAATAAAATCCTTGCCTCTGAATAAAGATATTTCTCCAATTTAGGGGTAATTAGCAGTGCAAGATAGTAAGGTGCTGGTTGAATATTTATTCTTCTAGTCTATAAAAAATGGGAATAAAGAACTTACTGTGAATTATTTTTCATCCAGCTGTAACTAAAATGAAAATTTCATGTTTTCTTTATGCCAGAGGTAACAATGATAATTTCTTTTTCAGGCACCTGTGAGAAACCCAGAGCAGTTCAAAGCTCTGGGCCTGACTACTCCAGCTGGTGTCCTGCTTGCAGGGCCTCCAGGGTGTGGTAAAACACTGTTAGCTAAGGTAATGCATTTCCTAAACATCATTAAAAGCACTGGAGAGTCCTCTTGAAATGGATGTTTTTGTAGGATGAGTCTGGATCATAGTGCAAGAAGTTGGCCTTTTGCACCACATTTCATCAGAAATCTAAATTTAGGCCTTTGTGCTGAGGTTACTTGATTTTTCTTGCATGAAGTTACAACTTTGCTTGAATAGAGTGAGAATTTCTGCAAAACTTGAAGGAATGAAGTTGATTAAGGAAGAAGTAGCAAAGATGAGAAGAAGCTCTATTGGATAACCACTCTATGGAATATTTTACTGTAACTAAATTGTGTGTTTGGGAGTACTCTGCAACTCTTACTGAAAATACTCTTGTTTTGCTTCTTGAGCATTTCCGTTCTTACCACATCTCCATATAAATGCAGATAATCATGCAAATTTCAGATTGTTTCTCATTTTGTCTTCAGGTGCTTTTATGGAGTTGAATATCTCTTTAACTCCCATAATTATTGGACATTCTTCAGCTGGTGTAGGGGGTGGGGTGTGAATCTGGAACTGCCTCATCAGACAGAGAGAGAACACATTGCTAAATTCCCTGCTCCCCTCCCACTCTTAATGGCCTATAATTATACTTTGTACTGTTTTCTATATTTTGCAAACAGTTGCTGACTGTATGTTCCTCCCCTTAGATTTGTTTATTACTCCATGGACAGAACCCAAGCAGATATGATAAATGTGTGTTTTAGATCTATATTTATATCTTTATCTAAATCTGTCTCACTTTACCTTTTCTACAGGCTGTGGCAAACGAGTCTGGACTGAACTTCATATCTGTGAAAGGTCCTGAGCTGCTAAATATGGTATGTGCTAATCATGGGGCTTTTGTTATTTATGGAATTCTTGTCCAAAATGTGGGGCAAGCAAAATTCCTGATAATTACACAACTGGTATTGTTGCAGCTGAAATTGCCTTATTGAACCTCTCCTTAAAGTTTTTAGCAGTGAAGTTGTTCATGTGAAAAGAAAAAAGTCACATGTGCAGCTTAAATATTTATCTTAGTTTAAATTACGTGGCAGGTAACCCTTCTTGACTTGAAGGAGGGTTTCTAAATGACCAACTACATGCATCACTGCTTTTCTATAGCATGGAGATTTTAAATGTCAACAGATAAGAGTACAGTAATTCAAATTTTCAAAGCACTGGACTTTAGAAGTGCTGTGATGTAACTTCAGTCTTTTTCAAAGTCAAGAGAATGTGTTGAACTGGGCAAGGTGGCTGCAGATCCATTGTCAGTTATGTGGAAGCTGAAACCCACGTACTGGATTTGATTGATCTCTTCCAAATGTTTTTATATGTCTGCTTCAAGTACTGATACAGGCAGGAAATAAAACAGTTCATGAGGAGCCCAGCTTCTGGTGGAATACAGAGAAAATGCTTGGCTGTGGTTCAGAGACTGTGGTAACATATAAATTGAATCAAAACATGTTTGTTTGGAAAAAGTTAAGTGTTTGCATTTACAACTTCATAGCTCCTGTTCCTACAATTCAGCGTTCAAAGGGAAATTCTGGCTGACTTTTCAGTTCCCTACCACCAAGCCCCTGTCTTCAGGCAACAACTCTATGAACTTCAGATGTTCATTGTGTTCACATTGCTCACTGGGTTTGTTCATGAACAGCTGAACAACAGGGTCCTTAATTAAGACTCATTTGTTAATTCTCATCACCATAATGATGGCAAGTTACAGTTCTTGCCCAGAAAAAAAGGAATCCTGTTAAACTCTGAATGTTCTGCAAATTGTCATAAGTCAACTAGTGACAGTTCCCATGTAAATCATGATCAGTGAGGAAACAGAGACAAGGGACTGATGTCAGAAAAAAACCAGATTACTAGATTGCAATTCTCCCTTGCAAAGTACCTTAAATGCTGTTTAAAACTATTTATTTTTTTTTTCCCAAGCAAAGTCTCTGTGCCTTACGCTGTTTCAAGCTGTTTCTCTTGCTGTTGCAGTACGTGGGTGAAAGCGAGCGCGCCGTACGCCAGGTGTTCCAGAGGGCCAGGAATTCTGCCCCCTGTGTGATTTTCTTTGATGAAGTTGATGCTTTGTGCCCTCGCAGGTCTGACCGTGAGGTGAGTCTGCCTTGAGATATCTCCCCAAATAAATGCTTTCACTTACAACTTTTGGAACATTGCAGGCAACAGAAGTACCCAGAAGTATTTCCCAAGTATTACCCCAGTATTTTTCAAGAAAGGCAATCCACTAGGCTTTTATTTGAGGGAAATAATGTTGGTCAAATTTTATAAAGCTTAACACTTTTTTCTGTATGCATATATGAAAAAAAAATATCCAGAGAAATTCAGGTTAAGCTGTAGCCACATTTCTCTCCGCAGAGAAAAGCAAGGCACAATTCTTCCCAAGAATATTTCTGGGTTTCACATTCTCTGAACCTCAGAGAAAGGAGAAACACTTCTTGTCTCATTTGCTGTGCCTGTGTTTGTGCCAAAGTAGAATGCAGTATGGAGATTGTTTACCCAAATTGATGGTGTTTTGTTTCCTTGGGCTGTCAGGGCAAGTGTGTGTGTGTGTGTCAGGACTGTTGGGGGACAGTCATGGGATTCTGTGCAGAGTGGAGTGCTTGGCAGATTCAGTTTAGATGTAATGTAATATAATGTAATATAGTATAGAATAATATAGTATAATAAAGTAATCTATTAGCCTTCTGATAAGGTACAATGGAACATTGCAGGATGCAGAAGTACCCAGAAGTATTTCCCAAGTATTACCCCAGTATTTTTCAAGAAAGGCAATCTACTAGGCTTTTATTTGAGGGAAATAATGTTGATCAAATTTTGTAAAGCTTAACACTTTTTTTGTATGCATATATGAAAAAAAATATCCAGAGAAATTCAGGTTAAGCTGTAGCCACATTTCTCTCCGCAGAGAAAAGCAAGGCACAATTCTTCCCAAGAATATTTCTGGGTTTCACATTCTCTGAACCTCAGAGAAAGGAGAAGCAATTCTTGTCTCATTTGCTGTGCCTGTGTTTGTGCCAAAGTAGAATGCAGTATGGAGATTGTTTACCCACAGTGATGGTGTTTGGTTTCCTTGGCCTGTCAGGGCCAGGTGTGTATGTGTGTGTGTGTGTTGGGACTGTGGGGTGACAGTCATGGGATTCTGTGCAGAGTGGAGTGCTTGGCAGATTCAGTTTAGATGTAATGTAATATAATGTAATATAGCATAGAATAATGAAGTATATGTAATAGTAATAGTATTAGTAATAGTATAGTAATGTAATATAGTATAGAATAATATAGTATAATGAAGTAATTAATTAGCATGTTGATAAGATGGAGTCAGATGCATCATTTCTCTCCCCCTCGCTGGGGGCAAAAATATCATTGATATTAAGCTATTAAGTTTGTTTATAGGATGTCACTACTGTGGAATTACTGTTTAGCTCTCAGTACCTCACCTGCTTAAAATGTTGTTTCAGAGGTTTCGATATTTAAGAACTCGTTTCCCTCAAGAAACTGCATATTGAGAAATTTTGTGTCTTCTTGTTGAGGTAGATATCAGAATGACTAGTACAAATATTTATATGTATTCTTTTAAGTGAATCCTTTAGTTTTGATGGGAAAGAAAAGGTTTGCCATGTGTTAAAATATATGGGAAGTGTGTAGCTTGCATGAATTTGGGATGGAGATGTACTGAGAGTATTAGACAAGGAATCCCCAATGCAGCTCCATTGAAAGTGTGAAAAAGAAATTTTTTCTTTGAGTGCAATATTTCAGTGCAGGGAGTTAATAGATCTTTTGTTTCTTGAAATATTGACATTCCCACTGTTTCTGTTTCTTTGATTTGGTGACCAATTTCTCCCCCCAAAGTCAGGAGCCAGCGTGCGGGTGGTGAACCAGCTCCTCACCGAGATGGACGGGCTGCAGCAGCGACAGCAGGTTTTCATTATGGCTGCCACCAACAGGCCAGGTGAGCAGCCAGAGGTCACAAACAAGGAATCACACATCCTTGGGTCTCTTTTAACAATGTCATGTTTTCCTAAATATTTGAATTCTGCAACTAAGCCTGTTCTGTACTCAAAATTACAGTGTCTGCTCAAATCCAAAGCATTTCTGATCAGTTAATCACGTTCATGTGGTATTGTGAGATAAAGCAATCTCTTTAAAATGTGTCTCACTTAGCACCTGGTACCATTGCTGTTAAAAAGTTTTGAAAGGCCTTTGACTGCTGTGGTTTATCTCCTTGCAATGTAGAAGCAGAAAAGAGACATAAAATATTTTTTTTCTTTTTTTACTGCTTAAATGGATTTTCTATCCAAAGCAGCTTTTTAGTTTTCTGCTATATATCTTTTTTTTTTTTTTTAACTTAAGGCATCTGTCTCATATTAAGTCATTTTTCCATTTGCTTATCTTTTGCTTCCTGGGCTCTGTGTTCCACACTAGACTCTGTTTGGAGCAGTTACTCTTCTGTTGTTTCATGTCCAGCTTGGATATTAACAACTGTCCTTGCTCCCTCTCTGGCTCTTCAGTTTTTGGCAGCTCTTGCAATTCCATCAGCATCTTCTCAGTTAATAAGCTAAACACTGATGTCTGCTTTACAAACATCATGTGTTTTACAGGCAACTTTCTATCTCTGCTTTTGGATTTGTTTTTGTATTATGGAGAAGCCTTGTGTTTTATACATAGCAAGAAACCTGTCTTTCCTGAATTTGAATTCCATGTAGAAGCTGTGGGTTGTAGATAAAGGAATTTGTTGTCAGATTAGAAAGAAACAAGCACTAAGGTGTTGCACTTCCTTGGTTATGATTATTTTGCTGAATATTGCAAGTGAAATGAAATACAGGGTTACAAATCTGTCTTGGTAAAAGCATACTGGTGTGGGTACCACAATTCTGGAAAGAACCTCAGCACATAGAACAGGTATTTGGCAAATTCCTACTTACAGTGACACTCAGTTATTTCTTACCTGCATGTATTAAGTAAGGACAAGATGTAGTTTTGCTGAGAAATGGCTTAACTGGAAAAATAGTAGCATGGCTATTTTGGATATAATTTGGAAGGTGGGAAATTAAAATACATGATATTGCTTTTGTTATATAAGGAAAATTTAGTCTGAAATCATTTAGAATAAGCAACTGTTAGGTGGGGGTTTTTTTCCAAAGTTCAAAAGCTTCAAAGATTTGGAGGAAGACCTTCCTATGTCTCAAATTCTTTGCACCATGACAGACTTTCAAACCTTCCACGTGGTGAAATATGAGCAGTAGGGGCTTAAATCTCTACCTGCTTGTACAAATTCTTTGATTTAAAGTGTCAGAGCAGAATAGAAAATAAGGATATGCTGTGTGTAGATGCAGTTGGATGTCCCAGGAGTGCTGGTGGGAGTGTCACCAAGTTGCCTTAGCAAAGAGATCTCTCCCTAAATTAGCTGTGCTGTTTCAAGTATTTGTATCAAGCAGCCCTGTTTGGAAGTGTTTCACAAGGGCTTCATATCTAATTACTGACTTGTCATTAGCTCTGGCTGCTAAATTAGCTGGGGCTGGGAATTCCAGCCCTGTGGAAGTGAGGACACATCCAGCTGTACTTCCTGCACTGCCTCCTCAGCTGCTTGGGCAGGGGGCCAGTCCTTTTCTGGGTTCCTCTTTGTCACTTTTCTGAGCCAAGGATTCCTCTGTGCAAGCACTCCAGCAGCTTCACCAGGGCCAGCTGAGGGTAAATATTGCTCAGATGGTAATTTCAAAATATAAATATTGATGTGTGGCAGGTTTGTCCTAATTCCTTGGTTTAGATATACACTGATTCTGTGCTTGCTTAAAGTCTGATTTTCATGCATATGTGAAATAGACACCTGTCAGTTGTGAATTCCCCTCTCTATAAGCCTTATACAAAGTGCATTTTTACCCTTATGTGGTTAGGAAGTACCTCTGGAATGGTTTTAGGATTTTTTTTCCCCCTTCAGTTTTAAAAAGTCACTATCACCTTTTCCAGCTGCAGTGGCAGATCTACTGTTTGACCATACAGGAATAGTCAAAATTACAAAACTTTGCCAAATAATGAGGTTTGGGCTCATATTTGAGGGCAGCTGGGAAATGTGTAAGGCATGAAATCAGCAGTGTAGTTTTAGTCAGTGACATTGGTGAAAAAAGGAGATTTGAAGTAAAAATGCCAAATGTAAAAAAAAAAAGCAAATGCAGGGTTATCAAATACAATTAATTTCTATTTATTGAATTTGTATGAATTTATATCCTTCAGTTTGGTGATTTTGATAAAGGTACAAGGAATTGTTTTGACAACATTAATAAAATATTTCTTCTTCAGCTGGAAGATGCCATTTGGATAGGGTGGGTGTCTTGCTTCAGAAGGACTATGCAGATACATATATGTGTGTGTATATGTATATATAGTGTGTGTGCATATATATATAAATATATATATATAGACACACACAAAAATATATATAAATATATATAAAAAAATATATAAATAAAAAATATATATACACATATATATACATTTTGAGAAGGTTTAGACCATAAACTTTTCCTGTGATATTTGCATTTGTCAATATGAGGAAATAGAGTTTCATCAGGACAATTTCTACTGAAGTTGTGGTTAACCTGGGGAAACTGATGTTTCCCTCCTGTAGTTTATTCACTGTTCATGGGCCATAGGAGGGGGCAGTGCTCACCAAATGAGGTTTTGCTGGTTTGGTCTGTGTAGTTCAAAGGAGCATACTGCAGGTAAAGAGCAATGAAGTCTGTGCTAGTAAAGCACTCTTAACCACCTTAAGAGTGCAAAGCCCAAGCAGAGATCTGTAGGACAGGCATGGCTTGGACTGGCTGGTATAATGAGCTAATTCCCCTAAACAATGAAAGTTGTGGTGCCTGAAAAGGTTTTTAAATCTTTGTAAAAAAGATTTTTCTGTCCTGGTTGTGGTGAGCAGAGGTGCTGCTGGGGAGGGGAGTTGTGTGATGTAAAGCTAAATAATAATATGTGTCCCAGCAGAACTTCTGCAGTCTTCCACTGAGCCAGTGCTGTGAACTGAGATCTCATGGTTTTTAATCCATGTTTGTATAATTTATTGGCAGACAAAATGGCTCTTCAAGATGCTTCTGTTTTTAGAGTGATGGCATAGCTTTGAGAGTTGGTTGCTGCTACTGTTCATGACTGTTGTGTTTGCTGAAATCATTGTGCAATAGGAAGAGTCTTCTCTCATAAGTTATTATTACTGTTGTTATTGCTGTTATTGCTGTTGTTGTTATTATTATTGTTTAGGAGTAGTTAGGACAGCAGTGGCTCAACCACTTTTGGCATTAAGGTTTATTCCTGGCACAGTTGTTGCAGTGAGGTGTTGGCACCTGGGACAAAGTACTACTGTGAAATGGTGGTGGTTTTTACCCAAATTGTCTTTTATATAGCCTTTAAACACTTGCAAGGCTTTAAATCCCATGTTGACAAAAGGGGAGGCACAATAGATTGGTTCCTTTGTTTATCATCTACAATCTGCAGGTGGTAATTCTTATTCTGGCAGTGCTGAAAAAACCCTTTGATATGCCCTAAAAAGCAGGATATTTGAATGTTTTTTGCATTTACTCAATGACTTTGAGTGTCCTCTGCAGATATTTCTTGACTGCTCCTAAATTAGCAGGGATGCAATATTCCCAAGTCAATCTCTTTCCACCTAAATGCAGAATCAATGTCAGACTTTGTCTGAAGAGGATTAAACTTTTAAAGCATTTGGTATCAGTGGAAAAAAAAGAGGCAGAAATATCTTGTCTTGTTAGCACCTTTATGGGTCACAATAATTAAATTCTTTTCCAGCCTTCCTTTCCCAAACTCAAGAGTAACTACTGCACAACAGCAAAACACTACTGTTGAATGAAATCTGTAATTTCCCACACCTTTCTAGCTACCAATTTGAATTTCAGGATGGGATACTGCTGCTTTCTGCTCTTCTCTTACTTCCCCAGGCTTTGCACATTATAAACTCCTTAGAGAAATGCTGCCCAAGGCATCAGCAGCATTTCCCCTGGGACCTAGGGAGCTGTTTTTCATGTGAGGAAACAAGACAAGACAGCGATTTTAAACTGGACATAATTGTGATGATGTCTTGCTTTTATTCATGGCCTCTTTCTCCAGCTTTCTTCAATTAATTCTTGCAAAATTCCTCTTCTGCTCTTACCTCTGAGCACAATCCTGGTTTCACTGAGTTCTATTTTTGTTGGCAAGTTTATTTTCATTTTTTAGAGCTATTCACCTGAACTACATGTTTTGAAACACAATTAAAAAAATAATCACCAGTCTTTAACAATAGTTACAGTTTGGGTTTGGGCATTGTTTATGTCTTTACCTGTTTATACATGTTGCTGAATTAAAGGCAAGATAAGATCTAAGAAAAGCACTTAATACATGAGGCATGGAACAATTTCTTTCATAATAGTTCTAATTCACACAAATGATATTTCTGCATTTCAGCAGCCCTTGAGTGTTGTGTACCTTTCACAGTAACTTCAGTTGTTAAGTGCAGCTCAGAAAAGCTTTCAGGGCTTCTGAGCCTGCACTTCAGAACATGACTAATGGGAGGGCCTAAGTCTTGTGTACTTCAAATATATTTTTAAAAGCTGGAGTGAGAGCATGGGAGAAGTTTGATGGACTCACACAGCAGCTGTCATTGCTTGTATTCACTGACCTTCTGTAAATGTGCTTGGCTGCTCTGCAGCTGAGATAAGACCTGAATAATCAACTAGAAATAAATGTGGGACTAAGATTCTATTGTAGAGCAATGGAATGTCCCTATATAAGAATTCATGCACAGATACTTTCAAAAAAAATTTGCAGTAGTTTGAAGAGCAGTGTAGCAAACTGAAATGTGACTTAATTCTGTTTGAACCCTTAAAAACAGAGCAAGGAATGGATCTACTGTAAATATCTTCTCATGCAATTTTGTCAGATTATGTGGAAAATTATACTACTATCTTCTAATGACCACTTCAGAAAGGCAGGAAATTATTAACATTTCTCCCAGTAGAAATATATTCTGTCTATGAGCCAACTGCTTGGAAAAGGAGTGCTGTGTTTCGTCACATTTCCATGCTTCACTTTCCTTCCAACTTGAGGGATAATAATAGGCTTGGAAAGAGGTATCTGCAATAACTGCCTTAATTTCATTAAAATGGTAAATGTATCTAAAATGAGTTGACTCTCTTCTGTTGAGATAAGTTTTAGGATAATAGATATGGAGGAAGTGCTGTGATTTACCAGGGTGGAATGCTTTGAAATTCCTTCAAGGGGTACCTTATTCTGTTCTTTTAAATGGATATGAATGCATCTAATGAGTGAGTTTGTCCAATGAGTAAATATTAATTTTCTGGGTTATGTGATGAGTTTTCAAGATCTTCAGGCCCAGATCTGAACCAGAAGAATGAAATGAGATTCATAAGGAGATGAGGAGTGTAGCTCTGTGTTTGAGACTTTGGTGTGGTCTTGTTGCTGTAAACCACCATTACTGCAGCTTATCTGGTTCTGTCAGTTGTGGTAACTTTTTGAATGCAGGCAGTGTGATAATTTCCATACAAAAAAGGTGAATGCAACTTCTTCATATTGTTGGACAAATAGCAAGTACCATGTTGTCAGTGTGCAAAATGGAAACTGTGTTTTCCATAGCAAGCTTAATAGTTTTAAATATTATTTAATACTTTATTTTTGGAACATTAGAATGGGGAAATCAGCAAGTGCTGGTGTTGTAATGCAGGCCCTATTGAGAGTATTTGTTTTGGTGTTTGTAACAGGTTCTTTGAGTGAACTTTGCCATCTCCTATTAAGGATGTGATAAGGAACACAGAAACAGGAAAGTGCACTTGTGTCAAAAGACAAAGTGTCATCTGGAACAATGCACAGATGTATAAATAAGATGTTTCTGTCTGTGCCTGCCACAGCAGGGATTCTGTTTAACTCTTGTTTCATCTGGTCTGGATTAAATTAATACAAGTAATTCCTTTTTTTTTTCTCACCATTCTCATCACATTAGCATCTACATGAGCTGATTTTTCTTCCATAGATGTTTCTGCCCATGACTGCTGTATCCTAGGGGAGGAAAAAGCTTTTTTCCAAGAAAAAGACAACAGAGTTGTCCTTTAAGCATAACTGAGAGAGCAACTTGAACAAAACCATGCCCATCTTTAAAAAGTGGATCAAGACCATACTGTGGTAGGATCAGGTAGTTCAAGTGTGGACAGAGTTAAGCAGACTTTTTTCCTTTGCAAAAAAGTGATAGTTTTACTTCCCTGCTACCCTGGGTGGTGTCTGTCACTGCACAGTAAAGATTAGCAGCTTCACTTCTTGCAGTCCTTCACCTTTAATGTACAGGAGTGCAGTAGTTTGTCTGTGAGCTCTGCTGTGCCAGGAGGGCAGAGCCATTGCAGGCTGGTGGCAGCTTCATTGGGAAGCCTTGATAATTTCCAGCTTGAGACTGAGATGGAATCATCAACTGTCACTTTAGGGAGAAGTTCTTGCAGTAACTATAATTTATATACTTTCAAATAGGCTGTTATAGTAAAAATGTAGATTTCTTAATATCTTCTGTGAGTGCTTCTGTGACTTTGCTGCTCACATTACTGTGGCATGTGGGATATCACAGAGAGAGATTCACAAATGATTTAGGTTGGAAAAAATCTCAAAGATCATGGAGTTCACCTGTTAACCCAGCACTGCCAAATCTGCCATTAAACTGTCCCCAAATATCACATCTGCAGGTCTTTTCAGTACCTCCAGGGATGGTGACTCCACAGAATTCCTCAGTGAAACAGATGAATGCCATTATTGGGTTTTGGTAGAAGGGAAAATAGGACATCAAGAAGCACTGAGAAACATCATTCAGCAGTTTGTGCTGAAACACAGACAGGAATTGAGGCTTTTCCAGGTTATATGCCCTGTCTGTGTCTCTTGTTATACAAATAGTCAGTATTTACATCCTGACTGACTTTGTGTACATTTGATATCACAGCCTGTGGTGTTAAAAGGCAGCTACACATTTCTGTTACTCTTAAGCTTTGAATGGTTTTCTAGAAACATCCGTGATAATTTTTGTTTCTTTATTTCTCCACACATAATAAATTTGGAGTCTGTAGCTCTCCCTGGGAAACTAATTGTGTACTTTGCAGCTATTTTTGGTATTTTCCTGGGTTTTCTGTTTTACCATTCAGATAACCATGATGTAGTAGAAAAACAAATGACCAATAAAATTAAGTTTGCATATGGATGGTTGTGATTGGCCCTGTGTGCTTGTTATGCTTGGCTTATCATTGTCCCTTTGGGTAGAGTAGAAGAAACTGCTAATAATTAATGTGGAATTCCTCAGCAAAAATGTTCTAATTCTGTATTGCCAAACATAGAGTTGTCCTTTTATGTGAAGAGATGAAACTGGTATTTATGAGCCATCATTGATCAGCTGTGGCTTGATTTTACTGGCTGTTAGAGACTTGTTGACAAAAATGAAACTTTTTCATAAAGCTCAGAGCTTCAATTGCATGTGCATGACACAAATCCTTCTTTGAGTCTTGGGACAAACATGCATGTATTCCTTGTCATGTGCAGATATTCCTAAGGGTGCAACTCATTTCTGGATTAATTATTTTCTCTTTTTCCTCTCCCTAAGATATCATTGACCCAGCTATCCTGAGGCCTGGTAGGCTGGATAAAACACTCTATGTGGGTTTGCCACCACCTGCAGATCGACTTGCTATTCTAAAAACCATCACCAAAGTGAGTATTTGGAATATATCCTTCATCTTGGAGCTTGGTGGAATGATATAAGACAAATTAAATGTTACAAAGAATTGCAGGATCCTGTCTAATGAAACACTTTCAGCTATTCCATGAGGTCATAAAAATAATCCCTCAACCCATCTGCTGTTAAATTTGCTCTGGGACTGCAAGGGGCTGATGAATCTTGAGTAAAGCAAACCTGTTAAACACAGAAGTTGCTGCCTTGATAGTCACAGCTTGAACAGATTTAATTAGAAGATCCCTATCTGAGTGAGTAATGGGCCTGGAAGTGTTTTGTAAGCTTTTTTTGGGGGGTTCCAGACATTCAGCAGAATGATTCACAGGCTCCATCTGTATTTGCTCAACAGTAGTTGTGACACCTAATTTGCTTTAGGATGAAAAGAAGCTTTTGATGATTGAGGTTGTGTGTTAAAGTAAATGTGAAAATGTACAGTCTGTGCCTTCATGAGTCCTCCCTGTGGTGGACAGCACAATCTGCCACTTCAGACACTTGGATTATAGAGTTCTGGGAGTGTTTCTCCAGGTAGGGCACAGCAGGAATCAAGGCCTTAAAAAGAACATAAAAAGCATAATAATTACTTGGGTATTTCCTACTTTTTCCAGTAGATCAACATTGATTTTTAAGACCAGGTGTTCTGTCAGATCTTGATTTGAGCTGCAAAGGAGACAAAGTCTTTGCTCTAGAGGGAAGATGGCATTATGAGAAGTCTGGCAAAAATTGTTTAGTGTATTTGTCATAAGGGATAACCAGACTTGTATAACCTTAAAGTTGTGGTGTACAGGCAATAGTTGATTCAGAGTTCAGAAAGTGAGAACTTGTTCCAGCCTGTTCTTTCATGCCAAAATGGATGTTCACAGGGTGACCTCTCATTACAAATTCAGGATGTGAGACTTTCCTTCATTTGTTCTGTGCTTTGCTTCATGGATGAAAATAGATTGAGTATTCCCCTATTTGCTATTTGTAGACAACTTTGTTGCTTCTAAGTTTTACAGAAATACTTCAGTTCATACTTTTTAAAACCCTGTTCTTAATGTTCTTCATGAGATGTTGAGAGGAATTGAGTGTCACATCTCTGAATGCTGTAAGGAATCACAATTTTTATTTTACCAGATTTATTTTCACAGGTAATTAGGGGTGTAGGGGAATAGTGTGGCAGAGCTTGGTGCTTTGCTGCCTTCCCTGGAGCAGAGGTGGCATTAAACAGAGCTGATTTCTGTCACTCTCACAGCCGCACCAAGGTACAGGAACCCCCCTGGCAAGGGCAGGATCACTCATGGGCAACTCTGAGCACAAGGAACTGTTCTGAGTCCTCACTTCATCTCTGGCTTCCTCTTGTGTGTCAGTGACCAGCTGGTTGTTGGGGAGAACTGTTTGAGTTTCCCATCAGGAATCAAACTCAGAATTGCATTTACTGCCATAAATCCTGGGCGAGGTCGCTGGAAGGTGCCTTTGCTCCCTGCTCCTGGGAATCTTTGTGCCTGCAGTCCTGTCTTCCTGTTGGGATAACACCAAGAGGAGTGGCAGTGGGATGTGGTAACCCTGTTATTATCCCAGAATATTTTTGTCTTCTGCTGACATCAGCTTTGATGTGACCTTATCTGCTTAGGGGCCTTCTTGACAGCAGGAAAACCTTGCACAGTGTTTGTCAGCTTGGTTCCTGTGGATCCCCTCACTGGTTATCATGTTGTTTATCTTCCTTTTTGGAATGCAAGATGCTTTCATGCATGCTTAGCTCACACTAGTCTGGCTATTTTGATTACAAATTCTTGTGGTGAATGAAGAGTTAACTCGTACACATCTGTAAAGATTTATATGAAAGAAGAACATGGAATAGGAAGAGGGGAAAATGTTTGAAATTAATTGAAATGCTTTATTTTTTGTCAGATTTCATCCAAGCATTTTAGGTGAGGAAGTGTGAAAATTTTGAGAACATATTTGCTCAAGGCCAGAGAAAACAAAATGTTTGGTGCAGATGTGAGTGGCTTCTGAATGCTGCCATGCATTCCCAGAAATCTCCAAGGAATACATGCACAGCATGTGGAAACTGAATCCTTGCTGAGTGAAAACATGGATGCTTAGAAAGGCAGCATGAGGGGCAGAAAAGGGACCTGGGGGGAGGAACAGGCTGTCAGGAAGACAGCCTAAATGTGGTTGTGAAAGACTTTTATTTCAGTTAACTTGTACAAATCAGCCATTCCCAATTATGCACATGATGCAAGAGAAGCCTGCCTCCACATGTTTCAGGTGCTGCTGCACTCAAACATTCCTGGAAGCTGCACCAAGCTCCTCTGCTGCACACAGCTGGGCTCCAGAGCAGGGAGAGCAAAAAATGCCACAAAAAAATGTTTAACCTATTGTATTTGCTCCATAGAACAATAGGTTAAACATTTCTTTTTAGCAGAGGAGGCATCTCTCTGGCTTGCAGTTTCCTATTAGAATTACTAAAGGATCCCATATGAAGTTGTAACCTTGTTTCCAGGTTAAAGTCTCTCCTTTCAGGATGTTTTCAAATCAGGCTGCTCCTTTTTCTTTTTGTTGTGGTGTTATTCTGGATTTTTTTCCCTTTCTAACTGTTAAAGATTCAGTCAAGATTGTTTCCTTACTCTGCCTAGTCCTTGACTGTTCCACTGTCTGTTAAGTATTCAAGTATTTTAACTTGTCAAGGACTACGCATTTTATTTTTTTCTCTTGAAGGTATTGTAGGTATGCAGTATGTTAGTTCCTCTGAAGGAGTCGGAAAATATTTATGTGAATTTGTGCATTTCTGTCAAATGAATATCTGGCAGAAATGTATCATTTTATCCTAAAAGTGTTCTTTCCTGTCAAAACTCAGACATTGTTTGATCAAAGAGACATCTTGAATCTCTGTACTATCATGATAATACTTTACTGTTGTCTAAGGATAACAGGAGGATCTCCAAGCTTACAGTGTTTGGAAATTTTGTTGACTAGTTTCAAATACCATTTGAAATTGAAATATCATTTAAGACTTTTGCTGTTGGAAATGCAAAAATAATAACAAAAGAAACCACTTCTGGAATCTTTGTGGAGGAAGCAGTAATAATATGGAAAAGTAGTGTCCAAAAATCTACAGTATATATAAACTCCTATGAAACCTAAATGGAAAACTTCTAAGTTTGAAAATCTATACCCAGAATAGAAAAGATAGACAATTAATTTAGTCTTAAATGTGATAAGACTAAACTGACATGCCTATTGCTTAGCTGTTTGATTTCAACACACAGTAAAACCAGAGGAACTTCAGCTAAACAAGCTGCTGAAGCAACCAACTTTCATTAAAAATAAGCCCACATATGGAATAATGTTGTTACAATGCTCTGGGCCAGGCTGGCCATCCTTTCTTTAGAGAAAATCTAATCTGTGGGTGGCAAGTTAAAATTCACCATTGCTTAACATTTCCTGATTAAATGGTTTTAAGGCTGATTATCCTTCTTGCCAGCTTGAGGTTAAAAATCTTTATATTTGTGGATATTGCAGGAATCTTGTCAGATTCCTGCAATATGACTTATATGATTCCTGATTAAAGAAAAAAACTTCATCACTTCAGGGATGGTAGATGTAAAAGAAACAAAATTTTCTTACCTTTTCTTTTTGAAAGATACCTGTATGATTCCTGATTAAAGAAACTTCATCACTTCAGGGATGGTGGATGTAAAAGAAACAAAATTTTCTTACCTTCTCTTTTTGCTTACCTCAACCCCTTTAGGATGGCACCAGGCCTCCCCTGGGCAGTGATGTGAGCCTGGAGGAAATTGCTTACAGTGAGCACTGTGACTGTTACACGTGAGTATCTTCTACTTTTGACTTTCACCCTTCATGTGCAGTGCCAGCAGTCTTTGGTGCATGATCAGCTGTGTTTTGTTGATATTATTAAGAGGATTTTTTAACTTTATAAACCTTTTTTTCCCTTGTGTTTTTTTTTTTTCCCCCAATAAGTTGGTAGGAATATATGGATGCTAAATCTTCATTTGGAACAGTCTTCACTTTGCAGATACAGAACAGTGGAGGCCTTTTGGTTTTCCTTGGTTTTATTGGATAATTCTTGCATCATCTGAGGAACAAAGAGCCCTCTTTAAGTTGTGGGCCCATACACAATGGTGATGAAAGCAAATTGGTGAAGCAGCCATAACCAGCTTGTTCTGTCACAGGGTTGAGAGCAATCTGTTTGACAAAGGATTGCTTTTATTCCATTCCAGCTTTGGGAATAGCAAGGTGTGGCTTTAGGGAAAGCTTGATGACCATACCTGTCACAATAATTTGCAGTTATGGTCCATAAAATTTAAAAAGCTTTAAGGTATTCAATAATTTAGTAATACTCAGTGTTTTTATGGAGCTCACAAAAGATAAAGTTTATGACAGGCTGCTTGCCACAATGTTATTGGGAAAGATGAGTAATTTTTCTTTCTACACCTTTCACTCACTGGTTTATAGTCCAGAGGTTTTTTGTTCAGTGTGTGGAGATTTTGGTTTGGTTTTGTTTTTTTGTGGGTTTTTTGTTTGAGATTTTGTTGTTGGTTGTGGGTTTTTTGACACTTGGGTTTTTCCTTATTTTGAGTTTGGGGGTTTTATGTGTGTGGGTTTTTGTTGTGGGTTTTGATGTCTTTGGTTTTGGTTTATTTGGGGTTTTTGTTTTATCTGGTTTGGTTTAATTTTTGATTTTTAAATACTTTATGCCTAGTACCCCCAAATGAAGCATGAAGTTAAATAACTGAGTTAATTTTGAATTTTTTTTTATTTGATGACTTTCACCAGCTGAAAGACATGTGAAAGCTGTTCCAATTCCAGGAAACTGGAAAGAAATACTTAAACTGATCATGCTTTGTGGATACTATTAAGAGCATGTTTACTGTTGATGCAGCTTTGAGCAACTCTTTTTGTAATGCTGAGGGATTTCATTTGAATCTCTCATAAGATTTATTAAAAAAAGAAGTTATCTTCCCAAGAAGTTGGACAGTATTAATCAACCCTTTGCATTTTCAAAGATGCTGAATGGGGGTTTTGCCTCTTCCCTTGTTCCTCATTAATTTCATCTTAATTTGTGGCTCAAATCTGAAGGTGAAGGTTGCAGACCATAATCATCAGGCCTCTTTCCAGTGTTCTTAAGATGAAATTTGGACAGCACAGCCAAATTTTAATGTCATTTTTTAGTTTCTTTCTCTATGCCATCAGCAAACCAGCAATTTATCAGAAATTTATCCCAAATAACCTGTTGTTTGTATCCTAGAGGGGCAGACCTTTCAGCTCTGGTGCGTGAGGCTTCCATTTGTGCCTTGAGACAGGAAATGGCCCTGCAGAATACTCAAAGCAAGAAGGGTAAGAGAGGTTTAAATAAAATCTTAACTGAACAGTGACAAGGTAAATGGAATAAAAAGTATTTAAAGTAGTTGAAGACAAGCATAAGGCTGTGAAAGCTGTACATCATTGATTGATTGACTTCTGAGCAAAACAAAAATTGAGTGACGTAAGGGGAGGCAGGGGAAGGTACAGGAAAAATGGTTATGCCAGAAGTCAGCACAGTTATTTTTTTAAAAGAATTGAAGGTTTCAGCCTTAAAGAAAAGTTTCTGTTAAATGGTTATGTAACCTGATTATTTTCTAGACTAAATAAATACACCTTTGCCAATTTTCCCTGTCACTATCAGACTGTATCACTGATGTATTTGGAGGAGGGTTGGAAACTGCACATTCCCTGATTTCCTACCTTTGGCACCCAGCTGTGTTGTGTAACTGAACACGTACACCCAGCTCTGATGGACTTGGGAGAATCTGTGCCACTTTTGATCTTTGGTGCTTGGCTCACCAGTGCCTCTTGCCAGGACTTTATCAGGAAGTTATAAATTGATTCAAGTACAATCTCTGCCTTTTCATTATCTGTCTGCACTGCTGCTTTAAGTTGTATTTTTGTGGGGATTTTTAAATTATAGATTGAAACTTTTATATAAAATACCTGTCTGTTTAGATTTCTTCCCAGTAATTTTGTTATTTTATCTTTAAGCCAAAATGCAAAGCTAAAATGGAATTGTGACTTTTCAGATTATGTCCTTGGAAAATACTGTAGGCTTTCATTATGCCCCTGATTTCTAAGAGTAACACTGGTGTTTTAATGGCTTTGAATGATTCTTTTTGACCTAGTACCTATCCAATCTTGTCTGGATTTTAGCAACAATGGATTAGAGCACAGTGTCTGTATTCCCTGTTCTGAGGCAACAAGCATGTTCAGCTAGAGGAGGAAAAATCCCTGAGCTATAAAAACCTTCTCTGTTGTGTGACTTGGTTACCCATTTTGCTTGCTGTAGCTGGCTAAAACTCTTGATTTGAGGTAGAAATACCTGTGTTTATCCTGATCATTTTTTAATGGTTCAGAATACAGCAGGCTTTATTCAAAGCTGTCCATCCCTTGAATTCAGCCTTGACAGTCAGGATTGCAGCCTGAGCACTGACTGTGTGAATGTGTAGGCAGGCAGCAAGTCCATAATACATGTACAGCTTGATTTGCATGCTTATAGCAGCTTGCTTGGACTGACCTTGATTGGTATGAAAACATGTGAGGTGGTCTCTGATTTGAGACCCTGTTCATTTTTATCTTCAAGATAAAGACTGGGGATTTTGTTCCTTCAGAGTTGGGCAGGACAAGCTCAGCTGCCTCCCCTCCCACGCTCTGCTTTGCTGAGTGTCCTCCTCAGTCACTCCTCTGCAATCAGGGCTGCTCCTCTCTGTTCTGGAGAAACTGTTGCAACTTCTTGTTATACCTGATGTTTTCCCTCTGGAATAAAGTCAGGGGTGTGGTTTTTTAACACTTGGCAGTGGTCGGTTTGAAGGCGCTTTTAGAAAGTGAAATATAAAGATATCCTTTTGGTGGTATTTCTTAGGAGAATTCAGAAATTCTACTGCTAATCTGATCATGTTAGTCACTGTGGTCTGAGAAGTGCCAGATACAGAAGTTTGTAGGGGAAATTCCTAACAATTAGGCAGATTTTTGCTTTTATGCAGCACCCCTGGATTTCCTCATCGTTGGGCCAGCACTGAATGCTCAGAAAGGTTCACTGACATTTGCAAACTTGGAGTTTCACTTCTGCCTCCCTTCTCCAAACCACTGAGGATGGTGCATGAAAGTGGTTCCAGCAGCACTGCCAGGGTGGGACCCACCCTGCTGCAGCAGTTCTGCAGTTTCTGTCAGGCTCCTCACAAACTCTGGAACACCATGTGCTCCTGGTGACTCCTTCCCATTGACATTTTAACACACCTACCTTTTAGCTTAATCTTGTGTATTTATTTCAAACAGATCTGGTCACACAGAATGTACAGGATATGAGAAATAGAGAGAGAGCCTTACTCCTGTTTCAGCTGCAGTGACAAATACAGGCCTTCTAAACCATGACCCTTTTTGTACATTTTTGTAGGAATTAACCAGTGATCCCACATCACCTGCAGTCTGTAGGGCTGATCCTAAGCAGAGAATCTGTGACACTTTTTGTTAGAGCAAAAAGTTAAAAGCAAGTGCGGTTTAACAAGTGAGAAGAAAGTTTTGCATCTTTGCAATTGAATTTGGAAAGCAAGGTCTGGTCCTTGTTTGATAGGAACCATGTATCCCTCACTCAGCTATGTAAACAGGAAAACTCCAATTTCATATTTAGAGTTTTAAGTACATTGTCTTATTTTTAAAAGATTGTACTTGTTGATATACTTCATTATTTTAATTTAACAATATAAATGGTTTTAAATAATAAAATCTTTATATCTACTTATTCAGACTAAATGGTTTGGTCATCAGAAATCAAGGCAAAGTGTGTTAAAGCAAGTAGCCAAGGTCTAGATTACTCACAGCTACGTTTTGGACAAGCTTTTATCACATAATAAGCATGAAGCAGTCTAACTTAACCTGCAGTGAGAGGTCAGCTACCTAGCAGGATATTTTCTCTCTCCCTGTAGCCTTGTCACAGTTTGATTAAAAATTACATGCCTAAAAACAAAAGTGAAAGCAAAATTAAATTCTTTTATCTTTATTGTTTTATGGAGTTTTAATGACTCAGTCTAAAAGTCATCTGTCTTCTGGGGAAGTCCCAATTTGAACGTTTTTCTTACTGTAAAGAGCATTTCCTGCAGGTAATAACAACTGTAGGCTATTTGCTGTTCTCCTTAACACCTTAGACAAGGTATATTTCATTTTTGATTTAGTATCTTCCATTTGCTTTTTAGTCCTTTACTGTATCAGCAGAAGATTTTTGTTCCACTAGGACTCAAAATATATTAATGTTGAGAGTTATTTCATGTTGGCACATCCCATTTAATGTGGCAGAGGTGGAAATATAAGCAATAATCATCCTAATGAAAGGGATTAAAAGAAAGCACCAAACAAGACTACAGTTTGTATTTCTAACATATCTGGTACCTGTGCACAGTGCTAGCTGGTAATTATTTATGCAGTGGCATCTTAGGATTTTTAAATCCAGATTAAACAAGGTATTTCCTTGTGAGAGCAGAGGAACCTATTTGATGTATGCTTATGTTTTAACATACTAAGAAAACCCGTTCAATGGGTTATTATTAGGAATAATTACTGTGGAGAGCTGCATTAAGGTCAAAAAGGCAATTTGCATAAACTTAAACACAGGGAGTTGTAGCAGTGAAAGCTTTCATCACTTCTGTGCAATGCCAGATAAAGCAATGATATAAAGCCAATTACTTAGAAATTGAGTAGAATTGCAATGATAGCAAAATGTTTTCTAGATACTTCTTAAATAACAGGGAAGTTTAATATTGAATTTATGTTTTAAAAAAAATCCCAGAAGTGGAAGTAGCAGAATTTGAGGGATTCACTTCCAGAAAGGTTATGGGAATTCAGGTAGTTAGGTTTCATGAATGCTGCCTTGAAATACATGCAACAGTCACTTGGTTGTCACTTGTCTGCAATTTCAGTCATTTATCATGCTTTGTTCTTTAAGCAGAAATCAAGATTTCTCGTAAACACTTTGAAGAAGCTTTCAGGAAAGTGAAGTCTTCAGTGTCCAAACAGGTAAGGTAAAATTCCAGTATGCAAAGCTCATTACTGCCTTGGGAAGGACACTGCTGATGCTGGAGGCTGCTGGGAATGGTTAAGGTGGATTTCAAACTGACACTGCCTCATTCTGCATTAAACAAACCTGATGTTTGTGTTAAGGTGAAAATTAAAGCCTCCCTTTTCAGCTGCAGATGGTGCACTGTATGTAGATGGCTCAGCAAGTTATCAAGGTTATTTTTTACTGTGGTGCCTTGGACTTCACTGACATTCCCAGATTGATTATTAACCTGGCCCTAAGCTCTTATGTCTGCTGAGCTCTCAGTGTAAAGTCAAGGCCTTCAGTGTGCACCACATCCTGCCACAACTTGTTCTCCCCTGTGATGATGACACACAAAGATGCTCAGATGTGCAAGAGATGTAAATTTGAGATGGGACACAAAACACACTTTATGATCTCAGTTATTTCTCATCACTCTTTTCATTGTTTGGATTTGTCAAGGAAGTTTGTTGTAAATGTTTCCTTATGCCCTTTTCCTTTTAACTGAAAGAAAAGCTGTTCAGTGATGTTAATTACTATAATTTTGAAGTTAATATATAGGAATTGCTGTTATTGCAGAGCTTATGTCTAGGTCTCCATGTCTTGTCAAGAGTGTGCTGTACTGCAGCCAGAATACAATAATGTATTCACATGTAGCACTAGCCAGAGAGAAGTTAGTAAACTATTTCGATTTCCTTTCATTTTTATTATGTTTTGGTGGTCAGTGACCTTTCATAAAAGTAATCTGTGGCTCCCAGAACCTTTAAAGATGATATTGGCTGTTGTTTTCCCTTTGCTAATCACTAAACAAACAGCCACAAAAATTTAAAACATCTCCTCTAACATGGCAATGGCAGTTAAGTATTAGAATTCCTTCTGGTTAACCAAAAATGTTATTCTGCATCTCAAAGGCAGCTTAAATATCACATATCTGAGAGTCCTATATTTCAGTTACATTCATCTGAAGATTTGTCAGTTAGATATTTTGAAATATCTTTTGCAATACAAGACACTTATCTCCCATTTCCAGCTGCTGCTTCCTATGTGCTAGACAAATTCAGTCTGACAAAAACTACAGACTTTGCTATGACACTGGAAAATTTTTAAAAAAGGCAAAAAAGCTGCATCTTACTGATCTAGTGCACCTACGTCTTTATCCCATACACCTCTCTGGTTTTGGTTTAATTGGTTGACTCAAGAAAAACAAAAAAAATCCTTAAGCTGTGGGCAGACATCACCTTTTGAAGCCGGATATTTCAGTGGGAGTATTCTGCTGCTCAGAGCTCTCATTTTGAGTGACCAGTGAAAGGGTTAAGGACCAGCAAAGGCTGATCCTGTTTGTTGGTGGTGCAGAACTAGAGGGGAGAGGAAAGTGTCAGTTCAGCAGCCCCTGTGGTGAGGAGGGCAGTGCCTCCTCAGTGGAGCTGCCATCTAAGCCAGCATGGCGACAGGAACTGTGAGAACCTGCCTGAGGCCTCTGGGAATTACACACCAGTGTAATTCTCCCTGGACAGCCTCATTTGTGAGCCAGAGTAGTGGAGGTTTGCCTTCTTTAGGTTTTTGTTTGTAAATGTTTTAAAATGCAGCTAGTGACTCATAGAGCTGGTTTGTTTCACTTAAATAATAAACAAAGTCACTTTTAAATACTGTGTAATTTTTTACCACTGTCTGAGGTATTTTTCCTCTTCTCTTGGCACTGGTAGGATCAAATAATGTATGAAGAGCTGCAGAAGTCACTGTGCAGGTGATACATTTGGACAATTCCCAAAAGAGACGCTACACTGGTGAAGAGTTCTGCAGTGCCTGTTTTCAAGAGGCAAGTTGGAAAGAAGCTCTACTAAATCTCTCTCAATTTTTTATACTTTTTATACCTGAAAAAATGATCATCACAAGCTACTGCTCCAAAGCATCCTTAATTTAACTGTCTCCAGAATAAAAGATACAATACATGTTTCCTTCTTACAACCATTTACATTTTCCAAATGAATGCTTTTAGTGTTAAAAAGCTAACACCCTTCTCATCTATTTGGTGCCCTGAATCAGAAATCCCTGAGGCACAGGCCAACCCTTCCAGCTGTTTACACTGCTCAAACAGCTGTTTTCAACCACCAGAGAAAATTGCTGTTTTCCAGAACAAGGACACTGAAAGAAGCTGTGAAAGTAGGCTGGGAAAGTGCTGCACTGGATGTTATCACACCATTAATGATGCATTTTCCAAGGACAGTGACACATGAGTGTGCCAGCTACTCTGAGCTACTAACAGCTTCCTTCCACCTCACCAAAATAAACTGCCCACAGATGGCAGGCTGGGAGGTCATCTAGGAGAGAGTAGAGTTTGGAAATTGGAGAAGTGCTATGATACTATGATTCAAACTAGGAAACATTTGAGTTAAGAGGTACTTAACAAGCTGGTGCTTAATTATTTTTCTTAAACAGATAAATTTTCAAAATTGGGAAGCATCCAAGTTAAGACAAAACACTGAAAAGTGACAGATAATGAAACCTTCAAGCCTTCAGGGAAAAACCCAGAGAAACCCCAGTGAAATAGTTTTTGTAAGCAGCATTTAATCTCCTGCTTGAATTCATTTAAACAAATACCCTGAACAACCAGATCTAAGTACAAGACTGACCTTGATAGAGAACAGTACCTTACATCTTAAATTCTTCTCAGAATTGCCAGCTAACAAGAAACCTTGCTGCACCTTTTTCCCCAAAGGTACATGTTTGAAGGCTATCAGATGTAACTTACCATCACAGACTTGCATTTTAAAAATACTGATGATCATGGCAGCTTCTTCTTACCACTGGGATTTTTGCTCAACATGGGACAACATTCCCTCCCTCTGCTAGGGAAGTTGTTTCCTAAGTGACTCAAATCCTGACTCATCACACTAACAAATTAAGTCCCTGGATCTAAAGCAGATGCTGATGATGTGCCTCAGCTTTTAATTGTAAATCAGACTTGAAGCTTCAGCTATGATTCCCAGAAATCCAAGATGAAACATCATCATTTTCAATCAATACCAGGTTGGGAGGAAACCTCAATGATCACCTGGTCCAAGCTTTCTTGGCAAAAAGCACAGTCTAGACATGATGGCCCAGCACCCTATCCAGCTGAATCTTACAAGTGTCTGCCATTGGGGAATCCACCACTTCTCTGGGGAGATTTTTCACAATGAGAACAAGCAACGAGTGGAATATTTTTTCCTCATTTCCAATTGGAAGCACCCCTTACCCCTCATCTTTTCCATGTCACCCCTGTAAAAAAGGGACTCTCCCTCCATCTTTGTAACCACCCTAAGTTCTCTCCCTAAGCTTCATTTTCTTCTCAAGGTTGCACAAACACATTTCTCTCAGTCAGCTCATAATACTACAACAGTATAATAATAATGGTACACTCAATTCACTTGAGTGGAACAATAACAAGAATAAGTGATTTCTCCTTTATGGATATACAGAGAAGATTCCTGCCACCATACCTGAGGGTAGCTGCAGATGATGACCTTAAGCAAGAATGGAGTCCTCAAGTCCTGGCATACCCACCTGAGAATTTTCCTTTCTTTTAATGATGATATTCCTGTGTATGTATGGAGCAAAAAAGCAAAGTAGGGCTTGAAAGGCAAGAGAAGGGAGGAAATGCTATCAAGGTGTAGGGGGATAGAATGTAAGAAAATAAAGATAGTGTAGAAAGTAATCTCAGCCCTAAGGAGCTGCAGCTGGGCCAGTTATCAAAGATTAGGAGCAGGCCTGACTTTACCAGGCCACAGCTGTAACCAGTGAGAAGAAGATGCTATAAAGGAGTGGGGTGGCTGGGTGAGAAGGGAACTGGAGTCAGTGGCTGCTTTGTGAAGAAGAAAGAGTCAGTGCTCTGAGGAGCTGCCCACGAGAAACACCAAGGAGGTCTGGAGCTCTTGGGATAAGGAGACAGCAGTGTGGAACCCCTGCAATGAGATGACAACATCAAGGAGCAGTAACAGCACTACAGTCTTATTAAGAGTGCCAGAAAAAAACAGGTTTATTAATCAAGGTGATAGAGGAAGTAGGGTGCAGGAGGGTTTGAATGCACAAGAAAATCTGAAGTCAAGCTGGAAGGACAAAAAGCCAGGTCAGTCAAGTGTCCATATCCTGTGTGCTTACCTCAGCTGGGCTCCATGTGCAGCAAGGAGCAGGCAGGGTAGGCAGCTGAATTCCATTTGCCTGCTCACACAGGAGTGTTGCACCCACACTGTTCCTTGTGGGAAATTCTGCTTAGGCTATAGTATGTATCACTAAAACAACAATGATCCTTTGTACACAGAAAATGAGAACTGCTTTAAGGAAGCAGCCTTTTCACCCAATAGAGACAAATATTTTGTTCTGCATAGGCAGCTACCACCCCTCCTAGCAGACATGCCTCGAGGTTTTGCCTCCAGTCATCTTGTTTCTGTTGTGACAAGATCAAGAAATTGTTCATCATGCCATTCTCCTCTCCCTTTTCCTGAGGCTAGCAACATATCAACACCACAAGAATGAGCCTGTCCCAGAGCACAGTAAGTGCTAACATAAGCATGGATGGGGGCAGAGGCAGTGCAGAGCACTGTCAGAAAGAGAAAAGAAAAATGCTGTCTTCATTCTAGGCTCAGTAGAAAACTTTTTCCACATCTCTGTTCTGACTCAAGTCTTGTATCCCACTGCAGGTTTGATTGTGAAATAGAAGATTTGCTAGAGAAAACAGAGAGTTGCATGGAGCTGCAGGTTGCTGTGCCAAAGGCAGATCCACATGATTCAGACACACCTATTTATCAGATTGCTTTCCTAGGAGCTTGCAGAAGCAATGCTGGCAGACCCAGAAGTGCCTCCTGTGCCTTGCAATGAGCGAGCTGAACAGCAGAACTTGCTTTGCTCTAAGTCTTTTGAGACTTCCAAATTAAAGAGCACACTTTCCAAAAGCTGTGCCAAGCTACTTACACAAGGTTGCTGCTTCAAAGTCACTTTCCTCCTCTCAGTCCAACAGCAGGGCAGCCTGCAGTCTGTAGCACTGATGTTATCACTGCTGAACCTCATCATTAAGTAAGGAACAAACATCTTTAGGCTCTGCTGTGGAATGCCACTGCATCTGACAGAAGAATAAATGTCAGGGAGGCAGAGGTGAGCCACTGACCTCAGCTCTGACAGTGGCCACCAGCCATGACCAGATCCTTGTCTCAACACCTGGAGACCTTTGCTCACTTAGTGGAGTTCTGAGCCCACAGCTGGAATTCCCAGCTGTTCCAGGGAGGAAGCCCTGCCCTGCTCTGCAGGCAGACACAGATGCAGCCATTCAGCACGTTCATGTTGGGAACAGACAGGTTCCACAGCAAGTGGGGAATGCCAGAGGCAAGGGTTGTTCTGAAAGAGGAGCAGACCCACGCCTGTCCTGTGGGAAAACTAATGCCCAGCACAATCACACTCCAGGGTGCACTACTGACTCCACTTCAGCAGCTCCAGATAATTGGGGGCAGGGAGCATTAAAAACCATGCAAGGACATTTATTTTATTCTGAACACTGCAGGTTATTCTAAAAGCCTTGAAGATTCAGAGCTCTGCACAATCTAACTGCAACTAAAATCCTTGGGTGACAGTTAAAATTCCTGACTGATTTCACATAAAGGAGGTGTTTTCCAAACTGACAAACTGAATGGAACAAACCCTGATAAACATGTAGAACACCTAAGTTAACTCATTCCATCTGAATAGATTTAAAAAAAACCATTGTCAGGGTTCTTGATGCTCTTTAGGTTTAATTTGTTCTTCACCAGTTAGTATAAGTTCCCTCCAACTTTCAGATAAAATGTTTCAAAGATTATATTAACAGCTTTCTGCCAGGTATGTTTTAATTGTATTGATGAAAACTATTTAGGTCCTTAAACCAATAACTAGCTGGTTCATATTTGGTTTTTTCTTAAATGTTAGTGTTTCATATTTCTATGTCATGCCTTTGGAGTAAACACCATGACATAGAACTTAAATTCATTGTTCACTTAGAATACACCAAACCAGTCAAGTAGGGCCAGCTGGTCCTAGTTAGTGGTTCAGAAATGCTTCTGTTTTTCAGAGAGGAAACAATGCTGGTTACCTTTCAAATGTTCTGCTTTGGCAGTTCTTACCACTGAGGTGGCTGCTAAGGATTTTATGTATTACACAGGAATGCTTGCAAGAATCAGAGCATTGTTTAGATCCAAACTTCAATCTCACTAGCTCAGATTAACCTGATACAGTAACTTGTTCTCCAATAGGTACCCAGCAGCAGAAAGGTTATGGCAAGCACAGTATCTCCCTCAGAATTCTGCACCATTCAGTACCTCCTGAAGTGAAAATCATGTATTTATAATTTGAGTTGGGACAGAAAATCATAGTCAGAACACCTTAAAACAAAAATTGCAATTTTAAACAAGAAAGATGGCAACTTCAGCCCTTTTAAAAAGCAGGAATTCCATTAAGTAGGTAACTAAGACAACTACCTATAAAATCTTTACTCTGAACTCAGCTTATCTTAAATATTTATTTAGGATAACTGAATTTCTTAACTTTAGCTCTTAGCCATAAAACTTGGTAGGCACTTTCCATCCTTCATCCAGCTATGAATAAATCATCAACACCAAAGATAATTTAAAAAACAGAGTGATATTAAATGGCTTAAAAAGAAACTGGTTTGCAGCTTCTTAAGCCTTTACAAGTATTTCAACCCAAGTCAGTTTTCCTCTGCATAGGCAGGAAAGGCAATTATTCTTTACAGCTCATCTATATCACCATTCCATAGAAAGGTCTCAAATCTGCTTTAGAAACACAAAATTTCTCTAAAGCTTAAGTCCTTCAGCATAAGAGGACCAATCAAAAATTCACCCAGTATTACTTTAACCTTTTCTTTTTAATTACATGTAAAAATACTGGACAAATTCTAATTTGACATTACACTCTACCCCGAGCAATGCACTGGCTACCTTACAGGTTGTGGGCATAATGAAATCACACTGTGGGTGGCTGGCAGACTTTCATACCACTTCTATTGTTTAGCCACAGATAAGGGCCCACACTTAAACAAAACACACATTAAAACAGCACCACAGTCGAGTTAAGAGGTACCAGTACAATCTTTTCAGGCACTCACCTTTTCAAAACAAACACCCAAAAAAACACCCCAAAACACAGGAGCTGAAGGCATCTCAAATTGAGTTACAGCAGCTACAACTTCCACCTTCCTCAGATTCCTTCTTTCAGATTAATGAAGAACATACACAGAGCCACCATTTGAGATTTGAGGGTAATTTGTAGCCAGGTTTGACTGCTTAAAGCCAAGAAGGCAAATCTGCTGTGCTGAGTTATGGAAAGGTTCTTCACTGTGCAGCATGTCCCTCTGTTCCAAATGAAAAATTTCCTAGGCAGGAAGTTTGACAACACCACCTCTGATCACATTTTAATATATAAGAAAGACAAGTATTTATGGAGGGTACTGTAGGTTTAGGGGGAAAAAACCAAACCAGATTATTTAACCTTTCTGTGTACACAAATGACTAATGTGCTAATAGGCAGTATTGTCAGGGGCTGTAGCTAGACTTGTTTGCCAAAACAGTATCTGTTTTCATCCATTCACTTTCCCATAAAAACCAAATTTCCCAGTAAGAGTAAATATTTATATTTGAAGCCATAGTAACATGGTAGTGATTTTTCTTCAAAGATCAGAAAACCCCCAAACTCTCTAAACAAGACTTTTTCCAACATGAAACCCCAGATCAGGTTTATTAAGTTACCTAAATGCCACTGCTCACTCTACATGCCAACAGAAGCAGCTCAGGCAGTAGGGGGGACCCTTGGAGTTGGCAATACCTGTGAATTCCCCACCTTTTTTTGGTTTTTTTTAACAAAGAAGTCACATCAGTCATCTCAAAGATAGCAGTTTCATTCTGATAGATTGCTCCTTTAAGGTACTCTCAGTAGAAAAGATGGAACTTTAAAGCATTGCTTTAGATGACATATTTAAACAAAAGCAGACTGAACAATTCTGTGCAAATTTAGTTCTTCCAACCATCAGTTTGGAAACATTTTCAACAGAATGTTTAAGTTAACAAATCATGTTAGTTTAGAATTAACAGGTAAGTACAGCATTTTAAAACTACCATCTAAATAGCATGTTGAGGGCAGTATAATACATTGAGAACTTTTAAACTGCTATGAGTCAGACATTTTATATAAATTTAACACCTACCAAAGTAAATTCTGTAACAAAGTGATTTTGCATTAATGCATATAACACTGATCCTTAGGCAAACAGAGACACATTAAACCAACAAATCTGAGGACTGTGAGGAATGTTATAGCTGGTTGGAGTCTGCTACAAAATCCTTAAGGATGCATTGCTATGTTGCTGGACATCTTAATTCAGGACACAGGTGAACAGCTTTAGCAGGAAACCTTTATACCAGCCACTTTAAAGCAAGCAGACATTTCAGAGTTTTTTGGTTGCCAGAAGTTTAATCTTGCTTCACTTCACCCTTTAATTGCCTTTTCATGCGTGAGTATGGGCTGATTGTGTCATCCATCACGAAGTCATACAGTACTCTTATCCAAGAGTTATACTGGGGCAGGTTGTCATAGTATTCAGCTGCTATTTTCTTCACCTGAAGGAGAGATATGAGGTTTATTTACTGGTTATGTTAACAGCACTTGTGACAACTTTACAGCCCTCAGTGTGTAACCTGGTAATGTGTAACAGCACAGCAAGTTCCATTCCAGAAGTTCGATCCCACAGGAAAGGCCACTCGTGCCACAACGCAAACATTCCGTGAAGGAAAAAAGCAATTCCTTAGCTATTAAATAAATCTGCTGTGAAGTTTTTGGAGCTGCCAGAACAAACTCAGCTAACTTTCCAAAGTTCCTTCACCGTGCTTCCTACAGGATGATGGAGCTCACCAAGCAAGTGGTTTGGTTGCTATTGAAAGTGTGTGACTCAGCTCAGTGCTGACTCACAGATACACAACTAACAGTAAAAGGATGTTTTATGTTCTAGGAAGAGCTGTTTAGCACAGCTATTTTTACTTGTAGCTTCAAATCTCGGTACTCAGAAGAAAAAAGGCATTTTATTTCTGAGGAATACTTTGTTTCTGAAGACAGACTTCAAAGAATGAATAGAAACTACTTCCAAAGACTGTTCTCAGTTCCACGTGTTAACTAGAGCACTGTTTAAACTGAGAGCAGCAGGTTCATTTAGGTGCCCATGCTGCTGTTTAGGGCCAGCCACTTAAAGCCTTTAAAAACATGACCAGAACAAAAAGGATTCTTCACAAAATTCCATAGCTTTAGTCCAAAAAATAACATCAATCTATATAAGCAGCAAACAAACCTGAGGTATTTACATGGCTGGTTTGAAGGCAAAGCTTGTTGTGACCCATCACACCTATAAAATAGAGCACCTAGGCAATGTTCTTTTACTCAACAGTAGTAACTCTCAGCTCAGCAGTGCTGAGGAATCAAGTGTTCAGTACTCAGGGATTTTTAGCACACAGCACAGCAGCCCAATCCAATCAAATTAACTGCACTGTTCCAAAAGAGGGCTTTGTTTTCTTACCAGAGCTGTGGATTATGAGTCCTGCAGCAGAACTGGGTGTCTACCCCTAGAATTAAATACCTGGGAAAATTCATAGCCTACTTATAGCTAAAGTACCTACCCAAGAAGTGAAATGCTGGCTCACAGCACAGACCCAAATATCAAAGGTGAGTTAAAGCAACTTCCACTGCATTTGAAAGATTAAAATCTATTAATAAAAGCAATCATCTAGGTTTAAAAAAAAAAAACACAGAAGACCACACAAAGCCTCAGCAAACCAACTGCATGATCTACCTGCCCTGCTAAAAGTGCTGGTGTAGTTATTTCAACTGCAGTTCCACCACTTTCAACAGAAATACCAATCAAGTTTGGACTTCAGCAGAGGGTGATCTTACAAGGTCTCACTATTGCCAAATGCAATACCAGAGCTGTGAGACCAACACCACAGCTGCTGTCAAATTGCAAATTTAGTGTCTGATGAAAAACTGAAGATTCAGGTGTAACCCTGAAGCCTGTGTTCCTGTTCTTCAATTGGGAAACACGATACAGTGAGAAAGAAGCTCCTGCTGTAAGAAGCAAAGGTTCAAGCAGGAGAACTTCACCTCTGCTACTCATACAGGCATGACAGGTCTAAGTCCTGCCTTCAAACTCTTCCTTCTGCCTGTCCTACACTGCCAACATACAGCTGATACTTACTTAGGGGTCAAAGGCTCTTGCCAGAGGAAACTGAAGTGCTGCAGACTAGAGAAGTTATTAAACATTTGTCAGCAGTACAACAAACATTAACAGGACCTCAAACCCTCTCTCCTCCTCCACCAGAGGATGTCCCTGACAGAAGAGGCTGAAGGATAAGCACACATTACAATACTGTCCTTAACATTTCAATGGCAGAGATAACAAACCTCCAGAGTTAACTACAACCTCTTAACTAGTTTCTTGCATACTTACAAAGAATTCAGAAGACAGGCTGTAATTACAGAAAGCTAAAGTTAGTGCAAAGCACAAGATATGCATTCCCTCCCCTCTCCTTTTATGGAAGGGGACTGAGCAGCAGCAAACTGGAAGCTTGTTCAGGCTATCACTAAAATGCTTAATAATTATCTCCTTTATCACTCAACTTATATTGTGGGGTTTCTTTTTGGTTTTAATCTCCCAACTTCCATTCTTCTGTTAGTGTTTGACCTTAATTTAAGAAAAAGTAATAACCTTAGAAGTTAACTTACCAGTGGAAGGCTCTTGCCAGGAATATTGGGGAAGTCATGATGTTCATTGTGATAGCCAACATTAAAAGTGAGCAAATTAAGTGGCCCATAGTAGGAGTAGGTCTCATGTCCTTTTAAAAACATGTAATGTTCAGCTATGAAGTGTCCCGAAATTGGGTGCAACCCAAGACCAAGTACTGAACCAGCAAGCATGTAAAAAATGGATTTGACTCCCCATAAATAATATATTACCACATCAAAGGCGAGCTGAGCCAATAAATTGATTATTTCAAGTCGACTAATGGGTTTAGGATTTATGCAGAGAGGTCTAATGGCATAGAAAAAGGGCTGAAGAACAATCCATATGAACTTCCTAAACCGGGTGCAGAAGAACCAGCCCTCGAAGTTGGTAGGAATGTCCACATCGATGCCATCCCCGCCCAGGTACCGATGGTGATCCATGTGGTACCTCTTGAAGGAGATGGAGTAGGGGAGACCCAGAGGGAGGTTGGCAAATATTCCAAACCATCGATTCCACATGGCTTTGCAGTTGCCAAAGGCACTGTTGTGGGAGATCTCGTGGATAGCCAGAGTCATAGAGTGACTAATACAGCTTCCAAAAACGTAAGCCCAGAAGACAACCCATTTCCAATCCAAGTCTTTAACCAGGTAGAATGCAGTCAGCTGCGCCAGAACCATCAGCACAACCACCCAGATCAGGTTGTAGTCTGGCTTCATCAATGCTTTGATCTCTGGATGTTTAGCTAGATGGGAAAAAATTAAATGAAGAAAGTTATTTCAAAGCTCTCCTCACAGCCAACTATCCCAATTAGATGACAGTTTTTTCCTCCCTTTGTCCCAATTAGGAATTGTCTGCAAAGGTAACTAAACCGCGTGACCTTTCCACTTGTGATACTTACTGCTATAATGAATCATTTGCAATCAAGTCATTTTAGCACTGTTGCGTTGCTCAGCAACTACACACGTACATGGCAAGCACCAGCACCGCATCAGCCTCCTCAGGAAGGAAACGCCTCTGAGCCGACGACCCCCCCGGTAATTCACAAGGGCTCTCGAAGGCTCAGCCCCAGCCCCGCTGTCAGCGCCGCCGCTATCCGCCAGCCCCGGCCGAGACGCGGCTGCCGCGGTGACCTCTGCGCACAGCGGCCCCAGCACCGCCGTCCCGCGGGCAGGGAGCGGCGCGGGGCCACCGGGGAACCGGGGCTGCTATTCCGCCGCCCGGGATGGTAGCCCGGCCCGCCGCCGCCGCCCCGCGCCTCGGGCTCGGCCCCCGCAGGCGGCCGCCCCCCCCGCTCCTTTCCCCGCTCCTTCCCTTCCCCTCCCCCGCCAGCGCCGCCAAGGCGGCGGCTCCCGGCTCCCGCCCCCACGTCCGCGGCCCGGCCCGGCTCCGGCCGCCCCGCCGGGAGGCTCCGGGGCGCCGCGGCGCCCCCCGACAAGGGCGGCCATCTTGTGGGGTGCCCGTGCGCGTCCCCCCCGCTCCGCCACGCAGCCGGCGGCTCCTCACCCAGGATCTCCTTGCGGCGGTCGGCGTGCGGCTGGTCCGTGTAGACCCACTCGAAATCCTCCCTGGCCACAGTGTTCCCCATGGCGGCAGCGAGAAACTCCCTCACCGGCTGCGCGCCCGCTGCGCTGAGCCCCCGCTACCGCACTTTATAGCGTGGCGGAGGCGGTGCGGAGCCACGCCCCCCGCCCCGCCCTCGCCGCCCATTGGCCGCCGCCCGCTACTGGGCGCGCTCCCGCCGCCGCTGCGCCCCCTGGCGGTGGGGCGGGGCGGGCGCTGAGGGACTCGGGGAGCGGGGAAGGAGCAGTCCTGAGAGCGGGGAAAAACAGCCCTCAGAGCGGGACAAGAGCAGCCCTAAGAGCGGGCAGGAGGAGCCCTTAGAGCGGGGAAGGTGGAGCCCTCAGAGCGGAGAGAAATAGCCCTCAGAAAGTGACAGGAGCCGCCCTCAGAGAGGGGGACAGGAACAGCCCTCAGAGAGGACAGGAACAGTCCTCAGAGAAGACAGGAGCAGCCCTCAGGGCTGGGGACAGGAACAGTCCTCAGAGAAGACAGGAGCAGCCCTCAAACGGGACAGGAGGAGCCCTCAGGGCGAACAGGGGCAGCCCTCATAGCGGGACAGGAGCCCTCAGAGGGGGACGGGAGCAACCCTCAGAAAGGACAGGAGAAGCCGTCAGAGCGGGGGACAGGAACAGCCCTCAAAGAGGACAGGAGGAGGGAGCCCTCACAGCGGGCTGGGGCAGCCCTCAGAACTGGGAACAGC
Source organism: Zonotrichia albicollis (assembly GCF_047830755.1). Taxonomy (NCBI): domain Eukaryota; kingdom Metazoa; phylum Chordata; class Aves; order Passeriformes; family Passerellidae; genus Zonotrichia; species Zonotrichia albicollis. Next base: position 15,937,532 of record NC_133821.1, read on the forward strand.
CATTCGCCGTCATAACCCCGCGTTCTCGTGAGCAGCTGTCCTGCTCTGACCCCGTGCTTCCAGGCCCTTGCCTAAAGGTACTGAACTCCAACTCCAAATGCCTGTAGCAAAGTCTCCGTTTCCTTCCCTTTTTGTGGTAAGATATTTGAAGAACTTTGGCAAACTCCTCTGTAAGAACTTAGCTCCATTTAATCTCTCACTGCATGTATTTGTCATAAAACGCTGATTGTGGGCAGTTCAGTGAGAAAGATTGCCCTGTGTAGAAGTTGAACTACCACTTGTTGGAATTTCAGTTATCTGCTCATAATAATCTACATCAGTAGATCAAAAATCCACTCAAATTAATCTAAATCAGCACTAGTGATAAAAACAATGGAGGCTATTATCACAAAGTAAATTATGCCTTATCTCTTCAGGTAGTACTAGTATCTCAAGGTTATGATTCATCACTTTAAATTTATTAGTAATAACGAGTACAAAAGGCTCATGCCTACAAGCTTCTCGTCCCACATGCAACAGGGCTATTGGAGGGGAAATTCAATGTCTGCAATTCTGTGAAGCAGTGGGCAAAGCACAGGATCTATAAAACAGCACTTTTGTGAATAGTTTGGTTTGCATGCATTTTAATTAGAGCACATTAGAGTGGGATTTAGAACTGAAAAATGCAGCAAGGTGGTGAGACACAGGAAGGGTTTTGCTCAGCTTTTCTCTCCTCAGTCACAGAATCTGAACTGTGCAGACTGGTGCAGCATCAGGGGCAAAGCAGATGCCTAGATTGCATCGAGGCTCTGTGGCCTTGCCAGGTTTACTTTTTGGTCAGTGACCATTTCACAATAAACCAGGAAGCTTTGGGGTTGCCAGTGCAGCAGCTGACTGCAGAATTCTCGGGGTCATCAGTGTTTCACTCAGCTGCACTGCAAACACCACATGTAACACTTCTGACAGCGTTCCCTTCTGGTTGGAGTTCAAATATTAGCCCTGCTATCCATCATTGTGCTAAAGGGCTCCTCATGCATGGGAAGGATCCTGTCAAAAGGAGTGTGGCAGCAGGTGACAGGAGCACTGGAGGAGTGACAGCACATCAGGAATTTGGTGCACAAAGGCAGGTTTAGAGCACCACAAACACACGCAGGTTTGTAAACGGTCATGAATTAAACAGAATACCCCAGGTTTATAAACTAAACATTCCAGAGCAGTTAAACAAGGCTTAAACAACTAAAAAAAATATATATTAAATAGGAAAGTTTTGGGCAATTTAATTGCCCAAGTGTACTGGAGAGTAAAGTGTTTTCCCTATTTAATCACTGCATTTGATCATTTTGTGTAACATATCCAAGATTAGGTGTTCAGCAAGCCAACAGTGTTTGTATCTGATGTTTTCCATTCCAGAGACAGTGAGATCCAGGACCTACTGTGTCCTCAGCTGGCACAAAGCTTGAACAAAACTCCTGGAATGTTCACTTCCATGTGAACCAAAGCTAGGACTTTGGGGAAGGTGAGATCCAGGCAGGAGAGCTGCAGGAGTGGAGAGCACATGGACAAGCAAGCTGGCCCAGGTACAGTGCACAATAGCACAGAAATGCAACTTGAGTTGAACAGAATAGTTCACAACTAGCTGACATATTGCTGTAAAACAGTCCAAACTGAATTTACTAATTCATGAAGTAACAATCACTGAAATTTGCTAATTACCCTCCTAAAAGCATCAGGAACACCAAGGAATCAGAGAATCCTCTCCTGTGCTGAGACACATTGCACTATATCCTACATCACCCTATTTTCAAGGGGCTCTTGATGTTCAAAATTCCTTTGGCAGTCCTAGTGCTCCCCACAATTCACTGTGAGATCTGAGGAAGAGCAACCAAGTTTCTGTTCAATTCTATCTCACCTTTTGCTTTAACAAGTTACACACAGGCATCCTTTGTTGCATTAATGAACATTAACATGCAATGGTGAATACCAGGAACTGACCAAGTTCCATTTGTTTTCCACTATGGTACCTTTTGATCTTATTTTCACCATGATCACTGGGTACACAAATTCATTTTAAAAAATCCCCAACCTTACTATGAAACAAAAAGCAAGTGCTATTTTTCTAAGCAAGTGCTAAGTTTCCAAGCAAGTACTATTTTGAAAAATGCAGTAAAGCTGGTTTCAGTATTTTCAAGTTTTTTTAAGAAATCAGATATAAGACACTTAAAATTGCTTTCCCTGACAGCTCTGGCCTTTCTTTCAGCCCTAGAAACAAGTACTAAAATTGAACAGTGCATGCAAATAAATCAGTTTCTCAGGTAATTTTGCAAACTGCATCTCAGTCTCAGTGTTTCAAGGCTCTCCCTTGAACAATCACTGATCACCACCAACACAACTTCCAGGCTGATACACCAACTCACATAAACCTGCACAGGCATGGAGAGTGAAAAGAGATACAGTTTTACTTCAGGTGATTCATCAGCTTGTTCAGATATTGCAAAATTTATCCTTTTTATTTAACAAAGGACAATGTGGTGTCAGAAATTAAAGCTCCAGCTATTTTGTCCAAACAATTATTTCATTCTGGTTTTATTTCCCATGTGTATATTTTTCTGGTGTACATTCCAGCCAAGAGCCATCTGATGTTTCCCTCCCTGGGATGTGAAACACAAAACACTGGTGTACCTTTATTGTGGAATTTCTTGTAACCATCCCCTCTCCCCCTGAAGTTTCATGGGCCTCATTCCATTTCACTGGAATGAAAAATGTCAGCACATGGAGGAGCAGGATGCACCTGCAATCCTGGAGCACGCGATACTTCCTTGAGCTGAAGGGTCCAAGCTGGCACAGTTCCCAGAGAACACTTCCATAACAATTGGCTGTTGTTTTCCAGCTCAGTTTAAGAACAGCCAGAGATTCCCCAACACGTCCAGAAATGCTGCTCTGGACTAAGCTGAAATGATTTGTACACTGGCATAGTGGGGAGGGGGAAACTGTCTGCATATTCTAGAAATTAATAAAGAATCTGAAGTGAAAATATTCAAAATGTATGAATAAACCCCTTCAGTAAATGAAATTCCCAAGTTTATACTTGTTTGGAAGCATTTAACCACAAGTAGCTGGCACTTAGTCCATTACAGGAATTTTTTATCACAAATAACCATTCAATGAATTTGTATCACACAGTAATTCTAGCTATCATGCTGACCCTTTGACTCAAAATTTTTTAAAAGTTCAGGTATGTGCCAGTATTTTTAAGCTGAATAGCAGGTATCTATCTCCAAGACAGAGTTACCTGTAACAAACATTCTGAGCTGTATAAACCAATAAAAGCAAATGCTCCTTTAACAGTTTCTTGATTATAATTTTATCGATTATTAGGAAAAATGCCTTTTTTTTTTGCAAAAGACTCAAACTACTCGAGAAGTTTATTTGAAAGCTGAATGTCTGTCAAATTTTAGACAATTTTAATGTTACTTCTGCTATGAACTACTATGTGTTAGAAGTAAAAATTGTAGAAAATGTCAGTTTGCCACGATTATATAACACCTGACCAGACAACTTCTGATTTGTTTGGTGCTTTAAATACAGCCACTAGGTTATGCTGACAGCCATACAAAATGGACTTGCACTTTAACCCACAGCAGGAATATCAAGGTTGTGAACAGCTACAAAATGCAGCGTTTGCATTTTCAGTGCCATACCAAGTTGAATTCAGAACCACCTAAAGACAAAGCAGCAGCTGGTTAAAAAAAGAAAACAAAAGTCAAATTATAAAGCTACATAGTTTAGTACATTAAAACAAAACCAAGGACAATGGTATTTGTATAAGATTCCAAAAATATACAGATGGCAGGGGGGGAATAATCACTGTACACAACTCTGAGGTGGTTAAAGTGACCAGAGAGACTGAACAGTGCAAGACATGCTTTTCCAGTTACAAGCTCAAAACAGAAGTGCAAAAGAAATTAAAGCTCTGTCTGAAGTGATTTACCTTTTAGGATAAGGAAAGCTTAGAATATTGTCATCAGTGTTACAGAGAAATTTCCACCCCAGCCCCAACACAGACACACAAAATAGCTGAAGTTTTACCATATACAGCATTTCACTCCAGTGATGTCCCCAGAGCCTGGTGACTCCAGGGACAGCTGGCAGGTGCTGGGTGTTGGCCACGACCCAAGGGATGCACAGGCAGCCTCTCCTCTCTCCAGCTTTGGCTAAATACGGATCCCTGCCCTCCAGGCAGGGCGAGGGGCAGCCACACAGCCCAAAGCAGAGACTGACTTGTGGCTGAGGAACAAAGGAATTGTTTGACAGCTCTCTGTGCTCTCTCCCAGAGTTTGGAACAGTTTCAGGCAAGTGCTTTTGGCAGGCTGACTAAGCTGTACATGCATCTATCCATGCAAATGCAGAATATGGCTCCTAAGACCTAGGACCAGGGTGTGTGCATGTGAAGACTGGATAGAAGGCCCTTCTGTGGAAGTTTACAAAAATATATAGCCAATACTGCAGCTTAAGAAGTCAGTTTTACTCGTTACAGAGAACCCCAAAAAGTATTAACTACTTTTCAGACATTCCAGACAAGGTCACTTGTAACAAAAAAGGTCAAGTTCTCAAAAACAAGGTTTTTAAATGCGGATCTTTCCTTCAAGTGAACAGGACATCTGTTTTTACTCTTAACCATTTAGTCAGTTAAGACAATTTATTTAAGATTTCATGTGACCATATGCATAAACACAAATAAGTTTACTTTAAAACACATCTGCACGGAAAAAAAGGTTAACCCTTCAAAACATAACAGAGCAGGTCTGGTTAGTATGTAGCTATTGCAAATCTTAAAGATTCTGTGCATTAGGCCCACCCATATAGAAAGCAGGGGAAAAGTCAATGAAAGAAAATCACTGTTCAAGTCTAAGTGGTGTTTTGAAGAGCCAGCAGCCTAAGTGACACCATGAGCTGGTCACAGTATCCAAACAAGCAGGCCTGCTTGGGCTACCAGAGCAGTGTATCCTCCTGAAGGCGCCGTCTCCTCCGCAGTTATTTTCTGTTCCGAAGGCGTTTGGATTTCCTGGGACAGTCCGTGGCATCCACCGCCTTCCTCCTTTTCCTGGGAGATTGTTCGTTTGAGCTGGAGCCCGAAGAATTCCCCACCGTGCTCTCCATCACCTCGCGCAGCTTGCGCTCCAGCTCGGCCAAGCGCGCGTTCTGTTCCCCAATGATCTGGGTCTGCTCAAGCAGTTTCTGGTCTTGATCCTGGAGCTGCTTCTGCTGCTCCTGCACCTTGAGGCGCAGCTCCGAGATCTCCCGCTTCAGCGCCGTCAGCCCCGTGCCGTTGGCTTTCACCTGCTGCTGCAGCTTGGTGACTTCCTGCCTGGAAGGGCTCTGCTTGGAGAACAGCTGCATGGTTGTCAGCGCTGCAGAAGGCCCTGGAACTTCAGAGACAACTGTGATTAATGCTCTGCAACTTAGGGGCACAAACAGCATCCCAGTGTTTGTATTTTCCTTATCCCGACTCCCCACACGTGAATCTGAGCACCCACTGCAAGTTATGTGAACAGGCAAACAGATTTAAGTGTCTAACAAGAACACGTGGTAATCTCAGAGCACAACCAGTTTAATTTAAAATACTTACAGCTTTTCAGTAGTCAGGAAAAATGTTCATAATTCATTTCCTGTATATAAGCCCCCCTCCTTTTGCTGCATCAAAAACTGTGTACAACTACTGTGTTGTCATCTAGACTTAGTGTCAGACATATTAAGACAAAATCCCACAAAACATCTCCAAATTACTTAATATTGAATAGTTAAGACTGAATAAATATCTTTCATTAGAACAGCAAAATTCTGCTGTCTTAGCTGCAGCTAAAGTTCTAAGAAATTGTAGTTTGGAACTTAACAAGGTATTTTGGTATAACTTACATTTTAGAAGAAAGGAATTTATTTTCCATGCTTCTTTAGAATCACTCCTCCTAAGCACTAAAACCATACTGGAATCTGAGCTTGGAACTGTTGATTCTAATAAAGTTCCTGCAAATCAAGGAGACTAACAGCTACTGTATAATTTCTTTCACTTTTTCTGCCATAAAAGGTATCTATCACTTCTTCTGTCATTATACTCTTGTAGCAAGGCTGTGCAATTGAGGTGCAACTTTAAGTGCTCTACAGACAGAAGAGTCTGGAACAGTCATCCTCCTTTTCCTCCTTTTTTCCCATCAGGATGGCAGCACAGCTACCACTATGGGACACTAAGAGAGAGGTGCTGCCCTTCCCTCAACAAGAGGGAGGCATTTAATGCACCACAAAGCCTTGGCCTTGAAAAGCTGATTGATATCAACTTGGGTTTGGGCAATACTTCCTCAGCTGAGAGGCTCACTATATACTAACACATATAATCAAAAAAATTTAAACCCATATATAATTTTAAAAATTAAAACTAGCAGGACTATAATTTTAAAATGAAAATTTATATAATTATAAAAATTAAAGTACAACTAGCAGGATATACTAAAGTTGGCATACACACTTATGGCTAAAAGGATGGACAGGACATACAAGAAACAAAAGCATCTGCAGTTGGGCCTATTGGTTTTACTTAAGATGTACTTTCCCCCCCTAATTTTTACTAAGTTATCCTTCTAGAAAGTTAAATTTCACACTTCCTAAAATGGGAACACATCCTGTATAGGGAAAATGCTACAATTTTACCAATCTTTTGCCTTTACCATTAGGATAAATTCAGCCAAGAGGCAACTACCTTGGAGTTTAGCTCACAAAAGTTCTGGAAAGTCTGACAGAGTATTCCAAGGACCAGTTAAATGGCTTATTTATAGACTGTTATTTTAATTGCCTTTTCACTATTACCTGTAACTACTTTGCTTGTTAGTGCATAAAACAGTTCCCCCAGCAAAGTAAAAAAAGCCCATCCCAGCCCTCTATGTGCTATTACAGCTTAGACAAATTCATTTGCAGCTTGTCCTAAAAATAAAAGGCAGTGAGTTGTCATCTCATGTGCCAAATTTCAACCAAATGCAGCGATCAAGTCTCATTCATTGGTGGCACAAAAGCATTTGTTTCATGAATACACACTATGCATAACTCCAACATCCATTCCAGTGACTGTTCTTTTAGCAGTACAAAGGCTCCTTAACTTTCAAAGCAAATGAATTTCAGTTAGCATTCTTAAAAACAAGTATCATCAATATTTATGTAATAAAGCTCCCCTTGAAGGGAGGGAGCTTAGAAAACATACAGTGCTGTGATTGTTTTAAAGAACAACTAAATAAAAGTTAACTATACGTTGGAATTAATACCTGGGGCAGTTCCTATTAGACGTCCCGATACATCTGACCCAGGCATCTTTCTTTTCAGTATTGGAACAATCTTCTCATCAAAATATTCCATAGCCATGGAGGAAATGTCCCTTAGTTCTTGAAGAACTTCATGAGCTCTCTGAGGAGCTCTTGTAGAGTTTACATATCTTAGCACTCGATAAATTTCATCTATTACCTAAAACATTTAAGAAGAATTAGGATTTTCTGATAAAGGCAAGATTATTTCAGTTTGTTCTAGGAATTCTGGCATATTTAGGGGTTTTTACCACATAACAGTTGCACACCACTGTGTGTTTTAGTTCCAGATCAGCTTTTTGAAGTGTTGCTCATGATGTATCAGAGAAGCTATTCATTACATCTATCACAACAGCTCTCTTCAAAGTCATGAAATAATGCTCATTAGGTGAAATGTGAAGTACAGGCATAGTTGGCTTGCAAGTTACATAATCTATACTCAGCAAAGCATGATCATTTCCTGCAGGAGAACCTGAAGCAAGAAGCCCTAAAGCAGAGCAGTCACTATCCCTGCCAGCCATGAAACAGAATTGGAGTAAGAAGCATTAGCATTACGTCAGCCTGAGGAGCTGTAAATATTTACTTGAGTCCACTTCCATACACACAAAATATTACAAATTCAGATTAAATCCAAAATATATTCATTTACAAAACATCAATTCACTATTGACAGAGAACAAAACTCTCTTGACAGGTTTGGAAAGCAAAGCCCTTTAGTTAGGAGAGATACAGAGAGATGAAGGGAGATTTTAATTTATGAATTAAAATCTCAGGCAGGTCAAGATAGGAGTGCTGGTCTTTTAGCCAAAGCTGTACAGGCATTTTGCACAGGATTAAGAATGTTTGAAGAACACACATAATAAGGACCTTGTAATACAGTTGCACCTTCTGTCTGATAAAGGAAGCTTAGCTAAAAAGTCCCAAAAGCTAGACAAGACCTAAGTTTCTCATCAAGCAACAAACAACAAATGACTGCTCTAATTTCATCCACTCTGTATCCTGTTAGCAACAACATCCTCAATAGAAAACCTTGCAGCGGTGCTCTGCTATCACAGAATGCTGAACCTCAAACCAGGATTTGCATATTCTAACACAAATTCACTTCCTGGCAGTTCTATGGTGACATTTCCTGAGGGAAGCAAAGCAGGTGGGAGGGAAACCTCAGACTGTAAGTGAACATTGAATCTGATTGACCAAAATATAAATTAATGGGTGAACTGATAACTGTGCTGGGAGAGGAGCAGTGCTAGCAAACTCACACACCAAGTAAATAATTAAAAAAACCACCAACAACTTTTTAGCAGTTGTATCAAAATAAAATCAAGGTGCTTACAAGTTGGTGTCCACAAGGAAAAGAAAACTCACCTGCCCAACTCCTGCACACCCCTGGTCTAAGATAAACGCTGCCCTTCCCTCTGCTGGGCTAGGGTGAGTTCTGCCTTTCCCTCTACTCTTCAGAACAGCAAAGCAACTTTTTTCTTAAGAATCCCATTTACCATGTAAGTATCAGGGACTTAAGTTCATTTGACTTCATTATATTAATTTTTTAAAAATACATGGTATATAACAGTATAATGTAAAGTCATACAAGGATATAATTAAAAATAAATTAAATATCAAGTCAACAAGAGTAACAGAAATAAGATAACAATAAGAATACATTCCATGCCCACAGTTTATCCTACCACTGTATGCATAAATGCCTGCATGCTTCCCCAGAATCCTTTCCATTCATCTCACTGCAATTCAGTTCTCTGCCCACCAAAAAGTAACATCAACATATCCACACCTTACAGGGAAGATCAATGAATAGAGCATTAGGATAATGTTCACTGATCTCATTTAATCCCTCAGCTGTACCAGTCTTCCTCTGAGCCTGATTTTGTCAATTCCCCTGTGCACTGGTGATTTCATAGCTTATAAAACATCAGTATCTCAAATGTACATCTTGCCTGCATAATTTATATTTAATGCTGGGCTGCTATTCTAAAACACCAGAACTGTTCAGTGATGTTCCCATTTAACACACTTTACATTTAAAATTAATTCCACCTACTGTACAAAAATACACCATCCACTGTAATACTGAACAGTGTTTTGACATACTAAATACCTTAATTCAATTAACCTGAAGTACTCAAACCCTTAAGAAGGTGCATAAAATCATGATTGACTGAGTACCTAGTGTTATGTGTAATCCAAATTACTACATCTTCAGATGGCCTGATCACATGTTTTTTTTCTAAAAGGTTGTAGAAGATGAGTATAGCACAAGCCAAACATCGGACTCAAGAGAGAATCTAAGGGCAAAGAGAAATCTAATTTATAATAATTAATATTTAAATATAGCCTGGTTTATTCATTTCAGACTGCCTGGTAAAACAGAGTATTGGCTTGCAGGTTTATTTGCAAGTGTGTATATATATATATATATATATATATATATATATATATATACAATATCAATTTTCCCCAGCTGTGCCAGGTTAAGTTACACAATCTTATTTTTAAACACAGATACATATTCACATAATACAGTCTGCATTTTACCTTTCCAGGTATGAAGCAACAGAGATTGGAATCCACATACTTCATGAAAGTCATATTTAGGAGAGAGAGCCTCGTTTCCACAGCAGCAAGGATGTCTGCATGGCGAGCTAAGGAATGGTTTCTCCTCTCTGACTCCCGTCTGGAAAACAGACCACGAGGTGACACTCATTTAACAAGGAGTCAAAAATCCAACTGTAACATTTGTCAAGTTAATTTCACCCTTAAAACCCTGTAACCAATAACATCTGTCTTCATAGAAATAATAGATACTATAGAGACCCAGCTAGTAACCCAGCTACACTTCCTTAGACAAAGCTGGTTTTCTAAGTAATTACTACTCCTTATGTATAGTAAATTTTGTATGTAATTGAGGACATTTAAGAACAAGGGTGCAATACTGACAGCAGCAGACACTGAGTCAGAGGGAATGTATTTATCCCACTCATTCATATGGTCAGTACTTCAGTGCAATTGAAATAATAAATGTAATATATTGGTAGTGAAGTTTACACAGTAAATAACTACTGTGAAGTTTAGGTTGAGCTAGAAACCCTTTTTGAGAAAGGATCTCTATGCCAAGTAGCATTTAGTTTCTTCACTCTGACTGGGAAATCTGATAGGACACAGCAGCAGCTGCTCTTATTCAGTGGAAAGAGGAAGAAAGATATGGCTTCAGTGAGAAACCAGTTCCCAGTAATGCTCACATGTCAAACCCCTCTTCCTTGTTCCCATTTAATCCTTGCCAGTGATAAACCTTGCCTTTTTTAAAGCAGAATATTTGATAAATCATCAGTGAAGGCAGTTGTTCTTGAAAAGGAATGGCATTTATTCATTCCCAGGAATCCTCGTTTGATTTGCCAAAAGAGTTGATTAATACAGAACCCAGACTTCTCTGTTTGAAATACCAGACACACTTCTCACACCATTATTCTGTAATTAAATCTTAGGTTCAAGGTGCTTTTACAAAAAAAAAATTAAATAAAGGCAAATGTGACTTAAATTTTCAAGATATATAAGAGAATTAGCCAGAAAGGAATTTCTTTTCAATAACCTGCTTAAATGAATCTAACATAATTAAATTTAATTGTCATTTTAACTGGTACATACCTTGGAAGTTGAGCTTTAACTTGCTTTTGACACAAGTTGTGGTATCTCTCCACTTTCAGAAATCCCTGATTTAACATTCTCTGGCAAACCAAGTCCATGCGCTTACAAACCTGTATTTAAGTAAAAAGAAATCTTAAGGCTCAATTAAGGCCACAACTCACTTTTACTATTATCTTATCCTACCTGCCAGCTAGCAAAAGATTCTCTTACAGTTTTTTGCTCCATTTCAACAAGCAAAAACTGCAGTTGAGATGAAGGCATTCCCATCTCCACCAAAGATCAGAATACTCCAAAAAGGAGCAGCTATGTTTTACACAATTTACAAATAAATGTTGATTTTGCCTAACAAGACACAGTGGGCTGAATGGCACCTATCAGAAGCAAATACAATTTCCTCTGATTTTAATGGAAGCTGCAGATGCCCATGCCTGGCTTTCTGCATGGTCTCCACAGTGATTCTGGTAGATGAAATTAGTATTTTGTAGTCTCAAAACCAGAAAACTTTAAAGACAAGAAATCACCGCGGTTTTCCTTCAGTGTTTAAGGCTTTTGTTTTTTAACTCACCCACAATTACATTTAAAAACACATGGAAAAAACACTGCACATGGAACAAGATTCTCCTTTTTGTATAAGAAAGTCTTCTCTGTTTAAATAATTCCTCTATTTGCTGTTGGACACCAGTAGTCTCAGGGGGTTTTACCCCACAGATTTAGGAAGAAAGGACATGAAGAGCTGCAGAAGATACAATAAACTGCTAAAGTTAAACCTTCACAAAGTTACCCCTTACAGGACAAAGCCAACTCATACAAAGGTTTAAAGCAATTGCTATTCAATTCTGAAGATACAAGAGCTTAGTGACCCAACTGTTCTTTGAAGCAGTTTTGGGTTTGTTGGGATTTTTTAGCTACTTAGGTCCACAGCTCCCACTGTGACCCCACTTGCCAATAAATAAGTTTGTTTTCTTTTTTTAAATAAACACTCTTTTCCTCCATACACTCATCATTTCATAACTTCAAAGTCTGTGTAAGTTTATACCTTGAGGAAGAAGATTCTCACCTCTCCCAGTAAAACCTGCAATTACTTTGTGTAATGCCTTCTGTATAAAAAGAAAGCAGCTCTGCTTTGTGAGCCAAGTTCTGTGAGAACGGACCACTTTCAGACAGCTCAGACAGACATCCACAGCCCTTTAAGCAGTGGCCGTGGATCTGTCTGTGCTCCTCGGTCTTACATCCTTAACAAAGCAGGATCAGCCATGCAAACGGCACAGGGCGAGCCTCAGCACACTCAGCGATCCAGTTAAATCATCTCCAGTGTATAAGGAAAAATGCCGGCCCTTCCTACAGGAAGGAGGAAATGGTTCTTTCCTCCCTGAGCTGGCAGCGGATTTAAATCGTTTTTGAGTCAAGGCTTTGCAGCTTTCTGGCAGCTCCAATGGCACCGGACCCTGAAGCAGGAACCGGGCCCCGCACAGGGCTGCGGCAGCGCTGCGGCCCCCGGGCAGCACAGGAAACATCCCCGGCCGCGCTCAGGCGGCAGAGCAGAGCGGCTTTACCCTCGCTCACAGTGACACCTGCCGGCAAAGAGACCCCAGGGAGCCGCAGCCCAACACACCAACCGCGCCGGCGTTTGAACCTTCCTCCTCCGCTTGTCCTACCCAGCAGGAAGGATTATTTGCTCCAGTTTCTCGACATTACCCGTATTTAGCCAATAATCAGTCCAGATCCCAAACTTCGGGATCACCAGAAATCAAACGTGTTTGTTTGCAACTTATGTTACCAATCATCTCCTAATTCTCAGCTAGTTCACCACCTAAACCACAGAGCACCTGGATTTATAGGATGTAGAGTAGCTTCATTACACTTTTAGGTGTCCATAGCAGTCCAAGACAATTGGATATTACATATCCAACAGATCATAAATTGAATTTTCTTATCCTTGTATTTGCAATGTTGGTGAATATTTTCTTATTTTAGCCACAGAGCTGAAAGAGGCTGTGTTTCCTCAAAGGTCAAGTCCAACCAGACCCTGTGTTCAAGTTTCAGGGTTAGAAAGGTATTCCAAATCCATCTAAAAAGCAGAAGGAGAGGTTGTGCTGACTTTTATGTGAAAGCAGCTTCCTATGATCCTATAAACTAATTTCCACTTCATTTGTAAACACACTGACACAATCTACTAACTTCCTTAAAAAGCATGTTTTATTTCTATCAAGCTTCACTACCAGATAACCAGCTCCAAAACAAATATAACATGTCCTGGAGTACTTAGATTCAATATGTTATTTTTCTTAGACAGAACACTGACACCATGTCTGTAAAACGTCTTTTTTTGGGTAAAGTAAGTTATTTTTAGGGAAAAATGCTTATAACTTCATCAAGAAACCTTAAAATAGAAATGCCTGTAAACACAGACTGACTGAAACTGGGAATATTAAAGCCATGCTGTCCAACCTGTGCAGGAAACAAGCACAAGTTTGGTGAAGAATCGAAGTAATCCTGATGTGTGTCAGAATCCAAGATAACTTTCTCAGAGTGTCCATGGAAGGAGGTTGTGGACTGTGAGATTTTAATCATGCTTTTTGTAGTAATAGGCTGAATGGAAGTGCCAAGCTCAGACATGTGACTGAAAAAGAAACTGGAATCTAAGAATTTCATTATTATCCCACTGAGGTAAAAATTTCAAAGCTTCTGCAAGTCACTAAAAATATCCCTGTAAAAGGAGCCTTCAAAAGCTGGAAGATAGTGAGCTTGCCTGTCAGCATGCACAGTGGGCTTGTCCAAAGCATTACAGCTTCAGACATTGGCATCCTTGGGGTTTTTCTGTGTTTCTCTCATGGGGATCATCACAGGAAGCAGATGAAGTAAATACTCAAAAGGGCTGAAAGCAAAAAGCTGCTGCTTTTCCTCTCATTCACTTTGTCTGAACAAAAGTTTGAGGGCTCAAGATTTCCCTCATTTCAGACATGACTGCTCTCTGAATACCTATTGTTTAGTCTCTGCTCTTTGGATCTACTTCAGTGCTTAACCTGTAGGTGCTTCACTTCAGCTTTCTCACACAGTGACCCCAGGAACAGCAGCTTTATGCTCAGGAAAGCTTTGTGCACAATGAGGGGCCCACGGCCCTGCCCTGTCTGATGGCAATCATCACAAGCAGGAAATGTTCTTTACCTCATCCTTTGAGGACAGAAAAAGACTTCTGGATCTCATGCCTGAGATTCTGCTCCTCATTATGCTCTACATAAACAATGCACATTCCTATCTCCATTTCAATCTGAAAACATTCTGGTGCTCTGTGTCCTCCCACCCAGCCAACTCCTCAGTCTGGGGTTTTGTATACACTGTACATCCAAACCCAGTTCAGTCCAGAGATGTTTTTTTTTATGGATCACTGAGCTAAGGTGCTCCAAAATAAAAAGCACATTAAGACATCCATTCCTTCCATGCTGGGATCCAGAAAATGCAACAAAATTACTGATTTAGGGAATCCACATTTTTTTTGTCTAAACATGATCAAACTTTGTTTAGGTTGACTGATGTCCTGGATGTTCCTGCCTTCCTCAAGATGCTTTATCCCATGGAATTCTACATTCCAAGGGGTAATGAGGCTGCTTTTGGGCATGTTTCTAATAGGCATGAGACCTGAGCAATTTCATATCTGTCATTCAATTAATGTGCTCCTGCAATGTATCTTTAGCACAATACTACTTATTATAAGAGACACATTCATCTTTGATAAGCAGCTCAAGTCAGTCCTCAGAGAAAACAAAAATTTACTTTTGTGCAAGGCAGCTCTTAGAGCAGGAACACACAGGTCTCTCCAAAGGCTACTCACCACCTTAAAAAATCCCAAAGTAATGAAATTTCATTCTGAATTTATGCCTGGGCACTACTGTTTTTAAAGGCTACCTTAACTCTCTGACAAAGCAGCTGGAGCTATGAAGAACATGCAGTGTCTGCCAAAAGAACACCTCCAGCTCTGAGCAGCCACCTGAGAGACCCAGCTGACCAAGCTTATGGGCTCACAGCAGAAAGGCTTTGATTCTTTACATTACTGCTGGTTAACAAAAGGCTGCTTTCTTCTCAGAAGAATGCTCATAATGCCTTCTGATGTGCTTAAGGCAACAGCTAGGAATTTGATGGAGATTAATTTTCTTGGCTGTCACTGACTCAAAAACTCAAAGTAGGGAAAGACCAACTGAATCGTTAGTTTCCTTCATTTTACACCCAGTATTGTTCTACATGTGTTTCAAAGTTGGTATTTATCAAGTCTGGTTTTGCATATTTCTGAAAGGGGCAGTCCTCTTCTAGAAAAAGGAACCTGGAGGTGCTATACAAGAGAGGATAAAAGTGTCACATTTTACTTCCTAAGTGCCAGTGAGAGTTAAACAGCTGGTTTAGTCCTGACCTCCTCACCTTCACTGCCAACAGAGCATTACAAACACTGAGAGCTGGAGAAAGAAAAAGCCTTCTGAGGACTTGTGGGAGCTCCCACAGGCACTGCCATTCACAAGGTGCAAGGGAAAGCTGCAGCCACGGGCTGTGCCTGCAATTCTGAGCCTGAAACGTGGCATATCCAAACACCATGTGATTTACTTCCCTTCCCCCTGGTCAAACTGCAGGTACACCTGGGATCTTGGGGATACCAACACCAAACACCATGTGATTTATTTTATTTCCCTTCTCCCTGGTCAAACTGCAGGTGCCACCTCTGATCTTGGGGATGTCTTGTACAAGGCCAGGAGCTTTTGTGATCCTCATGGCTCACTTCTAACTCAGCCTATTCTGTGGTTCTCAAGCACCACTTCTTTTTGACAGATCCACTACCTACTCTCACAGAAGAAGCTGAAGCCTTGAGGGGACTGACAGCACACTCTAGAAATATTTAGGAACTGGTGTGCTTGGAGCAGTACAAATGAGAACAGATTTTCTGCTTGAAGAGCTTTTGGTTTATAGTTACAGTCAGGATGCAACACTCCAGGTTGCTGAGCCAGGACACAGGCAGTCCAATTTCCTGCAGAAATACACTTGTAATATTATCCAGTTTAGACTAATCGAGTTCTTAAAATAGGAATGCTACAGTGCATGCACATTTACTGAGAGTTACATAAGCTGTGCATTAATTCCCTCACTATTATTCCATTTACAACCTCGTAAGGGATTCAGTAAGACAACAGCTTATCATAATATGGCATGGTTTACATCAGGCTCCTTCTGCAGGCAGTTAAATATTGATATACATTGATCTCCTCGCTGACAGCTGCGGGGTTTTTTGGCATTATCAAGTTCAGAGGTGCAGATACTATATGCTATTAATTACACATCCACTAAGACTGGAAGAAGCAGGCAGGTTTTTTTGGTTTGGTTTTTTTTTACATCTTCTTTTTTGACCCACATTTCTAGATAAAGGAGGATTCTTGGAGCACAGGCTCACCACCTCCTACACTTGTAGGCTTAAGCCCTATAAGCAAAAATAAACACACATATGAGACACAATAGACTACCCACCCCAACCAGTCACTGGGAGAAACGAGCCGCCGGCAGCCCGGTGCTTTCTCACAGAGCGTGAAAGGAATGAAAGAAGTCAGAGACGGAATAAAGAGCTTTAGGAATGCGCGTATGGCAGCGCACACGGAAAGCGGAGAAGGGATAAAGCCCCATCCCACCCACCCCACCTCATCCAGCCCTTCCCCGGCGAACGCAGCAGCCCGGCGGGGACACCGGGGCCGCCGCCACCGCCGCCCTGCCCGGGCCAGGCGGGCTGAGCCCAGTCCCGGCCGCAGCCCCGCGGCCCCCGCCCCGCCGCCTCCCCTCCGCGGCCCCTACCAAGCGCAGCTGGCTCGTCTCATCGTAGGACAGGAAGCTGAGGATGCTCTCGATAGCCACGATGGGCAGCCCCATGAGCGTGTTGCTCTGAGGCGGCGGCTCCATGGGCGCCAGCGGCTCGGCGGCCTCCGGCAGCGGGGCCGGGGAGAGCCGCGCCGAGCCCGGGGCGCCGCCTTCGCCCTCCGACACGAGCCGCTCCTCCGGCGCCGCCATCTTGCAGCCCGTCCTTCCTCCGCGGGGGGACTGCGCCGCCTCTCTGTGACGCCTCTTCCGCAGCCGTCACGGCGGGCCCGCCCCGGCACTCCCGCAGGGAGTGAGGGAAATGGAACCCCCAGCGCTGCTGCGGCGCGTGAGGGTTCGGGTTGCTGCTGCTGCCCGGGGAGCCGTTCGTGGGCGGGTGCTAGAGGCATAGTGCCCGACTCTCGTCAGTGGTGCCTGGTGATAGGACGAGGAGCAAGGGCCGTAGACTGAAACATGAGAAGTTTGCCAACACGAGGGAGAATTTTTTAAGTTGAGGGTGGCAGAGCAGCTGGAACAGCTGCCCAGGGAGGCCGTGGAATCTCCCTCCTTGGAGACAGTCAGACCCCGCCCGGACACGTTCCTGTGTCACCTGCTCCCGGTGACCCTGCCTTGGTAGGCGGTTGGACTGGTCATCTCCAAAGGCCCCTTCTGACAGTAATGATTCCCATGTAGGATTCCCACTCTCTCTGTTAGGAATTTCCCTAATACCCAACCTGAACTAGCCCCGAGGCGGCTTTAGAGCATCCCCTCGTGTTCTATGGCTGCAGGCCGGAGAGAAGGGATGAGCGCCTCTCTCCATGCCCCTCTGAGGAAATTCCGTGGGAAGGGCCTCCAAACCTCGGTGGGAAGAACTCCCAAACCTCCGTGGGTGCTGCTGCACCCCAGTCCGGTAGTGCTCCGTGCGCACAGCACAGTGACCTAGCGGGAGAATGTGCTTGGATTACAGTGGTGGAAAACGCCTCTGTAGCCCCTAAGCGAGACAAAACCACATCCTCATTACAAAGTAATCCAGCCTGCTGAAATTTACCTATGGATGGGCGAGCACCCCTTCAGTGTTTGGTGTCCAAGCTGCCCCTGCTCTGGTGGCACAGGGAGCCACAGCAGCCAGGGTGCTGTAGGTGTGCTGCCTTTGGGATCAGAGCCAGCTGGCAAAACCCTCGGCAGCCCGAAAACCACTGCCTGGAACCAGCCATAACTGAGCAGGCAGAACACCCAGAATAAAGCAAACTCTGCTCCTTTATTTGCCTTGTATCCTATATGTTAAGGAGGTTTCTGGATCAGACTGCTGGGACAACAAGGGGATGGGACCAAGCGCTGTTTCTAGAACATTCCATGGTGCTTCTGAGAAGAGACACTCCTCAGTTTCACAAGCATTTTAGCCTGACAGGAGTTGGCACAGCCTTTGAAAAGTATGGTGCCAGTCTCCTCAGTGCCTTCAGCAGCTGCTGCTGCTGCTTTGTTTCTCATCAGCAGCATTGGGTGTCTGTGCTTGACTGGGGAACTGGTGCTGCTGAACACTGACTTGCCAGAGGAAATCACTAAACAAGTCCCAAGAGTGCTGGGAGCAAAATGTGTGGGAAAAAGACATCAAATGTTTGGGGAGAACGAGACCTCTTCTTTCAGTACCTGCACCAAGGTATTGCAGCTTAAAATAGTACAGGACTAAAGAATTAGCTGCCTGCAGCATTTCTGTACATTTTTTTTTCAGTCATGCTTCCTCTCTTTGAAGTTTTAACCTAACCCATTTCTTTCACTCCCCCCTCTCCTCAGAATCTCATCTGCAGCCTCTTTCTTAAAAACAAACAAACCAAAACCAACAAACAAACAAACAAAACCCCCCAAACCAAAAAGAGGCATCTGGAAAAGAATTAACTTGGGAGCAGGGCAAATGCAAGGGTAAGGCTTTATGTGTGTCATCCTAATGGCACTCCAAAAATGTGTGCTGAAATTAATATTTCCTTTTTGGGAGCAGAACACTGTGTGCCTTGTATGGATCTGGAAGTGTTTTGCTCCCTCCCCTCAACTCATCAATGCTGCTATCTTGCAGCAAGGGTTTTATTCTTGTGCGTGGTTTTCAGACCTGATCTCCTTTCACATGCACCGTCAGCAGTTTAAAACTCACTCAGGAGAATTCTTTATGAACTTGTGACTTGGCACGTGAAGTTTGGGCTGGCAGTGTGTTGATGCTTTAAAAGGAAGTGGGATTTTTCATCCTACCTAAGCATATAAGATTTCACTTTGTTTCAAGAGAGTGTTTCTTATTTTTGCTCACATAATTTAGACAATTTCAGTTTTTTAGATACAGCTCTATGTTTAATAAATATATTTTTCGTAACACCAAACAGAATAAATACAATGAACAATATATATTTTATACCAACTATATACATAGCTTAACAGTTAATAAGTCTATTTTAGTGAGTTGGGTAATTCTTCTGCCTTCCAGGTTCTGACTCATGTCCTTCCCCAGTGGATCTGGTGTCATTTTTCTGAGCATGCATCACTTTGCATTAATTTGGAAAAACACAGTTCTCATGCACTTTCACAAAACCCCCATTACAGACTCTCCAGTGGATGAACTTTTCAGTTATTTTGGGATACTGTGAAGCCAGAAAAACTTGCTAATACTTTCTGAAAAGGATAAAATAAAGTTATGTAGAATCTGTTTGCATATTACATGTCATGTATCATCTCGAAATAGCCTTAAATCTTGAAATAGCTATAGTTTTTATTTAACCATGTTAGAATTATGAGCATAGTTGGATTGATTTTTTTTAACTTCTCAATGACTCACAAGAAGATGTTAGGAGAAATGAATTTTTCACTCCTTTCATGCAAAAATCCACATAATATTTTGATTTATGTTTGGGGGAATGAAATTTAGATTTCTCCATACTCTGACTACATATTGTGCTCCCAACTGACTGGAGTGTGGTGTGTTCAGGCTGTGAAATTTTACTGAAATTGTGTGGAATATTTTGGTTGGGCTTTGTATGGAAGCAAGCAACACCAAGAACTGTGATGAAAAGGAAGGAGCGTGGCTCAAACACGAGTCAAGTTGTATCTGTGAGATCTGAGAAAGGAGGAGAAATTAAAGAAAGGGTAGAAAGAGAGAGAGAAGCAGGAGCTAACAAGCAGACATCTGGGAAGATGGGAGTGGTGGAAAAAAATTAGCAGCAGGGGTTGGAGGTGGAGGAAAGTGTGTAAGTAGGTCAGAACTGTCATGTTGATTAGGAATATTGGAGCACAGAGGAGTAACGTGCTCAGAAACTGATGGCAAGAGCAGAAGTTGGGTGGGAGGAGAACAGATTTGTTTTATTAAGTCAGTGTAATCAATAGAAAAATAGAAAAGCCTTTCCCACACGATGTGTTTCCTTCTCGGGGGCAGCAGCAGTTTGCTCACTTCATGGATATTAGGAATTTTTTTAAAAAAGATTTAAAAATTTGAAAGAAATCTGGTCTATTCACACAGCTGTGCTTTCATTCATGCTGGACACTAAGGCAGAGTAAAGTCTTTCTTGCTTAAAGGTCTTTTTGTGAAAGGCATTAAAAATGGAAAAAAAGTAATATTTAAATTTTCCTTGAGTGTGTTGTTAATAATCACAGCAGTGTAAATTTGACCACATTAATCTTTCACAGCTGAAACTTTTAATCCTCTAATAGGTAAATGAGTAAATATTGTGGTATGGAGTCAGCTTCAGATATGAATGTAATCCCAGTTTAATTAAATCGATATAAATATTTAACTGGATCCTTTGCTGTTTAATCAGTTTTGGACCCAGTAGTGCTACATGTTGCATAAAAATCTGGTTGAGAAACTGACTCTAAAATCTACATCTACCCTTTTATTTACTTCTAATATTGTATATTAGGTATCTGAGAGTGATGATGTGCTGATGTTGAGAGGCAGAAGAATATCATGCTCCTTGGGAGATGAGAGGTAGAAGCAAAAGGAAAACAAGTAGAAGACAGGAAAACATAAAATAGATTCTCTCTAGATTTTTCTGAACTGAAAGTGTGGGGACCAGACCAATCTTGAGTGGTTTATGTAGGCCAGGCATGTTGCACAGTCAAGCTTTCATCAAATATGTTTTCCTGTTTCAAATGTCAATAAAAAACTTAAAATGTTTTCATATCCACAGGGAAAATGGCATTTGTAGACACATACTGTATTAATTCTATAATACTACTACTAATTAATTACAAATCAGGTAAACTGATGTACTTGGGGAATAAAAAAGACAAGGCTTCAGACAAATACCCTTTCTATTTCCTTGTAGTCAGAATACCTCCCCCAGGGAGGGCTGCAGAATCAGCTCCTGGTGGTTACACACCCTCCCTCACACTTGTACTCAGAAGTAATTTGGTCAACAAGCTTAGATAAAAAAATGAGAGGTTTTCATTAGATAACATGACTTTTGCTAGTTCTCTGTATTATTCTCTTGTAGGGTGTTTGCCATCCCTAGGGCACAGAATTATTATCACCATGAGGAAGGGCTCAGTTTTGATGTAAGTTCCAAGGAATTCCTTTAATTTCAGTATACTAGCACATATTTGCACTCTGATAAAGATAATTCAGGGAAGGCATCACTAATGTCTCTGTGTCTCAGAGATGTCAGTTCAGTTTGGTGAAATGCCATAGACACAACAAACTGCACAAGTAATTTTGATGTCCCCAGGTCCGCCAGGGTTATCTCAAGCAGAGTTTGATATTCTGAGGCACTGGGCTATAGCTCTGTGTGAGAAAGTGCAAAGAAAATAGATAAATTAACCATGAGAAGAGGTTTACAAAGGCATGGTCTGCTCAGTCCTGCAGTCACTTCACAAAAAAGATATTGTTGAGGGCCTGATCTTGAAATAATTTTATATTTTCTGAAATCCTTCTGGTTTAATTCTCTCTTGACTCCAGAGGGGCTGCTAGCATGAGCTCAGTCTGGCTTCTTGGCAGCTGAGCAATAGGGATGAGGCAACAGTGGAATGGCAGTGTTCATTTAACCCTCCACATCCTCCAAACATCCAGCTGGGATGAAGCTCCAGAGTCACTGTGTGGCTCATCAGTGCCTTCAAATTTCTGGGAAGGAATGGCATTTTGTCACAGAATTTCTGTGTCCAGCTGCTGAATATATTTGTGCTTAATGAGCATTTGTTTCAGTTCCTTCCCTGATTTTCCTCCCTGGCCAGCTCCTTTTTGGGGCTGGGTGAGTGGCTGCAGGCAGACAAAGCTTTCCCAATCAGTGTAATGGCCCTAAACAGACGTTTTGTTACAGAGGGTTTTCTGTCAGGATCTGTGCTCAGATCAATTGACAGGGATCCAGAGTGAGGGTAGTGAATGTAATTTGGTTATTGAGAAGAATGGCAGCTGTGTGTGATGCATACAAAACACTAATTTTGTTGAGGGATGCTGGGGTCTAATGGAAGAGGAAGTTTCTTTCTCCTCTTTTGAAGACATTGCAGACTTGCTTTAGCTGCCTGGTTGTTCCATTACCTGTGAGGGAAAAACCCCACACAGAATTTAAATTACATAGAAAAGACTTTTGAGTGAGGAAATTAGAATTTTCTTCCAGCAAGTAACTTGAGAAGTTGGAGGAGCTTTAGTTAAATAATTCCTTGTTGATCTGGAATAAACTGAAGACTTCTCTTTAAAGTGAGTGATGCTTGTGATATCAATGACACTTTCTATTTTTAGAGAATCATCCTTTGAAACTGTATTTAAATGATCAGCTTAAGGCCTGAATAGGTTGCAGCAAGATTGATGCAGATTTCTGAAGTATTTTCTGAGTGCTGGTGGCTCTGTACAATTATTAGTTCACTGAGTAACATGATAATGTACTTTGTGCAGTGGGTGCATATGGGACTGTCACAACTTGGATAATGGGGTTATTGTTTACAGAGAGGATGCAAGTTAAGCAAGAAATAATTTTTAACTAACTTTAAAGTTACAAAGTCTGAACTTTGGTGGTTTAATGCAGTTGCTTATATGCATGACTAGCTCCTACATACAGTGCCCAATGCTGTTTATATTTAGTTTGTGTAGTAGTAAGTGCTATTACAAAGCAAGGCACCTTCTCTCATGGCTCTGAGTGAGAGGTAAATGTAACTCAGCTGTTCTTCATGTTGGGAAAATCTAGATTTGATTTCAGCTGTGACATAGGAATGTGACAGAATGCAGTTATTTGTTTAGATTTTAAATGGATTTAATCTGAGTGTGAAAAAGGAAGCACATGTCCCAACCAAAATGGACTTGGTGTGAGCACAAAGCACACACCATCCAAGGAGGGCCCTGGTGATGATGATGATGATATTCTGCATTAAGCATGCCCTGATGTGATAAACTCCCTAAGGAGGTTCATTTCAGCTTCCAGACACAAGTTTAGAGAAGTGGCTTATCTCCAAGGGGAAGGTATGTCTGCTGCACAGCTCCTCAGTGTCCCAGAAAACTACACTTAGAGAATGGGCTGACAGAAGCTGTGGCAAGCCAGTGTCTTAATTTAAAATTTAACTTATTAAATGCTTCTTGATGTGCTGCTTTGAATGTAGCATGGACCAAAAGCTTTTTCTTTGGAAGCATCCACTGGAATAACATTGGAATAACATGTTATTCATGCTACAGCATCATGCTAGCTGATGTTATTAGCAAATTTCTTAAAAGATTTCATGAATCTTACCTGTAGACTTTGGTATTTGGTCAAGTACTGGAACAGGCTGCAGAGGAAAGTGATCGAATCATTGCTCCAGAAGTGTTCAAAAATGTATATTTATGGCACTATGTTTGTGAAGGACCTGGCAATGTTGGGTTGATGGTTGGACTTAATGAGTTTAGAGGTCTTTCCTAACCTTAATGATTCTATGGTTCTATGAACTAGGGAACTTTATTTGCCAGCTGGGACATAGACTCAGTCATTGCTGCATGTTCCCCCCAACCTGTTTCTGCTGTAAGGTCTGTTTAGGTGAAATTGAATTTGCATTCCAAATTCAATTATAGGAATGCAGCATTAAATAGTGGAAATGAATCTAACAACAACAAGAGGGCAGCTGGTGGATTAGCAGAACTGTGTGTAGGTGCTGAAAGTGTTAAACCATCTGTTTTCTCTTCTTTAGCTGCATTTTCTCTTTGTGAGGAAGTTTGACAACACGGACTAATCGAGGTCTTTGTGTTGAATCACTGCCTGGAAAAGCCTTATCTTGAGCTGAAGAGGAGCTGTCTAAATTAGATGCCAGAATTTCAACATTGCTGGAAAGAATCCAAACTTATGAAGCTGCTGTGCCACAGCCCGATGAGTTTAGGTGAGCAATTCTCTTGGCATGTCCCTTTTTTATTTTTCTTTTCTTTTCTCCACAGCAATCTCAATTCCAAAGTTTTTCCTTCCTTCTGGGCTCCTAAATCATATCCTTGGGGAATTAAGAGCTTACAAGACTGACTTGGTGGAGTTTTAACAGTAGGTGGCAGTGGACAGCAAATCTAACCCAGCTGCTCTCCTGAACCTCTTCTGTTGCTGCTGATCTCTTGGTTTATGTCAAACACCCTCTGAAATTACTGCCTTAGAAGCAGTCTAAGAAACATATTCTGCTTTTTGCTGAAGAATTGAAGGGTTTATTAAAAACAATCGAAAGGTAGAGTTTTTTTTTTTCCTTTAAATTGTTATGAGTTCTTGCAAAAGGAATGTCACCTGATAATCCTCCAAATTTTTGTCAGGAGTGTGAAAGGGGACTTGTCTGGTCTGGAAGTAGTTCTGGGCAGTCTGGTAGAGCAGAGGATGTGAAGTTACTATTAAAATTGCTTGGATACAGCACTGAAGGAATTATGTGGAGTTTTGGAGTTCTAAGTAGTGTGCTGAGAGCATGAAATACAGCAGTGTTTTTCCAGCCCTGTCCTGCAGATCCCATTGACTGGGAAGATGAATGACAAGAAAATATGATGTTGTTTATTTCTATGATTATCATTACCAATACTGTATGTAACATCTCTACTGTGGTTCAGATCAAGTTGATCTCCAATGGAAATAATAATAATTCTGCTACTTTTCTGTTTAGTGGTTTTGTGGACTTATTTTCCTTTTCTTGGATACTTTTCAAGCCATTCCAGGAGTATGAGCTTCCCTTGAACTGATGCCTTGTGAAGACTGATCTAGAGCAGAGGCTAGACAGAGTTAGAGAGTAAAGCAGGGATTTATTAAAAGCCTCAATGGATCCACCTTGGGCAGCACAAGAGCCCAGCCAGGGCTACACCCAAGATGAACCCAAAATGGTCACAAAATGGACAACCAGTTCATGAGGTCTCTCACTTTTATAAGTTCTGGTCTATCACAATCAGGTGACCCCAATGTCTAGAAATGATTGTCATCTGACTCCAAGGCTTTGGAATGCTGAATTCTCACTTTATTAAAACTATATTACTACTATATTATTGCTAAAACGTTATACTATACCTTAACTATACTACAAAGAATACTAAAGAAAACTTGTGACTGTGTCCCAACAGTCAGGACACAGCTGTGAGTGATTGGCCAAGGAAACAAAACAATCCTCAGCAGAATCCAATTGACAAATCACTTCAGGTAAGCAGTCTTCCTAACACATTCCACATGTGCAAAACTACAAGAGCAGCAAGCAGAGATAAAATTTGTTTTCCCTCTCTGCTTCTCCAGGAAAAAACCTGAGACAGAATTATGTCTCTGTTCAGAGAGCATGTGAATACCACACTGGTCCATTAGCATATTGTTGTTAATTGTCCAATTACAGTTCCAGCCAATGAAGTCCCATCCTTCTTGTTTTTCTCTCTTCATTCCAGCCTTGTTTATGCTCTTGGGCCTGAGATTTGGATTGGTTGTCCTTGGTCCCCAGCTAGAGAAGGAATTGTTTTGACTACCTACTCTGTGAAGAGAGCTTACTGTTCCCTAATATGAAGCTCAGAACTGCACACTAAAGCAGTAGCTTTTTTCAGAATCTGAAAAATATAAAAGCTAACATCAGAGCCCGTGCTGTGATCACTTCTAGGGAACTGCATGTGGCCTTAGTCAAATGCAGCATGCTCTGCTTAGGCCACCAAAGGCAGTGGGACCCAGGGAAAGGGTGCAAAGCTTCAGCTGTCCATGCCATTGGCTCCAGATCCTGTGGATCTCATCTTTTCCTTTTTCTGACAGCTCTGTGTGTGCAGGACTGGGAACTGCTGCCCCTTGCCAATGCTCCTGTGCATGACTCACTTATCTCCAACTGTTACACTCTGGAGAGTGAACCTGTGCTCAGAAACCCTCCCATATTTCTGCCCTCTCTGGGGGAACCATCAACTCTCTGCTGATAACCCAAAAAGTCTGTTCTGGAATTAATAACCTGTTGTGAGAAATTCATGGCATGCTTCTGTAGTGAAATCATGTCTGAGTAGCTGTGAGAGGCAGGAATGAGAGGTGCTGTAGGGAGGGTGGGCAGTGCTGCTGAGATAGGCATGGGCACAAGGGGTTTGACTTGCAAACCTGGCCAGCACTGTCCCCTCTGCTGGAGAGGAGCTGGGATCTTCAGTGCCAGGCCAGATGGCACTGAGAGCCCTCACTGCAGTGTGTGAGTCACAGAGCCTGCACAGAGCTGGAAATAAAGACCTGTGCACCCCTTGGAGATTCATTTCCTTAGCAGGGATGGGGTTCTGTGTGGATGATGTCAAAGTAAAGCTTGAGCCAAAAGAGACTTCTGTGGATTGGCCTGCAAGAAGCTTATGCTAGCAAAATGTGGCTACCTCACACACACACTCACCTGAAACACCTTTTCTGCTTGATTTTTACCTAGCCATTTCCAGGTTCATTTTACAGGCTTAAAATTGTTCTTTTAATATTCTAATTATTAGAATTATTTGCGTCTGTATTTAGGGAGTGCATGAAAAGATCACACTCCTGATTTTATCCCTTACCAACTACATGCTTCTAAAATTTCAGCAGGTGTGATGGTGTTCACAGGGGTCCCAGGATGAGGGAAGAGACGAGGATCTGACTCCATGTTTCAGAAGGCTTGGTTTATTATATTATGATATATATTACATTAAAACTATACTAAAAGAATAGAAGAAAGGATTTCCTCAGAAGGCCAGCTAAGAATGGAATAAAAAAGAGTGATAACAAAGGTTTGTGGCTTGGACTCTCTGTCCAGCTGGGCTGTGATTGGCCATTAATTAGAAACAACCAACATGGGCCAATCACAGATGCACCTGTTGCATTCCACAGCAGCAGATAATCAATGTTCACATTTTGTTCCTGAGGTTTCTCAGCTTCTCAGGAGGAAAAATCCTAAGGAAAGGATTTTTCATAAAAGATGTATGTGACAAGCAGGAATTTGCAGAATCCTTGGCTGGAGTGTGTCCAAAGAGGGACAACAAAGCTGGTGAAGGGTCTGGAGCATCGAGGCGTCTGAGGTGGGACTGGGGGGTGTTTAGCCTGGAGAAAAGGATGATCAGAGGGACCTCATTGTGCTCTACAGCCCCCTGAAAGGAGGAGGTTGTAACCAGGTGGGAGTCGGTCTTTTCTCCCAAGTAACAAGAGATAGAGCAAGAGGACACGGCCTCAAGTTGCACCAGGAGAGGTTTAGATTGGGTATTAGGAGAAATATATTTATTGAAATGTCTTTAACTCAAAGGGTGCCCAGGGAAGTGAGGGAGTCACCCTCCCTAGCAGCGTTCAGGGGACACCGAGATGTGGCTCTCAGGGACGCGGTTTAGTGGCAGACGTGGCACTGCTGGGTTAATGATTGACCTCGATGATCTTCCAAACTCAGTGATTCATTACTCTGCGATCCTAAGAATTTCAGTTCTCCAGTGCCACTTGCTTTCACCTGTAACATTTTTATCCTGTAACATAAATCTAAAGTCTGAGATGTTAAAAATCCAGCAAATGAAAACTTTGGCTTTATAAGTGGCTTTGTAAACCTTCTGTGTATAGGTTGACCCATGCATACGGGCACTGGAGAAGCAAATCGGGCAAGAGCTGGGATTCACAGATCCGGCTCAGCCGGCGGGATACCGGCGGGGTTTGGGATGAGGGAAGCCCTATCCCTCAGCAGTGCGGCTCTTTGCTCGGTCCGTCCGAAGCAGCAGCCCCGGGGCCAGGCGCCTTTGCCGCCGGGACAACGGCGGAGCCGCTGCCCGGGACGCGGCCAGGGCGGGCCGTGACGTCACGGCGTTGCTGGGAGACACCGCGCTGTGTTCGTGAGACGCCCAATGAGCGCCCGAGGAGGTGACGTCATGCCGGAGGCGGCGCCTCCTCATTGGCCGGCCGTGGCGTGGGGGCGAGGAGCGCGGGGAGTGGGGGGGATGCGGGAACAGCCCCGGGATCGGGACAAACACGGCCCGGCCCGGCTCGGCCGGGATTTTATCCCTCCAGCAGCAATATTGTATTAAACAGTGCTTGCTTACCGCCCTGCAGTTCCTGCGGGAAGGGGCTCTCAAAGCTCCTTTAATACTCTCAAAAGTTTCTTTATTGCTTTAGAAAAATCGTTGTTTGTATACAAATTAGGTTCGTGTTTTGCTCTTCCTTCATCTGGGAACTTCTAATCCCCTCCGCTTTTATCCTGCCTAATTACTGCGAAGATTTTAATACGAGTAGGTAAAACAGATGGGGCTGGTTTTCCTGGCCAGAGAGCCCTGTAACGGTGCCGATTGAATGAATATACTTTTTTTTCCCCCAAGCCTTGCGTGAGCTTCTGAAGTGCTGCTAGCAAAGTGCCTGGGTTTGAAATGGGTGTCCTGCACACTGCTCCAAAGAAGGGAGAACTTGTTCTCTCCACCTCTTAAATGGGTGCAAAAGATTGGTAGGGATGGTTTTTGTCATCTCAGTGAGGTCTGACTTGATCTACTCACCAAGTCCAACGAAAAATAACAAAAAAAATAAAACGTGCCTCGGGCAGGGATGCTCCATTGACTGCATACGCGAGGAGCTAAAAGGCATCTGTAGGACGGTCCGAGTGAGGCACAGGACGGCAGGGGCTCGCAGGTCAGGCTAGGGGAGGCTCTGCTGTGACCTTGCCCGGTGGTTTCCACCCGCGCTGCCGATCCAGGGCGAACCGCGCTCCGTGTGCCCCTGCCCTCCGAGGGGCCCCGAAACCCGCGCGTTTCTGGTTTCGGGGGACTCCCGTGGACTCCCACGGACCTCGTATTGTCACAGTCCCGCTGAGTGCCGAGCCCCGGGCGCTCTGACCTCCCTCATGGAGCTCCGGGCCGGCAGCCCCGGCGGGGGCAGGAGGTGGGCCGGCCCCTCCCGGGGGTGGGCGGCGGGCGGGGCGCGGCGGCTCCTCCTCGCCGGGCCGGGGTTAGTTTCGGAGCGGAGCCGGGGGAGGAGGAGGTGGCGGCGGCGGGAGAGCGGCACCCGGTGGGAACAAAGCGGAGCCTGGGCCGAGCCGGGTGCCTCCCGCAACAGGTCGTCCCAGCGGCAGCAGCGCAGCCCCTCCGCCCCTCGGGCCGCCGCTCCCCGCTCCGGGTGGCGGGGCCGGCACCGGCCGCCCCCATGCGGTTCGGCTCCAAGATGATGCCGGTGAGTCCCGGGCCGCGGCGAGCGGAAAGTTGGAGCGGGGCAGCGGGAGGGAAAATGGATCCTGCGGCCGTGGAGGGGGGCTGGAGGCGACTCTCCTTCCCTCTGGCGTTCCCTGCCCGCCTTCCCCCGCTCGGTCCGGGCTCCGCGGCCGCGCAGGGGCTTCCCCTCCCCCTCCCAGGTTTTCCTTTTCTTCCTCTTTCACGCCGGGATCAACTTGTTAGACGGGCCCGCTGGAGCCGGGCCAGGCCGGGGGGCCCCGGCGGCGGCGCGGGGTGGAGGGGGGCCCGCAGCGCCCGGGGCTTCTCCTTCGGCCGCTGCTGGGGGATACGGCTGGGATGAGGCTTCCCCGCCCTCCCGCGGGCTAGTGGGCACTTCGCCCGGATCCTGCTTTCTTCTTCTGTTTCTGTTCGCTTGGTTGAGTGGTTTGTTTTTTTTTTTTTTTTAATATTATTTTTAATAGTACGAAGTTCTTAAAGTTGTTTTGAGCCGTGCAGTTTCTGGGGGCTTTGGGAGGCTTTGCCGTGCAGTGCCCGGGCTGCCGGAGGAGGAAGATGGAGCCCGCGTTGTTTGCGGTGCGGAGTTCTCGGGGCAGGTATTCCCCACCTCCCCGACAGTTTCGGGAGCTCTTGGCGGCGGTGTGTGCTAAACCTGCCCGGCTCTGGGAGGTGTCTCTGTTCTAACACTTTCAAAGGGCACACGGAGCACCGCCTCCTCTAAGGAGTTTTACCATGAATTTTAAAACTGCTCCGTTTTTGTCAGTTGCAATTTTCCTTAGTTTCCAGCGCAATACATGCGAAAGCGGTGACGTTAAAATAGTTTCCTTTGAAGGTACACCTGCCACTAAATCCCTGGGTTTAGTGGCAGGATGCCCTGTGAAATCCATATTCTGTTGTTCTGGTAGACTAGAGTATGTACAGAAAATCCTGACGAGCTTAATACCTATTTAGTCCGAGCTGAGGATGCTTTCAAGTGTTCTCTCTGCCATCCTCCCCCGGGCGGTGTGGCCTGTCTTACCGAGTAGCTTTGCACGCATAGGTGGTTCTTTCAACAGCATTCTTGTATTAAAGATTATTTCTAGTTTAACTCTTCAAGGAACTGACTGAAGCAATCAAAGGAGCTGTAGTGAAAGGTGAAACTGGGAATCCGTGCTGGAAGGATGTGGGTGTTTCAGGCAGGCTTGTTTTGCTATAGGTGTGAGGTTCTTCCTCTGCAATTAGGAGGAAATAATGAGCGATAATTTGATCTCGCAGAACACTAGAGAAGGCTGGGTGACGATTGCTCTAGCTAATGAGGGAGGAACAGACACAAAATGAGCCCAACTAGATTAAATAGCCACTGTGTTGTCTGTCAACAGTGGTGTTGTCTGCCTGTAAAAACTTAGAAAAACAAGCAGTAAATATAACAAGGTGTTGATTCAATCCATGTCAAAACTGAGTTAGGTAAGCGCCCTCATATATCAGTGAAATCTTCAAGAGATGCTGTTGCTGGTGAGTTCCTCCTCACTGAGTTCAAATAAAGGAGAAAACAAACAGGCGCAGCCTTATCCCATCAGCATTCGCAGGTGACAAGTTCCAGAGTATGCATTGCCCCGGTGGCTGCGACTTCTCTTTGGTTGATGACTCAACTCATTACGGATTCTGGTTTTTAACACGTAAATAAAGGGGTGAATACGGCCTTTTCACGTTGTGTTTACTGCGAATAATGAAAGGATTGTGAGGGTTGATAAGTGGCTTAAGGAATAAAAATGTAAGTATTTTGAGTATTAGGACTTTTAATTCAGCTTAAAAAGCTTTTCTCCAGATTTCCTCATTGTTTTTTAGGTAATAATAAAAAAAAACCTCTCATTTATTTTTTCAGATAAAAAAAGTTTGAGATGGGCAGAGAGGGAGGGTTGGAAAAAGGGAGGGAACAGGACATGAGGGCTCTTTTATTTGTTCAGTAGTGCAGTGTTCATAACTTCAGTATCTTTTTCTTCATTGTTTGTATGAGAAGTAGTAGGCTGGCCCTAAACCATCTACAAAATGTTTTGTTTCTTAAAAGTTTAAGATGTCTCCTTTTCCCCACCCTACAAATAAAATAATCTATATATGATTTTTAACTCTCAGCTCCAAGTCCATCTCCTGTGCTCCAGAAGAGAGTGTGGGCAAAGGATTAAACAACACAGTTTGTTCCCCAAGTGGGAAATACAGGCAACGTGAGCCCAGCCAGGAATTCACCTCTGAGCAGCTGCCAGGGAAAAGCTGGGAAATTGCTGTAGCAGCACAACTACTCATGCTCTTGGGAGACTACCCTGAAATAGGAATGTTTTCCTTGTGGTAATGACAGATAGGAGCTCAACTGCTGCTGTAACCATATGTGAGGGCAGTGGGACTGAAATTCTGCACGCGGCTGTGCTAAGAAGTAATTTGTGTGTAGCTCTACTGATGAAGGTAATAACAGGGTTAATGCTGGCAAGCTGTGAGAGGTTGTCTCACCTTTCATCTGTGAAGGCTTGTGGGAGTGTGACTGGTACTGTTAAGCAGTGAAAAGGAGCTGGAAACACTTTCTAAAATAGCATATTTTTCCACAGCATAATTGGTATCTCTCCTTTTATTTTACATTATTACCCTAAAAGGAGTATGTATTGAGAAATAATTTGGGTCATTATGCATGCTGGATAAATGTTTGGGTTTTTTTTTTTTTTTTTCCTGTCAGAATGTGGGATGTGGTAGATTGAGCTACCCTTTAATACCCAGAGAATTTAATGATTAATTTTTCAATTTGAATTATGTGCCTTGGTTCCTGGGGGCCTCTTGAAACTGGGGTGGATCCAGACCCAGAGCTGTATTGTTAGGGACTAACTTGGCAAACTGGAGAGCACTTTAATTCCTTTGTAAGTTTTGCCTTCTGTCATCACAAATGACTGAAATGTCTGACATCCAAGTTCTTGATAACCATGTGTTCTTTTCTAATCAAGCTAAACTTTCAAGTGTAACTTGAAAGCTGCAACTTTGATACCCCAAGAAGTAGTGCTTTCCTTCTGAAGTCTAACATCTTGTCCAAGAGATCTTCATGGAGTTGCCACATCCAGTGAGCACTTCAAGTACATATTTTCACTGCAGAATGCTCACTAGTTTGTGGATATCTCTACATTTCACCTTTAAAAAACCCTTATTTAATAACTAAAGCTGTTTTGCAGCTAATTGGAGCTGCTGTATGGATTCTGAGTTAGTGAGGTAGTCTGTCTCTGGGAATTTTTGTAGGAGGCACTTCTCTGGTAGTTTAACTAAAGAACTTCTAGCAGAAGTGAATCTCTTGTGCTTTGTAATATAAGCCGCTGTAAGTTTATAAACAAACTGACCCCCAGCAGAGTTTATGAGAGGAATAAGTGAGCTGTAGGATCTCAGTGCTGTTCCTGTGGTCTTTTAATTATTTATCTCTGATCAGGTTTATCAGTCATTAACACTGTTTTCCTTGGCCCCTTTCGTGGATTTCAGTGAAGGAATGGGGTTTCAGACTGTGAGCTCTTCAAAGAGTATGCTGCAAATCTTCACCTAATTGGAGGATTTAGTTTATTAAGTGTTCTTTTAACTGAATATCCACTTAATGTTAATAATTTAAAAGTTTTAATGCTATATTCAAACACTTTAATGTGGTACTCAGTGTTTAAGTATTCTGTCTAGAATGCTAAATAAAGCTTAGGTGATCGTTTTGCTGGGCTGTCTTAGCTCTGAACTTCTCAAACCTCTTGGACTTCCCTTACAGACTCTGACCTGTTGTTATGCAAAATAGAAAACACTGCCTTGAGGTTCCCAGAGTGCTCTTTTTCTTTTTCCCCTCCCTTTGCTTCACGCTGTTACAAGAAGATATTTTTTACTTTTTTTTTTCTGTTCAGTGAATAATTGTTTAATTGTTCCAGGAGTAGTTTTAAATGCATTTATTTTCTCCTATGTAGTTTTTTGGTATCATAGCACTCTACCTGCAATTTGTGTTATATTACACAGCAGTGTGTTAATATCTTTGTTTCTTTGTGTGGCTTTTATCAGACATGGGGAAAGGGCAATATTACAAATTCATACCAGATCAAGCTGTGGTGACCATGGGAATAGTTAATGATGCCTCTTCTGATCTGTTGAACAGTTCAGGGGCTGTGTGCCTCGTGGGGCTCTTGCATTTACACTTTTGAGAGCTAATATGCTGTCATGAAGTTTGGGATGGATGGATAAATCACAGAATTTTGTTTTGTCTTCTTCCTAGTGTTGTCAGAAGGGATCTCTGCTTTTTTGGAGAGCAGATCTGCTTTGTGGCATTAATTTACATGCAAGTCAGTTGGACTTTAAAAAGGCAGGTATAAAGGTTATTTCCACAGAACAAACTAGTGGCGTGGCAGTGTGCCTAGCATTCCTTTCAAATTATTGATGGAGAAACTCTTGAAAGTGCTCTGTTTGTCTGGCCCTGTCCTTGTCAGCAGCCTGCCTTGGGGACTGCTCTTTCTCCCTGTGTGTGTTAGGGAGTTGGTTTAATTACTGCACAGTCCTGCCTTGCTGCCACACAGCCTCCCTGGTGGGAACCCTGACAAGATGGGCTCAGGCTGCCTGCCATGGCTTGGTGGCACAGCTGGAAAAGGACTTCTTGCCTCCTTGTCCTTCCTTCCCACTGAACAAAGGAACAGCCAAGATCCTCTTAATGTCTGGGCTTGTGAAATGTGAGAGGTACTCAATGCTCTGGGAACTGGAGGATGCTCCTATTCAGGAGGTAACGAGCAGATAAATCTTCTCTTTGCTCTCAGTTTTATTATCTTGAGGCCTGGTTTCTGTCAGCTTAGTCACTTGTGAGTCAGGCAGAGTCTTTTTGATGTTCAGTTCCCAAACAGTGGGATGATACTGTGAGTAAAGGTCACCAGAAATCCTGGACATCACGTGAAGTGTGCTTAATTATCTTAGTCACTACTGCTTTACTGGCTTAGAGGTTTCAGACTTGTCTGTGGAATATGAAAGACCTGAAGTGTTGTTTAAAACAGTGTTGGATAACTTGCTGCAGTTTGGGATAAATGTTCAAGGAGAGGGAGCAGTGAGCTGGGACAGAACAGCAACTGTGACTGACGTGTTAAAGGGCACAAAGTTGTCTTCTGCTGTTGCTGTTTGCATTTAGTTAATCATTAATGTTCAGGATCTTGCTGCTGCTGTTTAGGGTTAGTCATGCACTTGTACTCATGGGGTGTTTCACCAGAGGGATGGGATAACATGGATGTTGACCCCACTGGTGTTTTAAGGATGAACCCTTTGGGTTTTGTTTCTGTGGTGTTAATACCAAGAAGTTTTTTGCTGAGCTGGTATTGTAGTTTCTGTACAAATTGATTCTCTACTGCTGTGATGTTTCCTGGTCTTAATCTGATATGGACCTTTGATAGATGGCTGTGTGCAGTGCCCTACCTTTTACTGGTGTTTATTTTAAAGCGGAAGATTAGGGGAAAACTTAGTGCATTTGTCTAGCGTTTTGCATTGTTTTAAAACCCTTTTCATGTGTTTATTTAATGCTTCTGCAAAGTAAAGCATAGACACTTTAAAATCAAGCTTGTACTGCAGTTATCACTTGTTTTCTTGATAATAAAATTGATTCCTTTATCTGCAGTGTACCTGGGTGATAATACCCAAACTCATGTAAAAACATGGACATGTTCCCACAGAATTGACAAGAAGATGACTTTAAAGGTTCTGACATTATTGAGTTATTCTGTATCAAACATTTGATCTGTAAAATGCAAACTGCTGTGGATCATAACTTTGAATAAAGTGAGCAGAAGCTGCAGGGAGGTTGAGCCATTTGTTAGAGGTCATGCAGTGAGCCTGGGATGTGGAGGAGCTGTAGAGTCAAACCAAGTGGGACATTGTGGTGCAGCTGAAATACAGGTCTGTCATATCCAACATCAGCATTTAAATGATTTGTAGGGTTAATCACAAATGGGGAGAGAACTCTGTTGGTAATTCATTGCGTTCCACACTTGAGAATGGGCCCTGAAAGAGATGCTTCACAAATCCTTTAAAATACATAAAATAAATATTCCGCTTTCACTGTTTAAGATGCATCTTGGATAAGAAGCAGTGTGTGGGATTCGTTTTGGTTTTTTGTTAAATAAGTTAGATTTTCCTTGTCATTTGATACTTCTATTTTGTGAAACTTAACTACTTAGGGAGTAATTTAGATCTAAGTCTAGATTACTGGTTTTCCTCTATTTCATTAGGGTGTTAAATCCCTTTGTTTATTTCAATTGAAAGCTAAGGAAGAGTCTCTGGAATCGTGTATTTTTCTTATTTAATTTTCCTTCTGTTATTTAAAAGAGTAAAAATATATATTTTTTAATGTATTTGGGCTGTGTTCTGCACCAAACCAGAGCAGCTCCAGTGCAGCAGCAGCCTGTGAGTGTGAACAAGGAGTTGGAAGGCTCCATGTAAGTACTGCTGTGGTTTATCCTTCTTGCTGTGGTTTATCCTTCTTGCATTCTCAAGGTGTTGAAGGCTTCACCTTCTACAAGGTGACTGTCGCTTTCCTGAATTTCAGTAGCCACAAGCCTCTTCAGCAAGACACAGGAATCTCACCCCTCCTATTCCTTGGTTTTGCTGAACAAAGCTGAAGTTGTGCAACTTGGCTGGGCTAGCAAATAATATGAATTTAGAGGAGGGCTTTTACTCCCTGTAGCTGGGTCTCTTGCTCAGCTGTTTTTGTCATACCTGTGCACAGTTTTAACTTGCTAATTTCCCTGCTGCCTGAGTGGCGGCTTGTCTAGTGCACTTTCTCCTTTTTTTTTTTCTTAGGAGTGTGCACACACCTTTTTCACTCTGCTCTCTGTGTTTGCTGTGCTGAATGCAGAATCTTACCTAGGTCAGTATCTGAATCACACAGAGCAGTGATTTGTGCAGGGATAGAATGTAAGAGAATAGTGCAGAAGGCAATCTCACACCTGAGGAGTTGCAGCTGTACCAATCACCACAGATTGGGAACAGGCCTGCCCTTAACAGGGCACAGCTGTGTCCAATAATGATGAGTGCTACAAAAGAGTGGGTGAGCTGGGTGAGAAGAGAGTTGGAGTTTGTTGGTTGTGCTGTGAAGAAGGAGTCAGTGCTGTGAGGAGCTGCCAGTGAGAACTCACCAAGAAGGTATGGGACTTTTGAAATAAGGTGACAGTAGTGTTTGTTAGCTTCTGCCTGATTTCTCCAGACAAGTGAAACCCTTTCCTGCCATCTTTGGATATCCTAAGCCAGGGAAGACCCCCCCAGAAGGATGGCATTCCTAGAATTTGTTAGAGCTGCTCTGGTCTCAGCTGTAGTACAACTGTGTGTCTCTCAATATAATCAAGTGTTCAGGAGAAGCTCATTCCATAGCAGGGAATGACTGATTTCTGGCTGTAGTGGAGTGAGGGAGGTGTCACTGAGTTGTACAAGGCAGAGTGCAAAGGACCAGGCAAAATGGACCAGACCTCCCAGAGGAATGGCAGGGAGCTCTCCTGTGAAATACCAAGGTGACAAAGGGACTCTGCCATGGCTCATGTCCAGGCTGTGTTCCTGAAGTGTTGCTGTCCTGTCGTGCTGCCCTGTGGCCTCTCCAGGCTGTATCTTCCAGCCGTTTGAGAACAGATTCTGCTGCAAGGGAAGGTCTGTGCAGGGAAGCCTTGGGCACAGCACTCTGTGCTTCTTGCCTCTGCACTCGTGTCCCTCTGTGCTGTCCTTAGGTCCTGCCCACAAGGCCCTTCTCAGAGTGATTTACCAGTGTTGCAGAAAAACATTGTTATTTAGGCTACTTCTCTTGCAAATAGTATTTAGCACTGTTGGCTAAGAGAAGGTTTTCTACCTCCAGGGAAGCTGAATGAGCAGCCAAGTAGTACCAGGCTGAAAGGGACAACTTCTGAAGCTCTTGAAGCGAGAGGAGCCTGGCATAATATGAATGTTATTTGTTTAAACTCTGCTCTGTTTAATTAATTTAAAATAGGTGTGACATCACCTAAGCAACCACCATTCTGTACATCACTGTGTTGTTTACTGTCATGACTTTGGTGACAACCTGCAAAGCCAAAAGCCACCCAGCAAGCTCTGCTGCCTTGCCCTGCTGAACTGTTGTCCCTTCACTTCTCAGTTGTCTGCACAGAGCCTGCTATTGCCTGGAGAGAGCTGTGGGGAGTGAAAGCACTTAAATAAAACCTGTCAGACAGTGATCAGCTCTACAATCTGCCACCCTTCTGCAGTGTCTGGTGGAGTGCCTGAATGTTTGGGATACAAGTTAAAATGTGTAGAGCTCCACAGGAGCAAAGGTTGGATCAAGCAGGTTGCTTGGGCTCATGGGCTGACTGAAGGGAACGAGATTTCTCCTTCCCAGTTCTGCTGGAGTTTTACATATCCTGTTACTGTAAAGTGCTTGGCTGAGACTGTCTGGCCATTTATCATTTTTGCTGTTGGACTAGCCCCACTGATCCCTTTTAACCTGCAAAATAACAACAAAGATCCATCTGTTGTGTTGCAAATGCTCAGTGTGTCCTCTGTGCCAGCCGAATGGCTGCTGCTTTAGTTACTCATGACTTCTGTGTGTTGCAGCCCAGAAGAAGTAGGACAAAATTCCTCCTTTATGGCTTTGAATAATAATAATAATAAAATCTGCTGTTGTCACATAGGTGTGATCACCAAGCACAGGCATTTGGTGCTGGCCATCTTTGGCATGGCTGGTGGCTGTGTTGGTTGTCTGCAGTGCGGTGTGTCCTGGATGTGCCAAGTGAAGGTCATTGCCATGCAGCAGGGGTGTGTACCCACCCAGAGCTGCTGGTGAGCTGGGAAGGGCTGCCCTTCTGCAAAGGTGTGGTGTGACATTACACCTAATGAATTTAATAGTAGGATGCTGCTCAAATGGATGGTCTTGTTCCTTTGGTTTCCATCCACACCCAAAGCCACGTGGCTTTTGTAGCCTCCCCTTGAATTTAGTAAGGATTTGAGTGATGGTTTGTAGCAAATAAAGGCAAAAAGGAGCTAAAAACTTCCATGATGGAGGTGATTTGTCATGGGGCTGTGCAATCAGAAATAATGTGGGTTTGGGAGGGTTGTGGTGTCCCTCAGCTCTCCATTGAGCAGCAGTCAGATGATGCCTTATCCTCTTCCTGCCCTTATGGTATTTTCAGGGAATGCCCCAACAAAGCAGGAATGAAACATCTGACTCCATGTTCTCAGAAGGTTAATTTATTACTTTATAGTACTATATTATATTAAAGAATGCTATACTAAATTATACTAAAGAATACAGAAAGGATACTTACAGAAGGCTAAAAAGATAATAATGAAAACTCATGACTCTTTCCAGAGTGTTGACACAGCTTGGCCCCAATTGGCCAAAGAGTCAAAACAACTCACACCAGAAATCCAATGAAACAACCACCTGTGGGTAAACAATCTCCAAACACATTCCACATGTGAGCACAACACAGGAGAAGCAAATTAGATAAGAATTGTTTTCCTTTTCTCTGAGGCTTCTCAGCTTCCCAGGAGAAAATCCTGGGTGAAGGGATTTTTTCAGAGAATGTGAATGCCACACTCTCCCTTTAGAGTTGGTAATACAGGGGAATTTCTGCACCATCTTTGTGTGTTGTCACTCATTTCAAAGATTAAATTGGAAAACATAAAATAACAAAAACATAGCATTTACTCTGGTGATATTTAGAAGATGGAGCAAGGAAGCCTCTACATTGTAATAGCAAATATGTAGGAAGACAGAGCAGATTTGGAAAGTGATAAATAGGCACACTGTTGTGCTCTGTGGTCTGAAATTGCTAGTTTGGGTTGGTTTGGTTTGTTTTTTGCTTGTCCTGCAGGTAGATGGCTGAAGAGCACATTCTGGAATTGGAGCATAAAGGAGATGTCAGCCCAGGCTGTGATGTGCTAAAATGCTTTTGAATTTACCATTGTAGTAATGCATTTTAGGGTACCAGACTGCTCAGCTTGCATCACAGAACAGCCCAGTGTGTCCTGTGACTTTTCCTGCACTGGAATTAATCGGTGTGGTTAAATATGCCATTGTTTCAGCTGCCAGGAATGGTGTGTCCT
The DNA here is from genome assembly GCF_047830755.1 of Zonotrichia albicollis. Taxonomy (NCBI): domain Eukaryota; kingdom Metazoa; phylum Chordata; class Aves; order Passeriformes; family Passerellidae; genus Zonotrichia; species Zonotrichia albicollis. The sequence continues at coordinate 15,976,907 of NC_133821.1, forward strand.
CTGACCTACCTGTGTGTGTCATGAGTGTTTTGGTTTGGAGTGTTTTATGGAGGTAGGACACAGGTTTTGACAGCTGTTTTCCTGGAGGAGTGACTAATACAATGTGTTTTCAGCAGTGTTTGGCACAGAGCTCTGGGAAGTTGCTGGGTTTGGAGTAAATGAGTGTTCTGTGCTTTTTTTTTTTCCTGACTTGCTACATGATTTGTTTTGTCTTGCTGTTACATCACAAATCTTCTGCTCTCTTGTTCTTTTCTTTTTTTAATACCATTTTAGATACATTGACTCACAAAAAAAGAAATCCCTCTCCTCTGCTTCCATACCCTGCCCTCCCCCATAGGTGCTCCCACCAGCACAGCCCCCTGGTGTCAGTAAATAGAATTTAAGTTATAAATGTGCTTGATGTATGGGTAGGCACTTGCTGTATGATAAATGTGACTTTGCCTTGTGTGTTCTGGTGGGCTGAGGTGGAGCTGCTTCCTGGTGTGAATGCTGATTGTCTTTTTATTGGTAGATTATTACAAATTGGCTGGAAAAGCAGAAAAGGAGAATTTTTAAACCCAGGAAGAGTTGGTGTCTTAGGCAGTGGGAGGTGTGATGTGGGTGGGAAAGGTGCCAGATCCTGTGATAGCCTGTGTTGTTTAGGTGTAGGTGGTGTTAAAAATGCTTTATCCCTGATGCATATCTATTTTTGCTTTTCTTCAGGAAGAGTCTTGTCTTGTACAAAATCTTTTTTTATTACCAGGAAAAACACTGGGCTTTCTTTTCATTGTCAGGAAGTACCTGCATTTTAAAGGACTGTCTTGAGATTTGCAATTCTCCCAAATCCCCACAGGGAGCATTTACTGTGGCCCCTTTTTGGCCTCTGGCCATGTAGGAGGCTGAAGGAACCATAACACTTATTCCCAATGGGGGGAAGCTCAATTACAGCAAGAGCAGCCTACTTTCTTTTTTATTTTTCTTTATGAAGTTATTACTACCTTTTTTTTCTTTTGTACAAAGACTTCCTCTGAGTTTGACGTAAGTACAGAAAATTGAGATGATTCAGGCTTAAGCTTGAGTTCATAACCCCACTCATTATGCTTGGATGTTGCTTTGGCTTTAGGATCATTGGGAACAGCCCATGTTTTGGTGCTGAAGAATGGGAAGAGGAGCAACTGGAACCCCCCTGTGATTATGTTGGATGAGCTGGACTGCTCCCCTTTGCTGTAGTACATATCTGTTGTAAGAATTACATGGTATAATTTTTTTATCTGCCTGAAAATAACATTAATTTCATTCTGCTTGTGTACGAAGTGTTTATAACTTGGTGCTGAATGCAGAAGATGAGGCAGAGTCTGCCTGAAGGGGCAAACCTCCAAAGATCCAGTTCTCCTTTGCCAGCTCCAGGAGGAGGAGGAGCAAGCTGCAAGTAGGACACCAAGAGTACAAGCTCAAACACCACGTGTGGGCTTGCTGTTCTGACAGCCAGCTTGCAGGAGTTGATGGCAAAGTGTCCAGCAGTGCACAAGTGGTGTCTGCAAGGATCCATGAGGAAGGATTTGGGGAGAAAGGGAAAGAGTATTTTGGGGTGGAAGGGAATGTGTTGAAGGAGAGGAGCTGCACAGATGGCAGTGACAGGGATCTGTGAACGTGCTGCTGTGTGGTGTAATGTGAAGAATATATGCAGGGTTTGTTTACTCTGGATTTCTGCAGTTGTGTAACTGCATTGGTGCAAATTCAAGTGGATCCAGGTATTGAGCAGAATGAGCTGTGGATGATTGGTGTTGGCAAATGTGGGTGCTCAGTAAAAGGCTGTGTTTTCCTACACATGTTACTGAAACCAATGTATTTTATATATCTTACAGGCCAATTTGTTTGGTTTTTATCCTTGTATTGGGTTTGTATAGCCAGGTTTTGGCGGGGGAGGGCTACATGGGTGGCTTCTGTGAGAAACTTCCAGAAGCTTCCTCCATGTCCAGCAGAGGCAATTCCAGCCAGCCTCCAAGATGGACCCACTGCTGGCCAAGGCTGAACCAGTCAGAAATAGTGGCAGCACCTCTGGGATAACATATTTAGGAAGAAGCAAAAAAAAAAAAAATAAAAATTGTGCAGATGTCATTATGGCTGGAGAAGAGCAGAGGGAGAGTATGTGATAGGAACAACTCTGCAAACACCAAGATTGGCTGAGGAGGAGGAGGAGAAGGTGCTCCAGGCACTGGAAGTGAGATTCCCTGGCAGCCTGTGGTGAAGACTGTGCTGAGGCAGCTGTGCCCCTGCAGCTCCTGGAGGTCTGTGGGGATGCAGAGATCCACCTGCAGCCCATGGAGGAGACTCCCACTGGAGTAGGGGCATGAAGAAGAGGCTCTGAACCTGTGGGAGGCCCATGGTGGAAGAGGCTCCTAGAGGAGATGTTCAGACCTGTGGAGAGAGGAGCCCATGCTGGAGCAGGTTTCCTGGCAGGACCTGTGGGGGACTCACTGGGGCAGGCTGTGCCTCTGAGGCACTGAGCTCTGGAAGAGTGACCAACCTTGTAGCAGTTTGTGGAGAACTCTTACCTGGGGTGGACTCACACTGCAGCAGTTCATGGAGAACTTTACCCCGTGAGAGGGACCCTCACTGTGGCAGGGAAGGACTCCTCTCCCTGAGCAGCAGCAGGAACAGCCTGTGATGAACTGACCACAATCCCTATTCCTGTCTCCCTTCACTGCTGGGGGAAAAGAGCTAGAGCTGGAAGGGTGGCAGAAAGGTCTTATTGTACTTCTTATTTTCCTCTTCTGAGTTTTCTAATCATAAATTCATTTAATATCTCTGTTTTGAATCTGTTTTGTGTCTGTTTAATGTCTGTGACATTATTTGGGGGGTGATCTCCAGCTCCTTATCTCAGTGTATGAATCCTTCATTATATTTTGTCTCCTTCATTCATTTGCAGAGGGGAGTGATAGAGAAGCTTTGGTGGGAGCCTGGCATCCAGCCAGGGTCAACCCGCTACAAACTTTCAGATATTTTTTTCCCTACTAAATGCTGATGTTGCAATAGGTCCTTGCAGTGTAAAAGTATGGGTGGCTTTAAAAGCCTCCTTTGAGATTTTCTTGCCTTGTGTGATACATGGTAGCTCAGCCAAGGAATGGGGAGTTAGGTTGCTCCCGTGCTGAGTGTTCATCCAAAATACTGAGCTTTATTTGCATAGACCTTTCTGATGTCTGGCTTGTGGGAGGACTTTTGCTTTCTTGTGTATGAAAATGCCTGAAGAAAAATGTCAAGCTGGAAAACGTAACTTGGGTTCAAAGTAAAAGTCTTTGTTTGGAAAGCTCTGAAAGACTGGGTGCATAATGCTTAGCTGAAGGAAAGGGGGATGTAGGTCAGGAATCCTATGTTTACCAGTCCTGATAGACTTCACAAAATCAAAATTGCTAATCTAAGATAATGATTTTCTACAAGATTTGGCAGGAAAATTGTTATTGCATATTCCTCATTAGTAAGTCTGAACTGCAGTGCCGAGCTCTGTTGTTGAGGTTGCAGCCCATGAAGTAGAATGAGAGCAAACATCCATCCATTAATTTCAGACAGTAACAATACTTGGCCAGAACTTGGGGCTGTTTCCCTTGCAGCTCTTCAGATTCCCATCATGATGATTCAGATCCTGATAGAGATGTAATGTGGCATTTGTGCTACAGCCTTTGCCCACTTGAGCTAGCATATACCATAAGCAGATGGCTTTCATTCTGTTCTCTCTACACTAAGGATAACAGGGAGGAGGAAAAAAAAGAAGGGGAAAGCTTTCTCTTTGAGGAATGGAAAAATGAGCTGAAAGCAGCAAAATGCACACATATCTATGTTGTATTTTAAGTCCTGGAAAAAATTGACATTTTTGCTAAAGATAAAATACAAATGCATAACAAACTTATTGTTTAAGTAAGTTTGTTATTTAGATAATACCATGCCATTGAGAGTAAAAGCTCAGTCTTGTTTTCTGCCGTGATACAATGAGAAGGGAAAAGGGCTGTGCTTTATATAGACTGGGAATAATCTGAACAATCCCATGGTGCTTCCTACTGTACTCCACCTACCTTGCATCATAACTTCCTTTCCCATATTTATGGCCCAAAGCCAGTGCAGAATAAACAGAGTGGAGTGTGAGGAGATGGCAAGAGCTGAACTCTCTGTGTTTGGGTGTGGCTGGAGGCAAGAACTAAACTTTACTCTGCATTTCTCTTATTGAAGAGGATCAGGGATAGCAGGCATCCCATGTGCCTGTGTTCTAGTAAGTCTATTATTATCTTTGCTTACCTTAATCTTTTGCTTACCTTAATCTTTAGGGAGGATGTTGCCTGTGGAAGGACGGTTTTCAGGGTCTGGGGAAGTTCATGCAGAAGAATGACTGAATTACTCTGTTGTTGTGGTATGGTTTGCACTGAATGGAGAGCTGTAACTGTGCACCAGCTCTGACTGCTGCTTCTCACAACAGGAAAATGTGCTGTTGTGCAGGCTGTCTTCTGTTGTTTAGAAAGTTGCATCAAGTCAGCAAAAATATGTGTTTTAGCCACTGATTTCTCTGTAGCCATCTGGGAAGGTGCAGCACCATTGCTCCCACTAGGTAAGATGCAAGACTTTTAAATTTAAAACTCTTTGTGTGGAGGGGTTTTGTATTTATCAGGGAAGGCTTAGTAGTAGTTTAAGCTGTGGGTAAAAGCAGTTATTTCTCTCACCTGTACTTAAAATGTGATAGTTAATCTATTAATTCTAAAATTTCTGTTGCTAGTTTTTCAGTTAACTAAAACTAGCTTCTAAAATTACATTTTAGTTCAGGATTTAAATTCATAGGAAAGGATGTAAATTCATTGAAAAGACCTAAAAGAACGACTTGTAATGCCTCCTTAAAAATGACAGCTGAGAAAATTTGTTATGCAAGCTAAAACCATTATTTAGCTGTGTTATGGAAATAAAAAAATCTTGAACACAGGTAATGAGTGCTTGAAGGGATTAGGTTTCAGTCTGAAATGCAGCTAATAAAGAATGTGCTACAGAATGATGTTATTAGCTCTGATGCAGAGTAACAAAATGAATCAAATTTTCCAGAGGCAGTTTGCTTGTTTGGCTATCAAATCATGGGATTGGCTCTGCTGTTTTCTCCTTGTGTGCCTCAGTTTCCCTGCCTGTAAAGTAGGAAACTGCTTGCTTGTGTCATGACTTCCTGCTCATAAAGTGCTTTGAAGCTGAAGAATACTGTGTGAATAGATGCCATGGTTTGTGTTGTATAGTGCATGCTGTGCAGGAAGCCTCCATAAAGTTAGGAATCCAGACAATAGTGATGAACAGGGTTAAGTTATTTTTTTAATCTATTCTATTCTTGAATATCTTTTATAAGGGGCTGAGTTTTGCTGATGGTTGCTTGTTGCTGACATTTTGTGATCAGAATTAATATTCTTTCCAGATATGTGAGGAGGGGGGAAATGTGTCCCTTTTAACTCAGGTAGTTTCAGGAATTAATTAAGTGTATTTTAATTTACATCATGCCCCATATAAGAGTGTTCTTCTGAATATTTGAAACCTGAATACTTGAATGCTATTAGTGTATGAATTAGAAAGTATCCAATTTAGCACCCTTTTAATTCCAAGATGTGACATCAGCTTTATAATAACTAAGGAATAAGAGAAGTCTGATCCTTGCAGAAACACCATCAAAGCTGAAAAGTGAATTGCATTTCTATTCCCCCCACTTTAATCAATAATTGAGGCCTTCTGATCTAAGGAGAAGAGTGATTCAAGGCCTTTGATGTGAAATGATATCTTGTTAGATGGATGGGAATTATAAGACTTGTGTTTGCTCAGGTTAGTTTTTGGAAATGGTTTCTTCTGGATTTGGATGTTTAAAAAAATTACTTTGTTTTTAATTTTTGTTTTGTGTGGCAACCAAGCAGGAGCCAGAATAGAGTGTGGTCATTGGCTAGCTCTGTTAAAGTGCTAGGCTTTCTTAAATATTTTACTTTCAGTTGAAAATGCATTTGCAGATGTTGAGACCTTTTGCATTTAATATAGTTGTAATTGTATGAAATGTTGCATAATTGTATGAAATACAATAATATAGGTGTATAATTGTATGAAGTGATGTAGTTGATGAGCTCAGCAATTAATGGGTCAGATTTTCAGGCAAAGGTAAGGCTGCTTGATGTGCAGGAGAGAGATGGAGGATTATAAAATGGCCCTTGATTTTCTTTAATTGATGCCCTCTTCTATCCTTCTTTTGGTTGCTTTCTTTACTAAGCTCCCTTCCTGTTCCTGGGTGTGTTACAATCCTGACGTAGTGGCTGTAGTTGGAGTTCATTCATAAATAAATTGAAGCAAAATGATACTTTTTGTGCTGGGGGTACTCAAATTGTACTGCACATTTCAAAAATTCACACCAATGTGAATTTTTGAAATATTTGTGACTTGTGGTATTCATATGCCCTCTAAACAAAGAAAAACTATGAAACAAGCAGAGAAGAAAGAAAACACAATTCTTATCTTGCTTGCTGTACCTATGTTGTGCTAAAGTGAAATGCAATATAAAAATTGTTTACCCAAAGTAATGATGTTTTATTCCCTTGGCCTGTCAGGGTCAAAAAATGTATAAGTCACAGGACAGTCACGAAAAAATCAGAAATAAACGCAATTCTGTGCAGTTGTTAACACAAGTGCATAGCAAATTCAGTTTAAATCAAATGTACATAGTGTAGTATAATAAAGTAATTCATTAACCTTCTAATAATAAAGTCAGATCCATAATTCTCTCTCCCATTTGTCAGAGTCGCTTTTGATTTACAGTATTTGTGACTGAGGTGTCAGGCTTTTTTGGGACACGAAGTCCTTTATGTTCAGTGCTCTGCTTTTCCATCCAGCTGTTTGGAAGTCAAGCACTGCAGTAATTCCTTAAAAAACTCTCCCCTGCTTCAGCTCGTGTGACCTTGGGCTTCCTCTGGTGTCCTTGGTGCAGCCGATCGAAACTGCCTCATTTGGTGGCTCCATAACTGCAAACTTCTATTTTCTAAGCTGGAGCAGAGTCAGCTGGAATTTCTGATGTGATTTTAAAAGGAATTGCTTCAGTAGATGCACAACACCCCTGGTTTCTCCCAGCACCCCTGGCTTCTCCCCAGTATGCCAAAGTACTGCAGTGCTTTTATATTTTAAAGCTTTTCAGTACCTATAGTGAGCCTGGTTTTGTGCTGGGAAAAGAAGGATAATCTTTTAGTTTAGACCTTAATTTAGGGATCTGAGTCAAAAATGCTTGGTGTGTGTGCTGGGAATTCATAAAACTCAATTTTTGTAAGGGAGAGAAAAACCCTCATCCAAGGCTATATGGAGTTATCAGATGTTTCAGTAGTTGCTTTCATGCTATCTTTAAAAAAATAGAAAGTCTGATTGAAATTTGTCTTCCTTGTTTGTTTTTTTTTTAATCAAGTGCTTCATTTATGCCTAGTTTGAAACAATTTTTCGCATGTTGGTTTTTTTCCCTCTGAAATTGCTGCGTGTTTGTATACAACTGTCTTAACATCTTCAGTTTCAGGGAGGAGTGAGAAACTTTAATGTAAGGATTCCAGTTTATCAACAAAGCGTCCCGAGAGCACTCATTTCCTTTGTTTCTTGTTACCACACAGCAGTAAAACAGTGATACAAACTAACTGCTGGGGTGGGTAATGAATGTCACGGTTGAACCATTCCCAAAGGAAGGAAGCAGGAATGAGTCCTGGGGATCCCAGTTTGGGGTGGTGCCAGCCCCAGCAGCCACCAAGGGCGATGAGCAGCACTGAGAAATAGCAGCAGGTGTTTGGTTCACATCAGCTTCTTCATCTTTCCCTTCTTCACCTCCCTGGGAAGAGGCATCTCTGTGATGGGTGCTCTCTGGTCAGCTTGCCCTAAGCTCCAGGGTACCCCAGGAGGCCTTGCCGCTGAGCAGGCAGTGTTGGTGACAAATGTGACACCATTTGGTGCAAGTATAGAACAACTACTTACAGAACTTGATCATCTCCGCATTGCCCCTGGAGCTGAAGGGAAGCAGGATGAGATAACATCAGTATCATAACATTTTAGTTGCTTTAGACTCATAGGACTTGAAGGTATGTTTTTTTTAGGGAATTTGCAGTTTGGTTGCTTTTCCTTTCCTTGGTTTCTAGAGGTGATGCAGACACTCCCAAGTCCCAGAAATGGCCACACAGCAGGTCTGAGTGCTCTTGGCTTAATGTATTAGTAATTATCCTGAGCATTGTGGATGGAAATGGCAACTCATGATCCTTCCTGTGTAGTGTCTGTATTGCTAAATCCCAAGGATTAACAACTGGATATAGACGGGCACACTGAAGAGTGAACAGCCCAGCTAGGGTCAAATTAGGTCTGCTTTGTGTATAATGCCATGGTTTGTATAATTTTCTCTTAATTCCCATCTGTGAGCTCATCTTTTAAATTAACAAACGTTGCAGACACACAGCCTGTGCCATTTCTGAATGGCATTCCTGTTCTGAATATAAGGTTGTACAGCATTAAATGTGAAAAGCTGAAATGTTTTACACACCTACATAAACTGCTGTAAATCTATTTGGGAACTTCTTTTTTATTTTATACTTTTCTGCCCCAGTAATTGTGGTTAAGAGATATTCTTACCTGGCTGCGCTGACATCCTTCGCTGCCAGGCTCCTCTAGGGGAGTGAGAAACACTGTAACATGTTCTGTGACAAAAGATTAAAGCCAAGTGTCAGAGTTCCTGCTTGGAAAGCTTTGTCGCTTAATTTAGGTCACTACCTCCTTGTGCTGTCGACAGCAGAACCCATTGTGCTCATCTTCACTATATAGTAAGTGTGTGGTAAACTTACCACACTCTTACCTACCTCCACATTCTCTTTCCTAATTTCACTCCTTACAAGCTCCAAGTTTGGCTTTTTGTTTGGTTTTTTTTGTGGATTTCTTGGTTTTTTTTCCCCTCCCATAAAGTGCCAAGGAAATGGGTGGGTAATGTAGCCATCAGGCAGTTTTGAGCTCGCTTTCAGCTTTTTCCTCTCTGTGAATATTTGTAGAAGGTGTTCAGAATTGATCAGAAACCTTTGTCTTGGGGAGCTGGGCAAAACCAGTGGTCAGAAATTCTGTGTTCTTGGCGTAGTGCCAGGGCTCAGAAAACACTGCTTGCACTGCCAGGAGTGGGTCAAATACCTGCAGTCTGTGTAACAAGATGTGCAGAGTCTGGAGTGCTTTTGTCAAAGCTTTTAAAAGAGTAAAGGCCATCTCTCATAGGGTTGAAGGGGATCTTGGCACTCAGAATAGCCCTGGAAAGGCTTTGGAGACATCAGGAATGTGCATGTGCACGGTTGTACTCCCTGAGAGTCTCCAACAGCAGATTACTAAAGCTGTGAAACAGATGGGGCTGAATTTCTCTTTGCAAAGGCATTAAAAATCTCTAATTCCACAGTATTTACACAAAATCACAAAAATAATGCATGTAGTAATGGTTTTGTTACTTTTAGAAAATGATGATTTAAATTCACTTAGAAGGATATTTATACCTCTCTCCTCTTGTTTGATTTGGCCTCCTTTTCCTCCTCTTTGACCTTTTGAACTCTTGCTCCTAAGGATGTATATCCCCTTCACCCTTTAGAAATGAGGACAGACAAGGATTTGTCTTTTCTTGAGAAAGCACCTTTTCCATCTGTATGAAAAATCCTGAATTGTATAGGTTGCTGTTGCAAATGCTTAGTGGAGCAATTGCTTTCTGGATATATTTGATTTTTCTGCCTTGCTGGGGGCCATGTGAGTAACAGCCAGTTGAGACTGAAGTTGAGAATTGGTCTCAAGAGAACTGACATTAATTTTTAGCTGGCAGCTAAACTTTGATAGGAGTTTAATATTAATAGCATGTAGTGAGATGGTGCTCAGAGGCAGTAATCATCAATGTTGTCTATCAGATATGGCCACTGCCTTTTTAGAGTGCTTGTTTAGTAGTTGTGGCAGGAAAGACACAAGCCAGAACATCTGTGTGCTGTGTATAAACAGCAAAACCAAAGATAAGGAGCCTTCTCCAGCTCTGAAGAGGAAGCCAAGTAAAATATCCTTAATTTCTTGGGAATGGGGTTTGGGGGGTAACCTTGTTTTCAGGCTGAGACTAAGAGCCCAGCAAGTTGACTTGTGTTTTTAGGAACTTTTCTATGAAATGTGCTACAGAAATGCAGATTGTGTTTCCACTTTACTACCTATGTGGAAAACTCTGGTGGTTTTTTATACCAGATGTAATTACTATTGTTTTTCACTCCTGCTGAACTCCAGAGTTGACTGTTTCTCCTGTTGTGGCAAATGATTGCAGGGTACATACATAGGTAGTAAAGTGAGAGGAGTTCTGACACATCACCTGAAGAGGGAAGGAAGGAGCACCAGGTCCACATTTAAAACTGAGTAATCTTCTGACACTGTTGAGTCAGGGACAGATGAAATGACCCCATGGTTTAGAAGGTGAAAAAGAGAGACTTTATTAAGAGGTGGCATCCTTTTATAACCAGGATTGCTGAGGTGGAACCTGACTGGTCTCAAAGTAAAACTTTTCACACTATTGGTGAACCATGAATAGCCCACTCTGAAGGTACATACCTATAAACAACATGAACAGAAAGAGAGATAATAATTGTTTTAATTCTTCCTCTCTAAGTTTCCCAGGCCTGAAGCCTGGGAGAATTCTCTTTGACTGAACTGAGAATCTCCACAATCCTCCAGCAATGTAATTTAGTTGAGCAGATTACTTTTGCAGGTCTCTTTTGCTTATACCTTAAAGAAATTCGGGGTTGCTTAGAAAATTGTACCCACTGTAGTTGATAAGATGTTATCTGTGTGGGAAAGAATGCATTTACAGCAGGCTGGGACTCCAAGGTGCAGCCTGCCTTTGTGTTGGAAAGTAACCACGTGCTGTTTCTTTGTCTCCTGCAGATGTTTCTGACCGTGTACCTCAGTAACAACGAGCAGCACTTCACCGAGGTGCCAGTGACTCCCGAGACAACCTGCAGGGATGTGGTGGAGCTGTGCAAGGAGCCTGGGGAGAGCGAGTGCCACCTGGCTGAGGTGTGGTGTGGCTCAGGTAGGTCAGGCTGGCAGCTGCTGAGCTGCTGGGCATTCTCTGCTCATGAGAAGGTGGCACATGGAGAGCTGACAGATGTGATCCTGTCCCAGAGAGTTCCTGCATTGCCGTTTCATTGGTTTCTTCATCACACTGGCTGTGTGGTAACCCACCTGCAAGAAGGCTCACATGTGCAAAACTGAGTGAAAAGCAAAAGGGAGCTTGAACATGGAGATGTTTCTGTGTCTGTGCAGCCCTTCTGTGACTCAGATGAGTCTGAGGTGTGTGAGAGAGTATTTTTCTCTTCCTCTTCCTCCCCACAGTGGGATCCCAGCAGCCTTTATGTGGATTTTGAGTTACTAAGTATTGGTAGGTCTGTGACTAGTTCAAAATAATTTCTTTAACCCCACAGCCATCTTCACTTGCAGTGGTAAAATAAAACTTCCTTTTTCTGATGGCACCTTCAGTGTTACCAATTGCATTGAGTGTGTTAGCAGTAGTAGTGGGAGTTCCTGGTGTGAAGTGCTCTAAAGAAACCGAGTGACAGGGAGGATGGAGAAGCTACGTCTGGCTGTCCTTTCAAGCCTGTGGAAAAGGGGTTTGTGCATGTTGCTCATTGTCACTTTTTTTCTTTTTCTATGTTCTTCTGATCTTGAGAGTTCAGATCTCCCAAATTTGCTGTGCTCCATTGGAACTGGAGAATATATGAACAAAAAAATCCCTTAAAATATTACTAATGTCTCATGGCTTAAATGGGAAAGGACCCTGGACTATCTCCTGTCTCCATGGTACTCACTGGGTACTGGGAGCCATCCAGAGGCATAAGATAGATGAATCCCTGGCAGGATTTTGAGTAATGAAAAATAATTATGTCTAAGCCAACCTTTTTGAGATACTTCAACAAGATTATAAAAGAGTCAGATGATAAGGGCTTATATTTCTGTCTTCCTCTGCTGTTATCTCAGGCTCACATCTGTTAAAAGAAGTCTTTGGTGAGATGGATGTTTGTTCAATGCTATGAGATACCTGAGTTGTCTTGATATTTACTTGCTTCTGACAGAGATGTGATGTTTCTAATATTTCTAAGTTAAAAAAATGGAGCAGAATTTTTTTCTTCTCCTTAGAAATAAAGCTTTGCTTCATCAATGATAATAAAATCAATTCATCATGGGAAGAGATCTTCTAGGAATGTATTTTAACTGTACATCTTTGTCTGAATCAACACAATACTGAAGTCTACAGTGAAAGAGAAGTAAAATAAAGGTTTAGGTAAAACTACTGAATTTATAGTTAGCCTGAATGCCCACACCCTGTGAAAGAGCACAAGTGGTTGTGGTGAGGGACAGGGTTCTCCTGTTGGTACTGAAGTTGGGCTGTGTCAGAGTGGGCAGCTCCTCTCGTGTTTCCTGAATCTGGATTCTTGCTTGGCTTTTAGATGGTGATGTAGCATTTGCTATACAGGGCAGTGAGATTGTCCTGAAATCAAAGGACAGCACCTACAGCAAGAGGCAAGTGAAGTCTGCCCGTACTTAGGGCCCAAATGTTCTGCTTAAGCTGAAAAATGAACTTTAAATAAATTACGTGATATTTTATTTATACTATCAAATGATCAGCCTTTCTGAGGCTGGAGGTGTAAGAAAATAATCTGGATACAGAAACATAAAGTGAAACAGAATTTTTTTCTGAGATGAGTCTTTGCAGAGACATCATGAGACACACAAGAACAGATATCTAAGACAAAAAATATTTTGTCAGTTTTTACCGTGAAAACCTTGACAAGATCATTGAGCCCAGCCTTTGCCCAAGCATCACCATGCCAACTAGACCATGGCACTAAGTGCTATGTCCCTCTGTCTCAGGATGGTGACTCCACCACCTCCCTGGGAAGACTCTTCAAATGCTTAACCACCCTTCAAGTGCAGAAATTCTTCCTGGTGTCCAACATTAATCTTTCCTGGTGCAGTTTAGGGCTGTTTCCTCTTGTTGTGTCACTTGTTATGTGGGAGAAGAGACCAACCCCCACCTGGCTGCAAGGTGCTTTCAGGGAAGGAGGTCAAGGAGGTGTAAGAAAATAGTCTGGATACAGAAACATAAAGTGAAGCAGAGAATTTTTTCTGAGATGAGTCTTTGCAGAGACAGCATGAGGCACACAACAACAGATATCTAAATATTGCTTGCAGTGCTGTTGTTATGAGACAAAAAAAGTGTCATCCATTTTTACAGTGAAAACCTTGACAAGATCATTGAGCCCAGCCTTTGCCCAAACACCACCATGCCAACTAGACCATGGCACTAAGTGCTATGTCCATCTGTCTCCTGAGCATTTCTAGGGATGGTGACTCCCTCACCTCCCTGGGAGGCCTGTTCAAATGCTTAACCAACCTTCAAGTGAAGAAATTCTCCCTAGTGTCCAACCTTAACCTCCCCTGGTGCAGTTTGAGGCTGTTTCCTCTTGTTGTGTCACTTGTTACTTGGGAGAAGAGGCTGACCCTACCTGGCTGCAGGCTCCTTTCAGGGAATTGTAGAGAGTGATAAAGTCTCCCCTGAGCCTTTTCCCCATGCTGAACAACCTCAGTTGCTCCTCATCAGGCTCATGCTCCTGCCCCTTCCCCAGCTCCATGGCCTTGCTCTCTCCAGCACCTCCATGTTCTTCTTGCAGTGATGGCCCAGAACAGGACCCAGCTCTCGAGGTGTGGCCTCAGCAGTGCTGAGCACAGGAGCACAATCCCTGCCCTGCTCCTGCTGCCGTCATCATTGCTGACACAGGCCAGAGTGTCAGTGGCCTGCTTGGACACCCTGGCTCCTGTTCAGCTGCTGCTGACCAGCACCCCCAAGTCCTTTTCCAGCCCCTCTGCCCCCAGCCAGGAGCTCTGTTTGGGGTCGTTGTAACCCAAGGGCTGGGCTCAGCAGTTGGCCTTGCTGGAGTTCCAAATACAGTTCCCAGTTGTACTTGTTAACAGAAATGCAGTTATGTCAATAGCATTAAAAGATTTGAGTACTGCATTCATGCATGTTGCTTTGGATAAAATGTGTCTTGAGCATCTGTGTAGCATCCAGCAACAAGCATTTGCAAGATGTTTTCATGTATATTTTGGAAATTTTTTTGGCAAGGGGAGGGAGAGAAATACTTTAAGCTTTTTGCTAATCTCATTTTCAATGTCAGCAAAGTTTTCCATCTTGTTCTGCCAGGATTAGCCACGATTTCTGTTTTGTTTGCGTATTACACTGAACAAATTGAACTGCTTTAAAACAAACATGGTGCAGGACAGCTAACCTCTGGGGGTAGAAACAAGAGATTTGTGTTGGAAAACAACTTCTCAGACTTCAATTACTGGGATCCTTCTTACATCACTTGTTTCTTTTTCTGACACTTGCTCAGGAATTTTAGCTTCTGCTGTCAGACCTTATTAAGCCTACTTTGAAAGATTGCTGCAAGTGTGCTGGAGGCACTTTGCTCCCTGAAGGGGACAAGTTTACTACTCTCCCTGTCCTAGTTTTGCCTGAAATTTGGTGACTATCAAGGCAAAATTTCTTGACCTTCCTATTATTATCAGAATTCTGTTAGACAGTTACCTTGCCTACTGTGGAAAGCAACCAAAAGGAGTCCATGTATAAAGATCTCCTTTTTTTTTCTCTATGAGACAAATAGGAAAAAAAAAAAACAAACTGATTGTCCATTCTTCTTGAGCTTTCCAAATGTACATTTGTTTGGTATTTGAAAATCTTTGACCTTCCTCTGAAGCCAGTGAGTGGTATTGACAGAATCCTTTTGTAAAGGGCATCTCCCTTGATTATAGAGTTTCTGCTGAAGTATTGCTGAGCTGCTAGAAATCTGCCTCATAAGCCTGCTGTATAGCCTTTAAGACAAAAATCTGCCAGTGGTGCTGTTGATTTTTTTTTCTTGTTGTTGTGGTTTTTTTCCCTTTTTTTCCTTGAATTAAGGTTTAGCAGATGAGGAATGTTTTCTGCTGTCTAGACAAGTAACCGCCAAGAGACGGCTTTCTCTGTAACAGTGACCTACTTGCTTATTCTGTAAAGCTAATCTCTTCTGACAGTCACTCCAGAAATTCTCCTTCCTAGATTGCTTGAGCACAGCTGCAGCATTTTCATTTAAAGAAACACTTTTCTGTTGAAAAGAGCTTTCCACATACTGCAAACATGTTAGCAGCTCCTTTTCTAAGGGAACTGAAAACATTTATACTTTACACCAACAATTTTTCCTGCTGAAAAGATGATTTCATATTAAGACAGTGACTTTTTGAAAGACTTTATTGAATATGAATGAACTACTCTGATTTCTTTTTTCTATCTTTCCCCTCCCCTAGCTTAAAAAAAAAATGAAAGGAAACCGCCAGCAAAAGCAACGTCAGGAAAAATGAAACTGGTGCAGAAATGGTGGTGTTTAATTTCATTCTTTGTCTGCTTGTCTTATTTCTCAGGCCAGGAACAATATCTTCTGCTTGTCTGGCATCCAGCACAAATGGCTCTAACATGACCATGAGCCCCAATGCTGTTAGAAAATACATCCTGGCTATATAAATACACTACTGTGATATATTGACCACACTGTTGCCATCACATTTAAAATAGGCAGAAAAATTGATGGTAAAATGTCTAGAATAACAAAAGAAACTGCTTTTATGTAAAGATTTGGAGACCAATAAGTAATTCTAGTTGCATTCTGGCTGGGAGTGCCTGGTTGTGATACATGTAAATTTTTAAAGAATGGTAATAACAGAAAGGGAGGAGTAATGGTAGATTTAGATTCACACTGGGTTTTTCTATTATCAAAAGGCAGCAAGTAAGGCTTAAAAATTACTTAAATGACTGAATCCTGAGCTTGGGGATAAAAGAACTTCTTTTCTGAAAAGAAATTCAGTGGAATTTGTGCATGTAACTTTTTCATCACAGTTATTTGAAAGGAAATGGCAAGTTCTTACTGGGCTCACTTTTCACTGTCTGATCCTTTTTTTACTTTGAGCTGTGAGTCCAAAGTAGTTCAGCTTTTCAAGGTTTATCAGAAATAGGCCTTTCAAAATGCATCTCGTGTGAAGCTCATGAAATTTGCTGTCCAAAACAATGAGCTGGATCTGTGTCTGACAGGAGCTGTGGGAGAACACTTGAAGTGACAGGAGCTGTGCTGGCACACTGAGCATCAGCCGTGCTGGGTACTGCCAGGGAGCCTCTCCAGGCTGTGAGTGCTCCTGCCTGAGCTTGAATGCAAGGGCTGCCATCCAGCGTTGGGAGGAGAATTCCTCTTCCCTGAGAGTGTCTTTGCATCTCTCTTGGTTCTCAGGAGAAGGATTCCTCTTCCCTGAGAGTGTCTTTGCATCTCTCTTGGTTCTCAGGAGAAGGATTCCTCTTCCCTGAGAGTGTCTTTGCATCTCTCTTGGTTCTCAGGAGAAGGATTCCTCTTCCCTGAGAGTGTCTTTGCATCTCTCTTGGTTCTCAGGAGAAGGATTCCTCTTCCCTGAGAGTCTGTCTTTGCATCTCTCTTGGTCCTCTTGGAATTAGGAAGTGGAAGTGTCCCTGTAGGAATGGTGGCAGCAGTGCCCTTGAGGAGAGGGTGGGAGTGACTAAGGGATGAGTTTGTCTGAGGTGCCACAGAAGAGGAGTGAAAGGTACAACACCCACAGTTTCCTACTGGTGGGTGGGTAAGGTGATTTTCACATGCAAAAGGAGGACGCTAGAACTGAAAGCTCTAAATTCCCTGTTTGTTTTCCCTCAGGCTGTACCTCAGCTTTTCCCTTCAGGGGTGGGCTTTTCCAGGGCTGCTGTTCAGAGATGTTTATTTAGTTTCAGAAGCAAGGAGCAATGCAGTGGCTTCTTAAGAGAAAAGTAGAAATCCCTTGGATGAGGGCAGGTGTTGTGTGCACTCACTACATGTGTGCACTCACAGTGTTCAGGTGAAAGATGGACAGACAGTTTTGGTTTGGTGTGGGCCCAAGCTGTGGTGGGATGGAGCAGTTCACTATTATTGTATTTGGGTTGCCTCCCAGACGAAGGAAGGAATGATGAATCTGACTCGATGTTCTCAGAAGGCTAATTTATTATTTTATGATATTGTATTATATTAAAGAATACTAAACTATACTAAAGAATACAGAAAGGATACTTACAGAAGGCTAAAAAGATAATAATGAAAACTTGTGACTCCTGGAATTGGCTTGGCACTGATTGGCCATTGAGTCAAAACAATTCACATGAAACCAATGAAACAATCACCAATTGGATAAACAATCTCCAAACACATTCCACATGTGAGCACAACACAGGAGAAGCAAATGAGATAAGAATTATTTTCCTTTTTCTCTGAGCTTCCTCAGCTTCCCAGGAGAAAATTCTGGGATTTTTCAGAAGACATGACTGTGCCACACTTAAAAGTTTTTTACCTTTCCAGAGCGCCCCGTGGGCGACAATGAGCGGATGTTGGATGTTCTGCAGAGGTTTGGAATGCAGAGGAGCGAGGTGCGGTTCTTCCTGCGCCACGAGCGCTCGCCCTGCCGCGAGCCTGGTAGGTGTTCACCTCAGTGCTTCATCTCTTCAAGTTCTGTTTCATCCTTCAAGGTTAAGGAAACAGCTTGTGTGTGTTATTTATTAATGTTTATAGCCAGTAGGTGTTGCAGTCTTTTTTTGTCTGACTGTTGGTTAGTCTTTGTCAAGGCTTCATCTTCCCTTGCTATAGCTGGGAATAGTAAATCCCAATTGGAATTTCTGCAGGTTTCCTAGAGCTGGTTATCACCAAAGCATCCAAGGGCATGCTGTGTTAAATATATGTTCTCCAGCAAAATATCTTGAAATCTGTGGTGATCTCTTCTTTTAAATATAGAAATAAAATAAATATAGAAATGAATACAAAATTTGCACTCCTCTGCAAACCAAAATGTTGCCCAGTGATTTGGGTCACTATTCACTCTGTGATTTGGGTCATTATTTACCTGGATAATACCTTACCAGAGTGATAAACTTGGCATACTGGGCGAAGTTAGAGCTCTTCAAAGTTTCTCCTACACATTTGTGTTAGTTTTAGGAATAGCATTAAATGAACTGCCTGGTGAAATTCTCTGAGAATATAGTTCTCATAGTAAATTGAAATGTGAAACCTGTAAAGGAAATTACTTTCAGCTTTTCATGGGTTTTCTGTGTATCCTATATTCATCTCTTCAGTAAAATCTTTCACTTTTACTTTTAAATCAATCTATCAGATTCTTCTTGCTCCCCCTTTTCTGTTTTTGTCCTTGGTAATATTCCTCAGTGTTGGAAATACTGAATTTGTTAAGTGGCGTGGTACCCTGTGTATTTTAGATGTCTGGCTGTATCTCAATATTTGAAATGCATACTGGTGATAGAATGAGTGCATGAAAAGCTAAAGCTGTGCCATATCTACCTGCTGAGGATCTTACAGAGCAGTTTAGTTGTCAAAATGTATTTTTTCAGGTCCAGGGTTCTTGTAGTATTAAGATTGTCATTTTATTTGCCTCAGCATTGCCAATAAATTTGAACTTTGAGTTTAATAGAAATCAAATGGACAAGAAGGTAACAGGCATGGCTTTGTCCAGTAGTACACTCATGTTCCACTGGGAAATCAATGAGATTGCTATTGGGCATCTGAGCACTATTTGCACATGATTTGATGGGAATAAAGTAGAGTTCTAGTTAAGCAGCATCTTTACTGACATAATGACTGCCAGGAAGAAGAAAAAAAAGTACTTTTAAACTATAATGCACATTTAGTAGGGGCTGACTGCCTGTTTGCCACAGGATAAATACTGGAATAGCCTACTATTGGTTAAGCTGTTTTGTCTGTCTGTATTTTTGAACAGAACTATACTTTAAAATGAAAGTTGACACTGAACAGAAATCTATTCAGAAAATGTGTTGTGTCATCACTCAAATTCATCTTGGTAGTAAACACATAAGAACAAGTTTTCAGATTCTAATCAATAAAGATTATTCTGATTCACCTTTTGTACTGAAAGCTATGTCTAAAAGGATAAGAAAAATCTTACATTACCTAACCATCTTTGACTGTTTCTGTCTAGGGACTGGCCAAAGATCTCAGGATCCAGCCTTCAAAAGAAATGGTGTGAAAGTGCCTGGTGACCGAAGGATAGAGAATGGGGTGAGTGCTGCGTGCAATGGCTGAGCTGGAGTTCATTTTCCCACAGTGGCCCTCTCTCCCAGTGCTGTGCTTTGCATTGGCAGCCACAAGGGTGCTGATAACACTCCAGAGTTTTGGCTACTGCTGAGCAGGGCTGGCACAGCATCAGCACTGCCCCAACATTCCCCCCACATCAAGGGCTGGCAGTGGGCAGGGTCCTGGGAGGGGACACAGCCACACCAGCTGACCCAAAGTGACCAAAGGGATATTCCCTGGTGTGTGGCGTCAGCTGAGATACAAAAGCCAAGGGAAGGAGGAGGAACAGGGGAACATTTGTTATTTTCCAACATTTGCCTCCTGGAGCAACTGCTTCCTGTGCTGAAGCCCTGCCTCCTGGGGAGCGGCTGGACATCACTCTCTGATAGGTAGAGAATAAACTGGTTTTTGTCTTTGCTTGCTTGAACAAACTTTTTTTTGCCTTTGCTTTACTAAACTGCCTTTTCTCAGCCTGGGAGTTGTTTTCCAGCTTATTCTCTCTGCCCTGTCCTGCTGGGAAGGGGAGTGGTAGAGCAGGTTGGTGGGCACCTGGAATTCAGCCAAGGTCAACCAGCTATAGTCCTTTTTGGTTCCTGAACTGGTGTGAGACAAAGGCAGTTTATATATGTGTATATATATATATAAATACTTTGTAGTTGCCAAGCATCAAGCTCCTGTGTGGGACACAGAGTTTGTCAGCTGCACTGCTTATCTTTTTTTTCTTTCTGAGTTTGGGAACATATTTACATAAACAATGGCTCTGTGCTTTGCCCTCACACTGATGACCTTGCTACACTGGGGGAGCTGTCTTGTCTCTCCCTGCCTGAGATTGATGCGAATGCTTTTAAAATGTAGGCTCCCATGGTCTTTGCTCATCCATACATAAGCTGTTTAACACTGTTAATAATATTAACTAATACTGTTGGCACCCTGTTGGTGGGGTTTGTGGAATTCAGTGTCATGTGGGTGTAAGAGAAAACAAATTTTAGGTGAGGAGATATTGAGATGTGCTCTGAGGTACCCAGTTCCTGGGTGGCAGGGTGTGTGGAAGCACTTGGGCAGGTGCCTGGGGTGGTTTTCACCTCCCATTGCCTGGGACTTTACACCTGAACAGGTAATCAGGGAACCCAAACTGCCATGTCAGCTGAGAGAAGGGTGCCTTGCCCAGCCCAGTGAAAACCAGCAGTGTCTCACCCTGTACTGGGGCCTGTGAGCCACAGTCCAGTGCTCAGAGCACTGTAGGTGAGGCAGGAGCCCAAACTGTGTTTGGGGACACTATGGCTGAGACAGGCACTCACACCACCATAATTGCCCCAGTAGTGGAAAAGGAAAAATGGAAATGGACAAAGCTGCAACTCCGTCTTTGGTTGGAAATGGAGGAAGAAGGAGAATTAGGGAGAGTAGGGGTCAGATAAAGAAGCCAGTCCTTCAAAAGAGAAATTGCTAGGAGTGAGGCAAATCAAACAGGAGACAAAGTTACTCAGTCCTTGACCTCATCAAAGCTTCAAGACTTGTGAAAAGATTACAGCTGCCAGCCACGTGAGCAGATTTCTGCCTGGCTGCTGCAGTGCTGGGCTAGTGGGGCTGACAGTCAGCACTTGGAGGTCATGAAGCCCCAACAGCTGGGATCTCTTGCCAGAAATCAGGAAATTGAAAGAAGTATTGGAAAACAGCAATTTGCAGTTTCTGGACATGGCTCCTCTCAAGTGTGAGGGCAAGGTGTCCATTTAAGGAAGATCCTGTAAATTCCAAGGGAAGTGAACCACTGCATGAAGGTATCCAGTACTTGAGAGAACTAGCAGTGCTGGAAGTCATCTATAGTGATCTAAAAAGTGACAATGTCCCTAAAGATCCAGAGGATGTCCCCTTGCACAGTGGCTGTGTGGAGGAAGGTGGTGAACATGTCATGACACCCACAGGCCTCTGGAAGAACTACCATTATAGTGAAAATGGAGGCTTTCCCTCTTTTACAGGTGCAAATAGTATATGGAAAGAAATGAGAGGCTGGTAAAGACTGCTCTAAAATAGGCACAAAGCCTCTAGCAGTTACCATCCTGGATTTCAGTTTCCAGGATGTCACCAGGTCTGTGGGCTGCCATAGCTGTGCTTGTACAGGTGATCTCAGAGCCACAAATGCACCATGCTTCCCCTTCTCTCCTTTCATCAGAATTCTTTTCTCATTACTTCAGTTTGGGGTTTTTTTTGCAGTTTTGTCAAAGATCCCTAGCTCCAGACTTCAAGTTGACACCAGTTACTATTTCAGCATTGAATCCATTGTCTACCACTCTTGCTCCATAATATTATGGATGTAAGATTGAATCTAGACTCAGGAAATATCTGAACAGACAACCAAGAACAGTGCTGTCTTTGAGAGTGGTGTTTTCCCTCCTGCCCAGCCATATTTAAACTTTCTATTTTCTTCAGCTTACATGGAAGTGCTTCAAATTGTAGTGATACACCTACGAGCACAGATCCATGCTGCCACATGCTGAGCATTCTGGGCTCAGTCAGTCAAAGCTGATTCATGCTGAGCTGAATTATAAAGGACTCTGAAATGCCTCTTGAAAATGCTGCTGGGATTTTGCTGCTAGAAACATTAATGTTCCAAAAGATGACATTTTCTGTGAGTTGTTGGATTGGGCTACACGTGTGTATGAGCTTATGATTATTTGTTTTACCATAAAAAGATACTGTCTCTCAATTATTTTATTGGCTATCAGTTGGGGTTTTTTTGAAAGGCTTTTATAATACTTTTCTGCAGTAGCTCTATTAAGTTCTAGCCAAATTACAAATTCTAGACTTAGCATGCTTTGGGTTTTCTTTGACAGGTAAGTGCCCCAAGGATGGATATGACACTGGCTGAACTTCAGGAAATGGCATCACGCCAACAGCAACAAATTGAGGCTCAACAACAAATGCTGGCTAACAAGGTGAGTTTGGGATGAGATTGTTTACAGCCAGAAACAAAGGTAGTAAGAGTCATGTGAAGTGCAGGGAGGATTGGGGTTTTTTTCACCCCTTCTAAACAGAGGCCTCCTTTTCTTTGGCTGCCTGTTTTTAAATTTGAAAGTCAAATGTATGCAAATATCCAGTTATAAAACATACAAATAATGTCAGTGATAGAAGTGACCATTTAGCTTAGTGAAAGGATAGGGCACATAACATTAATGTATTGTCATTCATCCTGTTGGCTCTGTCAGCTCTGTTTGTGCTCCATGTGGTGACCAGCAATTCACCAGTTTGATCACTGAACAATGCTTTTGTCTCTGCTGTCCTGTCGTGCTATCTTGCCTTCTCCTGATAAGAGTTCAGTGTGCCTGGTTTTCTGGGACAGCTGGCTGGAAGAGATGTCTTGTATGTGATAAAATAACCTAGGACTGTGATTTATAAAATGCTTGCAGAACAATAACAGAAAAGCTGATGGAAGCACACAGGGTGCTCCTGAATTGTGTAGGGGAAAAAATACTCTGAATGTATCTGCAGAATGGTGGCACAGAGCTCATGTTTTGTTTGAGTGTTGTTGGTACACATTACTCCTGAAAATATAACAGAAAATGCTGCTTTTGGCAGAGAATTATGAAATGTGATCCTGTCTTGAAGAGGGCTCATCTGTCTGGGTGGGTGTTCCATGGATTTCAGAGTGTGCTTTGCTGGGGAAGAAGGCTGCTCTGGGCATCTGCTCTGAGTACTTTTGCTGTGTCACACACCCTCTCTCCCTCCCTTTGAGATCAGCTCTGGGTGTCTGTATGTTTAGTACCTTGTTCAGTTCCCTTGGCCCTCAATAATTGTATCTCAGGGAAATGCTTCAAGCCATGGCTTTCTAATAGTTCTGCAGCACCTGCTGAGTGATATTATGGCCTGTCAAAATAACCAATAAAACCTTCTCTGCTTGTGGGAAGAACAGGGGCAACTGTGATGCAGGAAATTGGTCAATCAACCAATGAGAAGTTTCACCTGAAATGAAACTTCAAGTTACACCTGAAATGTAGCAGCACAATTAATATCCACATTTCAGCAGTGGGAGCAGCTGCCTTATTTAATTGGCCAAAGAATTTTGTCCTCTTCTCAGTTCCAACTGAGATGTGTTTATATATGAGGAGCCTAAACTTTCACAGCTTCTGTTTCACTCCCAGGTGATGGCAATACACTGTGGTCTTATAAATAGCACTGTAGTCACAAGAAATAGGAACACTACTTTTACTGTAAATGATTTTAAAAAGAAAAACATGAGTTTGAGTGTGGATAGCTTCTCATTGGGTAGGTGTTTGGAGAAGAGTAGCCCTGTGGGTGTCCCACTGGTAGGATTTTTCATTTCAGTGCCTGCCTGGAACAAACTTGCTTTCCTAGGTGCCTCTTCAGAGTGACTTTCCATTGCTTCTTTCCTGCCTTCTGAAATCAGATGCAATATTAAAAATAGATTCTGAGGGAGGAAAAATACCCTTTCTTTTTAGACACGAGCTGTAATCTCTTTTTTTTTTTTTTTGTGACATTTTCCTGCGTGGGAGTGACTCTAAAGTAGTGCATACACTGAGCCTGGTCCTGGTTTTCTCCAAAAGGCAGGCTCACTTTTTTGCTCTGCCTTTTTTATTCCAAGTGCACAAGAATCCCTGTTTTCTAAATCTGACTGGTGGTTTTTTTTTTCTTTTTTGGGTTTGATTTTCTTGGAGGAAGTGTGGATTTCTAATGTTAGTAAGCAATGGTAGTGTTGGGTTTTAGTGAGTGCTTGGGAAAGTCTCACTAATTCTACTCCCCTGGAGCAACCTGTCATCTCCAGAGCTGGAAGCCATGTATAATGGCCACTAATTTTAAGGAATTTTTTGTAGATGATCTAGTGCTCTTATGGTTTCTTCTAAGTCTAAACTGGGCATGTGTATGTAGAAACTGATAACACATTATTTTACTCTCTAAATGCAAAAAGATCCTTTCCACTAAGGTGATATCTGTTGTTCAAATGAAGGCCAGTTCACTGTAAAGGTTTTCCAGTGTCTTGATGTGTGGTGATCATTATCAGGAGATAATGATCTGATATCTGATCATTATCAGAGGTTTGGTGTGCAGCCATCCTCCATCTCAAGGAGGTTTTAGCAGAACTAGTAAAAGGTACAAAAGAGTAATGGGAAATAGCAATAATTTATGGAATACCTTCTACATATAGAATGTCTAATATTCTCCAGCATGACTTAGTTGTTTAAAATGTGATATAATGATGTAATGATATATGTGATATAATGTGATATAATGAAATATGATAGAGATACGTAAAGTACAAACAGCATGGAGAAGGTGGAGAGGAAGAAATGTAGCTCAAGAGCTGAGGAGTGATTAAAACAAATTATAAATGTCTTGGAACATGAATGCTTAAATTTTTCTTGGACTTCAAAATCTTTGCCTTGACTGCAGGAGCAGCGCCTGAAATTCCTGAAGCAGCAAGATCAGCGACAGCAGCAGCAAGCTGCTGAACAGGAAAAACTGAAGAGATTAAAGGAAATTGCTGAGAATCAAGAAGCCAAACTTAAGAAAGTGAGAGCATTGAAAGGTCATGTGGAACAAAAAAGACTCAGCAATGGGAAATTAGGTGAGTTGCTGCTTAGGAAAGGTTGCCTGGGATTTTTCATGAAATGCAATTTCAGGAAAAACTTCTTAGAAGTCAAAAATTTCTGGTGATTTCAGTCAGTCAGAGGAGTTATTTACAGCATTCCAGGAGATGGTAATCTTAACAATTTCACATCTTTTATTTACCAAGCAAACTCATGGCTGACCTAGAACAAAATATATTTTCTTATTATATTTTAAAACATCCTGTAAGAGCACCCTGTATTTTGAGCCTAGCATGTCTACTCTTTAATTACAGTGTACTTTTTTTCCTTACTTGAATATCTTTGTGCACCACAGTAACTTTTTCCATCCTTGATGTCAATAACCCTACACATTTAGTGTGTTATTTTCTTGGCTTTAACAAAACTTAGCCTGGTACCCAAGTTACCTTCTATGTAAGAGGTAGCTAATGGCCAAATTAGCTGCATATTTGCTTTTTAGTTATGTGAATCTGACCAGGGTCTTGCTTGCTCTAGTACTGGTTGGGTGCTTACAGTTCAGTATGTTGATACAACATTAAATGTGAAATAAATATTTATTCTTCTGCCTATCTTTTCATCCTCTCTATAATGCAGAACTTGTTATTTCCAGCCTGACTCGACTGAAAACATGAATTTGTTGTTTTAGTAGGAAGCATTTTGGTTGACAGATAAAGCAAAAGTGTTTTTCTGTCGGAGAATCCCTTCTTGGATTCTGTGGAACAAAAGAAACTTATGTTTTAAGGCTTGGAAGGATGGTAGAATAATACAAGATCTTGGAGCATGTGAATCTGTTTTCCTGCAGCAGCAGGTCTGATTTTGGTACTTGCTTGAATTCTGAGTGATTCCTTAAACTTCATTCTGCACTAGAGCAGTTTCAGCAGTGGGAGCAGCTGATGACAGATGTTTGTAATAGACCCGAAAAAGCTCTCTGAAGTCTTTGTTTAATGTGACAGCTTGGGTGTTTTGTCACTGAGTTCTTATGACCTAAATTCAGAGTTCCAAGTATCATAAATATGCCTTGTGGTTTAGTGAGTATCTTCCTGCTGAATTCAGCATTCAGTGAATTTAGGCTTCTCCAGATGAATTCAGTCTGGCATTGTGGTTTTGTTTATTTCAATACTTCAGAAAGTCTTAGAAACGAGAAGTTCTCTTTCCCTCCCTGTCAGTGCTCTCCCTAAGTGGACCACATTTCCATAACCATTCTAGTGAGCCTGCATTTGCCAGAGCTCAGAGGAAGAGCTGGTGTGACAGGGCAGTGGCTTTGGCTGAGCAGCCCTGCTCTGCCTCCTTAAGTGCTGCCTTGGAAGCAGCCCACGCTGGGCTGTTTCTCAGGGCAGCTATTGTGCTCTGCCCTTCTTTGCAGTGGAGGAGATTGAACAGATGAACAGCCTGTTCCAGCAAAAGCAGCGCGAGCTGGTGCTGGCCGTGTCCAAAGTGGAGGAGCTCACCAGGCAACTGGAGATGCTGAAGAACGGCAGGATTGATGGTTACCATGACAACCAGTCGGCTGTAGCTGAGCTGGACCGCCTCTACAAGGAGCTGCAGGTAATGGGGGCCAGACTGGGACCCTCAGCTGTCCTGGGCTCAAAGTTGGTTGGGTTGTTTCTTACTTTGTTGGAAAAAAATCCCATTGCTTCTGTTCCTGCCAGGGCTGTGTGTTGTGTGACAGCCTGCATGCTGGATAGTTGTGCTGGGTTTAAGGTAAAGAGGGGAAGGAGCACACACTGTCTGTACCTTTCCTTTCTGCAAGATTTGGAGTCTAACCAAAGTTTTCTCCGGAGGGAAAACATGACTTGACTTTTTAGAAGGCTTTTCTCTTTCCAACCGTTTCTTGTCCTCGATCCTGAAAGTGAATTTGTTTTTATTTTGGTTGTTTTCCCCTCCTCCCCCACTGCTTTGTGAATTTATTCAGTTGAGGAACAAACTGAACCAGGAGCAGAATGCCAAGCTGCAGCAACAGAGGGAGTGTTTGAACAAGCGCAACTTGGAGGTGGCAGTCATGGACAAGCGTGTTAATGAGCTGCGCGAGCGGCTCTGGAAGAAAAAGGCAGCTCTGCAACAGAAAGAGAATGTACCAGTAAGTGGGGGCTATTTCATAACTAAAACATTAATTCTGTGTCTTGTCTCTACGGCCTGAAGTAAAGACTTGCTTGGGGGGAAGGCTGTGGAGATGCTAGACTTGTTGTCTTTAATAATACAAGATTTCCACTACATATGGATAAAGTCCTTTTCGTGGTGCATTAGTGTTAACCTAGTTACTCTTTACAGACAAGGCGTCTTATGTTGTCGTGGAATTTTATTTTAGATTTTTTTTTTTGCTATTACTACCTCAGCTTTATAATTCTCAGAGCTGTTTCAAAAAAGCACTTTTGATATTGGAGTATCATTTGCTACTTGTTCTATTCTTTTCTACTTATTTTTTAAACTCTGTGAATGGATACTGCTGAATAAAATTCTTTGTATTTTCTTTTTTTTTCCCCCCAAGGTTTCTTCAGATGGGAATTTACCACAGCCAGTGGCTTCTGCTCCAAGCCGAGTGGCAGCAGTAGGTCCTTATATCCAGTCCTCTACTATGCCACGAATTGCTTCCAGACCTGAGCTCTTGGTGAAGCCAGCATTTTCAGATGGGACACAAGCTCTGCAGGTACCTGATGGGCCACTGAAAACACAAACACTGCCCAATATGAGAGCTGGGAACAGTTCACAAGCTAAAGCTCCTGCAGGTAATAGCTTACAATTAATATTTTTTTGTCCGGACATGTTTTGTTTCCTTACCTCACAGCTCTGTTTTGATGCTTTGTCTTTTTAAAAGCAAAGTGTTATTTGAGATGCCAGTATTGCTACTTGCCATTTTTTCTGCACCAGTGAATATATTTTAGAAGCACTGAGGTTCTTTGATTCAATGTTAAAAATTAAGTAAATCTATCAGTGAGCACTTTGAGTTGTTACACAGCATGGACTAGAGGAGGACTTTTCTATAATTTCTATTATTTTCTATAATTATTTATTTTAAAGTTCTCCTAAGAGCTATCAAAGAGCGTGTTTGAGTTTTGTAGAGGCAATTCTAGTACATACCTGGTGCCTGGATTTAAAAACTGGAAATGCCAAGTTTTCTGATAGTGCATTTTGGAAATGACACCTGTAAAGAATTAATCAACATGACAAATGTCACAAAGGAGGTGATTGCTTGTAGCACAGAAATAGCAGTGAAGTTACTGACTTGCTGGAGAGTGAGGTTTGGCCTCTCCTCCTTGGAGAGTTAATGGAGATTTGTTGGCTTCTCTCTGTGGCTTTCTCCTCTGAGAGACAGTTCAGTTCAGTAAGAGAAGTCTAAAGAAACTTTTGGAGAGTTGTAAATATCTCTTCTGTGCTGTCCTGAGAGAAGATTCCCTTTTCAGCTGGGAGAGAAGTGAAACACTGAAGCAAGAAATGCAGACTGAGCTTGCTGAGTAGTTCTGTTTATTTTCTATCTCCCTTCCTCCATCTCCAGTTCTGGCAGATAGTGCAGTGAACATTGCACAAAAGCAGCTCCAAGTGTCTCTTGCTGTATTGGAGAATGAAGGATTGTTTCTTTTTATTTGGTTTGCTCATCCTAAAACTACTGGAGTGGAATTTAAGCTCTAGACCACACAAAATTTGAAATTTTGCTAGAGGAATGTGTGGTGGTTAGCTATTTGTACTAAAATATCACTTATTTTTTAGCATTTGTACAAAAGGACTGCATTCCTAAAGAGTTTTTGGTACTTTGTCAGAATGAAATTTTCTGCTGTTGCTTATTATTACTGTTTAAATTTAACATTACTTAGGTTATTTAGAATTTAATAGAGATAAATGCCTGCAGTCTCCATATTTCACTAAATTTCTTAGTGGTTTTTGCAGATCTCTACTTCAGTGAATGTAAAGATCATAGATATTTAATGCAGACCCTATATGCAATTAAACACACAGATGAATTTTCTCCTTTTTTGGCAGAGTCTGTCTGTGCTTTAAAGCATCCTGTTTTTCTTTGCACAATATATCTTTTTTGTACTTAACATTGTATCACTTTTAGCACAGATACTCAAGGAAAATTTCCTACTAACTGGAAATAAGCCAATCTAGAGCAGTTTCTTTTTTGAATACTTTAAATGCAGATGTGTGCTATAACAAAGAGTTTTGGTGCTGCTTTTGGTAGTTGTTCTTGAGCTCCATTTGCATTCTCTTTTTGAAACAAATGAAAATCTCTGATGAGAGGTTTTATAGCTGTTAACCTCTATGTGATTTTTTTACATTGGCTGGACCTGACTCTTATGGAAAAAACCTATTGTAATATTGTAATAAGTCAATAAAAATATTGTAATAAGTCAATAAAAACTAACATTCCAGCTTAATCTGTTCCACTTAATCTCTCCTAGGTTCTGTGGTCCCCAATACAAAACCTTCCCCATCTGCTCCTGACTGGGGTGGTTCAAGTACAGACAATCATATTAATCAAGGATCAGCCTTGACTTCAGGAAAAGGAATTGTGACAAATGAAGGACAAGGTATGTTCTTGTGTGCTTGGCTAATCTTCAGATTTGCAGAATCTAGTTGATGATACCTCTCTTCTAAATGCTTCAATAAATAGTTGAGAATTCATTTGAAAGCACAAAAGAAATATCAAAGAACATTGCCGTTGCTTTGCTATTGGAATCAAAAGGTGACCCCTGTGGCAGGGAGAAATGATGAGGAGGACTCCATGGATATCAGAAGGCTAATTAATTACTTAATTATACTATATTATTCTATATTATATTACATTACATCTAAACTGAATCTGCACAAGCTCCCAACCCAACCCAACTCAACTACCCAGAATCTCGTGACTGTCTGCTGACTGACAGTCTGCACACACACTTGGCCCTGACAGGCCAAGGAAACAAAACACCATCACTCTGGGTAAACAATCTCCATATTGCATTCTGCTTTGGCACAGCACAGGAGCAGTGAATGAGAGAAGAATTGTTTTGATCATTCTTTTCACTGCTTCTCTCAGGTTCAGAGAATGTGAATCCCACACTTTGCTATGGTGTTGCAGAGTTTTTAAGAAAAAAGAAACCAAACTCACAGCTTGCATCAGGTGGTGAAGAAGATCCTAGTTCCTTCTTACATGCCCCTGTTGAATTTGCATAATACAGCATTTGACAGGCCCAGAGGCCCTTAGTGCAGAGATAGGATGCAAAAAGCATCCCCTGCATGCACTCTGGTAAATATTGCATGCAGCAGTATAGGAAAGCAGGACAACCCTGATGATGAGGAGGACTCTATCTTATCAGAAGGCTAATTAATTACTTTATTATATTATATTATTCTATATTATATTACACTGTATTACACTGAATCTGCCAAACACTCAACTATACAGAATCTTATGACTGTCAGCCAACAGTCCTGACACACACACCTGGATTCAATTGGTCAGTGAATCAAAACACTCACCCCAGAATCCAATCAAGCAAATTCCTTCAGGTAAATAACCTTCCTCAATGCATTCCACTTGTTCCAAAACACAGGAGCAGTAAATGAAATAAGAATTGGTTTTTTCTTTCTCTCTGAGGTTCAGAGAATGTGAATCCCAGAATTATCTTTGGGACGTTGTGCCTTGCATTTCTCTGTGAAGAGAAACACAGCAACACAACAGGACTCTCACCCCTACAACTGTGCCATCCCTTTTGAAAGTTGTCTCCTCTCTCTTCAGCAGCAGCTGAAGGAGAAGCTCTGTTACGAGACAGAGAGAAGAAGGTGCGTCCGTTCTCCATGTTTGACTCTGTGGAGCAGTCTGCTGGGCTGGGCACCCTGAGGAAGAACCAGAGCAGTGAGGATCTCCTCAGGGAGGCACAGGTATGGAGGGAGCCCTGGCTGCTGCTTCCCATCTGCCAGGCCTTACCCACAGCTCTTCTCAGAGCTTTCTGCCAGCCACTTTAGAAGTAGTGAGGTCAGCTTTTAAAAGACTACTTCTGAGAAAAAAACCCTCTTAGGCTTTTAATGACAGTTGATAGCTCCAAATGATTCTCTGCAGTCACTGTGGTGGGAATCTATCTCTGCATTACTTGTACAAGTGTGTATTTTTCCCCCAAAGATACAAGGAGGCTTTTGCTTGTTTGGTTTTTTTTTTTTTTTCAAAATCATCTAGGTACTTTTTTTACTCTTTAATGCAACAGTGTCCTTCAGATGTTTGACAGCAGTAAAACTTGCCACCTTGATTTTGGCATGAAGGACAGTTTGATCAGGTGGAGGTACACTAGCCTACGACTGGGGATTGACAGGTGCTCTGTTGGAGAGCAGCCTCTTGCCAGCTGAGTGTCTGATATCTCTAGAGAAGTTACTGTGCCCTGATGTTGCTCTTGTTTTAGACATAGCTGTTATAGAGGAAATAAAGAGAATAGGTTCAAAGTATTTAAAAACATCAGTGATGATAAAAAGTTTAAAGCACTTTATTCCTGGTGTCATTGATGTTGTAAACCTTATTACAGCAGTAGTAGACATTAGATACTGTATCATACTTTGAGGCTCTTTGGTCCTTCATGGCAGAACTCCTAAATCATGTTTTACTGTTTGATCTTAATGATTTTTTTTTTGTCTTTCAGACAACCAATAAAAATGTAACCAAGGTGCCACCACCTGTCCCCACTAAACCAAAACAGATAAACTTGCCTTACTTTGGTCAAGCCAGTCACCTTCAGCCTGCTGATACAAAGCTGGATGGAAACCTCCAGAAGCTGCCTTTGGCTATTGCAGCTGTGGGGAGCAAGCAAAAACCAGTGGCACAGCAGCCTTCTCATCCTTCTCAGCAGATACAGCAAAGAATTTCAGTACCTCCTGCAGGTTCTTCCTCTAGCCAGGATCAAATTCTTCCTTCCTCCAAACAGGAGAGTCCCCCAGCAGCAGCTGTGAGACCTTTTACTCCTCAGCCATCCAAAGAGACTTCGCTGCCACCATTTCGAAAGCCTCAGACTGTGGCTACCAGTTCCATTTACAGCATGTACACCCAACAGCAGACCCCTGGGAAGAACTTCCAGCAGGCAGTGCAGAGTGCTTTGACGAGGGCACAGACCAGAGGACCACACTTCCCGAGTGGTAAGCATGTGGTTCTCTCCCTCTCTTCTGTCTGATAAACCTCAGATAAGTATTCTTTCCAGCTGGTCTCTGGGTATGAAGCTGTTCTTCAGGGGAGTTAAGTGGGTGAGGGCAGTGTAAGAATCTTGGATGGATCTTCCTTGCTGTGTAAAAGTGTTAACAAGAAGTGCAGAATGTGTGTCTTGGGTTTGCAAGACAACTAATGGTAGATCTGCTTATCAGATTGGTTCTGTTCAGTTTTTGTATTCTGCTTCTTTGCTCTGCATAAAGAATACACAACCTGATTCACCTTTCTTTGTTGTTGTACTCTTGAACATTTGTTGAGTATTGAGTGTTGTTCTCTTGAGTATTTGTTGTTGTATCAAATCCCCAACCTTGTTTCCCCTGACCTGCTCCACAGTGTACGGCAAGCCTGTGATGGCAGGAGCTGGCGTGCAGAACCACCCACCACAGACAGACAACGTCTACTCCAACCTCCAGGGCAAGCCAGGCAGCCCAGAGCCCGAGATGGAAACAGCAGCCTCTGCTCATGAGAACCATGAACCAGAGAGGATCCCCCGTCCCCTGAGCCCCACCAAGCTGCTGCCCTTCCTGTCCAACCCCTACCGCAACCAGAGCGACGCTGACCTGGAGGCGCTGCGCAAGAAGCTCTCCAACGCGCCCCGGCCGCTGAAGAAGCGCAGCTCCATCACTGAGCCGGAGGGGCCCAACGGCCCCAACATCCAGAAGCTGCTCTATCAGAGGACCACTCTGGCTGCAATGGAGACTATCTCAGCTCCCTCGCATCCCTCCAAGCAGACGGCATCGGCTGCCAGTCCTGAAAGCCCGGTGGAGATCCCAAATCCTTATCTAAGCACAGAGGTAGAAAAGGAAACAGCTGCTTCCATGCCAGAAGCAGCTATAGCTGAGGAGCCAGAAAGCACAGCAGCAGAGCAGAGTGAGGCTGCTCTTCCCCCTGTGCCTTTGGACCCTGTCCCTGAAGCTGTGTCAGACAGCGATGAACTCACGCAGCCCAAGCCAGAAGAGCCAAACCTAGAAGCTCCACTGCCACTGGAGGTGTACATGGAAGAGTATCCTCCATACCCACCACCTCCCTATCCATCAGGGGAACCAGAGAGCTTGGGAGAGGACTCATTCAATATGAGGCCTCCTGAAGTTACTGGACAGTTTTCCTTGCCTCCTGTAAGTATTAGCTTACAACGGGGGTGCCCTGTCAATAAATGATCTCGAGTGCTGCCATAAACCCTGTGCATTGTGTTGTAGAGCTCAGGCAGATGTGGGAGAACAGTCACACAGTCTAGAAGTCTCTCTGTTGGTATCTGTTCTAGTTGATGATCTGTTCTAGTGATGCTCTTATCTCCAGACAGTAATGAAAAGTCTCTCTTGTCCTGAGAATTAATGACATAATGAAAAGTTTCAAATGGAATACACAAATAGTAAAACTCTACAGATCTGTAAAGAATCCTTCCTTCTAGAAGTCTGGCTACACTCAGATTTTACTTCCTTTTTAAGAAAAACTAAAGCTGATTTTGGTTCCCCCCCCCCCCCCCCCCGGTTTAGGTACAGATACAGATTTCACAAGCATTTCCCACTATTGCTAGTATGAGCTGGGCACTAATTTTCTTAATCCTGGATTGCATTTGTTTATCTGACAGTGCCTTTCTTGAAAAATATGTAGGAACAGACTTCTTTAGTTTTTATCTAAAAAACTCATTTGTAGATATCAGCTGTTTGTACTTCTTTTACTGAATGTTTCCTGAACTGCTTTGTAATCTGATTTCCTATCAGTCTAGTCTCAAGTTGCATCAAAATGGAGTCTCTTGGGGCTGGGAGGAGGCAGCATTTTTACTATTTTATTTTGCAAGTTTGTATCTGTGTGAGGTATGATGTTATCTCACTGTTGCAGAACAAAAATGCTTAATGTTTTTGGTTTCTCAAAGACTTTCTTTATAAACCTATCAAGAGTAGTGTTTTGATAACAGTTTTCATAACCTGATACATGAAAGTGTTTTTTTCCTCTATCACTTCATTGCAGAGGAGTTAAAACATTTAAATGTGCTTTTTAACCTTGTAATTTGTGCATGGAGTAGACATTTTTCATGCTTTAAAGGTTTTGTTCTTGCTCCCTTTTACTAGGAAACTTGAGTGGTAGGATTTCCTGAATTGTGAGAACTCACTTCTGCTTGGTTTTGTAGTAATTCTGCAATGCTGAGAAGAAACCAGCCTAACTTCTTGATTTCATATTTAAATCTGTGGGTTGTTCTGCCAGGCTCACTCTTGGAAAAGCCTCTACTTTTGATATTACATACAAATTTACAAACAGAAGAGCATTTTCATGGGAATCTCTACTTAAATATCTTATCTCCACATGCCTGCTCTTGCAGAGTATGAGTCAGTTCTATTCATCTTTGCCTGGACATCTGTCAGAAATTTACATACCCTCGTGAATGGTCTTATTGCTGCTGCCCAGGCAGCTGGGCTGAGTGCTGAGCTAATGCAAGCATGTTCCCTAAAGCAGTGGGTACAAACTCAGCTATAGAAATACTTGTGAATCAATGGCAGCATCTAAAGCAATTCTGCACTTGGTTCTGCATTTTCCTCAAACCATTTTCCATCATTGCTCCTGCTAACCTCTGGTATACTTGCAAAAATGTTAGGAACTTTAGATCAGCACTTAAATTAGTGTAGTTTGTGGAGTGTGCTGCTTGGTTTGTCTAACAGCTATGAGAGTTAATGGTGAAATTGTCCAAAAAACAAGCAAAAAAGCATCTTTTCCTGGTCTTTGGTAGTTTTGCTACTTTGTTGATGTTTGATCAAGATAACTTCTGTATGAGAGTTGAATAATGACAGTGTCCAGAGATAAAGGCAGAGATCTTTCATAACTTGCTGAACCTAATATTTTCACAATGTGTTTGGGGATTGGCAAAAAATACTATAAATTTCCTATTAAACACTTTTCTAGTTGATAGTTTCTGCTGTCATTCCCAAATAAGCACTTTTGCATTCATCATCTTTCCAGGAAAAAAGTGTTTGTAACTTGTGTCACCTTTTCACAGGGGAAGAGGACGAACTTGCGTAAGACTGGCTCCGAAAGGATTGGCCATGGAATGAGAGTGAAATTCAATCCCTTGGCATTGCTTCTGGATTCATCTTTGGAGGGGGAGTTTGACCTTGTGCAGAGAATAATTTATGAGGTACAAATGCTAATTTGGAAGACAAGGAATTTCAATCCTGGTTGAAACTGGGAAGTCATAGCTTTTCTGGACTAGTGCAGAACCTAGATCTGTTCTTGAGGAGATCAAATCCTAACCCTAGCCCCCACCCACATGACCATATTTGGAATTTGGCCATGCCCACATGACAATATCTGGACATAGCCCCGCCCACATGACCGAATTTGGCCATGCCCCACCCACATAGCCATATTTGGAATTTAGCCATGACCACATATCTGGAATCTGGCCATGCCCACATTCCTCCCCCCCTTTTTTTGGGCATAGCCCCGCCTACATGGCCATGTTTGTGATTTGGTCACACCCACATTTCCTTATTTGGGCATAGCCTGCCCATGTGACTATATTTGGAATTCTGCCCCACCCACATGACCATATTTGGATTTTGGCCACGCCCCATTTTCATATTTGGGCATAGCCACACCCACACGACCATATTTGGGATTCTGCCCCACCCACATGACCATATTTGGAATTTGGCTACGCCCACATGACAAATTTTGGGCACAGCCCCTGTCCAGATGACCTTATTTGGGAACAGTTCTGCCCACATTAGGTTAGGTTCTAACCTAATCATACTTAGCAATCATACTTGGTGGCTGATTTTAAGTGTGCTAAATCCACAGTGGATTTTTAGCATCAACTCTATAAATTTACGGGGCACCTTTTCCTTATTTTTTATGTACTGTTTCATTCCTCGTCTGCCATGTTATCAGATAATTTGGTAGGCAAAATCCCTGTGAACTTTGCTCACAGTTAAATAAACATAGATGAGAAATTTATTGAAAGTGCTTTTAGTAAGTTATCAAGATCCTGTTTCTCTGAACCATAACTGTTAAAGGGAAGACTGCAAGCTTAAATATGAATCTTGGTGCAAAGTTGATTGTGAATGTAGCCTTTGTGCTCATGTCCTTCCTATAAATACATCACAAATTCATATTTCAGAACAAGTGATTTTTTTGTATGAGAAGAGATGTTTATTCCAGAGAGTTTCACCTGAATGTGATTGTTCCTTTCTGGCTGGCCAGGTGGAAGATCCTAGCATGCCCAATGATGAAGGAATTACTGCTCTGCACAACGCCGTGTGTGCCGGGCACACGGAAATCGTGAAGTTCCTGGTGCAGTTTGGGGTGAACGTGAACGCTGCAGACAGTGATGGATGGTGAGGCTTTCATTAAGTGCCTCCTTGTGGATGTTCTCCTCTAGAGTCAGGACTTGGGAGCTGCTGCAGGTCCCTCAGAATGTCCCTTGCTTTTCTCCTGTGGAGCTGGCAATGAGTTTCTTTCCAAAGCAGAGCAACAGCAGTTCTTTGTGGGGTATTATATGGGACTGTGCAAATGGGAAAATAGGGAAATTAAAGCAATATTCCCTGTATGAATAAACAGTGTAGGGGTGGACACAGTTTGTCAGGAAATTGCTCTGTTTCTTTGAGGTACTGAAGATAGCTTATAATGAGCCTTATGCTGAAATTCCCAATATCCTCTGTGAGATAACCTATAACTTACTCATGCTCTGGGCACTATCTAGCCCTGCAAACTCTCCCCAGTTCTTTGTCCAATAATCAGCCATCTTGAAACCAAAATAAAGTGGAAAACCATAACCTTCAAACAACCTTGCAGCTGATAATGTGTTACAAATCTTTTTTACAAATAACTAGGGAGATTATTTATGGAAGGCCGGTGCAGGGAGTAGTGATTTTACTGTTATTTCTGCCTATAACAGAAGTGCTTGAGGCCTGAAACTGAGTAAAGATGCTTGTGCTCCCTCAACCTGAGGGGTTTTCACAATTACATGTCATGAAGTCAAATCTCAAAGTAATTATCTAGATTGTAAGAGGCATGATGTCAGGAAGATTTCTGAGTGGGTTTTCAATATTGATTAATTGTTGAATTTTTAGTCCCTTAATGAATGTTCCTAAAATGTTAATGGATTACAGAAAGGCAGAATAACTGGAAATCTGTATGGAAACTTAGCTTTAGGGCTCAAGCAGCTCTCAGAGTAGCTCCTGTTCCCTGTGCAAAGTGATTGCTCTTGATGTGCTGAGTTAGGTGCTGTGCTGGGCAGGGCTGATTGCCCAGGTCCTGCAGCTTGGGTGCTGTTTGCTCCCAGGGCTCTGTGAGCACTCTGTGAGCAGTGGGAGTGAGGTGCTATCTTTCTGTGCTTGCAGGACCCCTCTGCACTGTGCAGCCTCCTGCAATAACGTGCAGGTGTGCAAGTTCCTGGTGGAGTCGGGGGCAGCCGTGTTTGCCATGACCTACAGCGACATGCAGACGGCCGCGGACAAGTGCGAGGAGATGGAGGAGGGCTACACCCAGTGCTCCCAGTTCCTCTATGGTGAGTGCCAGCCTGAGCCCTGCAGCACCCCAGGGGCTCCCCTGCTCTCGGGTTTTGTGTTGTTGGAATGGCTCCTGAGGGATTAAAAAGTCTCTTTTGCCAGCCCCGTGATCAAGGAAGAAGCTGAGATTCCTCAGCCTCTCAAGGTTGTTTTTTTTTCTCTTAACTATTACATTCTTTTTCTGACCCACTGAGGTCTGTCCAGCAGGTTGGGTTGAGGCACACTGACCACCTTCAGGGTGGTGTTATCTTTTTATACTAAAAACTATGTGTCAATAATTTTCCAATACCTATCACCTATGTTAGACAGTCTGTCTCTGCCCTAAAACAATCCAAAAGTGTCATCATCCCAGCACAAGATGGAGGGCAAGAAGGAGGACAGGATCACGCCCAGGCAAGATTCTTCCATCTTGCCTCTTGAACCCCCATTCTAAATCCCCAAAATTCTACATTTTAGCCCTGTGATAAATTCACTAACATTCTACTCAAACCCTTGTGGCTTGTAAATCTTCACCCAAAGTTGGTAATTTTTTCCAAGGGCTAAAATCGAAGGCACAGAGGTCTTTGATTCTCTGCCAAAGTCTCTGAGCTCCCTGCCAGGGTCTGGAGTCCTCCAGGGCAGCCAGAGCAATGTCCTGGGTTCTGACACCTCTTTGTGCATGAGGAGGGGTGAGCTGCACACTCGGCTTAGGTGCCTGTGCCTCTTGGAAAGAGAGAGGTTTTCAGCAGCTTCCTCAATTCCGTCGAGATTAACTTTGTAATACCCTGTGGAGGAGAGCTGAGTAACAGAAGGTTTCTTTATATTAAAAGCTTTGACTGAAACAGGTGCACTGACAGATGCACCACTTAGGTGAATCTTGCCAGATAAGAACTTCCTTACATGAAAACAAAAGTGGTATGGATATATCAGTCAGCAGTTTGTAGCTGTTAGCTGGTGTCTTGAAATGGGTATTTCCTAATGTGCACCTTAGAAGCAGAAAAGGTATTGCCCAGTTCCTGCCTTGATGGATGTTAGTAAGCACTGAGTTTGACTTTACCTTCCTTTTTTCTTCACTTGCATTTAAAAAGAAATCCCATATTAAGTTTAGATTTTATTCCAATAGTAAGGCTACGGAGATACTATCTTTGAATGGAGAAAAGGAATTCCCCCTAGGGTGTGATGAGTATTAGGCAGTGAGGTTTTACATTACTTTAGTGTATGTTTTGTGTGTAATGAGGTTTTAAATTACTTTTCTCTGTTTTGTATGTAGCTCATGTCCCCTAGGCACACACCAGCTGGTGTGTCATCTCTCTGCAAGAGGTTAGAGTAACAGCAATGTAACACAGCAGAAAAAGCTGTAAAACTGCCTTTCTGCTTTTGTGGCACAGCTGAGAGCTGAGTTTCTCTAAGCTGCTCCTAAGCCAGGAGATTTCAAAACAGTCTGTCCAGCTGTCCTCACTAAGCTTGAAAACTGTGTCTTTGGTGCCAAATATACAGTTTTCGCTGTAAAGGGAGGAAGCCTTTTTAAGTGGCATCAAAAATTCTAGGCTTAAGCAAAATTCCATTTAGTTTTATATCCATTCTCTGAGGGAGGTCATCAAGACCCAATACCCAAGGGAGATTGTAGGATTAGATTAAAAAATACTTGTCTAATAGTTTAAACTGGTTTTAACTCAGACATGAATTAAGAGATGTTATATTTGTGTTGAACAGCTCTTTAGGAATTTGTCGAATTCTTAGATTCAGATAAATTGCCCATGAGATCCTATGAAAGGATTGTCTCATTATATACAGCATGAAAAAATCCATTCTTTTTGTTTGTGGGGCTTTATATGACCTCCCATCCAATGATTTCACTTGATACTCTGTTTTGTGTTGAGTTTGGGATCTTCTTGTGTTATGAGATACTTTTTGATGGGTCCTGAAAGGACTGTAAGGCTTTGGCCTATTAAGTTTGGCCAGTTTTTCCAGATTGAAACCACTGAAACCATCTCTTGATTTTATTGGTTATTCAGCTACCAAAGTTCCTTATTGTTTCATCAGAAATTAGTTTTATTGCTAAGACTGGTTCTGCTTGCCTGTAGTTACTGTAAGAAATTATTCCCTGCCTAAAACTGCTTCTGTAAAAGAAGTTTGGGAATGTGTATCTGTTTCCAGAACTGCACTAAAACCTGGCCCTCTAAACTCATTATTAAGCTGATAAACCCTGGTGTAATTCATTGATTCACCTAACCTTTTTTGTTTCAAATTATATCAAATATCAAGTAAGACGTACAGCTGAGTTTAAATAAAACCAATCATCCTTTAGCATTGATTAAATTACAGGTCTGATGCTGCTGAAAGTATGGAAATTTTCACTTTGTTAAATGGAATGCCTGTGCTGGCTCTGTTTGCCCCACTGCCCTGGTGTAACCACAAACACCCCTTTAGGACACCACATGCATTGTGTGAGTCTTCTTTGTCTGCTTTGATGCTCAGTGCTCAATCTTCCCGGATGCAGAGCATGGTTTTGGCCATGCAAAGCAAGGGAAGAGTTTCTCTGAGCAGAGCTTATCATGCACTGAGAGTAATTTAATGCTATGTGCTGAGCTGGTGTGCAGAAGTGAAGAATTTGATTTGAGCAGATGTAGGTGGTAATAGATACTTGATGAAAAGGGAAATAGTGTGCAGTGTACTTCTCTGCTCCCGAAAAACACCAAAACCAACCAAAAAAATCACAGTAGAATTCAGTATTTTAAAATAATTACCTAAGAGAAAATCAACTGGTGTACAGACTTAGATACCTTTCTACTTTTCTGCCTAGAGGCTGAGGAAATGGGTACAGAAAGAAGAGTCTCATCTCTGGCTACAGCTGTAAAATGAGGAAGTTCTGAATAACCCTGCAGGGTGCTTGTGTGTACTCCAAACCACCTTGGTGCAGAAATCCTTTATCAGAATTGTGTTTCTGAAGGCAGTGTTTAAAGCAAGAAAAAAAAATAGCGTTAGAAATGAAGAACTGCTGAGATAACCAAAAGCAGCTGCAGAGTAACAGGCAAATCTCTCAGGTACAGGGCTGAGATGCAACTTGCTTTGAAGTTGTGAAATAAAATGATCCAGGTGGCAAGTGACACCACAAGCATCAAAATAACAGTGGTGATCAACCCAGGCAGGTGTTGCTATCTCTCTGTGACAGAAGGAGATTACTGTTGCACTAAGAGTACAGAAAGTGTTCTTGCTTATCACTTAGGTCTAGAAGGCATGGACAAAAAAATGTAACCTTTTATCAGTCAGTGCTGCTCTTCCCATTTGCATTGTATTTTTTGAGCATGTTTAAGGAAGGAATCTGTCTGCTGTAAGTAACTTCACAAAGCTACTTCTTCCAGGGCCAGCTCTGAGTAGGCAGCATGGTGCAAAGTAGGGAGGAATTTTGGCTTTTCTTTTCCTTGACTGTCTTTCAGTAAAAATAAAGGAGCCTTCCTTCTTGTCATCCTTTTTGTTTATATCTTTGCTTCTCAGTTGAGCTGCTGTGTGTTTGCAATGTTGCAGGAGTGCAGGAGAAGATGGGGATCATGAACAAAGGAGTGATTTATGGGCTGTGGGATTACGAGGCTCAGAACGACGACGAGCTGTCCATGAAGGAAGGGGACTGCATGACAATCCTGCGCCGCGAGGATGAGGAGGAGATCGAGTGGTGGTGGGCACGGCTCAATGACAAGGAAGGCTACGTGCCCAGAAACCTGCTAGGGGTGAGTCCTGGCTGCTTCCAGAGCCAAAAAACCCCATCCCTGCATGTGGAGTGTGCACAGCATTGTGTTCTCCTTGGGTCTCTTGCATCGAGGTACAGCTTTAAGGGTCGAGAGGAAGGAGGTGACATTCTCCATCTTTATTTAGGGAGTTGAATGTCTTGGCAGAGTGGGTTAACAGCCTCTGTTTAAGGTACTTACCCAGATTAATGGGTGCTGTAGGAATGTGCCCCCTGTTAACTGGAGTGACAAAACTATGCTTTGTCTCCTTAAAAAGGAAAAAAAGCCCAGAATTTCTTTCCTCAATTAGTAAAAAAGGCCCCTCATAGGATCTTGGGGACTCCACCTCGAGCTTAAGGAAAGCCAATTAGAGAGGAACCAAAAAATCCCACCTAAGCAATTTACTAGGAAAAAAGAGACCAAAGGAACCAATGGCTTTTGTGGGGTGTTTTACCAGGAGCAAGAACTTCTTGCACCTGGCTCAGGTTTTCTTTGTAAAGAGTTTTGTTATTTTGGCTTTTGTTAAAACTTTTCTGTTTCCAACACCACCACCACAGAAGCCATCCTGCTGATTTTATGCCTTCTAAGGTAGCTGAGCTATCTTGGGTGTGATATAAATCTCCAAGAACTTATGAGACCTGGCTTGAGGAGACCATA
This sequence comes from Zonotrichia albicollis, assembly GCF_047830755.1. NCBI lineage: Eukaryota > Metazoa > Chordata > Aves > Passeriformes > Passerellidae > Zonotrichia > Zonotrichia albicollis. The sequence continues at coordinate 16,018,682 of NC_133821.1, forward strand.
TATCAGGGTGCCCATAAGAACAACATGTATCACCACCCTGCTTACACAGCAGGCCCTAATACCAACCTTGTCTCACCACCTTAGAGGAAAAAAACAAAACCCCAAACATGACATGTGAATAAGGCTTTCTTGAGCATGTTTGTTACTGTCATATTTTCTGAAAATCTCTTTGCCCAGGATTTCTCTCCTGGGAAGCTGAGAAGCCTCAGAAAAAAAGGAAAACAATATAATCTCATTTGTTTCTCTTGTGTTTTGCTGCTTTGGAATGTGGCTGGAGATTGTTTATCCAACATGTGAATTGTTTTTACTTATTGGCCAATTACAGCCAAGCTGTGTAGGACTCTGACAAGAGTGTCACAAGTTTTCATTAGTATCTTTTAGCCTTCTGTCTGTATCCTTTAGTATAGTTTAGTGTAGTATTCTTTAATATAATATAAATCGTAAAATACTGAATTAGCCTTCTGAGAACATGAAGTCAAATTCATCATTCTTTCTAATGATGGGGGTCTCAGAAAATACCACACATGTCCTCAGGCACATGGGGTGATTTTAGGGCTGTCCTGTGTAGGGCCAGGAGCTGAACTCAGTGATTCCTTAGGGGGATCCTTTCTAACTCAGGATATTCTATGACTTTTTGAGAATTTTCCCTGTTTCAAAAACGTGATGTACTGGCACAAAGGGCCTTCAGAACTGAAACCTGCATGAGGAGTGAGTCATGAGTCCTTCCCTGTGTACACAGGGCACCTTTTGATCCAAGGAGATAAGCACTGCAAAAATCTAGGTTATCTTTATTTTCTAGTGTTGGAAAATAGATTACATAGCTCAGTAAAGGCAGATCTTTGTTTTCTCTTATGCTTTTAAAATAACATTTAACTACATGTCTAAGGCCTTACATGAATGGCCTCTGCTCTCATCACCTTTTGTATTGCCTTTTATAAAAAACAACAGTGTACAAATAAGATACTTTCAATTATGTCCCTGTATTTCTCCTCATAGCTGAATTGCTAGAAAATGATGGCAGATGGACACATATATAAAAACTCCATTAAGCTTTTTTTCTGCAATTCTAGTTGCCCTGGTGCTGGAGATAAGAGGTTCTCCAAGATTAACCACTGTGAATTTTAGCTGATTGATGTATGATGCTTGAAAGAGGCTGAGCCTCCTTCCTCATGCAGATAATCCCTACTCTCAAACTGGTTGGATTTTGCAGAGCAACTCTGTCTAATGCAAAATCAGTTTTCATGTCTGTACCATTTCCAGGTCAGGCCTACACACCATGTGCTGTAAAATCCTGTCTAACATACTACTCCTGCTCAGTTTTTTCCTCTCCAGAGTAAACATTTCTAAAATGAGAGCAGCTATTAGCCCTGCACAGTAAGGTTAAAATGGCAGCTTTTTGATTTTTGCCTGCCCCGGGGTGAATTGTGCATGTAGTGCTTGTTCATAAGCTTTTGCTTTGAGCCTGAGCACAGGTGTGTAAGAACACAAGGAACATCTGTGTTTCTAGGGAAAAAAAAAAGGCACAAGGCAGCAGAGCTTAAACTGGAGATCAAAACTTACCTTTGTAAACACGGCGTGATCCCAACAGAGTTTTTGGGGAAAACTACACAGTGTTTATTGACTGTGTCACTTCTGCCACTGAAATATCCTGTGGTGATTCTCCAAAGCAATTACTGGCCTTTTAATATAGCAGCTGAATTCTAATCTATGATTAGAATAGATCTGGTAGATTAATATATTCTTACTTTTATCATAGTTCCTTTAATCCTTTTGCAGCCAGGTGTACTGAATAAAAACAAGGATTAAATGATCTGTATCAGTGCTCTACCCTTCTTAGAGACTCCCTGGCTCCCTGTGCTAATAAGATAATTCTGTCAGGTGCTGTGATGCTGTAACTGACTGACTTGATCTCTAAGAGTGGTGAAATCACGGCAGGCTGAGCCCCACCTTGTGGAGAAGTCATTGGCCTTGTCTTAGTCCCTGAGAAAAGAATAAAGTCAGAGTCTGGTTAAAGAGAGAAGGAGGCAGCTTTGAGGAGAGCTTTGGGTTGTGATGTAGACATGCTTCAGTTAGAGCACAGAAGATTCATCTCTCCTAACTGGGTGAGGTGTCTCCTCCTATTTTCAGTGGCCATGCTGTGCAGAACAGCTCCCTAAGCCCTTCTAGGTGGGAGCCAGCAGCTTCCCAGGCATCTTGTCTATTGTATTTGCTGGGAATGTCCCAATGAAGGCAGGAATGATGAATCTGACTCCATGTTCTCAGAAGGCAAATTCATTACTTTATGATATTATATTAAAGAATACTATAGTAAACTAAAGAATACAGAAAAGGTACTTATTGAATGGTAAAAGGATAATAATGAAAATTGGTGACTCTCTCCAGTCTGGACACAACTTGGCCCTGATTGGCCAAAGAGTTAAAACAACTCACAGCAGAATCCAATGAAACAATCACCTGTGGGTAAACAATCTCCAAACACATTCCACATGTGAGCACAACACAGGAGAAGCAAATGAGATAGGAATTGTTTTCCTTTTTCTCTGAGGCTTCCCAGCTTCCCAGGAGAAAAACCCTGGGTGAAGGGATTTTTCAGAGAATGTGAATGCCACACTTGTGCCAAGCTGTGTCCTGTCATTTTTCCCCTGCACCCCTGTGTGTGTGACCAGCACAAGGCCCAGGGGCCACAGGCTGGCAGGGGCCAGTTTCCTGCTGGCCACCCACCCTCCACTCTCTAAAGCTCCTCCACTTCTATTGTCCTTCTGTAGACAAATGTTTCCAGCTTGCCCAAAGCTGTACTGCCATAAAAGCTGATAGGTGAGAGAAAGCAAACCAGACTTCACCTCTCTGGTCCCATTTATAACACAGGGAATAATCCCACAGTTCACTTAACACAGAAATCTCTTGATTTACAAAGCCACATGTTTTTTCTGGCCCACCCATGTGGGTAGAGCTGAAAGTACTCAATTATGTGCTGTTCAATACCTTCCTTTTGTACTGACACACTTAGTATTTTTTAAGCTTGTCTAAGACTGCTAAATTCATATTTGTCCGTGCCCTGGATGTTTTTTATAACCATGCTTTTGCTACTATGGGTTACATTAGAATTGTAGCACCAAAGAGAGGGGGTTTTTGTTCCTTTATTTTTCTTTTTAAAACAGTAACCTTTTAAAGTACTAAAATTTTAAACCTCCTTTCTGTTTTACCCTCAGCTGTATCCAAGGATTAAACCTAGACAAAGAAGCTTGGCATGAAATAGTACAGAAGCCAGACTCTTGAAGTACTAATCATGGATAACTTACAGAAAAAAAGGTCCATTTTGTGTTGGTTCCAATATCATGAGACTTATTTCAATGACAATGTAATTTGAAAGCTATGAAAAATGTGCTCTGAAAACAAATGAAGGATTGATGCATTAGCAAATGGATGAGGGCATTGTACAAGATGAAATAATGCTTACAAGCAAATGAAATTCTGCTGCCTTTGGTCAAATCAAGCCATTATGTTCAAGTACCCACCCAGCTGTCTTCAAACATGGCAGAAGAGAGTTTCACTTCTTTTCTGCATTAAATACAAGGACCTTTTGAAATTGCCATTGAAGGAATCATCATGAAACAGACAACTTGGCTTTGTCCAAATTTATCCCGAGGCTTTTTCCAGATGGGAGAAATTGAAGTATGTGCACAACACCCAACTGCTTATTGCTGGAAGCAGAATGTTTGTTAAAAGAAGCTAAAAAAACTGAAGTGCATCTGAAGAGTGACAACCACATGACCAATCCATTAAGCAATAACTTTTAAAAAAGCTGTAGCATCTTAGAAATTTTATGTATTCAAAATATCATGTGCTGTAACAGAAATGTAGTTTTAGATTCCTCTTTTTACAAAGAGCCTCATGTATTTATTGTATTTTGTACTTTTAAGACTAAGTGTAGAAACTTTCTGTAGTCCTTGACAATGTACTTGTTTTTACTCTACTTGTTTACTTCACCATTAAACTTTTGTCTCCTCTTAAGATTTAACTCTGGCTATTTTAATAGTGATTTTTATTAGAAATGTTACTAGTAAGACACTGTTGTTGAACATTGCACTAACTTTCAGCTGCTTTCTGTATTGAACTGAACCTCTCCTCCCCCAGCCATTCAAGGTAGGTTTTCTGCATTTAAAATTGAGCTGAATCTGTTAGCGACACATTGTTAACCTTAAAAGCTAAAGGATATACTCAAGGAAAAACCCAACTTGGCACAAGTATTTTCCAAGTAAAGCCTTTCCTATAGAGCTGTCCTTTCTATCTTTTTATTTGGCAATAATTTGATACTGAACAGTATTTAACAGAGGAGCAGATAATTCCTTAAGGGTATTTAGAAAGTGCCTTGCCCTACTAGGTAAGTCCTACTGCTTTCTGAAAAGGTGTCCATAAGGAAGAAATAGTTTCTAAGGAAGAAATTTCCCCACAGTTCCTCAGGTGGGGAAGCTAAAGGCAGCAGCATTGACTGTGGGGTATGTACTATCAGTTATCTATCTTAGAAACCTTTGGCTGTTCAAGTATGAATCTTTAAAAGTATCAGCTTATCTAACATTTCAGTAACTGCCACACATCCACAATCAGCTCCAGCATGCTGGTTTTCCCCTTTAAAGGGCAGCAACTTCTGTTCCTCAAAGCAAAAGGCTCTGCATGGGCACTGTGATGATCTATCTCTTAAGGAAAAAAAAAAAAAAAAAACAAAACAAAAAGTGCTTCTTTTCAGCAGAAATAAGTCTGGCAAATTTTATTTCTACTTTTTTTTTTTTTTAGTATTTAAATACTTTATTGTATTGCAAAGGAAGATAAATAAGATACAGGAATTCAAGATTCCACCTGAAAGCATGGGCTTTCTCTTGGAAAAATCTTGTTGGCAACAGCCTCCTGCTCCAGGCACATCAATGCTCACTTTGGTCAAAGATGTACTTGCTACTCAAATTCTCTAAAGAATATTTAACTAGGATAGTGCTGGAGCTTGGAACCTCTATCTCTGAGTACAGGTGTTTAGATATGCGTTACTATCTCTTTACTAATTTCAGATATGCAGGATGTTGTTCAAAAAGCATTTTTTAAAACCAGATTGTTGAGCTATAATGAGCTTTTCTTCCTGAAGTCCTATAAAATGCCTTAAATACAAAGATATTAGCAAAGCAGTGTTTCCAAAGCTTGCACTGAGGATTGATACTAAATTAAAGCCTTTGTCCAGAGGCTGTATGGTAGTAGGCACAGACTGTCAGACCCATAAAAATGAGGTTGCAGGTTCTTCTGTGGAAGTAGAATGCTTTTCTTCTTGCAATTGCATGCAGAATCTGCTTGCTTTGTGTAAGTTAAGGCACATTCATGTTTGCATATTACTTGTATGTAGCTTGATTATCTTCACCTGACCATGCTCTTGTTGAGGTCTCACACTGCTGCCTGTGGCTCAAATGACAGTGAAGCACAGCCACTGTAACAATAAGAGAGAGAGGAAAACAAGGTTAAATTTAGTAAAAAGACCTGTAGCAAGCATGCATAGTTGCATTTCTAGCATACAGTCAGCCTGTTGTTACAGAAGTAATTTTAGAATCTGTCCTGAGTGATTTAAATTTATATTTCACTAAAATCAGAGTTTTGGGATTCTCAAGTTCAGAAAAAAGTTATGCTCAGGTAATAAGCAAGTCAGACACACATAGCAGGCTACTTTTCTCCAAACTTAGTCCTTTCTACAGGGCACACATGAAAGGCAGAAAGAAGCAGATGTGAGCAAGACTGTCAGTCTTGCCTACACAAGTGCACCTATATTTTGGTTTGTGGACAGAAAAAGCAGGGAAGAAGCCAAAATTACTGCCAGCAGAGGTTTCAAGGGCTTCTGGTGCAAGTAACTGTGTCTGTTAGAGAATATGTTGTGATGTAGGTACATTTTTAAAAGGTAATCTCTCTATGGCTGCTTATGTAGGTAAATCCAGCACAAATGTGAGTACTTAAAACCAGCCATCCTCAGTCAGAATGGAGCAGGACAGACTCTACATTCCCCCCACACCATTTCCCCGTCCCCCCCAAAAAATGAAAACAAATGTTTTAGAGCTAAATGAACTTACATTAACAAGGTTCAATTCTATTGTCCCACTTTTCTCAGTATCCAGTTTTCTAAACATTTCTGTGGTTGGAGAGAGATGACAGACAACAGTAAATACAGGAATTTGAAAGTCTTCCCTTTCCTTGCACTTCAGGATCAATGAGAATTTAGTCTCAGAATCTAAAACTTGACAATGGCCTACACCCCAAATCAGACAAAGTCATTGTGCAGAAGCAAGACTGAACATTTTTAATTGCTGTCTAGTATTTTTTAATTTTTTAATCAATATAAGAGTTGTTTACAGGGAAGACCATCTATGGTTCAGCAGCCTGGCCTAAAAGATTTGATTCCTGGATCTAAGAGAAGCCAGATTAACATCTCAGGTTTGAATTTGTCTGAGCACCTTATCCTGGGCTTCATGGACAGTTTTCCTGCTGGAACCCCAAGGCAACAGAGCCTGCCTGGTTTCTGAGGGTGCACTCACTGAACAAGGTTTCGAGCCGAATCAAACAGCGCACGAAGTTGTCAAAGTCAATGACGAGATCCTCATCAGCAAAACGAGCCACGATGACCTGATGTAACTGGCAGTTCAGTTTGAACCCTGGAAATACAATGCCAAGGATTTCAAAGACTCTTAAAGACTATTAAAGACTATTTCCAAAGAATAAACACAGGTACAAAATGAAATTCTCAATCCTGCCTGGTGGCAGGAGGGGAAGGCTCCAGAGTGCCCAAAATTCAGTAATTTCAGATGGGACTGTATGGCTCTGAGCATCTCTCAACCCTGCTTGAAACTGATGGAATTCTATAAGAGAAGAGAAGAAGAAGAGACAGATCAATATAAATACCTGCTGTTTCCAGTGCCCTCCTCATCTCATACGAGTTCATGGTACCCGATCGATCCACATCAATTTCTCTGTAAATTTTCTGCAAAGCACAAAACCCAAAGGAAAACCTTTATAATAATGCAGAGCATGGTTTGGCCTCTGGCAGAAGCGAAACATTTTGAAATGCAGCCTTGAAGCACTTTGCAACATTGATCTGAAAGACTTGGTACTTACATCCATTTCTTCTAAAAGTGACTTTAAAAAGTAAGGTTTTTTAATGCAGTAGCCAGAGCAGATAAAGACAAAATCTGGGGGGATACAGACACACAGTCCCTGCTCTGGGAAAGGTGACTGTGCACATTTTATGGTACAAATCAGTCTACAGTCACTTCTAGGTGTGATTGTTCTCCCAGAGGGGTTGTGCTTTACCTGGTATTTCTGAATCTTTGTCCAGAGGGTGTGGAACTCCTTCAGTCCCAGTTTGCCACTCCCATCATTCTTCTCAGAGTTAAGGAAGTTGGTTCAGAGGGAACAAAAAGGGGTTTCCTCTCCCTCTGCTGGGTTTACCTGCATGGGCAGTTATGGCTTAAAAAAAATTGCAAACAGAAGAGGGATTCAAGTCCTCTCTGAAGGACTCATCCTCTCTCCAGGACTCAACCTGCTGAATACACAATTGTTGTCCAAGCTATCCTTCTAAATCATTAAGATCATTAATTTAAGTCATGATCAGCTCACAAGCTCTTTCTGCACCCCTGCTGCAGATCTCTGTCTTTCCACTACAAGTATGAACGAGGCAGGATGATTCCATTTTGTTCTGCACAGTGGGTTCAACACCTGCAGTTACTGGAGCACAAGTCCTGGGGCTGGGTTATAAACAGGAAAAGCCACAGCCAAGCCTGCTATTTGGAGACATTCAGCTCCTGAGCAAACAGCTAACAAAAGAACCTGGGCATGGCACTGCTCCCAACACCTGCCATGGAGTGCCTATGGACTGCTGTATTTTACACCAAATTATAGAAAAGTATCCCCTTGTGTTGGTAATTTTCCCTTTTTCCAACTCTGCAATTCAACTCCCACTGCACAGAGAAGCTGAACACAACTATTCTTAGACCTGATCCTTCATCCTACGCTTTTGCCTGGATGTTTGGAGTAAAAGCTCCTAAAATCCTGCATATTCTCTGCTTCCTGTGTGGCATGTCAAAACAAAGCACTATATTTGTGTCCCTTATTTTCCATTTGCTAAGTCCCTGTGGCTTTGTGATGCTCTTACCAACTCCAGCCAGATAACAGAGAGGTGAAACAACCCAGGCCATCCTCACCATGCTGAGAGCCTTTTCCCAGCACAGACATCACCTTGTCCCCAGCTAAACCAGAACACCCAACAACTGGGAAGGCTTCCAAGCAGACTTTGTTTGATAATGGATTTTCCCACTGCCTGGGATAACACACCTCTGAACAACAATGACAAGGGAGTGGCTTTCCCAGGGGAATCAGGGTAAAGCCAGCTTCTCCACCTCAGGAGCCATTAGTACTCCAGGATGGACCCACCAGGGAGCAGGGGCAGCCAGCCTGCTTCAGCACAGTCAGGGGAATGTCATCTAGGAAGAGCTTTAAAGGATACATCTAACAGGTCAACCATTATTTTGCATGTCTCAATACTAAAGCCATCAGATTTAATATCTTGGCCTGTAAAGAAAGAGCAAAAGACAGGATTATCACTGCATGCTGTACCACAGCACCTTCCTAAATAGCTCATGAAAAAAACAGCTTTTATTTGCTTCCAATGGTGCCATCCTTTGAGCTGGGATGTGTCCCCAAGCAAACAGCCTGAGTAGTCTGGTCTGTAAGTGTGCTGCAGGAGCAAGAGACAGAGACAAAAGCTTTCCTGCTCCTCCTGTCTGCCTGCAAAGTGGACTTCTGTGGGCAACGTGGACCTGCAGCTTAGGAGGGTCAGCAGGAGGTGGCTTCATGAAAGGCTGAAGATGAAGCCAAGCTTGGTAGCCAGCAACAGCCCATTGCTGGTTACTGGCTGCTGCACACAGACATACAGCACAGCCCTGACCACCTGCTAAGATTTCACTCTGGACACTAAGGAGACACTTATTTCTCCAAGCACTTGTATCTTGAGCACTGTTTAGCAGGAAGGAAAATAATGCAGAGCCAAGCTAGGAATCTTCACAGAAACAGAAGCCCAGAGTTTCAAAGTTTCTCCTCCTCCTCAGGGACACCCCAGACCATTGGCTGAGATACTGCTTGAATCACTTCTGGGTGGTTCAGTATTAAAACAGCAGCAATATCTCTCTTGATTATTATCATGGATTATTCAAATCCATCCCTCTTCCTGGCAGCCAATTCCCAGTGGCAGATGCTGGGATAAAAGACACCCATCTGTACCCTGCCAAAGCCCACAGCTTGTGAGACACCTCCTGGGCTGGCACAGCCCCAGTGTTTCTGTGTTTCTGCAGCCCCTGAAGCAGCAGAGAGAGCATGTGGCCGTGGCCATATGGAGAACCAGGCAGCAGGTCTGGGGCAGAGCCCAGCTCTGACCCTGCCCAGGTCAGTAGTGCCCTCTGTGCCCCCACGGCCACTGTGGAAACCTGCTGGTGGCATCTGAAGGTGCTGGTGGAGGAAGGACTCACGTTTAGCCAGGATTTTATTCAAGATGCTGCGCAGTTCGAAGGCAGAGATCTCTGCATCCTGTGGAAAAGAGGAAAACAAATTTCTCACCCTGAGCTCCTCCAGGTAAGCTGGCCAATTTCTAACACCCCTTCGAGATCAGCTCCCTTGAATGGAATCAAGTGGGAAGCTCTCCCCACCTCCCATTCCCAGGAGCACCACCAGTTCCCAGAGATTTGTGGCATTCATATTCTCTGAAAAATCCCTTTGCCCAGGATTTTTCTCCTGGGAAGCTGAAAAGCCTCAGAGAAAAAGGAAAACAATTCTTATCTCATTTGCTTCTCTTGTGTTTTGCTCATCTGGATTGTGTTTGGAGATTGCTTACCCACAGGTGATTGTTTCATTGGGTTCTGCTGTGAGTTGTTTTGACTCTTTGGCCAACTGGGGCCAAGCTGTGTTGGGACTCTGGAGAGAGTCACGAGTGTTCATTATTATCTTTTTAGCCTTCTGTAACTATCCTTTCTGTATTCTTTAGTATAGTATAGTATAGTATTCTTTAATATAGTATAGTATTATAAAACAATAAATTAGTCTTCTGAGAGCATGAAGTCAAATTCATCATTCCTCCCTGCCATGGGGATCCCTGCAAATCCAATAGAGATTAGCACACCCAGCAGCAAGGTGTGCCCAAGGCAAGAGCAGCCTGGGGAGAAGCCCAGCCCAGCCATATGCTCTCCCCAAGGACAGAATTTGGGCTCTGCAGATAAAAGCTAAGCCCACAGTTCAAAAGGAGCAGAGATTGTTCCCCAGGAGTGCTCAGAAATCCTCTGTGGGAGAAGGTGGGTGACTGCACAGGTTCTGGGTTGCACAATTGTGCTCACACTTGAGAGGTGACTCTGCACAAGAACTAAACTCTGTCCTGGGGGAGGCATCTCTTACCCGCTTATTGTATTTGCAGGGTCCCCCATTGCAGGAAGGAATGATGAGTTTGACTCCATGTTCTCAGAAGGCTAATTTATTATTTTATGATACTATATTACATTAAAGAATACTATGCTATATTATACTAAAGGATACAGAAAGGATACTTACAGAATGCTAAAAAGATAATAATGAAAACTCGTCACTCTCTCCAGAGCCCTGACACAGCTTGGCCCCAATTTGCCTAAGAGTCAAAACAACTCACACCAGAAATCCAATGAAACAATCACCTGTGGGGAAACCATCTCCAAACACATTCCAAAGGAGCAAAACACAGGAGAAACAAATGAGATAAGAATTATTTTCCTTTTCTCTGAGGCTTTTCAGCTTCCCAGGAGAAAAATCCTGGGCGAAGGGATTTTTCATAAAATGTGACACCCACTCACCAGGATGCCAGTAAGATACTACCAGAAAAACACTCACATTTCCTGCTAGCTGCCCAAAAAGCTTTTTAAAGCTGGGTTCGATGTCATCTTCACTGATCTCAGTCTAAAAAAAAACAGAAACAGAGAATGTCAAAAGGGGGAAAGTTTCTGCCTGAAACACACTTAATGCATTTCCTTGCCCTTAGTGAAAAATTCAGCTGGCAAGATTGAAGGTACAAAGTAGTTTTTACTATGATTTTATTCAGTTTTATTTTCAGGGGCACCTCAAAATACTGGCAATTGTAAATGCTGGAAAAAACAGCCACTACACATGGGGTAGCTGCATTAGTAGGCAAAGCATCCCCAGCTCCAACAAGACTAAACATATGGTGAGCCACTAGTTTCTGCTGCAAACAGCATTACATGCAGAAAGGGCCCTGTTGCTGAAAGCTGCATGCCTGGAGTCCTGGAGAACAAAGAGAATTTCCTGTGCCTCCAGTTAACTCTTGAGATGTACCTCTGCCTGGGAAGTCCAAGTTCTACATAAAGGACAACCCTTGTTTCCATTATATTCCTGAGGATACTTCCATTTGCTTGACATCCAGATATGGATATTGAAAGATATTTTCCCATTTTTCCATAGTGGGACAGCATTTCTTGATAATGCCTATAGAAAATATCACCCTGCACAGGCACTGCAACTCCTCCATGACAACAAAATTATCTCAATTGAAAACATTTCATTTGATGTACCTCATCAAAATTGCCTTCAATTTCATCATCTATCACCCTAGAAGGAGGAAGAAATCAATATTAAAATCAAAACAAGTCATGTTTATGATGTTTTTCGTTCAAGCTTCAGTTAAAGAGAGATTCTTTAAAATATGGAAATAACAATGAGCATTCAAAAAAATTACTGGATTAATTAGCTATGGACACAGCATAGCACAGAGAAAGTTGTATTTTGCCAGCTGTGGCAACAATAGTTTGAAAAGACACTACAAGTTGTAGTGCCACAGACAGGATTTTGGGGCTCACACAACTCTTTGGGTCTTTTTTTGCCTCCTTAGCACAGGACCAGGTTCTTGGGGACAAATCAAACTTTATCTAGTCATTTCTTCTTTAAAACAGCAAAAAAGTGAGAGCCCTAAAGTAATTCTGATGTGTCTCATGCTGAGAGAGCAGCAGACCTACAGATGGTACCCAAGAACTCCTAAGGGTCCATCAAAAGCTGAATAATGAATTATTCAATCCAGCAAACACCCTGGGTTTCCCACTGCTGCAGGAATATGCAGCAAAATATTACAGGACAGAGGAAGTTTTCTGCTTGCTTTGAATCAGGGTAACTCAATCCAAAAGAGCCCACAGCCCTTCCTCAGGCTTTAGCCCAGCTGCTCTTCAAGATGTGACATGTCTAAGCCTTTTAATTTTAATTAAATAGGAATTGGGATAACAATAGCAATAAAAATAAAATTTAAAAAAATAAAAAATAAAATTAATAAAATATAACAATATTAAATAATAATAAAAAAGTAAATAAATTATCTCCCCCATGTACCCACTGCTGTAATATGGTCACCACAAGCTACCCACGTGGAGTTTGCATTTTTTTCAGAGAAGACCCTGAGGCAGAAGTCTCCGTTCTTGTCGGGCTCAAAGGTGGAGGGCACGATGATGTATTCCCCTGCAGGCAGCTTGAAGCGGTTCAGCACCTCCCGGAGGTTGATGAAGGTATTGGATTTTTCCCGGGCTTTGTTGGTCAGGAAGAAGTTTTTGCTCAGATGAATATTTGTCTGGCCAGAAAACTTAGGAAAAGCAAAGAAAGGGTGAAAAAAAACAAACCCAAGTCTGCATGTGTTCACGTTTACAAATTTAAAATAGCTTAGGCATGTCTGGTGAAAAGGAAATATAAAAGATGTCAGCTTAACAGAACTGAGAAAGAAGAGAAAGGGAGTGGGACTCCTGAGATGTGGCTGCAAATGTATTTTGCAGATCATTGCAATAAATCATTCAGGTCATGCTTTTGTTTTGCAGATGATGAGGGGTGGCTGAAGACATTGGGCACGTTCTTCCACCAATCATTTTTCTTTAAATTGAGATGGCACATGAGCCATGTCCCTCTGGTCCCCAGAGCTGGTGCCACCTGCAGCTCAGCTATGCCTCCCAGGTCCAAAAATAATAAAAAAAACCCCCAGAATAATGAAATAAAATGATATTTGGACTGAAACATCTAGTGAAAGGTGTCCCTGCCCATGGCAGGGGGTTGGAATTGGGTGATCTTTAAGGTCCTTTCCAATCCAAACCATTCTGTGATTCTGTGATCTTCAAGAATGAACTAGTTTTGCAGAGTCTTACAGGTGAGCTGCTTCAGCTCTAGAAACCAGCTTCAGGAATGTGCATCTTTCAGAATCCTCCTCCTTCCTGTCCTCCCAGATTTTTAAGAATGAAGAAAAAATTTGAAAAACCTGTTAGACCTGCTGCATAGCGGGAGATAAAACTTCACCTTCTGGGGTAAAGAAGAGTGAGAATCAGTTTTCTTATGGAACTATTTGGGCAACTAGGGTGAGTGACAGAGTACTGCTAAGGCATTTAAAAAGTATGTAAAAAATTTAATTAACCAGCAGCACCATTTCTTTTCCTGATGAAACCATACTTTACATAAAAGCCACTGGTTTGGGCACAGCCTCAGGAGGCACAGGATGCCCCAGCTGCTTCACACAGACCCTCACAGGGACAGCAAAACCCAGTGTGGGGTTACCCAGGGGTTCTGCTGAGCTTCAGTCCTTCCTCTGAGGAGCAACAGCTCAGAGGCATTGCTGCATTGCCACCCTCTGTGACCCCCAGGGTGCGCTGTTGGCTGCCTGCAGGTAGAAATGGAGAGAAACCAAAAGAGGTGCTGCTTAGGGAAATGAATATCAACACCTCCTTGGAATATTATTCACGAGTCAAACATGATATCTGTGCCAACCTGGAAAAAGCAGCTGTGCTCTGGGGGAGCAAGTGTGGGGCTGGGCTGAGAGGAGAGCCACAGAAGAGTTGCTCTGGGGAGTTTTTGCAGCACTGAACGCTCTTATCCCAATACAGGACACTCTAAAAATGCAACGTGGGCTCAAGGCCCCTTCCAGAATCAGTGGCCTCCAGCTGTAGACTCTGTGCAATCATGCTGTCCTGCAGGGAAGTGGGGTCCTCTGAACCTCTTCTTCCCACCAGCCACTGAGCCCCAGCTCTGCACCTTGACCACCAACCCATGGCACATACCTCTGGGGGCACCTGCAGGGAGAAAAGGACAGAGTTATTTGCTGCTTGAATGGTGAATGGCATCTCCATCTCCTTATCACCATTATTTGGCAAGGACACCCACATTCTTGGGGGAAAAAAAGAGAAAAGAAAAAAAAAGACTTGGCTTGAGAGGAAGGTAGGTGTTGAGCCCACACCACCCAAGGCCAAGTGCTGGCTCAGCTCCCAGCTCCATCCCCGAGGCAGGTGAGGCTCACCTGGGGCAGCCTGGGCACAGCCACAGCCAGGCTGGTTGTGGCTTCCTGCTGAATCTCCTCCCTGCAGCCACCAGGATTGTTATTGAGGCTCAATTTCTCTACTATTCCTCCCCATCTCCTCTTTCTCACTCCTGGCTCTCTGACCTTTCCATCAGCAGGAAAGGAGGCAGGGGCTAAGCAAGCACAATGCAGCTTTTTGTTTCTTTACAGCCTCCTTGCTGCAGCTGCTGTCCAACTCAGCCCAGCTGAGTTCTGATGGAAAGCTCAGCCTGGGAACTGCATTATCCCATTTATGGGATAGACTAAATTAGATTTCCCCTTTTCCTCCCCAGTCCTGTCAGCCTTCCTTGCCTCGTAAATGGCAAAGCCAATGGTGTGCATGTCCTCGCCCATCTTCCTCTGCTTGCGACGGTGCTTCTGGATCAGCCCAATGAGGAAAGTGCAGCCCCCCTCAGGATCATCAGGGTCCTCATCTTCTTCCTCCAGCTTGATCAAATACTGAGGATTCGTCCAGAATGTGTCTGGGAAGTGGATTTAAGCAAACTACTCAGAGGCTTCTTTGATAGCAACTGCGATTATATTTAAACATGTTAGAGGTGACAGATGTGGCTCTGACTGCCAAAATCAGCTGTGAGAAGAGAAAATCAATGCACTGCCCTGCCCACCCCCACCCCAGACTTCACAACCACAACAGACCCTCATCAAGGAGCCACATTTCCCACACTTTCTGGAGGTTAGTCTTAGATATCCCACAAGCCATCCCAAACCATCTCCTGGAAGCTCCCAGAGAAAGTACAGGCACACAAGTAAAAGTTTTCCAGATTTTCTTACTTGGGTAGTTCCTGCAGCCCCCTGCAGTGGCTCCTCTCCTCCAGTTGCCATCCAGCTTCTGCAGGCTCCACTTTTTATACCTGTCACTTGCCAGGGTGTCTGGGGTCAGGTTGCAGATCTCCAGGCGGGAGTAATGCCTCAGGAAGTCATTGAACGCCATCCTGTGGGAGAAATGCCACTGGCAACCTCTCCTCAGCAGGGTTTTGCATCCCACCGCCTTGTCCATCCTCCCTCCCTGCCACTGGGATTCAGCACCAGGGCTTGGGGTGAATTTGCACACTCATCTTGGAGAGCAAACTGGGAGAGCTTGTTATGCATGAATGAAAACAGAGCAGCTGACATTCCCTGTCACCATCATATTTTCTGGAAAATCTCTTTGCCTAGGATTTTTCTCCTGGGAAGCTGGAAGCCTCAGAGAAAAATGAAAACAATAATTATCTAATTTGCTTCTCCTGTGTTGGGCTCACGTGCAATGTGTTTGGGGATTGTTTACCCACAGGTGATTGTTTCATTGGATTCTGGTGTGAGTTGTTTTCACTCTTTGGCCAATCAGTGCCAAGCTGTGTTGTGACTCTGGAAAGAGTCACGAGTTTTCATTATTATCTTTTTAGCCTTCTGTAAGTATCTTTTCTGTATTCTTTACTATAGTATTCTTTAATATATTCTAATATCATAAAACAATAAATTTGCCTTCTAAGAACATGGAGTCAGATGCCACAGGGCATCCCACAAATACAATTCCCTTCTGCTGGAATGTGACACTCACCAAAATTCCCCATCCTCGTGCCTCCTGGTCAGTCGCTCCCGCACCTCAGGGTCAACACCACTCCAGTTTGGGCAGCTGGAAGAGAACCCCACATCAACCACAGCCCATGGGAAAGGTGAAACTCTCATGTGGCTGTTCTGGCACAAGATCTAACTTTTAGCAGTTCTAGAATTCTCAAATCGCTGCAGAATTAAAAATAGATGCACCTGGTGCATAAAATACCTCACTTCTCAAATATCCAAGGTAAAGGATGAGAAACAGAGTGTTATTTTTAGAAAAATGCAATGTCTGGACTAAGACGGAAAAAGGAAGAGTCAGAATAAAATCTGCCCAGCCACAGAAGTGAGTAAACTCCAGCTTTCATGGCTAATAGCAGAAATGGACTTTTAAAGTCCTTTTAGAAAGTGAATTTTCAGAAGCTCACCACTGAATCCAGGTGGTTAAATAAGCAGAAACTACAGGGAGCTTTCTAGGATACACCAACCAAATATCTGCATCTTACACAAAGGCTGGAATTTGCATGAAAGGCACCACACACTGTGATGGCTACCAGGGGGATGACAGCGAGGGGATGCTTCTCTCTGACACAGTTCCATGTGAACACCACATCCAGACAGGACTTACAGAGGATTTTTCAGGCAGGGAACAGACAGAAAAGCACAGAAACACAACTGCAGCCCTGCAGTAAAGGGCTATTGGCAACAAGGAAGCCATTGACTCACTTGTCATTCCATTTCCCAGTCCACTCCACTTCTCCCCAGGGATTTCGGATTCTGATCAGTTTCTGCACGGTTCCTCGGAAATTCACCTGGTGGGATCAGAAGTGGATGGAGAGGCACCAGGGACTCAGCACCACACTCCCTCCCTCATCCTCTCCAGTAATTAAAAACATGACAGAGCAAGTATTTTGGTGCTAGGCATGACAACATGCACACATTTGGGCCAAAAGACAAAAGCCCAACTGGTTCTGAGGGAGCTTCACACAGCAAGGCTTGTCCAGAGAAGTTTTACAGCATGCACAAACCAAAGCCCATGAAAACCAAAATGTCTGATTTGTGCTACTTAAAAGATCACATTTGGTAGGCTTACAAGCAAAGGGAATGTAAAACTGCTATACAAAAGCCAAAAAAGCAGGTACAGAGATATTTCTCGAAAGTCATCACTAAGGTATAAATTGTCTCTTCACATTCAAATGCCTTTTTACCCCCCTGCTTATATGTTAGAGGAGCCAGGACACTCAGACTGCCACAACCACTCTGATCACACCAATGCCCCACAGAGCAGCAGCCTCAGCCCCTCCTCTTGTCATCTGCAGGTCTCTGCAGTCCAGAGATGACACCCCAGATGAAAGATCCTTACAGAGTCTGCACAGATCTCCAAAGGAGCAGCCTGGATAGATCATGCCCACTTGTGAATTAAGGTGAACAAACTCCCTCTTCCCTGCTTTTGCTGTGAGAAGAAGACCGAATGCACACCCACAAACCAGCACAGCATGTCAGCAGCTCCCTACACCTCACCCTGAGCTTTCAAAGAGCACTTCAGAAACAATTACCAGTGAACTAAGCAAAAACCCACTGCACTCATGGAAGGATGCCATGATCTGCTTCCTTTGTTTTGTCTTGCCTTCACCAGTCACCCACTCTTGGGCAGGTCCCTTGTGCTTGGACACCAAGCCCAGCTGAAAGGTGCTGTTCAGCAGCCACTTCAGGGACAATAATACATGGCCCACCACCCTGCTCAGTGGGAATTAGCCATGCTCATGGAATAAGAGGGGATTGTTTTTTGGTCAAACACCCAAGAAGGCAAATCTGTGTTTATCCAAAACATGCCAACTAATCAAGCATTCCTTCAGAAACAAGGGACTCAAAACCCAATACAGCAAAATGGGTGACACTTAGGAATTTGCAGTGTTGAAGAAGATGGGTTTGTGGCTGCCCCACACAGACCCTGCTGCACCTTGGGGTGGCACACGTACCTGCTCTGCCCCGGTGACCGAGTACGCGTGTCCCTTCACCAGCTTCTGGGAGGTGACTGCTTCTGTTTCTGCAGCACTGGTGATCTGCAGGGCAAAGCACATCAGTGACTGCAGCTTCCCATGGGCAGGGGATCCAGCAGAACAGAGCTTCCCCCTCCAACAGAGCTGTCAGCTCACTGGGAGGCTGCCGGAGTGGCTTGGCTGCTGCACAAAAGCCACAAGTGTGACAGAGCAGGGAGAGGGGACAGCAGCAGTGGGGTGGTGCTGGACCCCAGGGAGTTTGCTGTGTTGGTGGCATGGGGTGCACACCAGAAGCCTGGCACTGCAGCAAAGTTCCCTCCTGGCTCCAGAACACTCAGTGTGGTGCAGCCACTCTTGTGCACCTGCAAAGGGGATGCACACCATAAACTCCAACTTCTCAAGGTACCAGGAGAAAAACAGGGAGTGACTGGCGTGAGGCTCCACTGGGATCACACCCAGCTCCAGCAAATTTCAGGGTCAAGGCACCCCCTGCAGCTCCAAAGCAGGGTGGGAGGCTCCTCTCCCTTTCCCCAGCCCTGGGATCTGCCCTGCAGGGCAGCAAGGGTAGAGGCTGAACTTTGGATGCCATTCCTACCTGAGGGCACACCCCTCTCAATTTTTCAGAGCCACTGCTTGGGCAGTCTGGCCTTTAAACACTGCAGAGAAAAGACACTTCTTGCCAGACAGTGAAATGTGTGGCTGTCATTGTCTTTCCACCATTTCAGAAGTGTGGGACCTCTAAACAAGCATATTTGAAGCTTAAACAAACAGAGAGGATTGGATGGAGCAGGCAGGATTCCTGCTGTCAATTACTGCCCAACAGCACACTCTCCATTTAATGCTTAATCTCTGTGTCCCTATTTCTTTTACAGAAGAGAAGGAAAGATTTTACAAGCTTTTAATTTTTTTTTCAAAGGATAAACTCAGCAACAGTTAATTTACACTGCAGAAAGTGGCAGCACTTATCAACACCATAATATATTTACTCTCTCCCCCCCCCACCCAAGGGATTTGTATAAGTCTGGGGCAAAAATCCAGATGTCAGATTCTTATCTAAATGCAAACGAGTAAAACAGGCCTTGAAAATACCATGAAGTCAAATTGACATTAACCAAGCACTTTTCCTGCTGTGAAGCTTCCCTCTCCTGGAACTCTGATTTAACTTGAAAAATGGGAGGAAACATTTACATTTATATTATGAATGGAGTTTTTGTAAACAATTTACCTTCCCTTTAGATATAACTAAGATGCAATCTCATTTGGGAGGAGGGTGATTACCACAGTAACAATACCTAGACTCATTTCAGTAAGGCTAAAAGCAATGCTGAGTCCTTGAAGGCAGGGCCAAAACTCCTCTTTTCTTTCCCATGTGGGTCCAGCTTCTGACAATGTGTCTTCCCATAAAACCTTTCAGAGGTCTGGCAGCAATCTGAGCTTCTCTGCTCCAAGAACAGAGCCCAGATTTTTTGGGAACATTTCAGGTACAAGTTGTACAACAAAAAGGCTGCAGCAAGGGTGGACATTGTCACCTCTGAGCAGGAATCATTAGCAGCAGCACTCTCAGCCTGTGCCATCCTGCTGCCAGGCTTTCTTAGGAACACAGATGCCCATCAGCACCCCTGACAAGTTCCCTGTGTGATTCATTACCCTCAACCTACCACACAGCAGAAGGACTCATGGAAGAAGCACAAGGGAGGGAATGATTTTTTTTACATGAACTAATGAAAAAAATTAGTTAATGAATGTTCAAAAATGAAGTTTAGTTTCAGCCTAACCCCCGTGGAGGGCACATGTCTGAGTCACATCTGTGAGCTAAATTCAGGCACAAGGCAGAGCAAGGAGCCACAGGCAGAGGGGGCTGGCATGATGCTGTGTGCAGCTCCTGCAGGTGTAGCACAGCTCCACCCCAGCCTGTGTGCACAGCAAGAACCCAAAAATAAACCTGCAAACTCACATCAATGGAGCAGCCAAGGAGAGAGCCTTTCTGGAGTGCCTTCTGGATGATCTTGAAGAGGTTGGGGGGTGGCTTCTGCAGCTCATACCACTCTGCAATGCCACCAGTGAAGTCCTCGAAGCCTTCGGTGGTGGTGCCACCAGAGAGGGACTCATAGGAGCCATTCAGCCTGCACAAAATGGGGGACAGACACAACCATCAGGCTCCCTGTTCTCTTCTCACACACACACAACCATCAGGCTCCCTGCTCTCTCCTTCCTTCAGGGGAGGCACTCAATGTGTCACAGCACTGCTGCTTTCAGGAGCATTACAGCAGCTACAAACATGCCCCTCCCTTCAGCTTTGCTTCTTAGACCTCTGTACTTGGAAAACCCAGCACAAAATATTAAATAATCATGCATACACCTTGCATGTGTGTTCAGTCACATCAAGGACAGGAATCATGAACACTATCTGAAGAAAAAAGAATATATATAAAAAAAATCAAGACCAAACAATTTGCCTCTCTTGTTCCACAGTCTTTAAATCCCTTTAATAGTTATGGGTCTGAACTTCAGCAGATGTAAATTTTTTAAATCAATTCAAAATAGTAGAGTTAGAGGACAGAACACCTCTCTGCCATCCCAAAAATGGAGATTCAGGTATGAGCACTGAACACAGCCCTGGGCACATGGACTGATGTGCTCTGCACTGAAGCACTGGCAGCTGCCAGCCCCTCAGATGCATAGAGCACACAAAATGGAGCTTCCCAGGCCCTGGTGACAGCAGGCTGCTCCAGAACAGCCTCACCACGAGATGCAAGAGCTGCTTTTCTTGGCTAGCAACAAACCCAATGCTTTTGGCTCATTGTCTTAGGCATCTGTCAACAGAGCCATACCAAGGAGCCATTGTGGGATACCCCAGAAGAGAGCCATTTCCTGGGACACCCCAGAAGCTGCAAAGGCTAACAAGCACACTGACACTGACACATGCAGCTGGGATGCTGTGGGGGATGTGAGGGGGAAGCCTGGCCCTGACTCACTTGGCATAGGCCTTCTCCAGCAGCGCGCTCCAGAACTCGGCACCCTCGGCCGAGTGCACGAAGAGCAGCTCCCCGTTCTTGGTGGGCAGCCTGTCATCCACCACCACGTCCACCCACTCCCCATACTGCCAGAACTGAGGGAAGAGAGCACAAACATCCATCACCACCCCATGCTGGTGCATGATCACCGTCCCATCACCAGAATATTTGTCTTTGAGCATCGATTTCCCTGGGGAAAAGCAATCCCTGAATAAACAATCCCCATATCCCAGCCAGCTTCACCCACCCTGTTCAGGGATGCACATACTCACATACCCTTCCTCAGGGAGGAAGGACCACAAGGGCAGCCCCTGCTCCCAGATCTTTGATTAATGGCCTTGTTCCTTCCACCACCCTTTTTAGATGTCTCCTTTTTTTCTGTCTGGCTCTTTGACATCCCACAAAGCCATGCCAGGAAACACACATGGATACATAGCCAGCCACATTGGCTCCTGCTCAATAGCACTGAGAGGAAAAGGCTGTTTTCCACATACCTGGAAGTGGAAAATTCCTGCATATTTATCCTGGAAGCTCTGGTCCTTGGGAACAACACGGGCCAGAATTTCTTCATTCAGGGTGAGAGAAGCAATGGCTGCCAAGAGCCAACAGTCTCCTGTAAAAAGAAAACGAAAATAAAAAAAAACCAGACAGCATTCATTTTTCAAACTTTAGCTTTTGCGCTGCATCAGGATTGTGCATTATATGTGCATTATATATATAATCAATAATTCCCTCAGCTGGGATAGGATGATCCCTCCCCTCACTTTATCTCTGAGATCAAATATCCTCCAGATCCAGACAAGTGTTTCCTCAAGACCAAAGTCATAAAAAAAAGGTCAAAGCAGGCTTTTTCTGACCTACCACCACAGTGATCACTCATTCTGACACTGTTTGAAAGAAAACTTAATATTTAATGGGGTGCCTATATGATAGGAAGCAGCACAGAGAAAAGGCAAAGAGTCTGTGGGTGCACACTGGTACTTAGGGGTGCAATTTCTCCTCAGAGGTGTTTTCTCAGGCACGGGCTGCATTCTTTTCCCTTCTCCAAGGGAAAAGTTTAATAAGTTTAATAAACATGTTCCTTGCCCTCCAGAGCCTTGTCCTGCGGGCAAGCTCCCTTCAAGGTCTCTTGCCAGCCTCCCTGCAAACAGGAGCTCCTTTCACTTCACACATCTCTGGAGGCTCTTGCTCCAGGCCCCTCTGTCTAGTCCCATGTCTGGTGTCCAGCAGAGTCACCAGAGAGCCAGGAAGGGCCTGAAGGCAGGCTCTGTTCCCAGCCCCACACACCTCCTCATCCTGCTGGGATGGGGCCAGCACCCACCAGCCCTGCACACCACAGGCTGCCTGGACAGTGTTTTTCCACACCACGCAGAGGGAGGAAGGGACCTCAGCTCTATAAACATGACACCTCTGCTCTCTGGAATTCTTTTCAGAGCCCAGTTTTACTTTCCCAGAGCAGTCACCTCTCTGCTCAGCCATGGGCCTCCTGCAGCCCATTGGTGAGGTGGTCAGAGATTTACAGAGCCAGATGATATCGATGCAGGGCACCCCCAACGTGGTGAATAATGTGCTCTGACTCCATGATTTCAGAAGGCTGAACAAATGTTTTATTGAGCTATATTATATTACACTAAATATTATATTATATTATATTATATTATATTATATTATATTATATTATATTATATTATATTATATTATATTATATTATATTATATTATATTATATTATATTATATTATATTATATTATATTATATTATATTATATTATATTATATTATATTATATTAAAGAGAACCCATGGTTGTCTGGAGACAGTCATGACACAACTTTGACCCAACTGGTCAATCAAGCCGAACAACCATCACTAGTGGCCAATTAACAAATCACTTTTGGTAAACAATCTCCACAACACATTCCACATGTGCCAAACAACAGGAGCAACAAGTAGAGATAAGAATTGTTTTCTCTGCTCCCTCTTGTGCTGCCTTCCCCAGGAAAATCCCTGGGAGAGAGAATTATGTCTCTCTCTGTTCAGAGAATGTGAATGCCAGAAGATGATGCCCTGACTGCCACAGCCTGACACAAAACTCCTTGTTACCATCCTCAGATCTCTGTTCCCTTGCTGTGTGAACTGAGTATTGCACATGAGATTCCACAGGAGAGTCCTGCAGGGTTGCAGCTTCAATGTGTGAACCTGCCACAGCTGTCAGCAAGCATCAGTCCCTACACAGCCACCTCTCTGCCATGGGAAAAGGCTCAAAAGCTTATGGGTGAGAAGCTGGGATCCAAATGGGACAAAGTCTCAGGTGAATGAACTCTAAAGCAGCTCTGGAGGTTCAAAACCATCACTCAGGCCCAAATTCATCACTGCTCAGGCAACACCAGCAGGAGAATGGACAACCTGCAGCTCCCTCCAGGCTTGGCACAGCTGACCCCCAGCAGCAGCTCTGAGAAATACATCTGTCCCACACTTCTTTTCACACCTCAGGAAAGGCAGAAAAGGTGAAATTGCAAAATAATAATAATAATGAATAATCTGAAAACTTAGGGTGCTTATACTGCTTCACAACCTAGAGGGGAATAACTGAAAATAAAACTTCCCCTTCAGCCCCACCTTTGGCTGCTTGTACTGGAATTGAAAAATCAGCCTGTCAGAGGAGTTTTCCAACAGGAAAGTCACCCTGCAATTCTCCTGTGACAGACCATGAGGCAGTGATGAATTTCCCTTCCCTGCTCTGTCACAGCACATCCAGCTGCCCTGCAAAGTGGGGACTGCTCTCACAGCCCCCTTCAAGGAGCTGCGACCTCCCTGGGAGCTGCATCCAGGGGCAGCACTACCCACGGCAAAGGTGTGTGCTGGGAAAGACAGGGCCAGGAGGAAAGAGTCTGGCTCAGAGGGCAGCTGTCACACCATTCTTCCCAAGAAATTTTAGTATTTCTATTCCATACCCAGGGCAGGCAGGGAGAGCAAATGAACAACTCAAATGGCCACAGCAGCTCAGGAGGGCTGGCTCAAGAAGCTGATCAGGCCTCCAGATGGTGAACACACACTCCAGTGCTGTAACACATCCTTGAGTCATGCTTCCCCTGGAGGTAAGGAGCGAGGAAATTCCAGGGGAAACACCCTCCAGAGCACCTCCATGCCCACAAGCAGAATTTATAAAGATTTTCCTTGGCTTTCTAGCTGTCTCATCAAGGCAGACTGAAATTACAGCCTGGTGTAGAAATCTCTGTTGAACTTTATACTGGTTTCTAGCAGGAATTTGGAATCAAACACAAATCTTAACTCTGACAACTCTGGGCAAGGTCCTGAGGTTTAAAGGCAGCTGCAGAACATGTGGAAGACATCCTTTGGTTTCCACACTTAAAAGTGCCCAGCAGCCAGGATTTCATCTCTACTTTGTGACCAGCCATCACTAAATGCACACCTCATAATTCCAGCTCTGGATGAGAACAGATCTTGTGATTCTACCCGGAGTTTTAGCACTAGGCAAGCCTGAGCAGGGTCTTTACCAAATAGCCTGAACTTCCAGAACTGGGGCTTCTGCAAGGTTTTCCTTTGATAGGGATGGAAAATCCAAGGAGAGGCTGACAGAAAGGTTGCTTAGACCCTGAAAGGAGTGTTAGCAAGGCTACATTCATCATAAATGATTTTTGTAAATGAACAGTAGGCAGGACAAGATTACCAGAAAAGGGAATATTCTCAGGCTGTGAGTTTATCTATAACACATATGAACAAGAAGTGCTATTTTTTGTCCTGCCATCCTTACTTTTTCCTGCTTTCAGTGTTTTACTTGTAATTTCCATATACCCATCAGCATTTACCTAATCTCCAGCTCTAAGAAGAACATTAGGGGGGGAAAAAAAGTAATTGCAAGGCAAGCATAAATAGCCCTAAGGGCTTAAAATTAACCATTCTGGAAAAAAAAAAAAGGCAAACAAAACACACCCATCAAATGCCTGAAGGGCTGTAAGCAAAAGGCAGCTCCTCTGGTCACTGCACAGCTCATGTAAGAGTATGGAGTAAAAGGAAAAATGTTCCTTCTGCCAGTCACAGATTCATCATTATTTTAAAGCAGTCTTAGATTAACAGCTACAGAATGTATTTATATTAATTAATTAATATTAATTGTGGTATTAAATAATTAAAATATTTAATTTTATTTTCATTTAATTGTAATAGTTAATAAAATAGTTATTAATAATTTAATTATTAATTAAATTAATACCACAGACACTCCAGAACGTTTTCTGGTTACAAACACGAGGCTGTGGCAACCCACTGGCAGTGGAGTGGCTGTCAGCATGAGAAAACCAAGGGTCTGATTTTGGAAATTCAACCTCTTCAATTTGTTATTTTTTTCACACCTTTGTTACGTGAGGAGGAGACACCTGCATGCAAACAGCAGCTGGGAGATCCTGGCTGTTTACACCCCAGTGTTGTGATACCATGGTGACATCCACTCCAAAAAAAGGTGGCTAAGGGTGAACCAGGCTTCTCTGGCTTTGGAGCCTCCCCTCAGCTGTAATGAGTCACCACATCCCTGTGCTGCCATTTGGAGCCAAAAACCATCTCTGACTTTGCAGGTCTGACACTGCAAAACCAACTCCAAATCCTCTCCTTCAAAAGTTTCTCCTAAGGAAAAGAACCCCAAAACAACAACAAAACCCAACAGCAACACACCAAAACAAAAAAAAAACCTCACAAGGCCAGAATAAAGGATAATCCAAATCCCAAGGGGCAGCAGAACTTTGGTGTCTGGAGAACCTTTTCTGCACTGATGATCAGCTATGCCTTACATGGATCACAGCTTCTTATAGTCCAGGTCCAAAGCAATTAAACAGATTTATGCACCTGGCCAAAGACTCCTGAGCTGAAAGAAACCCTGCTCATTAGCTGAGCTGTTTGTGACACATTCCCTGCCAAGAAGCTGCCATGCAGATGTGCTCTGGGTGCTCCATCTGTCCCTGCAGCACTCCCAGAAGTTCTGGAGGGCTCAGCAACAGCAGTGAAACTCCCCATGGGCACAGGTCTGTTGCTTTTTGATCGAGCCTTTTGGGGGATAAATGAGACTACAAAAGCTTCCCATAGAAAAGAAGCAGGATAATAAAAAGTACAGGCTTCCAAAAGCACCTGGCATCTTCCAGTGCAATCTTCTCAAGAACACCCTGGAATGTGATGGGACATGAACATTCAAAGTAAATACAAAGCTCAAGTAAATGTAAGCTTAAGCAAATTTCTCAATACAAATGCTGGTGTCAGATAAGGCAGTGGAAAAAAAAAAGAAAAAAAAAAAGAAAATAAAGCATTTGTACAGTGCATCTGCCAGCCCCATTGTGTGACAGAGCAGAGATTCCATCCAGGCTCTTAGGAGCTCAGTGACTACACAGACATAAGATCAAAAGCATCTAACTTTTAATCAGCAATTGTCACACAAGACCAAAATCCTGCCCAGATTCATGAGAAGAAAGGCAGGAGAGTCATTGCAGTACTTAGTGACAATGAAGGAGATACAAACAAGAGCACTGACAAGCTCTGATTCAGATTCAGTCAAGAGCACAAAAATACCAGTTGTGAGTCACTTCATATCCTCTGGTGATACCATAAACCCCATGAGAACATCTGACTGCTCCAAAGAGCACTAGGGCAGCAAATGCTTTCATCAATTTAAAAACAGATCTTGGTATTAGCAACAGCAATTTCACAACTTGAAAATGAAGCTTCAGATCTTTCATTCCCATGCCCTTGGTGCCACAGCATCTGCAGAGAAAAGCTGGAAAAGCAGAAGGCAGAAAGCAACTAAGTGACTCCAGAAAGCAACATCTCTACAGAAATGCCAGATGTTGAAATGGCATTAAGTAAACTTTAACTTCAATTTGAAGAACTTCTTCCCAGAAAGTTTCATAATAAAAAGAGATAACAGATGTCTGGCACGTGTGTTTAAGCACTGGGACATGCTTCATGCCAAAGCAGTCATAGTGGGAGACATGGTATAAGGTGGAGAGAGCACAGGAAGGAAGGAAGCTGGTGACATGGCAACACCTCAAGGCACAACAGAGCCAAACACACACCAACAATGATACTGGGCCATGTTCATAATCTAAATATTTTTACTGTCATGGATTTTTATACAAATTGCATCTGGTTGTCAAAGTACTAACATAAAAACCGTATTTTTCTGAATGAAACCATAAGCACAAAATATAAGCTGCTCTGCCTGTTCCATTTTTTGGATATGAACCTGCAAATAGCAGCAGTGGGACTAGAAACTAAGAAGTGGCTGTGTGGTGAATATTTGAAAGCAAACAAAGAGCATTTGGTTCATTTGCCAAGTGCAGCAGCACAGCACAGCTCATATTAGTCATGTTTCCTACCTGAGAGCTTTCCCTCAACCACATATCTGTCTAACCCAAACTCCTCTCACTACAGCTATGGAGTAGGAGTCTACTGCTGCTTTCACTTCACTTTAGTTCTTCTCCTCATACCTCTGCAGACATTCTCCAGCTAAAACCCCTCCTGTCAGACAAGGCAGGAGAGAGGATTCCCCACTGGGACAGCTGTGCCCTCACAGCCAGGCCAAGCCATTTGCTCCCCACTGTCCCCTGGCACTTCCCTGGAGAGCCCCACCAAGGGGCTGCCATTGCACAAACTCAGCAGAAGCCTTGGCAAAAGCAGAGGGCTCACAGGCTGGCCCATGCCTCCTGAAACAGCCGAGTTTTGTCTTCCTCAAGAGCTGGGAATCCCCCATACAACTTCTTTTCCCCAGGTTTCAGGAGATTCCTCCTGCCCAGCACAACTCTCTCCCACTGGGGAAAGGGAAGCGCTGCTATGCACACAGCTGGCTGTTTAAGGCAGAAATGAGCCAGGCTGCTCTCAGGCACTTGGATATGGATGAGAACATGAAAGGAGCTGGCCACGATCAGAAAAGCCATGATCAGGAAACCAGCGTGTGCCACCCCTGCTTGGTGCACACAGAGAGGCTGTGCTCAGTAACCCCACACATGCAAAAGCCAAGGAAAGGTGAGAAAGGTCTGATTTGAAATGAATGGAGGTGGGAGGATGCAAAAGGAGATATTTGGTGCCCTGGGGCAGCACCTGCACAGAAAACTCAGCTTTGCTCCCCACCTTACCTAAGGCCCCTTGGCAGATGTCCGTGCGAGTGGCTCCTCCCGCTATGAACTGGGGGTTGGCACACAGCTCCTGGCAACAAAAGAAGCCCGGCATTAACACCTGGCCACAGGTATTACACCTGGCTGCAGGCATTACACCTGGCCACAGGTATTACACCTGGCTGCAGGTGAGGCAGGGAACGAGACCACACTTGCAGAAATTAACCAAACCATTGACCACAGCAGTGAGCACCACAGAGATGGAGCAGTGCAGGAGTTGGGTGTGGGCTCCAGACACAGCAAGCACAGTGAGAACCACACCGGTAACCAAAGCTCGGGTGCAGCCAGCTCACTTCACAGGACGTGTGCTGCATTTTCACATATACAGGGCACACACTGCTCTGCCATTACCTCCCCACCACTGACCACACCGAGGTCTTTCAGAAATGCCTGGGGGCACCCCGGAGTCCACCTGACCCCATGGCTGGAAGGGAATAAACCGCACGGTGGTCAACTCTGGCTCTGCTGAAGGAAAGAGTTATCAGAAGGCACAGCCCCAAGCGCTACCCAAAGCCATCTGTCCCCACGGGGAGTTCTGCATGGAGAGCAAAACGACTTTTTTGACTCGTTTATTTTCCAGGCAGAGCAAGGCACGCTGCCAGCCTGTCCCCGGAGCAAGGGGGACCCTGCGGTGCCCGGAGCATCCGCAGCCGCACGGAACGAGCGCACCGCGGGGAGAGCTCACACCGCGCCCCGACCGCCGCCCCCGCACGGCTCAACCCGCCCAAATCTAGGGGCTGGGGAAAGCAGGAAGCCGGGGGATGCTGTGGAACGATGCTCCCGAGCATCCCCCCATTGCCCGCCGCCCTACCGTGGGTCTGCGCCAGACGACGCCCTGCGTCTTGTGCGAGCGGGGCCCCAGCTCGCGGTAGCCGAGGGCGCTGGGGCCGGCGGGGAAGGAGGGGTCCTGGAAGAGGCGCCCCTCCTGCAGGCACTGCTGCCGCAGGGCCCCGAAGCGCTGCCCCAGGTAGGGCACAGCCCGGTCGTGCTGCCCCGCGCCCAGCGCCACCGCCCGCTCCTTGGCCAGCGCCTCCGCCATCCCCGCCATCGCTGCCGCCGCCCCGCCCCGGCACGGCTCAGCCCGGCTCGGCACGGCCCGGCCCCGCCTGCCAGCCCTCCCTTCCCTCCTGCCCGTGCCACGCCGCACCCCCGCCGTGCCTCCGACCGCTCCGTGCCGGCGGAGAAATTTCCCATCCCGGTCTCTGTCCGGCTGCTGCCCCGTGCGGGAGCATCTCTGCCTCACTGGGCGCCTCAGCAGCTTCTCACCTGTGCTGTCCCTGCCTCCCCTGGTTCCACATGTAGGCAGCAATTCGAAAAGGTTGGTGTTTTCCGTGTGCAAATCAGAGCTATCCATATAAATTCTCTAAGTTTAGGGGAAAAAAAAAAGGAAACCAAAAAACCAACAAAAATGCCCTCAAAACCACCACCACCACTACCACCATCACCAAACAAGCAAACAAAAAAAAAAAAAACCAAAACACACAAACAACCCCCCTTGCAAAAAAACCCAAACCAACAAAAAAACCCCAAACCAAACAAAAAACAACAATTAAAAAAAAAAGGAAGGAAAAACCTGATATGGTTCAAATCGCACTATGCTACATCCCGTTGTCACCCTGTCACAACTTTGAACATCGCAAGTAGCAGAGATCACTCACAGCTCGATTTGCTGGTGATCGCCACAGCACACAGGAGCCACCTGCACTCCCACAAACCACAAACAGCGAGATTCCCCTGATCCTCCCCAAAACACACACACACACACACAGACACACACAGAGACACACACAGATACAGACACACACCTACAGACACACACACACACAGACACACACAGACACACACACACACAGAGACACACACACACACAGACACACAGACACACAGACACACACACAGACACACACACAGAGACAGACACACACACAGACACACACACAGACACACACACACAGACACACACACACAGACACACACACACACACAGACACACACACAGACACACACACACAGACACACACACACAGACACACAGACACAGACACACACACACAGACACACACACAGACAGACACACAGACACACACAGACACACACACAGACACAGACACACACACACACAGACACACACAGACACACAGACAGACACAGACACACACACAGAGACACACAGACACACACACACAGACACACACAGATACAGACACACAGATACAGACACACAGACACAGACAGACACACACAGACACAGACAGACACACACACACACACACACACACACACTCTCACAGACACACACACACACACACACACACACACACACACACACACGGTGTGGGGGAGGGAGTGTCTCTGTTTTGGCAGCGAATTGCTGCCAAGAGCGGCTGAAATGCTGCTGCTGGCACCCGTGCAGAGCAGCATCTCTCCGAGGGAGAATTCAAACCATTTGTTTCATATTTTCAGTGTGAGTCAGGGCGTGCTGGAGCCAGGCAGTGTTCCCTGGGCAGCACACAGAGCCTGGGAGGACTTTATGTTACCCAGCTGCCCTGGAGGGGCAGGCACCTCTTTTTGCACATTGTTTTCTAAGTCCTGGATGCATGAAACAGTGGTTTGGAGTCATCCTAGCTGACTAAAATGAACATTACTGCTTGAAAAATGCTTCAAGAACCTAAAATTACTGGCAGTACTGTTTGCTGAGGTGTGGTGGGAAGTGTTCCTTCATTTCTGGTACATGGTGCTCCAAAGCATTGTGTACCACTGTCTGTTTGCTTGCTGGTTTTGCACATTCATCATGTATTACTCCTCCTCCTAGGCTCAGCACAGGTTCTGCTTGCACAGTTCAAGGGAAGCCATTGCCATTAAACAGGAAAACGAGCTAAGCATCGCCCATTCAGTTCCCAGTGTACCAGAGGGGGCCCCCAAAATATTTTGGAAGTTAGACATGAATGGTCTGAGCATCTGATGTCTGCGTAGATCATGGCCGAGCAAGAAAATAGCCCTGTTTGTCCAAACCTGGAGAGGCACAGCCCAACTTTGCTGTGCTCTGAAGGTGCCTCCTCTCCCCTACAGGTCAGAAAAGCTCTCTTTATGAAGGGAATAATTGTGTTTTTAGCAGCACAATGGAGAGCTGGAAGCAGATCCAGCCGTGTTACATGCACTCAGCTGAGGGTGTGTTTTTAGCCAAAGTCTCCAGCATGGCTGTGCTGAAGCTCAAGCAGGACACAGAGTGGCATTGGAGGATGGTTTTGCTCAGCTGTTCAGATTTGCTAAGTACTGCTGGGTTATCCCACAGGCAAGGCCATCTCTTGGACCAGGAGACAGCAGCACCTCACCACCTGGGGGTTTGGATCTGGCTGTGTTGCATCCTAACAGGAGGGATCTGGGAGCTGTAAAGCTGCTCCAAAAGTGTTTCTTTGGCTCCACGCAGTGGCTCCAATCTGTACAGCTGCCACAGGTCAGACTTCTCTGCTTTTACAAGAGTCAGGGTTAAAGGAAACCAGAGTCAGTTCAAAGCAATGGTTTTGGTTTGTGAACTCCTCTGCTCCAGCTGTTACCCAGCAGATGCAGAAGTTTGAGCTGGGTTGAAAATTTGTTATATAATTACTTTGCTTTCCTAACTATCTTATGTGCCCCATAGCTGATCCTCACTTCCCCTTTGGAATCTGCTGGCAGCTGAGAGCCTCTGCTGGACATCAGGACCGAGTGTGTGCAGGACTCTTGAGTGGCTGCTCTGCTCAGCCAGAGCCACCAGAGCTTTCTCAGAGCCTCTGTGGTGCAGTGAGGGCTGAGACTGAGCCAAACAGAAAATCAGAGGAACAGAAGGGAACAAAGCCAGAAAGAAACTGAGCCAGCAAGGATTCAGGTACCTGGGCAGTGCAGGGAAGATGTAGATTTGCCAGCCAGGCTTGTTAGACTTGTCCCAAATGTGTAGGGACCTTGCTGTTCCATATGCTTTGGTGACAGGACAAGGATATATTGGGGTAATACAGAATTTCTCTTGTTATCTGGGAAGTTGGCTGTCCCTGCAGCCTGTGAGCAGCCCCTGCCCACAAAGCCCTCTGCAGCCAGGTGAGTCAACTGCTGCCTCTTCCAGCCCAGCAGCAGATGTGGGTGGAAGTTCACATTTGAGGGAAGGAAGTTCTTTTGAGCACTACACCAGCCAATTCCTTCATTTTCTACATACTGACACAACATGCTCAGACACACAGACACACACACACACAGACACACACACACCTTTAAAGAAAAAGGTGATTTCCATTTGACTGTGAGACCAGTGTGATGCTCTTAAGTGAAAGGAGCAGTTCCACCAATAGTTACCCACTTCTGTCTCCCTAAAACCAGGCACTTTCAGAAGGAAAAAAAAAAAATCTGATTTCTTCTCAATCTCCCTGCACATCTGCAGCTCTCCAAAGAAGTCACCAACTCACATTTCGCAAGTGAGTGCTTTCAGCTGCTGCTGCTATCATCTTCCTCCTCTTCAGGCAGCAGCAATTCCATGGCTTTTGTAAAACAACCAAGCAGGATCAGAACTCTTTTTAGATGTGTTTCCCAACAGGGAAACTGCCAGGCTGCAGCTTGTATCAACCCTTCCCTCCCCAAACACTCAGATGAAATATTGCAACCACTAAAACTGTAATCTTAGAGACAAACATTGAGGAACTTTTATAGCTCCCAATGGTCTTACCATTGATAGTCACTCCATTTTCACAGTAACAGGGTGGGTAGGAACCCACACATCTAGAATATGGGAAGAAAAGCTTTCAGGATGAGACTGATCTGTTTTCATGCTGCAGGGTCTACAGTACAGGGGAGCAGATTTAATCCTCATCAGCCAAGTGATGCAGCACAGGAGAGTCTTCTCACTTCTCTGTGATTCAGTATATCAGAAATGTATCTGAAATTGCTGGGTAATTGGCAGTTATCTTCTTCTAAAGATTTCCCCATATACAGAGCAGTCCTGACTGTAGGGAATTTTCAGTCTCTTCTTTGAAATTCAGATGAAGCATTTTTCTGGTTTAATTGGTTCCTCTTTATTTCCCCTCACCCTCTTGCTATCATCAAGAAATTGGGTGAGGAAAAGAAAAGCAAGAAGAGCCAGGCAAAAACATGCAAATCCCAGAGGCAACAAAAGTCAGAATAATTGTTATAACTATTAACCCTAGGGGTTAAGGCCACTTCAGCAGCAGTATTTGAGTCATGGGGAACTTTAAAATTTTTCCTCCTATAATACAGCAGTCAGCTGTTGCTGTAGTCAACTACAGCCATCCCCATCTCCTTTATATCCTCTAGATGGTGCTTGTGTATCACATTCTACACAAAACAAATCATGCTGCTGCTAATCAAGCTTGGAAAATGGATTTGAAGTGCTGTGACAAATCACTAGAATCAAATAGTTGTGGTGGGCACCCTGGGTGGCCACCTGGTCCAAGCCTCCCCCAGAGGAAAGGGTTGTCCTCAGCCTCTTTCCAAACATGAAAACTGAAATTCATCATTAAAATCTCATTGAATTATAGAATTATAGAATGGTTTGTGTTGGAAGGGGCCCTAAATATCATCTTGTTCCAACCCCCCTACCATGGGCAGGGGCACCTTTCACTAGAGCGGGGTGCCCAAAGGCTCATCCAACCCAGCCTTGAACACTTCAGGGATGAGACACCCACCTGGTATGGCCCAAAAAAACCTACACAGAAAATAAATATAGAAGTGATTTTCAGATAAAATAATTGCATGAATTATACTTTCCTCATGCAAGGAAAAAAAAAAAGATTTTCTGTTAAAGTCTGATGTTGTAGGAGCACTAATCCACTCATTCATTCTGGCAGGGCCCTTCACAAAGGTCTGTCTGCAGGGTGAATACAGATTGTTACATTGCTAAAAGAGCCTCCATGCCTTGTTGCCAGGAAACAACAATGAAAGTGTAGGGATGCCAGTTTGATGACAGGGACACAGGGCAGTGGCATTAATCCCATGCTTTGCAGACATGAGATCTCTATCATTTGCAAACATGAATGTTGGACAGCCTGCCATTTTTTCCTGAGTGTTGTTTGGCTAATGGATTTACAGAAATGTAGAATACTAGAAGAGCTCAAGCCAACCACAGCATCATCTCAGGTCTCTGAAAGCCCTCCTCTACCCTGTAGAATGTGGCTTTGTTGTCTATTGTGCTCATGCATAAAATATTTGTGCTCTTTGTTTTCTAACAGCTAAGGTGACTTGCATCTGCAAGGATCAGGGTCCATCAAGTGTTATCATTCATTATTAAGTCAAGAGATGCTCATATTTTCTCTGCAAGAGGCAAAAAAATTAAGATGAGGCTTTTGTAGATAATCTTGCCTGGGAGCAGAATTAAGACATGCCTTTGATAAGTTCCAAGGGGGGGGATGCAGTGGTCAGGATTTTATGTGAATTTGAGGGCTTTTATTTTTTTTTTTATTCTTGTGTGCAGAATCTTCTAGTGTTTGCTCAGGGGCAAAGACTTAAGTTTGATTATGCATTCATAAAATAATAGAATTTTTAATGGTTTGTTCCATACAGGGTACTTTATGCTGTCCTGCTGACTTTCAAGGGATTAATCTCTAGTAAGGGTAATGGAACCTTGAAAAGTCTTATGATTCTGCTTCCTTGATTTTTAGCACTCCTTCAGAATAATTTGTTCAAATGTGTATATTAGGAATGCAGTGAATTATAGCAAAGACCTCAGGGAAATCAAAGGGTTTTTTTTGTTGTTTGTTTTTTTTTTTTTTTTAAAGCAACAGGTAATTTTCACTTTGACTTATCAGTTGTAATTTGGCTGAAATTTCCAAGGCATAGAAAAGCCCCATGAAACATCTCATTACACTGGAGTTCTGCTGGACTCTTACACAGGAGACTTCTTGCAAGTCAGGGGGCTGAGTATCCTGTAAATACAGACCTGCTTTTACCCCTTCTGTTCCTTAATCTTCAAGACAAAACAATCTTTGTGTATACTTGGTTGTTCTAGAATGACCCAATATGCAATTTTTAAATGCTTAGTGGGAAGTGCAGCTCAGCTGAAACAGCAGTGGGGATAAGAACATGTACACTGACATCTGCATGTCTCCTTGCCATTGCCAGCTCCTGTCACCCTGGAAAAGGCTCTGTTTTTCTGATATTTGGGCTGTCATTTATGTGTCTTTAATTGCAATCCTCCTCCTGAAAGCAGCAAACATGTATCTTGTTCTTAGTTATTCAAACAGCACTTCTTGGGAAATATTTAAATTTGTAATAATGTGCATGACAGAAAGTGCTGCAGAACTCCTGAGCACTGCTCTGGGTTTGCATGCACAAGAGGCTGTTTTGGAAATTAGATAGCGTGAGATGGCATTTCCTTTTAGCAATCTTGAGGAGCTCTTCTGGTGCTGATAGCAATCATCTCCAAAGGGAAAAACGTGCTCTAACTTCTGGTAAATGTCTTTTGAGAGAAACAAAATCAATCTTGTGGGAGGAATTACCCAAGTTCTGAAGGAAGAGCCCTGGTAAATGTGCTGCTTGCTTGACCTTCTGCAGCAGGTTGACCCTGGCTGGGTGCCATGTGCCTACGCAGCTGCTCTATTGTGGCATTCACATTCTCTGGAAAAATCCCTTCACCCAGGATTTTGCTCCTGGGAAGCTGAGAAGCCTCAGAGAAAAGGAAAATATTTCTTATTTCATTTGCTTGTCCTGTGTTTTGCTGCTTTGGAATGTGTTTGGAGATTGTTTGCCCACAGGTGATTGTTGCATTGGTTTTATGTTAATTATTTTGGCTCATTGACTGACTGGGGCCAAGCTGTGTCGGACTCTGGAGAGGGTCAGGAGTTTTCATTATCTTCTTAGCCTTCTGTAAATATCCTTTCTGTATTTTTTAGCATACTTTAGTATAGTATTCTTTAATATAATATAGTATCATAAAATAATAAATTAGCCTTCTGTGAACATGGAGTCAGATGCATCATTCCTGCCTTTTTCAGGACGTTCCCAGCAAATACAATACTGTATCTCTTTCCCACTGGGACATAGAATAAGATGAGAACAAGCAGCAGGGTGAGATAAGGCAGCTTTATTTCAATAAAAGAAAGAGATAAGCAGAGATCTGTGTGTGCATGGGCTAAAGAGAAAAAATAGTCAGTCTCTACATCCCATCAGCAGGGATGTTTGGACACTGCCTGGGAAGCAGGGCTTCAGCACACATAATATTCCTCTGGAAGGCAAACACTGAAAATTCAGAAATGCCCCCCTTCTGCCTCCCTCCCTTAGCTTTTATGTCTGTGCTGACATCATACAGTATGGAATATCCCTTTGGCTAATTTGGGCCAGCTGGCCTGGTGGTGTCCCCACCCAGGATCTTGCCCACTCCCATCCCCTTTGGTGGGGGAAGGAATGCCAGAGGGATGGCGCTGCTCAGCAGCAGCCAAAACTCTGCTCTGTTATCAATGCCCTGGCAGCTACCAGGGCAAGGCACAGCACTGTGAGTACAGTGGATATTTTTGCTCATGATGAGGGGTACAGAATAATGCATCTGACTCCATCTTATCAGAAGGTTGATTAATTACTTTATTATTATATCATTATTATTATATATTATATTAATATTATATATTAATTAGTAGTAATTAATAGTAATAGTAAGTAATATATAATATTAATTATAGTAATTAATATTATCTATTAATTACTACATTATTTTATACTATATTACATCACATTTAAATTCAATTTGTTAAGTACTTATCTTTGCACACAACTGCACAGAATTTTGTGACTGTCAGCTGGCAGTCCTGATACACACACATGCTTGGCCCTGTCAGGCCAAGGAAACAAAACACCATCACTTTGGGTAAACAATTTTTATATTGTATTTTACTTTGGCACAAACACAGGCACAGCAAATGAGATGAGAATAGTTTTTCCTTTCTCTTGAGGTTCAGAGAATGTGAAACCCAGAAATATTCCTGGGAAGAATCGTGCCTTGATTTTCTCTGTGAAGAGAAATGTGGCTACATGTGAGGGCTGTGAACTTCCCCTTGGTCAGAGCCAATACACCTTTCCAGCTGATGGGACATGAAAATGGGGAGATTAAAAAGGTAGAGCTCATTCCTTGGAGGAGCTCTTCTGCAAGAGGACAAAGCAGAACGACAAAAAGAGAGATGTCATGGATTTCTGCTTCTCTCCAGAGCAAGTGCCACCTGCACTGAAGGTGCAAGATGCCTTTCCCTGGTGGATGAATGCTGACTTTATGGAGGCTTGGTGGTGGGTGGGCACCTGGAAGATGTCTGTGATGGAATTACTAAGCAAATTACCCTCAGAGGAATGTCTTTTGGGACTCTGTTGGTTGACAGGAGGCTTAGGGATAAATTCTAAACATACTGGCTGAAAACTGTGATCTGTGTTCAGCCTGCAAGACATTCTCTGCCGCTTCTTTGTTTTCAGCATGTAGAAACCGATTAATGCTGCTTTTCCATGTGGGATTAGCAACCTGTCTTCTGACTAAACACTATTATGAGGTGTTTCATTTCAGCCTTTGCATGGGAAATGTACCTTAAAATTGCACCTACTTAAATTTCAGGGCATCATTGATTTACTAGACTGGATTTCATACATGAGCAGGTTGGGTTTTGTTTGGAGTCAGAGCTTCTTTCTCTGTGACATGACATGTCAGGAGATAAAATGCAAGCAGAACATTCCATTGTTGGCTTTTTGCTTCTTTTGAAGCAGCAGAAGGATTAAGTGAGGGATGCTGGGAGCTGTTCTCTGGTTTTCCAAAACAACAGACACTGAGTTCTGGCTGTGCTCTTTCCCTGAAGTCTGTGTGATCCAGGTGTTGGGCTGTAAGCTCATGGTTCATAAAACCTCTGTTCCCACTGACTTCTTGTGTGACTCTGTGCATCTCCTTCCCCTTCTTTCCTCCTGTGTTCTGTTGCCTATCTTCTTTATTCAGGCTGTAGACTTTCAGCACAGAAAGAGCTGCGGAGTATCTGCCACCATGGGTTTTCTGGCTTGACTGAGTGTCACTGTGATATTTTCTGAAAAATCCCTTTGCCAGGGTTTCTTCTCCTGGGAAGCTGAGAAGCCTCAGAGAAAAATGTAAATAATAATTATCTGATTCACTTCTCCTGTTGCTTTATCCAACAGATGCATGTTTGATTGTTTCTTGTGAATTGTTTTTACTTAATGGCCAATCACAGTCCAACTGTGTCAGGACTCTGGAAGCAGTCATGAGTTTTTATCATCATTCTTTGTAACCTTCTGTCTGTAACCTTTCTCTTTCTTTAGTATAGTTTTAGTATAGCATTCTTTAATATAATATATTAAATAATAAATCAGCCTTCTGAGAAAA
Source organism: Zonotrichia albicollis (assembly GCF_047830755.1). Classification (NCBI taxonomy): domain Eukaryota; kingdom Metazoa; phylum Chordata; class Aves; order Passeriformes; family Passerellidae; genus Zonotrichia; species Zonotrichia albicollis. The sequence goes on from NC_133821.1 coordinate 16,057,151, forward strand.
TGGAGTCAGATTCCTCATCTTTCACCTCATCCTGGGGACCTCACAAACACCACAACTGAGTGGATACTCCAGATATTTTATTAGCAATATTAATTGTTATTGCCAACAATAATATTACTATTCTTATTCCATGGCAAGGAGGGGAAACAGTTTCTCTCTGGTGATACTCATCATCTTAAAGTATGTATACAACAATATCCCATGTAAATTTTGTGAATATGCCATTATTGTTATAGCAGCAATGATGCTTCTCACAGCCCACATAAATGCTATTGGGTTTTTTATGCAGTCAGCTATCAGTACAGCACTGTGTTAGTGTTTATGTGTTTATACACACAACTTTTGCCAATAAGAAAGTGACATTGAAATAACTGTCATAGTTGTTACACTTAATAGCAAATATAGGAAACTATATCAATTGAAATATTGAGCAAAACCACATTTGTGCCCTTAGAATATTTTGAACTCTAGTGAAGAGTAGCGACTTTTTAATGTAATCCTCACACAGCAGGTGTGATTTTGTAATTTTAAAACTTTTTTTTATTTCTGGATTAGTAATTCAGCAGCTGAAAGGCAACTGGTACCTCTCCAACAGAATTATTTCATCTCTGGTTTGAAACCAGCTGATTCTCCCTCTTCCTTCAGGCAGGAGGATGTGCAGGGCTGCACTGTGCTGCCTCTGACCAGCAGTGTTTGATCTGTCAGTGAAACATCACTAAGCAGGAAAGTGGACAATTGAAATTAAAAGCTGCTTCAGGTCTTCTTCACTCTTCTTTCTTTTCCAGTGGGTTATGATTTAATCTCCATGCCATGATTTTATTTTTAAGGAGGAGCACTAAAATAATACTATGTGCATTAGTTTGGGAACATGCATTCCTTTTAGTCATGTTAAATACTTCCTCTCTATGAAGTTACTGACATATAAAACATGTTTTTCTTTTTCTGGTTTGTGTGATCCTAATCTAATTTTATGTCATTGAGGAAATGCAATGAGGTGAGATTGACAAGATGTAGTTTTATTAAAATGCTTCACTTGGCTTGGTTTGAATGTAAATTTGAGGGACCATTGTCTAATGCCTTTTGCAGTTGTTATTAAAAAAGAAATCAAAGATTCATTAAATAGTTTAGGTTGGAGAAGCCCTTTAGGATCGAGTCCAACTGTTAACCCAGCACTTCCAAGTCTACTACTAAACCTAGTCAATTGTTGCAGATTTAAAGATTGCTAAGTAATAAGTGAATATTGTCTTATTAGTGAGGTGTTGTGGTGTTGTGAGGGTCTCCAGAACGAGGTGAGAGATGAAAATTTGACTTTAAGTTCTCAGAAGGTTGACTTATTATTTTATGATATTATATTAAAAGAAAATGATATATTAAAACTACACTAAAGAAAGAGAGAAAAGACATCAGAAGGGCAGACAAGAATGAATAATAAAAACTCGTGGCAGACTCACTTTGACACAGCTGGCTGTGATTGGCCATTAACTAAAAACAATTCACATGTTTAGATAAACAATCTGCAAACTATATCCCAGAGGAGCAGAACATGGAACAGCTGAGGCTTTTCATCTTCTCAGGAGAAGAAATCCTGGCAAAAGGATTTTTCCTAAAGTATTACAGTGACAGTGAGGGTTACTTCTGAAAGGAGCCAGGATTAGGTAACACTGGTAAACTTGAAAGAAAAAAATCTTTCTGATGTTGTTTAGTTTCTTGCTAAACTTCCCCCCAAAGCCTATGTAAAATATACATCAGTCCCCAAATCTGGGGGGTTTTTTGGGGTGGGCTCTTCAATGGTTTTGCCTAAACATCCCTTTCCAGCTCATGAACAGTATGTTTTGCGTCACTGAATGAAGACTCATCTGTGACCTAAACCCAGTTTCCAAGGGCCAGGTATGGGAATGGGTTTCATTGCCTTGGTACCTGTAGAAAAGGAGCTGAACCAAGCTGATAGCAATTTTGGAGAGCACACAAACTCTACCCACTCAGCTGCTTTTCAAAGGAGGGAAAATCCTGAGACTCCTTATTTAGGCAAAGCTGGCCTTTAAAGCCGATGTTGAAGCTTATTTTATCTTTTGGACAACAAAAGTGGAGTCAGTTCAATAGAGCTCCAGGGAACAGGTAGGAACAGCAAGGATGGTTATAAGCAGTGAGGTTTTGATGATGTTCCCTCATAAAAACATGAATCTTCCCTTGCCCACCCCATGCAGGAACAGAGCCTGTGTCCATCAGTCAGTCATTCTCTTTCATCCCATGCTTCCCATGGCTTCTCTCTCCATCAGGAGCCCCCCTGCCCTCCCCATCCCCAGCAGCAATCTCTTACCTCACCCTCTGCTGTCTCTTACTTCAAAGTGTCTTTTGCCCTCTGAAATTCCCAGCTCCTGGGAATGCCTGGCATGCTGGGTGCTAGGCTTGGCTTACCTGCCTGAATAGAAACATAGTTATGCTCATTTTCAGTGTCAGGAAAATGGCTTTCCAGACTGCCTAAATCTCCCATTTCAGCCAAGAGGAATCTGTAGATTTCTTGAAGATGTGTGGACTGCCTTTCAAGTACCTCCCCAAATAGTTTTCTTATGGCTATTACCATATTGAGCAGCTCAGTCTTCCACCATCCTTCTTCCTAGGGATTACAGATAAAGCCTTATCTCATCAAGGCAGCTGACCCATACTCCACTCTGTTTTTCTGCTGAATCTAATGTTAGCATTAAATACAAGATTTCATATAGTAGTGTATTAGGACATAAATGTGCTCTATACTGACTCAGAAAAACCTTTTTGTTTCTCTCCAAATTTGCTTTATCCAGGGAACTTTATTCTAAGAATGTTATTTGTCTGTTTTTCCCTGTGGATATTCATCAAATTGCACTGAAGTCAGTACAATATTTCTCAGTGCTTTTCAGTGTTTCACCTTCAGCTTTGCATGAATTTGTATTTTCCCAAGTTTCTTCTTATTTTATTCTAAGCTTGCCTATGTCACTTGCTTTCATTTCCATTGGAAAAAAAGGAATAAAAAATGAAAAGGGGGAAAAAATACCATGGAACAAATTGGGTGTAAAATACATGCAGAGATAATTTTGTGCCCATGAACTTCCAGTGTCCAGCCTCAAACAGTCATTATTGGGTCCACTAAACCCACAGTGACTATAACTCACAAATTCCTACCCTCAACCTCTCTGGCAAAGGAAAAAGAAATTTCTGCCATGAGAAGGAAAAGACATAGCATTGGAAATATAGAAGAAAGGTTAATTATTATTATTATTATTTTCTCATGTGCCATTAACCAAACCTTCTTTGGCCTCCAGGAAAGCTTCTGTTCATGCCACTCATGCAGCCTGATGTTTTCAAAGATCCATGAAGACTGAAGAACATTTCCCTACCTGAAATCTAGATACCCTGACAGCAAACAGCTGAGTTCCTGGTTTACCATGCCTGACAGGTGCCCTTCACAGCCTTTATCTCTTCCTGGGGATGTCACCATGAGCATTATCTGCTTTGCTTTTCCAGATGGAGAATGAAGAAATGGCTCTCAGTGCTGAATTCTCTGGTCCTCCAGCACTGTGACGTGTTGGGGCACACAAGATGGCAATGTAGGTACTCAGTCTCATGTCTGTCTGGAAAATCTGTGAGAGATTTCTCTGGAAGAGACTTTGCAGCCTCCAACTTCCTCTGTCTCTAACACCAATAAAAGTGATACAAAGGGTGCTTGAGTGAGGAGTAATGGGGAATGCATTGCCTGTGTTTTAAAAAGCCAGGAGTAAATGGCAGTGCTGTTTGTATACAAGGCATTTATTTCCTTGGCCTCATGGATAAAACTGCACTGGCAAATCCAAGAGCTTGTCCCTGACACAGCTTCAAAAAATACAGCTGCTCTTGATCCCTGGTAGTGACATGTTAATGTGTTGTGTAAATCCCAGGGTGCTGCCAGGGGAACATCTCTGAACATGGCACTGCAGTAATTCATTAAACATTATTAGATCTTTCTGCAGCTTGCTTATCAGGCCTTGTCATGTTTTCTTTTGGGCACAACAGATTGCCTTGGTGTTAATTGAATGATGCACCAGAAAAGAGCAAAAGAGAGAGCTCAGAGACTGACACTGTCCATGAATTGTAAATAATAGAACTTGATAAGAAAAAAATTATCAGAACATCTCCCTATTATATTTGATAATGAAACAACATACTGCTGTGTTCTTGGGTGATTGGATGTTCTTGGATGGGAAAATTAATGAGTTGAACAATAGACAATCCCATTTCTCTTTCCAACTGTGCAGAAATTAAATCTCAAATACAGCCACTTATTCTTCATTTCCACTTCTCTGTAGCATGCTTTCCCTTATCAGGCTTCTTAAGTGAAAGTGAAGCAGGAGAGGGGACAAAAAACAACCTCACTTCTAAGAAGCCAGAAACACATTTAAAATGTTATAATGTATTTTGTGAAGCTCAAAGAGTGCTCTTTGTAATGAGAAAAGTTTCTGTGTAGGGCAAACTTCTGTTGTGCAAGGCCATCTCCCATGAATATTTTGAAATGAAAATGTAGTGGCTGTGTTTTCCCAGCTGGAGTTCAAGGTGACAGTTGTGTGTCAGAGGAGTAAGTTGTCTCCTCCAGAATATACATCTAAATGTGATCAGTACATTTCCTTCCCTGTTATATACTTTATTTGCTTATTTCCACATGAAGTATGTTTAAAATGCTTTGAAACTGAACGGAAGAGGAAAGCACAGCAGAAGAAAAATTAGTTTGTAGAAGAGTGAACAAAGCAATTATCAGGAGATCAAAGCAGCTGGTGACTTTGCAGTTCAGTTCTAACTAAGCTTTGGCTGAAGCTGTTCTGGTTCAGTTCTGGATCAAGCCTAACACAGCTTAGAAACGATGATTGTACACTCAGTGACTTGAGTCTTTGCTGGGTTGATTCCCCTGATCCAACTCAATGATATATAATATCATAACTCATTTGAGTTATTATATACTCCCAAGGATGGTGCTGGCAGTGCCAGCTCCAAGTGACACTCCTGGGCTGCCCCAAAGCCCTCACTCCTACCCACGTCCTCTGGCATCACCCTGGCAGGTGGATTGGCATGATATCCATGGCATTTCATTAAAAAGGAAAAGACAAGGGCAGGAAACATCAAAGTGGGAAATACCAAATCCCAGCGCTAGTGGCAGCTCATTAAAAATATGCAGCTACCAATGAGAATGTCGAGCTTATTTACTTGAAATTGCATGCTGAGAGCTGCTGGAAATGAGATATTTCTACTTGTTTAATGTGAATTTGCATAGTAGTTCGTTAAATTTGTAATACCAGGATATCCTTTATTTTTCATCCATCAGATGGCTCCATTTGGGCCTTCAATTGGGAAGCTGTAGTGAAGCCCTGCCCTCACTAGGACTGGCAGAGGGCCACTCATCCCCTTGAGAAGTTATCTGTGGCAAGCTCCTCTACTGGAATACAAGTGTGAGTTCAAAATGTACAAAAGGGATTTGTGCAAAGTGGGTAGGAATACAGGCTGAAATGTGGCTTGAGAATGAACTCAGGAAAGCAGACTGTGTGCATGGACTAGAAGGACTGTGTATGTCTGCTGCTGGAAAACAGCAATACTGTTTGTTCCTCATACTTTTGACAGATTGGAAAATCAGAACAGTCCAAGAATGCCACCATGACATTTTCTGAAAAATCCTTTTTGCCCAGGATTTTCTCCTGGAAAGCTGAGAAGCCTCAGAGAGGAGTGAAAACAATAATTATCTGATTGCTGCTCCTGTCTTTGCTGCTTTGGAATTGGTCATTGTTTACCAACAGGGGAATGTTTGACTGGTTCCATGTGAATTGTTTTTAATGAATGACCAATCACTGTCAGGCTGTGTCGGGCTTGCTGAGTCAGTCACAGGTTTTTATTATTTATTCTTGTCAAGCCTTCTGATGTATTCTTTCTCTATAGTTTAATAATATAATATAATATAATATAATATAATATAATATAATATAATATAATATAATATAATATAATATAATTATATGATATTATATTATTCAGTTATAATTATATTATTCAATTATATTCAGCTTTCTGAGAACATGGAGTCAAATTCTCATCTCTCACCTTGTCCTGGGGACCTCACAAACACCACACAAGAAGAAGGAGGATTCTTCTGGCTGAGGTAAAAGAGTTTACAAACTGTTTCAGCAGAGACAGCAGAAATGACACCTGAGTCTTCATAGCACCTCAGGTGTAAAAAGCTCTGCAGCAGCAGGGTTGGAGGATGATGCTGAGCAAGTGTTTTCTCCAAAGGACTCCCAGGACTGGAGAGATGAATAACTTTCCTGATGAACTGATCCATGACAAGGTAATACCTTCCATGGAGGACTCTCTTAATCATTCTAGCAGTGAGCATTGACCTTTCTGCATCAAATTACCAAATGCTAATTTGTTTTTCTACAAACTGATGTGGGGCTGATGACGAGCTCCAGCCCAGTGGTGAATCCCACGGGTGGGGAGATGCCCATCCTTCTGTCCCCTCCCTGCTCTGCCAGCTGGAAGGGTATCTCAGCAAGCTCAGACAGAGGTCCTGCACCATGTCTCCTCCTTAGAAACATATTTCAAACTGTGATAGGACAGGAGTATTATAGCAGGTAAGAGGTAACCGTATGGCAAGTCATTAATTCCTGTCCTTCCAGGTATTTGCATATGGATGCAAGGAAAGGCAAGTGGTCATTGTCAAGGGGAGTGTGCATCAGAAGGGCCTGAATGGAAGACTCAGCATCACCCATTACTAGTGAGGTCCAGCCTTTCATCCATCTTGTGTGCCTGGGACCTGTTTTGCAGTCCCAGGAAAGGTTGATGAGTGCCCGAAGGTGTTTCTGAATGTGCAGGTGCATTGCAAGGGCCCAGATAAGAGCGGGAAGGAAAGGCAGGAGGAGGTGGTCACAAGTCAGCCCAGTGCAGCACTTCTTGTCTTCTTGTGAGCAGGCTGGAGTGTCGCAGACATTTCTTCATAGAAATCCTTTCTTTGGGATTTGTCCATCTTCTGGGAAGCAAAGGGCCCCAGAAGAAGAATGTAAACAAATTGTTATCGGCTGTTGTGAGATGTGGCAGGTGATCCTGTGATTGGCTCATTTTGCATGTTTCCAACTAAGGGCCAATCACAGGAGCCGCTCAGGGGAGATTCCTTGAACACAGAACTTTGTTATTCATTCCTTCTATTCTATTCTTGGCATAGCTGCTCTCTGCAAGCTCTCTCTTTATTCTTTTTAGTATAGTTATAATGTATTATATATCTTATATCAATAAATCAAGCCTTCTGATCAAGAAACAAGATTCTCGTCCTTCTCTCACCACAGTGACCGTCTAAGGTCATTGCAATACTGGAGATCCACAGCAGCTCCACAGATCCCACCTTTGAGTCTGAAGATAATTTCTACTGCAGGTGGAACTTGCTTTCTGGACTTCTAGTGAGGGGTAGCAGAGATTTTTTTTTTTTGTGACAATGCAAGGAAAATCAGTTGAAATGCTTTATTAATTTTATCTGAATCACAGGTTATTAAAGACATACCAAAGGAGCAGAGGAGTATTTGGGAATGCATGTGTCTTGAGTTTGGTTAGGATTTGGGTTTGTCATTCTGCCAGGTGTTTCAGAGTGTAAAACATTTAGAATTTAGAAACTGACAGCTGTATTTTTCACCAGGTTTTTAAAGAAAAGAGGTTGAGGTGCTTTGTGTGGGTATGTATATTTACATACCTTTATTTTGGTTTTTTTTTGCGGGGGGGCTGTCTACTTTGACCTTGTCTTGGGGTGATTTTATGATGGTTCTCTATTCACTAATCATCTGCTCCATGCCCAGAAATGGTTGTGGTGGCTTTGAGGTGGCTCTGGGGACGGACATTGAGCTTGGGGCTCTGGTGGGGTTTTTCCGAAAGCCTCACACCTGAGCGTGCTGGGTGCAGTTGGGACCAGCAGCACTTTGTTGCTTAGCTAGCTTGGTTTTTTGTTAGCTCAGGCAAGAAGGGTTTTTTTCCTTTTCCCTGTTTTTTTTCCTTGAACTGTTTGGTTTGGTTTTGTTTTGAGATCAGAATCGATGGAAGAAGCATTGGTCATGGACCACTGGAGACCCAAGAAACTGCTTGGCCCTGCCTGGCCTCAGACAAGCTGACCCAGCCCAAGAAAGGACCCTAAATCCAGCAGCTTCACCTGCTGTGAAGAGGAGACCAACATCAGAGATTCACCAGGTTCCCATCTGTGTTTTCCCTGAACCGCTGCATGAACATTTTTCTTCCCTGAGATAGAAGCTGCTGCCATTTTGTTCTTCCCTGCCATGTGGCCAGCCTTTATTTTTCTTTTCCCTGGCAGTTTAGGTTTCCTTTTGTTGTGATGTGGAGTAAAGTTCTGACAATTCACTATTCAGCATTTATTCTTTTTTTCCCCCATGCTGTGTGGGCACTTGGTCAATAAATGATTCGGTTGTTTTCACTTTCATCCACTACCACTCATTTCTGATCCGTGGGAAGAGATTGCTGAAACCCTTTTCTTTAGAGAAAACACTCATTCCAGAGCATTTTCTCCTAAACTGAGACCGATCTATGTCTAGAAGGCTCAAAAATAATCCTTTCTGACAAGTTTTGTAGAAGCCAGACTGAGAACAGAGTGACTTTCCTACAGCCTCAATCCTTAGAACATCCACTGAGCAGCTTAACCACAGGAAACAGCTTAACCCTGGGAAAGCAGCCTTCCTTTGAGTCCTCCTCTTGTAAAACTCACTTGACCCTGACTGAAATGGCAGATGGTGTGTAATAATTTCGTGGGGAAGACAGAACCATTGAGAGCTTCAAGCAAACTCATTGTTGAGCCCAGGGGGAGGAGTAAGAAAGAGGAACACTCAGTGCTGGCTACATCCCATGGACAAGGCTTCATCCACACTGCTGCACCAAACCAGGTTGGGTTTTACTCTCCACAGAATGCACACAGCATTCATGTCCTGGCCTGGTGAAGGAAAGAACTTTCTGAAGTAGCAAAGCGTGGAGAATTTTAGGAGGATGGGAAAGCCTGGGGATTTTTTACTGCTTTATGCCACGTGCATTGTGGATGCCTTAGCTGGTCCAGCTCCAATGGGCACTCATTCTGGAGGTGGAAAAGTGTTTTCTCTGAGTGTGGAGAAGCTCATGTGCCCTTGATGGCTAAATGTCTCAGAACACAGCACGTGGACATGTATTTACTGAACAAGGTGTATTTCTTCAAAAGCTTTGCTAAGCAGAAACAGGGAAAGCACAACTGTTTGGGAGGAGTTATTAGATGCTCTAGAGCTTAAGCTACATTTTGGTTGGCTTTCCTAGAAGCCATGTGTAGCTTTTACCATTGCTTTTATTCTTTTATCTATTAAGCATCTGTGTACATCTTTTTTACAGGTGTACATCTTTTTACAGATGTATATGTATGCTTTATACATGCATCTATCTTTTTCTTATACATTTTTAAACTTACTTTTATATTTTTCTAATGTGTTTTTGCTATTCCTTGTCAGTTTACTGCACATCTCCCAGAGTCCTCTATGAAGTTTCCAAAAGGTTTTAATCAGTTTGCCCAGTGCATTGGTGGAGGTTCCTCTGCCTGGATGTTTGGCTGCTGCAGTGTGTCAGCTCTCTAGGGTGACTCAGTCCTTGGCTGATTTTTAAGGAAATATTGCTCCTTCTGTGATTTCCCAACACTCCTGTTGTTTCGCTCCCACTGTAACACCTCTCTGACATGGCAGAGCTGATCCCTTCCTCCTGTCATCTCTGGTACACAACACTCTCACACTGCTGCCAAAACTTCTGGCTTGCCTCTCTTTCCCTTGGAGTTTATCTCAGCAACACAAGCTGTCTCCCTCCTTGCATCTTTACCCTGTGTTTGTCCTTACACATCACTGAAAATCTCAGGAAAAATCCACATTACAAATTCACTACTTTCTTTTCCATCTCCAAAACTTCAGAAGAGTTTTTAATCTCTGACTCGCAGGTCAGAGGTCCTGTCTGGCTGTTGAAAGCCTCCTGGATCTCCAGCAATGTGCTCTGCTCTCTCCCTCTCTCACTTTTTGTTCCTTTCTCTGTCTTTCCAATATGGACCTATATTTCTTCCTTCTTCTTCTAAGCTGCTGCACCAGTTAGACTTTAACTCCTTGCACCTTCTTGTTCTCATTCCTCCTGTTTCTTGAGAAAATTGAACATATAATAGTTTCTGGTTTGCTATAAAATCACTCCTTGAACTTGACCTTTCTATTCAAAGGTCACCTTGTCTCTCAGTTGATCTGTGCACTGCTGGGGACTGGGGACATCACTTTTATGCCTTCTTTCTTCATCCTCTCCTTTCTCCAGTCCCATGGCATCTCTTTTTGTCCTGGATTTCAGCTGTCATTCAGTGCTTGATAGCCTTCCACCCCATCCTCTTTGACCACCTCCACCAGTCAATCATCCTCTAAATTTCTTCCGTCCTGGCTGTGTTTCTCTGACCCTGGTTCATTCCTGCACACCTCTGGACTGTAAGCATGGGGTCTTTCTGTCTCTCACTTCCCCTATCCTGCTCTCCTCCTTTTCCCAGGTCAGGTTGTTAATCTGTGAGCCTTGATGGGGTGGTTGAACTGGGTGCTCTTCAGAGGTCCCTTCCAATCCTAGTAATTCTATGATATATGCAGAAACATATAGATACATATAGATGTAAAAGACAGATAGATACAAAGATAAATAGAAATATACAGCTATCTTCCCGATCTATAGATAGAGGTACATATAATATATATATATGTGTGTGTATATATATTATATAATATATATGCTCTCTATATGAAATATATATACCATTATATAAAATATATATAATGTTTTATATTATATATAATATATATATTATAATATATATGCTCTCTATATTAAATATATCTATAACACTATATATAAAAATTCTCTCTGTGTATAATGGGGAGTTATATAAATATAAATTAAATTCTAAAAATATATAAATATACATATATATTAAAAATATACATATATAAAAATATACATACAGAGGGCTGTATATGTATACATATATGTGTATATATGTATATATGCATATATGTACATATATGCACTTGGTTATATATGCACATATATGCATATGTGCATATATAACCAAGTGATTTCCATATATAACCCAAGAGATTGTAGCCAGGTGAGAGATGACCCCTTTAGGGTCTGAAGCCACAGCAGAGGAGGCTCATGTTGGACTTCAGGAAGTTTCTTCACAGAAGGAGTGATTAGACAGGGGAGTCACTGTCCCTGGAAGTGTTTCGGGAAAGATTGGACATGCCCTGGTCTAGCTAACACAATGGTGTTTAGACAAAGGTTGGACTCGATGATCTCAGAGGTCTTTTTCAAACTAATTGAACCTGTGATATATGTATGTGCATATATATATATATATATGACTATATATATATATACACACACACACATATGTATCTATATATATATGTATCTATGTATATATATAATATACGTACATATATAATATACGTACATATATAATATATGTACATATATATGACTATATATGTATGTATACATATGTGTATATATGATATATGTGCATATATATGACTATATGTATGTATATGTATGAACGTGTGTGTATATATGTATGTGTATATATATATGTGCGCATATATATATATATATATATATATATATATATATATGCATGTATAGAAGCATACACTCCTCCAATAAATAAATATACCGCGGTGGGTAGTCCTATGGAGAAATTCCTATACACCCACCCACAGTTCCTATTTCTGCTTCTCCTCTCAAAGCTCCTCCTCCTCCTCCTTCCCCGCCCCAGCGCGGCCGGGATCACCAACGGCGAGGAGCGTTTTGTCCCTGCGCGGCCGCCGTAGGGCGCGCCGGGGCAGGCTGGCGGTCGCCATAGCGACCGGGCCTAGGCTGGGGGCGGCCTCGCTCGGTGGCGGCGGGCGGGCGGTGCCGAGGGACGGCCCGGGCTGGCCGGGATGAGCCATGGCCTCCGTCAAGGTGGCCGTGCGAGTGCGGCCAATGAACCGCAGGTGAGTGTGAGGCCGCCGCGGAGCCGGTGTCGCTGACGAGGGGTGAACACCGTGTCCCGGCTCCGTGTCCCGGCGGTGACAGCCGCACCGGGGGAGGAGCTGTGCCGGGAGTTCGGGGGCTTTGCCGGGAATTCGGGGGCTCCCGGAGCTCGGCCGAGCCGTTCTGGCCGGCAGGAGCGGCTGCTGGAGCTCTTCTCCTTCAACCGGGGAGGTTGGGAAGTGGCTCCCTGTGGAGCGGAGAGCAGCGGGTCCTCGACTGGGAAGTTACTTTGGTCCTTCTGCATTGCTCTGGTCCTTCTGTAATGACGGAAAAGTTTCTCTGGTGAAGATAGAAAACTCTGAGAGGAGGGACCTGCCAGGGATGTATAGTCCGGCTTCTAAAATGTGAAAGAAACCTACTTTGTCTGGCAACAGCAGCCTTTTCTACCTGCTTGAGAGAGAGAGATTGTTATCTAGTTCATTTAGAGCCATCATGATTAAAAGTTATCAGCTTATGCTCGAAATATGTATATCTATCTATCTATATATATACATATCTATATATCTACATATAACTATATATCTATATATCTCTATATATATAAAAGCCAGGCAGTCTGCTGCATTTACTGTATGGACAGGAGTTCATCACCCAGTTCTTGAGATGTGCCTGGGAAATAAACACCATTTTCTTTCATGAAATATGAGCATAATATACACGACAGAGTTAATGGTTTAATTTAGGAACAATACGTGGAAAACTGTCTGATTCTACTGCCAGTGCTCTTCCTCTTCCCTTGTTCTGAATTTGTGTAGCCAGTTCAAAAGAAAAGTGGTTTAAAGCCCAGGCAGCCCATCAGGCTCCTGCTGTTCCTCTCATTTGATGTGATTCAGGTGTTTAAAACACACAATTTGTCACATTCTGAAAGCTGCTCCCTATCTTGTTGTTTTCAGTGAGGGAAAGACAAATCTTAGGAGAATAGAGCTGATGAAGGTAGGAAGGGGAACATATTGCAGGTTGGTTTTGAATAATTTAGGTGGTTGAAGGTCTGGGTTGGCGAATAATTTTGTCACACCCTTTTGCTTCCCTCTGCCCTCTCCCTCAGGTCTAACCATGTGATTCTTAAAAAATTTAAAAATTATTCTATATTTACACTCTACTTTTCCTTCAAGAACCTCTGACAACAGTTAGCATAGGTCTTCAGGGTGTTAATAAGACTTGTTATGTTCAATGTTTTGGTAGCATGGAGAAGTTTTGCAGGAGGAGTGCACCTGTGATCTGCTGAGAGACAAAAGAGACAGGAATGGAAAGCACATGGCAGAAGAGAGGGGTGGTAATTGTGACAGGCAGTGGAAACACAGACCTGTGAGTGTAAATTTGCAAGTGTTGTGGTAAAGGAATATCACACAAAGACTCATGGTGACTCTGTTGCATGTAGGAGGATGACTTGGATGGGATTGGATCTGAGCATACCAAGAAAATGATGGAAATGGTTTGTGGCACAATGGAAAAGGGCACACCTGAGAGCAGGGCAGACAGAGCTGCGTGTGGTGCAAGGGGCAAGCTGAGAAAATGGTTTTTGTCACAGCTCTGTGGCAGCAGGCAGCTTGCTCTGAAAACTGGTGTGTGACCATGCAAACTGTGAAGAACCTACCAGTTTAAGCTGCTGAAACCTTGGAGTTTATGGGATGCTGTTGGGTGTTTATGAAACATTATAAGGAAGCTGGATTTAGTGCCCTGGGATGTTGCTTTTAAGTATTGATTTTTTTTAGAGGCACTGTTGGTGTTTGGTGTGGGACCCAGCACTGGAGTCACTGCTGTTCCTCTCTGTCAGTCACTGCTGGACTTAGGCTGGGTTTTGTAAAACCCTAATCCTAGGCCTGGGAGGATGCAGTAGCTTTTCTTTGCAGTAGGAAAGGCATGCTGAACTGCAAGCCAGGAGCAGTAATCTTGTTTTTCTCAGTGATTTCTCAGAATTGTTAAGAGTTGGAAGTGGCCTCTGGAGATATCTAGTGCAGCCCCCTGCCAAGGCAGGGGCACCTTGGCAAGTGTTCCCTTGCCTGTCTTCTCTCAGCTCTGCTCCCTTTGCCGTTTTGGGTGCCTGGAGAATTTTACAGAGGAAAGGCCTTTCTGCCTATTCAAAGGATCTTTATAGCCAGGTGTTCCTTCTCCAGCACCACATTTCAAAATCCTTACCATGATGCTGTATGGAGTTAATTTAGTTAAATATGCTTTGGTTTGTTTGAAGTTTAATAATACAGTGCAGCTCATTTTATGAGTCATTTTTAATTAGAGAAGGCCCAGTTGATGAATGGTTATAGGAAGACTCCTGCACTAAGGAGCAGTTGCACTGTGTGGGGTCACAGCACTGCTAATTGTGTGCTAAGCCATGACCAAGGATTTTGGAATGAAACATGATGGGGAGAGGGTTGTTTAAGGATTATTTACTGTTCTGTTGCCTAGCTAACAAACCTTTTTGCTTTGATTTACTTTTAGTCTTCATTTTCTCTGACTTGACCTGTTAAGTCCTTCACCATTTAAGTCCTTAACCATTCTTGGAGTCACATCCCAAATTGTGTTACACTGAAATATTTTGATTCTATCTCTGCCTAATATAATGGAAGTATGTCTAATGGCTTTACAGTTACTGCTATGAAACCAGTTGTAGTATGAGCTTAGAAAGTTACTTGGTGAGTCTCCATCTGTCACTTGTTTTCCCTCATTCACCACTGAATTGCCATGACAGCTCTTAAGTCTGTGCTTGTAGCTGTAAGTTTCTGTAAAGGCAGCAAAAAACCTTCAGCTGGCTGAAGTCTTGGTTTTTGTCATTGGATAGAAGGGGGGTGAGCTTGGGTGTTTGGTATATTTTGCTTTGGTAAAGTAATGGATTTGGACACCATCACTTCTAAGGTTCATTTTCCAACACAGTCACTAGAAACATTCCTAAGATGGGATTGTTGAGAAGTGTAATTGGCTTTGAGGCACTTTTTGCTCTCATACTGAACAGATGTCTGTGGGTGACTGGTTACTAGTCACTGTCTTCTGCATAGTGTCATATCTGGGATCCTGATAGGCCCCACCTAATTCTGGCTCTCTATTTTTTATTATGCATAGCATCTGCACAGTTCAAATAAATGCACTGCTTTATTTTCATCTCTTCAGTCTTTAAAAAAGAGAGAATAGTATTTTCTTGCTTCCATTTTGTGTCATGTTTCTTCTTTACGTAAACGCAAATCTAATTAATGTTCCAGGAAGCCACTTTTATACTTTTATCAGTGTCTTGGTTTGAGACAATTTAAAGAAGAAGATGCTGGAACGAGTTATCTCCTTTATGATTCCAATAATTTCTATCCACCAATAAGAAATGAATACTAATAGAGGATAGTTAAAAAACCATGGTTTATTTACAAACAGGTTGCCAACAGGTAGGAAAAAAAGTAAACAACTGCTAAATATCAAACTGCTAGACCTCACCACCCCACTGGAATGTGAAAAATGCCAATCACTTGTTTTTAAAATTTTAAAAGTTTAACAGTAATAGAATGGTTATAAAAATAGTAATACAATTAGAGTAATTAAAATTTGGACAATTTGAATTAAGACAATATGAGACATAAAAACAAAGAGTTATGGACAGGCTGGGTAACTTTTTCTGGGCAAAATAAGCCCATGTTAACAGAGGATTAACCCTTAAAAGCAACAGCCTGTTGCATATTCATACACCTCATACAGGATGCATAAATTCCATTCAAACACAGGATTCTGTCTGGTCAGTGTCAGCTGCTTCCTCTGAATCCTGACAGCATCCTCTGCCTGAGTGAGGCAGGAAGAAGTTCATTTCTCCTGATAATGGAGCAATAAATTCTCTTTCTCTGAAGGATTTAGGTGTCCCATTATAGTAAAATCTATGTATTGTATAGTTGTTCTAAATGGGCTGCAGCTGTGATGTCCCTAATTGGGCAGCAGCTGTGGCTAATGAAGATAACTGAGATAAAAGGGGTGGGCTGGCTGGTCAAGGAGAGCCTTGGAGGAGCCCTGATGAAGAAGCAGGAACAACAGTGCTGGGAAGAGCTGTGTGTGAGAAAACCACCCTGAAGGAGCGGGACTCTAGAAATGTGATAACAACAATATGAATATAACATCCTGTGGCTGCTCAGTGCCAGTCCTTTCTTTAGAAAAAAAGTATCTTACATAGCATTGTTTCTATTTTAACATTTTGTTATAACCTAAAACTATATTTAACACACTACTTAAGAAAAGAAGAAAAATAAAGCTTTAGCTTGAGCAAAAATCGAACCATGTGTGAAGCAGACACCACGCTCTGCAGAGCCATCAACTTGGGTGGGCAGCTTTTAAAAATGCCCACTCCAAAAGCCAACTTCCTAAAACCCCCAATGCCAACTTCCTAAAATCCCAAACCCCAACTTCCTAACTCCCCCATCCCACTGAGATTCCCGGCTGCAGGGTCCTAAAGACCCAGGAACAGATGGATGAATGTAGATATATGTATAGAAGCATACACTCCTCCAATAAATAAATAAATGCACCACCCACCGTGGTATATTTATTTATTGGAGGAGTGTATGCTCCTCAGGTGGTTACAGGGTACATTATTGTGGAGGGGTAGAATGTAAGAAAATAAAGAAAGTGCAGAAGGTAATCTCACACCTGAGGAGTTGCAGCTGTACCAATCACCAAAGATTGGGAACAGGCCACAGCTGTGTCCCATAATGATGAGTGCTACAAAAGAGTGGGTTGGCTGGGTGAGGAGAGAGTTGGAGTTTGTTGGCTGTGCTGTGAAGAAGAAGGAGTCAGTGCTGTGAGGAGCTGCCCATGAGAAATCACCGAGAAGGTAAGGGACTTTTGAAATAAGATTACAACACTTTATCATTATGAATCACCCCAAGACAGTCATTTAAATAAAACCATCTAAAATATGCCAAATAAGAAAAACTGTTTTGATATTTAGCAAAGGATATGTCAACTTGATTCTTCTAAATACTGCCACTAAATTCCTGCGGCTCTCAATTTCTTACACCTGATAGCTCTGTTCTGTTTGGCTTTTAACTCATGAAGTGATTGAGGGATGCAAGCTTTTTCAGATTTTTATCCTGTTTCCTCCGTTTCTTGTATTTGCATAAACTAATTATTGTGTTTAATTGGGTGAACAAACTAAATGAGGGTTATGTGCTGTCCTTACCTGCAGAGTTGCAGCTGACATCAGAAGATGGGTCTGCACTGTGATAAGTTTTTCTCTGTGCTTACCCAGTGCTCTCAGCATTTTTAGATGTTCATTTAAATGAGTTGCCTAGACTTTTTCACAGCTCTCTTCTCACTGCCAGTATAATGAAATAGAAATTCTAATTTGGTTTCATGTTTAAGTGATCAGGTTTTTTTCCCCTGCATGTACACACTCCAGAAGTGACCAGTGGCAGGAGTACCCTCAGACACTGTAGTGCTCCATGTGGTTATGCAGCCATTCACAATTATGGCATGAGGATTAAAAGGTTTTCTATTTGGTGGTGGGGAGACAGAGGAAGTGTGTTCTATTGCATAGAGACAGCTTTTGAGGGACTCTGGGATTTGTTTGGGTTAAAATCTGATACACAAATCCACAAACACCGTCTGTATGATTATTCATTAGATGTGAGGTTGGCCCTCTTGAATAAGTTCTGGGTTACACCTGTGAGTCTGAGCAACTCCTCTGCAGGCAGAGTACCTTGGGAAATCTACAACCAATATCTTATCTTTAAAACTATCTGCTTGCACAGTCCAGGCTG
Source organism: Zonotrichia albicollis (assembly GCF_047830755.1). Lineage (NCBI taxonomy): Eukaryota > Metazoa > Chordata > Aves > Passeriformes > Passerellidae > Zonotrichia > Zonotrichia albicollis. Next base: position 16,074,964 of record NC_133821.1, read on the forward strand.
TCCTATCAACAGCAGAGTTTTCAATGGCTCAAGCAATGAGCCATTAATAGAGCATTGCAAAAGAGAGATAAAAAAAATCTGTTTTGTTTCACAAGGAACTTGTGACTGGAGTGTTTTTGTAGTAGGAAAAAGAAATAAACAGGTAAACAGGGAAAACAGGGAAGAGCCAGCTGAATTCTTTGTTTCCATTCTAAATGTTTACAAGTATTTTAGGTAGCAACTTGCTGGGAGTATGAAATTTATAATTAAATAGCCATGCTTTTTAGAATTGAGAAGAGAAGCAAAAAACATGCATGGAAAATGTATTATAAGATTGTCAATGCAGGGAAGAGGGAATGAATTGGTGTTTCAAATTAGAAATTTTTAAGTATGAGTTACTGTATATTTTTCATTTTCAAGTTACTGTGTACATTTTTAATTTTCATAAGCTTATAAAGAGGGAGTGTTTTGACAAAATATGTATAACATTAATGTATCACAGGTGAAATGAGAAATGCTGGAGTGATTAGAAGGAAAGACACTCATAGCAAAATACCATATCTGTCTCTGAAGAGATAGCCAGACACTCACTGCTGGTTGTTGCTCTGTAGAGGTGTCCAGAGTGATCTCAGATAACAGAACTCACAGCTTAGAAATGGCCAAGTGTTGCAATACTGTCACTTTCTGAACTACTGTACCGATAAGGATAAGCCTTTTATCAGCAAGCTGAGTCTGCTATTTCCTGTGGTAACTGTTTGAACTTCCATTTTAATAATGGTGCTCGATTCATAATCATGTACAATTCCTCTACTATGGAAAGGAGCTGAAAGATCCTTAAGCATAGGGTGAGGCTCTGGTGTGCCTGGGGTGAATGTATATCTATCTTGCCTCTGCCTTTTTATGTGGTTGAGTTTGAATCCAGTAAAAATTTACTTTGATGCTGAGTTGGCAAGATGAACTAACTGTTCCGAATGCGGCTTTTTTACGTTGCCTCATTTTGTGTTCAGAACCTTGAACATATTTCATAACCTGTGGCAGATTTTTCCTTTTTTTTAGAGTAGAAACATCTCTCCCTGAAATTAAGCTTATAATATAAATTATTGTGTATTATGTAATATAAATTAAGCTGTGCATACATGTTCATGTGAGTCCCTTGATCAGTGTGCTGCTGCTGTTGTTGGCACTGGATCAGTGCCATAAGGATGTAGACTGATCCAAGCTCTTGGATCATGTAAAGTTAGTACTGAGAGTGCTTCAAGTCTGAAAGAAAAAGTGTTCTTAGTTTTGTAAGACACATCAAGAAATGTTTTCACTTTCTGTCTTTCACCTCTTCAAAAGGAATGAACTGTAGGAAGAATTTTATTCTACAGTATGGTCATCAATCTTCTAGGATAGGTCCTGTACCACAGGGAGGAGCAGAGGGATGAACACCAGCCTGACAATGTCCATGTCATCTCTCCTTAATAATCCCTACCTGGTGCTTGTTCAGCTGTGGGTTACACAGTGGGGAATCTGACCTGTGTCCTACCCATGATTTTTGTGTGGCCACATGTTCAAGATGTAAAACTTGAGAGTAAAGAGGGGTGAGCAGGACATGCAGATGTGCCTGTTCTGCAGGGACTGTTGCTCCCTGGTTTTGGTGGTACTTGATGTCAGACATGGTGACAATGTGTTATTTGAGAACAGATATCAGCAATAAATTATGACATAAACATTTGTGATTAGGAAAAAATGCTCTCAAGGATTATAAAAGTCTCAGAGATGGTAGTTGGGCTGCTGTTGCTGCTGCCTGTAGTTCTGGAATGAAGATGCAATTGAATGTGCTAGGAATCATAGATCCTGTATATTGTGAGGGGCTTTAAATGGTATCTAGACAGATCATATATTTGAGAAAGGGTGTAGTAAGCTGAGTTATAAAGCTGTAGACAGACCATTAAAAATGAGGAAAAGTTGGAGAACCTGCTCTTGAAGCAACAACTTGCTCACAGCAGAGCATTGACTCAAAGGACTAGAAAATTAAAACAAAACCCAAAAAAACCCAGAGCCTAGTGACCTCACAGAAAAGTGCTGGTTGTCATATATAAGAATAAGAGCTGTCAGAAATCTTACCATCAATACATTTTAAGGCTTTTTTTTTTTTTTTTTTTGGTGTAAGAGTAGTAAATAGTGGTATCTAAATAGTTCAGATCTGTTTAAGTAGGAGTGGAAAAAGCAGTTGGGGGGTGAGGAAAAAAGCACCCAAGTTATTTTACTCAGGAGTTTAAGGAGAACATTGCAGGTATAAAGCAGAACAGATGCTCTTCTGAAGGGCATAAATTGAAGGTGGTCTAACCATGTGTTTGGTAAGGGGTGATAAAATGCAGGACTGGACAGCTGGGTTAAGGAGCAGGGTCTGAGGAGAGTGGGCTTTGCTAAAATAAGAAATTAAGTCAAATAGAGAAGCCATCAGCAGGGATAAGAGGTGACTGGGAGTTTGGATGCCACAGGTCAGGATATTCTAGAGAAACTTGTTGGACTCTCCTTAGGCTTTTCCACAAATGTCAGTAGTGCTCAAGGGAGCTGGAACTTAGGGGTTAGAGAAATTTAGGGAGCTGAAAGTTCCAGGCTTAGCACTAGGGGATGCCAGCACTCTCTGGTGTTAGTTTCTCTACAGTTTCTCACCTGTGCTGCAGTACATGGTCTTTGAATGTTAGTGACTTGTTTTCCTCCTCTTTTTATGCCCTTTCTCTCAGTGGTTAATTTTTGAAGGTTTTCTGCTTAGAAGCATTGGATCTGAACTTAGGAGTGTGCTGCACTCTCAGTGTAATCCTTGTTTGCAAATACAGAGCCAAGCACTGAAACTGTGGTTGGTGCTTCCCCCAGCAAGGAAATGTCTCCTAAAATCCTGTTTCTGGAACCTCATCTGAATTAAAATGGAAAATATCAACAAAAATGATGGGAGTCCTTGATTCAAAGAATATCAAGCTGCCTGTATACTCTGTGTTATAACTACCAGGATAGGTTAGGAGATGCAACTCTAAATGTATTTTCAGGGCTTAAATGCTGAAAAGAGAAATGAAATACTTAGTTATGGCTCCTTCTAAATATCTCTGGAGTAATGGAATGAAGCTAATAATGGATCAGCTTAAACAGTATCTAAGGAATTACTGCTGGTGAGATAGTGCAGGTTGTGTAAGGATCTCCTGAGGCTCAGGCAGTTGGATAGAGCTAATACCTTTTAAGAAAGTCATTAGAGGAAATCTTGCTTCAATGGGAAGGTAAGACTAGACCTGGCTGACTGTTAAGCAGCTCCTGTGCTTGCCATTCTATCTCACACCTCCTCTTCAGTGGTTGTTGCACAGCTTTATACACAGAAGTGAGGATAAATGGGGTGTGCAGTCTTTAAAATTGGATCTTGCTCTTTTCATGTAGCAAAGAAGATGGATCAGGAGGGAGGGTTCCCAAGTGCAGAGCTTTGTCCTTGTGTTGGTGAGCAGCAAAACTGGAGCAGAGTTGTGTAGCCACATTTCTCTTCACAGAGAAAAGCAAGGCACAACTTCCCAAGAATATTTCTGGGATTCACATTCTCTGAACCTCAGAGAAAGAAAAGACAATTCTTATCTCATTTACTGCTCCTGTGGTGTTCACAAGTGGAATGCACTGTGGAAGATTATTTATCCTGAAGGGAATTGGTAATTGGGTTTTGATGTGTTTTGATTCACTGACCAATTGAATCCAGGTGTGTGTTGGGACTGTCACTGACAGTGACAAGAGGTTGTGCAGTGAAGCGCAGTTGGGTGCTTGGCAGATTCAGTTTAGATGTAATGTAATATAGATGTAATACAATATAGAATAATATAGTATAATTAATTAATTAGCCTCCTTATAATTTCTCATGGATGTCAGGCAAAAAATATCTCTCATAGACTTGTCCTGCAGAAGAAGCTCCAAGGAGTTTCAGCCAAGCATTGGACTCCCAGTAAGTGAAGAGTGAATAGCTGGGAGTGACAGTTCATTTTCCACAAACCCCCAGAGGTCAGGAAGCCCACTTGGAGCATCTGCTTACATGTGCTTATTCTTCTGTCCTCTTGAGTGCTTTAATGCAAACACTTCAGAAGTTTTGCAAGCCTGTGGATTTGTCACAATCGTTACCTTGTTTAGTTTGTCTCCCTCCATAGAGTTAAAGAACAAAGACCTTCCCGTGCCGGTGGGGCTGGAGCACAGTGGTAGCATGGACACATGTGGGGCAGTGTCTTTAGACTGGCATCATGTACAGTGTGCAATCCCCAAAACTTTCTGGTCTTCAACATTTTGAACTTAAAAGCCTGGTTTTAGAATAGTCCAAGTCCTTTATTTTAGTATTATCAAACACATTGCCAGGTTATGTATGCATGTTATATCACTGAAATGATGAACAAGAAAATACCTTTAACTCCTGCTTCTTGTTGAGATTTCCCTGAGATAGCAAAAAAATAGGTAAGTCTCTCTGAATTGTAGCTTTCCTGAGGAATTGAAGTAAGAGAAAAGTGAGTCTGTTTGTTTTTCAGGCTTTGTTTATTTGAAATTAGGAGTAGTTATGAAATAAATGGGATTAGCACTCAGCTCTTCTAACCTAACTGAGCCCTTGGACTTGAAAGACACTTAGAAATCTGAGTGTCTGAAAGGCAGGTGTTATTGGTGAGAGCAGCTGATTGAAGAGAAAACTACTCTGTTTTGCAGAGGCCATGAGTACAAAGCCAGGGTTATTTACTGAGAGAGGGTTTTTCAGAGTTATTTAACAAAAGGAGTGCATAGATGGCACTCAGCATCTTAATTGCTGATGGGTTGAAGTTCTTATTGTTGATGAGTCAGATACTTCAAATATTAGCTTCATGAAGACTCTTCTCCAAAGAGTTTGTACTGTAAATACAAAGCAATAGTGAGATACAGAAACTTGGAGTGCACTCATAATTTTTCTGTATGCTTATACATTGGAAAGATATTTGTACTCAGATAACTGAACTCATTTATTGTTCAGTTCAGATTGTTTCTGTGTGTCTCAGTAAAGGAAAAAAATGACAGTAGAAAAGCCTTATGGATTCCTTGAGGAGCTAAAAGAGCCATGAAGTCAGGCTCTCAATTTTTTCTCCTGTGAATTTCGAATTTGCAGCCTTCCTGTCCCAGAAGACAAGGGCACTGCAGGGCAATTGTGAATTTCTGATCATGTTGTGCTGTACACAAGAGGTTAAGATAACACTGTCTTTGACTTGGGATTGCAGAGCTAAAAGAACAAATTGGAGGAAAAAAGATATTAAAAACAAGTGCACAAAGCATCACGTGGGCTGAAATCCAGGAGTCCCATTACCTTCATAGGGGTATAATAGTGACAACAGAATTCCAGAATGGCATTCATATCAACGGTTGTGTTTGAGGTTATATTTTATGTTGCTTCTGCCAAAGATGGGCTTTTGCTACATTTCCTTAAAGGCTGCTATCAGAAATGTGTAAGAAGAGGGTTCACATGTCTTAAAACTTTAGCTGTGCAGCACTAGTTCCCACTGGTGAGACCATTACTCAACCTGATCAGTATGCAGGCAAAGCAGGAAAGTTGCTGTTGAGGTAGTCTTCTACTTGAATATTCAACTTTTACCAGATTATTGGGAGATCATGGTGCATGTAGATACAATAACTTTAAGTTAGCTGCTGCTTATGATTAAAAAATTTGCATGTGTGGCCACTCACCAGTTGTGATCAGAGTTCTTGGAAGGTGGAGCTACCTAAAATATTCTGTTGTGTTTGTGGGGTGTTCTGTGGCAGGAAGGAATGATGAATCTGACTCCATGTTCTCAGAAGGCTAATTTTATTATTTTATAATACTATATTATATTAAAGAATACTATACTAAAGAATACAGAAAAGATACTTACAGAAGGCTAACAAGATAATAATAAGAACTTGTGACTCTTTTCCAGAGTCCCAACACAGTTTTACCTTGATTGGCCATTGAGTTAAAAGAATTTACAGCAGAAACTAATGAAACAATCTCCAAACACATTCTAAAGAAGCAAAACACAAGAGAAGCAAATTAGATAATTGTGGGTTTTTTTTTTTTTTTTTTTTTTTTTTTTTTTTTTTTTGTGAGGCTTCTCACCTTCCCAGGAGAAAAATCCTGGGCAAAGGGATTTTTCCAGAAAATGTGAATACCACAGTACTATTACAAAAAAATTAAGAAGCAGGTCAGCTACATGATTTAATATAGTGATCAATCTGTATGTGTTACTGTGAGTGTGCAGAGTTTTCCCAAGAACACTGGATATCATTTGACAGAAGACAGCACAAAGACACCTGTATGTTCATATTTTAGGAGCATTACTGCAATATATGAAACTGCTGGTTTTCAGTGTTGCTGGTAAAATTTATTCTTATGGCTGAGAGTGTTTAATCTAGGCTGTCCTTCATACTAGAACCAATATATGTGTACTAGTATAGACTTAGAGATTATTTCTGTTTCATGTCATATACAAGATTTCCCTTGTGTCTGCATTCTCTGTCACTGGATTTATTGTTCTGGTTTCAACTGCACAGTGGACAAAGCCTTGGGACTAGCAGAACTTTCTTTTAATTCTTTTAAAATTTTGCCATTTAAAAAAAAAACAATAGAAGGGAATGGGAGTATCATCATAAATCTGCACAAGCAAATGTTCATCACAGAGAACCCTATGGCCATACAAAACGTGCTTTATGACAAAATTCTCTCTTTTAAAGTACCAAATAGGTGCAGAGTTTCTGTTTCTTACTGAGACAAATGCAATCTGATCATAAGGAAGCTGTTTCTTTTCATTTCAATCCCCAGGAGGTTTTTCTTCTGTTTTCTTGTCTGGCTGGAAGTGAGGTGAAACTGAGGAGCTGGCACAGCTCATCTGTCAGCCAGCTCGGGCTCATTTAGGGCTTTGGGATCTGCTGACTGCTGTCAGCTGGGTTTGACAGCATAGTAAAGGTCTTGAAGATAATGAAGATGTGCTGTCAGAGAAAATGGGCAGCTGTCAAGAGTTCCAGAGCCCTCCTGAACAAGGGGAGGCTGCCACCCTTATCAGCTGTCACTGGTGCCCTGAGGGCTCCTCTCAAACCGAGCCTGAAGCACTTCTGACTGCACTTGTCCTGCTTGGTGTGCAATTTACAGGTGTTAACTTTAACATGTTCATGTAACATGGCTTCAACCATTTAATTATGGCCTTGGAGCCATATTAGTCATGACTTGGAGATCAGGATTTGGAGAGATTCATTCAGCTTTTTGCTGTGTTGGTCTCAGGGAGCTTAGGAAATGCTGTGCTATTGCCCTGCTGTGATTTCCCCCCCTCCCCATTGCTCTTTCCTCCTGCAGTTAATTGCTGCATGACTGGCTGAATTGAGCAATACTAGAGGGGTAATTGCAGCACCGGGCTGGTGAATTTTCAGGTGTCTGTGCCAAGAAACTTGCCTGCATGATCACTTCGTCATTTGGTTTGGAGCCAGGGGATCACGGGTTGTAAATTCCCGTCCCTTGTGATCCTGGAGCTCCACGTGGTGCATGGAGGAGCAGTGAGAACATCCTGGAGGCTGTCCCTGAGCGCTGCTGTGTGAGCAGATTTGGCTCAGGAGGAAGCAGGATTGCTTAAACTATCAAAGCCTTAATTGTGAACCTGTTTTGGCAGCTGGTCTCTTTGTATTATTTTGTGATGGAGGCTGGAATTTGCAGGGGCAGAGTGTTTGGTTAGTGGCTGAAGCTCTCTCTGGATGAGGTCGGGCAGGTGGTTCCTGTGGATGCTGGTGGAGCTGCTGGAGGGTTCTCCCAGCCCTGAAGGTTACCCAGCACTGCAGCACAGCTGTTTGCAGCCTGAACCTCATCTTGGGGTGACTTCGTCATGCTGGTGTCCCCATCATCTGCCTTTTTGCTCAGAAATTGGTTTTACAGCTTTAAGCTAGGCTCAGAGAGAGAAGGACTGGGATTTTTTTATGCTGTGTTCAAAACACCGAGATAAGAGTTCAGCTTTCTCTGAGCTCATGGCAGTGCTCTCTGAGTTCTCTGCTGCAGAGAGAGAAACAGGAATTTTCTTGCTTTTTTGTTGGTTTTGCTTGTTATCTATGGCAATAAAGGTTTTTCCAGAATTGTTTTTTATGGAACTGTGAAAAATTCTCATTGTGAGTACTTTGCTTGGTGAATAGTTTTTTCCACATTTCTCTAAGGAGATCATCTGCCAGACTGGTTGGGGAGGGGCAGCTGAATCCTGCCCTTTAGAGGAAACAAATCTGTTTCAAACCTTTAACTAAGGTGGAACTTGCAATGAAAACTTTTTGTTCATGACTTGGCCCTGATGAGCTGCATTAAATGAGAGCCTGGAAATCACTGTCATCAAGCAAGAAATTGTTTTTTATGAGATGCTCTTAAACTCTGTATGTGTACAATAAATTATATGCAGCTGTCTCATATTAAAATGAAGCTTCCGTGTTTGATTCCTGTTAATTTTTTCTTCCACTTCTTTCAGATTGGTTTATTTATTCTGATCCTAGTATTCCTGTTTTAGGTCTTCCTCTCATTACCCCTTCTCCTTCAAGAATGCAAAATTCTATTTATGAATTGTATTATTGGCTAGTGCTTTCCAAGGTACTTTTTTAAAACTTTGAAATCCTCATTCTCTAACAATGTTTAATAATATTATCACAAAATTAATTACTTTAGGCTTCTCAGAATTTTGTGTAGTTCATATATGGGTGTTAGATTTTAAATGTTTTGTACCATTATTCCATTACTGAGTAGCTTTAGCAGAGCAATATGGAGAGCTGGCTAGATCTGAGAAAGCAAGGACTGACATACTTTATTTTCCCTTAAACATGAAGAAATAAAAATAAAAAAGCAATAATTCTGGACCAAAGTTCTTCCTGCTCTAGAGTCCTTACAGACTTCCTAGAGGAAGCAATTACAGTTTGCATTTGAAACAATTTTTTATAGTAGGATTGACCATTTAATTGGGCCAAATTACTTGTTACACCTTTGCTGAGCAAATAGCAGACAGGTGGTGGAGGGTGTGGAAGAAGCAGGATGGCTGGGAGCCATCCATGGGCTGCATTACTGCAGTGCCAAGATCTATTTCCTGCAAAAAAGTACCACTGGACACTTTTCCCATTTCCCTGTTTGTTATCTGTAGTTGTATTTTAGTGTTTCAGTATCTTAAGTCTAGATCTAGTAATCATAAGACATGTCTCAAAGTTTTCCATGGTAGATCTAAATTCAATTGTATAATTAATGCTGTAATTATTACAATTTTCTCTTTCATTAGCTCTAGAAAATAACCTAATGTGTTGATATTTACTTAAGCATTTTTATTTACCTAATCTTTATTCATTAAGGTAGATTTTAAAATGGATTTTGCTTTTCTTTACTATTTCTTCTGGAAAACTGAATATGAACAGAGTAGCTGGAGGGCAGAGACTTGGCTCATCTAGTGTACCACAAAGAAGAAAAAACACCAAAATCCTGACCTTGGTTGTTCTGTAATTGGGAAGAAGTTTCTTTTGCATTTTGTGCTGGTGCAAGTGAATATCCAGCAGTGTGAAGCAGCACTTTATTGCTTTAAAGCCCTCTGCTTTGCTCTGCACTGGCCAGGCACACCAGGTGACTTTGCAGATGACTGTGGGACAGGTGTGTCAACATTTGAAGAGGAGGTTTTGTGTGCTGTGCATCTTTCCCTCGTGGCGCTTTTTCCCTGTGCATGTTTTCATTAGCACAGGAGGTGCTGAGCTCCAGGCTGTCGTTCAGGAGCAGCCTGTATTGCTCTCATGACTAACAATGGTGAAATTGCACCTCTGGCAGCAGGTTGGTACATGCTGGGTTTAGACACCAAGCTCACAGTTTTTTGTGGTATTTTTGAAAACAGTCAGAAACCATTGTGAAATAAATGCAAGTGCATGAAAACACTTCTTTGGAACTGGAATATTTCCTTCCTGGCATCTTTGTGCTTTAGGAAGCCACAAACCTGTGTAATTCTTTGTTGGTAGTACAGCCTCTCTCCTGTGCTGCTGTGATGCATCAGAACTCAAACCACAGGTTTGGTACCTTATCTCTAAAAGAGTTTCAAAATACTAAGTTTAAACATTCAGTCCCTGTTAGCTAGACTATATGGATAATTGGGAACTGCTACTCCTGGAATGTTGGTGAGAAGCTGGGGCTTGCATTGTTGTGTTCAGATTTGCCCTTCCTTAGAGCCATGCATTTGACTGAACTGGGTTTTGGATTAGAGTACTTCCAATTAAGAACAAACCACTTAATTGACTTGCAGAGTTAAATTTCTGAAATGGGTTTCCTCACACTTCTGCTCTGTTTCTGGATGAAGGAATTTGGAGGCAAGTGCTCCAAATATATGCCACAGAAGTAAATAAACACTGGGCACAAGAATTAAAAAATAAAATAAAAGTTAATTAATCTGAGAATTGACTGTGGCAAGCTGATGGGTGGAAATATGACTCTGGATAACTGTGGTATGTTTTATTTAACCTACTCAAATATGGTTTTTTTCAGGGAGAAAGATCTTAATGCAAAGTTTATTATTTCAATGGAAAAAAATAAAACAACAATCACAAACTTAAAGGTGAGTAAACACAATTTAGAAAAGGAAATTGTAACTCAATAGCTGCCAAAATATGACTGGACAAAATAGTGATGCTTGCTGTGGTCAATGGCCCCTAGTTGTTAAAATTCAGTGTTAAAGTAATGTTTTGGGGAAACCAGGTTACACTGTTATTGCTGCACTGTGGTTTTCTGAAGATCAGTCTGTTGGCTCTAGCTCATCATTTCTTCAAAGGTTTATCACTCAGATCATTACTTAGCTGGGAGATGAAAGCCAACAATAGAATAGAGGTGTGTTTCTGATAGCTATTAAATCTCTGCTTCATCTGTAAAAGTCTTCTGAAATTGCCATGAAAATGAACCAAACCCAGAGCACCCATCCCTTGCTGTAACCTTTTGATGGTATATTTTAACATTTCTCTCAGCAAGAGAAGCCATGTGCAGCAAATTGGTTTTTGCAGGATATTTTCTCATGACTAATATATGAAAAGGAGTTTCAGTGTGTAGTTTTGCTGAAGTGTCAGCTCTCATGTCTTGAGCATGATGATTGCCTTAAACAGCAGGTATGTCACATCTTTTAATTATGACTCCATGGTGAAGTGCTGTTCCTGGTGCAAACATCTCTGTGGCTCCTGTAAATTATATGTGGAGGATAATCCCTGATTATAATAACAGCATATATGGACCCATTTAACCTAGCCGAAGTATTGTGACAAAAATGTGCTGTGGGGTTAGAAGCAGTAAGCTAAAATTCAGATAATTCCTGCTGTGCTGCTTTATGAGGTGGCTGCCCTTCCTAATTTTGTCAGTGTTGTTGGAATCATAATCTCACCTGTCATACATTTCTAAATGTGTGTAGCATTATGTTAGATTTGCATTCTGACTATTGTCAAATGTTTTCAATTACTTCATCAGGATGTGTTGTACCAGCTCTGTTTTCTTTTTTTTAATAGATACCAGAGGGTGCTACTGGAGACACAGGACGAGAAAGAACAAAAACATTTACTTATGACTTTTCCTATTTCTCAGCAGACAGTAAAAGTCCCAACTTTGTTTGTCAAGAAATGGTAGGATTTCTGATGTTAATAATTGATCTTTTTCCTTTCCCTTTTTTTTGTCTTGGAAGCATTCCATGAAAATTCTTTCCATTGAAAGTGCATCTTCTGTAATTCAGAAATTTTCTAGATATCTGGAGAGTTTGAATTTTGCTTTGTTCTTTTATTTTTAAACTTATCTAACAGTGTAAGTGGTATGCTTTCTAAAACAGCAGGCTGAATGCCTTCTTTCAAGTTCTTTTTTCTGATTGGTGTTGTATAAGGTCAAGTTGGAAAACATCTCTAAGCGCTGAAATTGGTTTTGAAAAGCTTTTAGAAACAAAAAAAAAGCTTTTGAGAAACAAGCTTTAATTCACTTAGAAACAATCTTACCTGGTTGAAGTATGGTGTGAATTTTTTTCCTTGGTCCAAAAGCCTTGATAAACATTGAAGAAGATTCTTTTTTTCCTCCTTCCTTGAGTATTCACCTTAGGAAAGGACAAAACAGTTTTTCTTTCTGCATAGTCAGAACAGAAGATTAAACTTGGAGCTGTAGGTGTTATTCAGATAAACAGATCCTTTATGACTTTGCATTTCATGGGAATGTTGAAATTTTTTGGTTCTTTCCCACTCCCTAATAAATTTATTAATTGAATCTCAAGTAAGTTGTGATTTTGATGCTGTAAGCTTCAACTGAGAGTAGTTCTTTCCCCTTAAAATAATGCAACAGTTGACTGACTATCCTGTAAGCCAGCTGGGTCCATACCTTCTTGGTATGTGTCCCATCTGCTCAGGAGCCCTTGAAATCAGGGATGCTGTAATGGCCAATCCTAAAAAGCCTCACAATTAAAACTAGTCATAAGAAACAGTAAGCTGAAGCCATTTTTAAATATTTGTGAGAATGACAAGTTTTGCCATTATATATATATAAAATGACTATAATTGATGGGGAATTTAGACTTGGTATTTTTCATTTAACCATCAGGGTAAGTGATAAATCCTTTTATATTCTGAATACTTCTTTTATTTCAGTGAGATATTAGGGTTTGATAATGTATATTCTTAAACTTTCTGGATTGTTGTTTCTTGATGATATTCTTTTAAGTTATATTTTTATTGCTGTTTTTTGAAATACTAGGAAACATACATTTTATCTGGCCATCAATGTAGAAATATCCTAATTACTGTGGCAAATTGAAGTAGTAATGTATTTGAGACTAATGATTTGAACCTGCTATTCTAGTGAATGGTTTTAGGCAGGTGTTTCACGCCGTGTGGCTTTGCTAGAATTTTAGCAAATGCTTTAAATTAACTGACTCAATTATTTATTTTTAACTAAAGCAGCTTTGATAATGTATTTTTCTGTTCTGATTCTAAATGAAGCTTCTTGTCATGCACCAGTTGTGACTTAAATTTATGGATATTTAATTCTTGGATCTTCTAGTTTCCTGCCTTTAGATCCTTCTGGAAAGCTGTGTTAGACAAGACCACCTAAGAGAAACCCCAGGAAGAGATTCATGGTGTTAGTAGGCTCTTGCTGTTACAGTGCAGGTTATTTCCAGAATCCAAATTTTGCTGTGAAACAAGTTAATTCTTGTCAAAACAACCATTTACAAAGTAAATTTGAATGCATACAAATAGATATCCAGGTTGTAGTCTATATTGATGTTCAGTTTCCACCTATAAGTGATAAGTTCCCCTTTCCCAAGCTTTTCCTTCTGGAGCCATTTACCTGTTTCAGAGTGGGTCAGGTGGAGTCAAGATTATTATAACTTGCCCATGTCAGGAGTCTATAGAAACAAAAATAAATTAAAATGCCTGTATACTGATGGCTGCAGCAGCCTTGAGCAATGAGTTTTAAAGCTGTGAGTTTTATGATTGGTAATGATAGGATAAATCATAAATTTGGCTTCAATGTGTGTGTTCAGTACTGTGCTGTTAAGGTGTATTCCACAGCCTTGGACACCTCCTGTATCTGGGCTGGCAGGAGTGTGGACTTCTCTTGCTCAGCTACAAAAATATTGTTTGTCAGGTGGTGTTTTAATTACACTGTGTGCAGTGCTTCAAAAACAAAAGGAGTTTTTAAACTATACAAGTGCAAGTCCTAAACATGCACTGCACAATGGACTGTTTTGTTTTTGTCAATGATTTGATATTTAATTGAAGGCTTTGTAGTTAAGCTCTTATCAAGTTCCTGCAGAATTACAGTTTGCTGCACCAGTGGTATAGAAGGGCCTCTTTTTTGCATTCATCTTGCCACAGAATAAAATTGATCTTGATTGTTGGTGATGTGGTTGCCTAGAGCCCTTTGTTCATGATTTTTCCATTTGAAAGGCAGAAAAATAAGAAGTGGAAATCTAATACTGCATACCTTATTAATATGCCTTGTAGATGCAAAATACACTTTAGTATTCCAAAGTTAGAGTGGGGATGGCAATTTGCCATCAAGCTTCTTCATTTGTATTCCTGACTGAGAAAAAAAAATAGTTTTGATATTTACTGCCCTTTTGTGACAAACCAGTGTCCCATTGAAGCAGTCTTTGCTTCTAACCTGTGTTAAGCCTTTGTGTTCACACAAGGCTGACTGTACCTGTCCTGTGCACCACCTCAATTTTAACCTCAAATTACATGCAAGACATGCACACATTTTTAAAAAGGAAAATGCCATCAAAAGAGTAGTGCATAAAGACTTGGACACAGAGAAAAATAGGGGAAAGAATAAAGCAGCTTTGGCTGATCTTTATGTTCTTTGAGAGATATAAGTGGTTACAGCACTGTAACTCCTTTGCTGGAGGGAAGGTCAAGTGAAGTATTCCAAAGGCACATTTGAAGATTAGTGATTAAAGAAATTACCCAGCACTCCTTCTAGGGAGAAGCAGTGAGATTATACTGTGCTTGTGCCATTCACTATTAAAAATGGCTTGTATGCCTTGGAGAATATAAACCACATACAGTGCAGACAAGTAGCTAAACTATGTGAAGCATCAATGAGTTTTTTGAAAATCATGTCTAGATGGTGAGACAGATTAATATTTTAATTGGGAGAAATGCTGCACCAAGTGTTACTCCTTGCCCAGTGAGGGGTTGTCACATTCACATTTTCTGAAAAATCCCTTTGCCCAGGATTTTTCTTGTGGGAAGCTGAGAAGCCTCAGATAAAAAGGAAAACAATTCTCATCTCATTTGCTTGTCCTGTGTTGTGTTCACATGTGGAATGTGCTTGGAGATTGTTTCATTAGATTCTGCTGTGGGTTGTTTTGACTCTTTGGCCAGTTGGAGCCAAGCTGGGTCAGGACTCTGGAAAGAGTCGCAAGTTTTCATTATTATCTTTTTAGCCTTCTGTAAGTATCCTTTCTGTATTCTTTAGTGTAGTTTAGTATAGTATTCTTTAATACAATGTAGTATCATAAAGTAATAAATGAGTCTTCTGAGAACATAAAGTCAGATTAATTCCTTCCTTCCTATGTCTAGGGGCAACCCAAATACAATAAGGGATGTGGATTGAAATGAGGGGATGATGATGAAAGGTCAGGAAAATCTGTGAGGTATGTTGGAAGGAGCCAGTATTGCAGGGGAAAGTGGTGAAGGAATCTGGTGAGAGCTGAATTTATGAGCTGAGAACAGAGGCCCATATTATGTGATGTGGAGGAAGGATCATTACGAGTTATTACATGTTGAGGGTAAAAGAGAAAGGGTTAAATCATGAAAAAAGTCACTTACCACATTAAAAACAAATTTCCATGTTTGCCAGCCTAGAAAGCATTGCTATGTGATAGCCACTTACGAGGAAAATACAGAGAAGATTATGGGTCATGTTCTTACACTTGATTAAAGCAAAAATCCCAAAACCAACCAACAAAACCCTCTGAAAAGACAAAGGAAGAAACTTACAAAATCATGGAAATATTGACAGAATCATGGAAATGTTTCCTTTTGAGCAGGGACTGGATATTTGCAGAATGTGGAGAGTTGGTGAAGATACAAAAGATAATAACATAAAATACAAATAATATGAGATACAAATAATACACATAATAATATCAGATACAAAAAGATAATAACAAGAATGAAAAGTGAATGGAGTAGCTGAGATTGCTGAAAGACATTAGGGCTTTAGAAAGGAAGGTAGTAATTTGACATGTCAAGTGTTCTGTTACAGAGAAAAATAAAAACCAAACCACTGAAGTGCTGTAAATGAAATATGGTGAATGAATATGAAACAAGTAGTATTTTACTTGAAATATTAATTTCCTCTCCTATAGTAAATATGTATTTTGTGGTATTCAATATTTGCATGCTGGGCTGATGGCAATCTTCTTTCCCAAGCTTCTGTTGGCTTAAACATTTTTTAATTTTATTTTTAGGTTTTCAAAAATCTTGGTACAGAGGTGCTTAAATCTGCTTTTGAAGGTTATAATGCCTCTGTGTTTGCATATGGACAGACGGGTTCTGGCAAGTCCTACACCATGATGGGAAATGCGGTACGTTGTGTTGTCACTGAACCCTAAAATGCCACCTTGGAAGGGCCCTCCACGATCATTTAGTCCAACTTTTCCTGGCAAAACCTTGTCAAGACAAGATGGCCCAGCTTCCTGTTCAGATGAGTCTTTAAAGTGTTGATGTTTGGGAATTCACCACTCCCCTGGGCGCATAATTCCAATTGCTGATTGTTCTCATGGAAAACGATCCTCTTGTATGCAGTCCCGTTCTCTGCAGGAGTATTTTGTGTCTATTAGCAGTGTCTTTTGCATGTGACTCCTTGTAAACAGGAGTCTCCATCTTCTCTGTAGGCACTTGTTAAATACTGGAACATGGTTATAAAGTCTCCTCTAAGCCTTTTATTCTCAAGGCTGAACAAATCCAACTCTCTGCCTTTCTTCACATGGCAACTTCCCAGTCCTTTGGTCATCCTTTCCAACCTGTCCACATATTTTTTTATGGCAGAGACCAAAACTGAATGCAGTATTCTAGGTATGACCTGACAAGTGCTGAGTAAAGTGGAATAATGACTTTTTCATCTGTGCCCTGGTTGTTGTGATGTAGTCCAGCATCCTGTTGCTTTCTTTGCCACACTCTTTGCTCTTATGCTTGCTGTCCACAGGACCCCAAGTCCCTTCCCACAGAGCTGCTCTCCAGCCAGATAGATCCCAGCCTTGCTGTGCTCCTGGATTATGTTCTTTCATGTGCAAGAACTTATATTTATTGAACTTCATGAGGTTCTTGTTAACCCACTATTCCAGTTTATCCAGGTCTTCCTTCAGGGTGCCTGTCCCTTCTGAAGCTTTGACTTCCCCACTCGGTTTGGTGTCTTCATCAGACTTGGCTGTGCTACTCTTGGTGCCATTGTCCAGGTCACTTATGAAGAATTAGACAGCTTTGGGCCCAGTATTGATTCCTGGAGACCCCACTTGTGACAAGTTTCCAGTTTTACAAGGAGCTGTTTGCCACCACCCTCTGACTGCAGCCTCCATAACATGTTAGCTTCTTCAGCAGCAGGCTGTGGGAAACCATGTTGAAAGCCTTGGAGAAGTCCAGGTAGACAATGTCCACTTCTTGTGCCACGTTGAGTGAGCAGGTGTATGTTTTTGTTGGAAGGGATTAAAATTACACTGTTTTTAATGGAATTTTTAATACTGCTTCTGTCTGTATGCTACGAACTCTTCCATATAGCACACCTTCTAAACTTCTAAGTAATTTTTGTTCAGTAACAAAATCAAACATTTCTAATGTTACTGCTGATTTTTTATGCCCAGCTTGAGACAAAAAAAAGGAGATACTGATTTTGAGAAAATTAATGATCAGCTTTTTCTGAAGGTATGTCTTTTTAAACCTCTTTTGAAGACTGAGAAGACTAAAACAGGTCCTTAGAGAAGGCTGTCAGGTGAGAAGCAGAAATTGGGCATGGCAGTGGTTCATCAAACCCTTATGAGATTATACAGGCAATGAAATTTTAAGGATTTTGTCCTACTGAGCCCTGCAGGAAGAGGAATGTGTGATAGGAGGTATTTGGCACTTTGTGAATGAAGGATGAGAGTGGTTTCTCTCAGTTGCCTCTGTGACTGTCCAAGGACAGAAAGGACCCACTGAACTTTTGGGGGTGGAGCAGTTTAGAAACACTGACTGATGGAGCCTGTTTGCCAGGCAGCCTCTGCAGGTTTCATTCTTTAATCCTTGGGAAAAGAAATGTATTGTGTCTTCTGCCAGTAGAAATGAAAAGGAGAATTTAACACTTATCCTTCTTTGGATAGATCACTCTTCTGAAATGTAGTAAGATTGGGGTCTTTGCACCTGCTCTAGCTTAGGAGAGTAAATTAGCTATAAATCTTTTTCTTTCAGTTGTCACAAAATAAGTAGCTTTATATTTACCTCAATATCATAAGCAGAATAGACTTTTGTAACCAGAAAAGATCTCACAACCTAGGTGTGGATTTCTATTTCAGAAATTTATAAAAGTGACATTTTTATGAGACTGCCTCACTATATATAATGACTGTAATTATCAAAACAGTTTGCAAATGAATAGATGCTGGAGTTTGTTTGACACTATTCAGCAATAAAGGTCTAATCTTCTTGGCATGATACATAAATACTTTAATCTGGCTTTGTATAGAGTGCATTTAAAGTATACTCAGCTGGCAAGTTAAATGCTTCAAAATTGATGGCCCTGTCAGAGAGACTACAGTGCTATAAGAAAACTTGAATTGGAAATAAGTATTCTTTCTTCCCTACTTCAATTTAAAAAGCCTGGGTTCTGTTCTCATTTTGTTTTCAATATTTGCTTTTCTTGGCTTTGGAAGGCTTCTTCTGCAATTCTATATACAGCAATCATTTCAGGAAATATGTGGGGCTGTTAGAATGTTGAGCAGAGATACTGAAATGAGCAGAGATCTATAAAGTATCAGGGAATTCAAACTTGGATATGCAGAGAAGGCCAAGACTATGGGGGATTAAAAGTCTTTTAAGACATGAAAGGCTGCTACAGAAAGGAAGAGGATAATTTGCTCCTTATGGTCAAGGTAGATGGGCAAAACTCAGTAGATTTAAATTGCAATAAGGATTTTTCTGGTTAGATAGCACAGAAGAAGAACAGGCTTTTAATGAGAAAATTCAGCTTTTGAGTGAACTACCTATTTTGGTTCTTCTGGTTTTCATGTCTGTAAACTCTGTAGGCCAGGAAAAAAATAGTCAAAGCTGTAGTTGATCTTGCCCTTCAGGTCTAGGGGTTGAAAAGGTGCAAGTGTTTAAATATAGTTTCCAATAAAGAGTGTACATTCTTTAAGATGTACATTTTACTAGCATAATACCCTGGGAACTGTGTGTGCTTCCTTTTTCAACATTCTATTCCTAAGGTTGAAATTACTCATTTAGAGCTCATACTTCCTATTTTAAGCCTCTTTTTGTGGTTGCTGGATTATGTCAGACACTAATGATTTGCCTAAAACTTTGTGATAGATCTTCCATGCTTTTTTCCCCTAAGCTTTAATTAAAACTATTCAGGTGTTTCCAAGCATGAGATGAAAGAAAAGTATATTCCCCTCTTCTGTTGTGTAAAAAAATTAAAATAAAGTGTGTGTGGGAATTTCCAACTCTGACCCACGAAATTTTACCTGGAAATAGAGATTGGTAATTGACAGATATTGGGAAAGGCTGCTCCTCTGTTGCCAGAGAGGCAAGTGTCTCAAAAAAAGCCTGATTAATCTGCAAGTTTTTCCCTTATTCTGGGATTTATTTTGGTTTTTAGGTGCAGTCATGTTAAGAACTAGGAAAGATAGGAGCAGAGAATAGATTAGTATTTCAAAGAATGAAGCTTGGTTTGAGAAGGATAGAGAGACTCTGATTAAGAGGAGCAAGAAGTTGGGAAACGGCAAAATGGAGGGATAAAGTATAATTAAGAAACTGTAAGTGACTGGGTAATGAATTGGGAATTTTATCTGGGCAAAGGAATGAGGAAGAAGAGTTCAGAGGTGGTACCTGGAACAAGATTGCTGTGACAGAGAATGCAGAGAGAAACTGAAGAATGAGGGCAGAGAGACCAGCATAGGAGCGAACTCCAGTGAGCTTGGGCAGAAAGGGTTGGATTTTTGTAGGAGTCCAAGTGGAAGAGAAATCTTTGCTCATGGAGCACTGGCACTGACAGAGTTTGGTGCAGGGGGAGTCCAGTGGCTTTGTGTTTTCCTGTTGGCAGTTATCTGTAGAATCCCACCAGGGAGTGCTTAGTCTGTGTTCCCATTGAATGTGTGGTCTGGCTTCTCCTGATTTGCATCCTGCTTAATTACAAGGCCCCTGACTATAAACACAGGAGCATTTCTTCTTGCACTGGTAAATAGTTAGTCCATCACATTGAATCTCTTACATGCTTTTAGACTGGAGGGAAATTATAGCTGACAGACTGTTTTGTGAGTTGCTCCTGAACCTGGCCCTCTTACCCCAAAGCTCATCTGTATGTTTACATCCTGTCCTGTTATTCCAGGGAGCCATGGCTCTGGGGAAGGTTAACTGCCATCTCCTGGAGTGTGGGGAGATGTCCTCAGCAGGAGTTGGTGACCTCCCTAATCCTACTTGGTGGGAACGGGGCAGCTGGGAGTGAGCACTCCTGTGTCAGATGAGACCAGACCTGTGCTACCATGATATTTTCTGAAAAATCCTCTTTGCTCAGGATTTTCTCTTGGGAAGCTGAGTAGCTTCAAAGAGGAATGAAAACAATAATTATTTGATTGCTGCTCCTGTGTTTGCTGCTTTGGAATTGGACATTGTTTACCAAGAGGTGAATATTTGATTGGTTCCATGTGAATTGTTTTTAATTAATGACCAATCAAAGCCAGCTGTGACTCTCTGAGGAGTCATGGGTTTTTATTATTCATTCTTTTCTAGCCTTCTGATGAATCCTTTCTCTTTCTTTAGTATAGTTTCACGATAGCACTCTTTTAATATAATATAAAATAATAGATCAGCCTTCTGAGAACATGAAGTCAAATTCTCATCTCTCACCTTGTCCTGGGGACCTCACAAACACCACAGACCTGTGTGGCATTCTCCTGCTCCTCTGCTGTGGGAAAATCCCTCACTACAGCTCACTGCTTGGCTGGAGAGAGCTCTTCCAGGACCAGCAAGGAAAGCTGCATGCTAAGTTTCTGGGTATCTCAGTGGGATAGGTCCTTTTCAGTTTGCTTTATTAAACCAACCAAGCATTTCATGCATAAAAACTCTTTATCTGCAGAGACAAACATTCAGTAGTTAATATCAAGTGAAATTTGGCTGGATTGTGGGATATGGTGAATCAAGATTTAATTTTGTCATTGTGTACTAATTTATTCAGAGGACCTGTTGGCACTTTTCAACACAGGAAGGACTGTGACCTGGGAGTTGAGGGTTTGAATGAAAATGTCCCATGGCTGTTTGTCTGTGGCTCTTGTCCTGTTCTCTGCAGTTGTTGCCAAGTGCACAGTGAGATTGAATCAGTTAAAGATACTGGTGAGATAAAGCAGTTCATGACTTACTCTGGGGAGCCAGTCTCTGCCTTAAGCAGTTGGGATTATTCAAACTGAATGAGAGGGACCAAATGTATTCCAGTAGCAAAGAGATGAAGCTGGTTGTACATTCTACACACAAAAGGGTTAAAGTAGCAAGGTGACTGCAGTTAAATAAAAGGCAAGAGAGTGTTTGCTGGGAAGTTTTGATTTTTTCCCCTTTCTGGAGTCTTAAACTCTCCACTAGTCATCTAGGGTTGTGTTTTTCAAAATATATTGTGCATGCATATATAGGCTTGGAATTAAGAGTTGTTGTTGTTGCAGGGGGATGCAGGTTTGATACCTCGAATTTGTGAAGGATTATTCAGCAAAATAAGTGAAAAAACCAAGCGGAATGAGGCATCCTTTCGAACAGAAGTCAGGTAGGTCATGGCATGTTAAGGGTTTGCAGGTTAACAAACTTATTTCAGTTACAAACACTCTGTTTTACTTTATCACTGGGAAGAGTACATATTTTTCAAAAATAATTTTTTATGCTTGGCCTCACTCCTGTAATTGATTTTTGTTGGCACTTGCAGTCGAATTGTGCAGTACTTGTACCTTCCAGCCAAGAGCTGAGCATATTGTGTCATTTATATGATAGTGCAAATGCCTTTGCTGCTGGACAGCATCTTCCTTTTTTTTTAACCTTTATTTCAGACTGACATTAGGAGATCTTGATCTTGCTCATGTCTGCTTTCTTTCTACTTCCTTCTTGCCTTTTGGGCTTTTCCTTTACGATACAATACCTTGTAGTCATTATTATCTTAAGCCAGCTTTGGGTCTGTGTTCTTTCTCCAAATATTTTCTTTCATACTTGTGTTAGTGTGGCTTTCCTTCTATAAAAGGCTCTTGAATCAGTCGGTGGCTTTCTGTTCTTTTTCTTTCAGTTATTTGGAGATTTATAATGAACGTGTGAGAGATCTTCTCCGACGGAAGTCATCAAAAACGAATAATTTACGAATACGGGAACATCCAAAAGAAGGGCCATATGTTGAGGGTAAAAACACTTCAATTGTCTTACACTGCATATTTTATAACCTTTATGTGTTCTAAAATGTAGTGTCTAATTGTATAAGGCACTTTATCTTTTCAAATATAAATTACGATGGATGCAATGTCTTACTTTGGTAAAAAGCATGGAAGGAATAGCTTCTAATTTGGCATCTCTACTTGCTTTCCCAGTCCAAAAATTATTACAGAGTTTTTTATCAGTAAATTTATACCACATTTTTAAGTAATGTTAAGACACTCAATTGCTTTTAATAGTTTGTTGACAATAATTTATAAATCTCAGATATTTAGATGAAATGAAAACCTATTAGGATCTAATTGTCCTAATCTGTTCTCTAATAGGGAAGGTTTATGTCTCTTGTGGGATTATGCTCATGTTATTCCACATAATAATAATAATAAAAATGTGTATTTTTTTTTACTGTAAATATGTAAGTTGTCCAGTGTTCATATGAAGTCTCATACCTTTCCTTAGGTGATGAACAAGTATAACAATAAACACTACTTGCAGAAATAGTTTGCAGTAATGAGGGTAATTTGAATCTTTTTGTAAAGAAAATTAAGGACATATATGAGCATATTGTAACACTCTGCTTTTCTTCAGACTTGTCTAAACATTTAGTCCAGAATTATACTGATGTTGAGGAACTGATGGATGCAGGAAATATAAATAGGACGACGGCTGCCACTGGAATGAATGATGTTAGTAGCAGGTCACATGCCATTTTCACAATCAACTTCACTCAGGTAACAAAACTAAACTCCTTCAAGAGTTTTTTAAACCCAAGGTGCAGTTATGTTTCACTGTTTCTCTGGGGCATAGTGATCTGTTTGCTTATATGTAGCAAACTCCTTTTCTAATGATTTCTAATGCTCTTTGTTGTTGTTTTTGGGGGCTTTTTAGAAAGCCCATGGATGACCTGCTAGATGAAGACAACCTGGAGGTGGGGGAGAAATTGAGTGTAAATTTGTGCATGCTCTAACTTCATGACAGCAATATATAAATATAATACAAACACTGTAAGCTTAATGAAATGAATGCAGCACATTGTCACTGCATCATGTAAATTACAACTCACAGTGTCATAGCTTGTCTGTAAATGGCTAAAAAGTTGCAAATGTTACAATTTAAAGAAATAATATGGGAGTTAGGCAACCATTCATTATCAAATGTCTTTCACTAGCATCTGTAATATACCTGTCTTCTCAAGATCTCCTATTGTAAACAAGTTAAATTCAGTCATGTCATGAAAAAGGCCACTAAATTTGATTTGGTAAAAGTGCAGTATTTATCGGCTTAACATACTTTTCCTTGCTTTATTTTTTCTTTTTTTAGGCTAAATTTGATTCTGAAATGCCTTGTGAAACTGTTAGCAAGATTCATTTGGTAGATCTTGCTGGAAGTGAGAGAGCAGATGCCACTGGTGCCACAGGGGTTAGATTAAAGGAAGGAGGAAATATTAACAAATCTCTAGTTACTCTGGGAAATGTAATTTCTGCCTTAGGTGAGTCTCTGGTTTTTGTCATTAAATACCTTTGTTTACTTAGGCAAATAAGGGCCTATCACATTTTTGAAAATGAATGAAAACATCTAATTTTAATTTTTTTCTGTCTTCTCATCACAGCTGATTTATCTCAGGATGCAACAAATCCTCTTTCAAAGAAGAAACAAGTATTTGTGCCTTACAGGGACTCAGTGTTGACTTGGCTATTAAAAGATAGCCTAGGAGGAAACTCCAAAACTATAATGATTGCCAGTAAGTGTTTTTAATTTACTCTTTTTGAATTCTGAATAGTTCATGCTTAATAGGAGTGGATATAAGTATTTAAATTCTAGATGTTTTGTTAAGGCACAACATGGTTTACTCATTTTAGTGATTTCTTTCTTTCTGAGCTTTCTAAAAACATTCTGGTTTTTACTTACACTCTGCACACATAACTAAAGCTTTGTGCATCTGGTCTGTATTGGTGTGTGAATCAGTTGCTATTCCAAGCTGGTTTTTTGTTGTTGCATTAGTAGCAACCTGGTCTGTTTTGACATCCTGTGGGAAAGATGGTCACTTTTACCTAACCTTCTAAAAGCACACAACATTTTAACTTCTTGTCTAAATTTAAGTATGACGAGTTGTCTTGAAAACTCTCATGATTTCCTTTTTTACCCATAGGAAGGTCTGCAAGGATCACTTAGTTTAAAACCGTGCCTATGCAGTGTGTATTGCAGGTTTGTCAACAAATTGGAATGGGAATTCCATTCATAAAAAAACAAAGTGAAGCCAGGATGATGTTTAAGGGGAGGTGAAGATTTTGGATGTTGGAAATCATGGAATGGTTTGGGTTGGAAGGGACCTTAAAGATTGTTTAGCTCCATCCCTCCTGCCATGGAAAGGGTCAGCTTTCACTAGAGCAGGGTGCTCAGAGCTCCATCCACCCTGGGTAGGGTCAGAGACACAGCCACCAAATCAAGGAACTGTATTTACTATAATGTAAAACTGTAAACAATCAGAAAAGGATAAGCTAAACAAAGCACAATATAATTAGCTAAGAATTACAAAAAGATAAGCTGAGAAGAGCACCTAATCATTACTGTGAAAGAAGGCCTATAGTGGTTAAGAAAGATAGATCACCAGGTTACCCTAATAAAGATGCATCATCCAAGTCTGAGAGACGTCAGCTGTGGGGGGAAGCTGTCACTGCAAAGGACTGGAGGGCCACACCTGGAAATTGGGAATTCCTGTGGAGAGTCCATCTCGGGCCATGAGGCTCCCCCACTTTGCTATGGCAGTGGCCCAGGTTTTACACTGTTAAACAAACAAGTGGATGTAATTTCTGACTTCATTCTCCTGTTGACTTTCTCCCAAAGCCTGATATGGGCTCAAGGAGGAACCAAGAGAGTTGTCTTTGGTTGTAATACCTCCCTAATTAGGCCAGATGTAGCCTTACCCAATTTCTACATATGTAAGGGTAAATAGATGTTTTGCCAATAAATGAACATATATTATAACAATACTCTGCTAATGACCAAATATATGTATGATATTTGGTTGTAAGGTTCATCTCTATGTCAGCTTTGGTTCAGGGCCTGTTGTTGAGGCCTTAGTGTTTCAGTACTTCCCTGTTTCAGTGTCTCACCAGCTTCTGCATTCTCAGAATCTCTGGCTGCTGAGAGTGACCCTGAGATGTGTTAGAAAGTCTCTTTTGCCAGCGCGGCACTTGAAGAGGGAATCAGAACTCTTCAGTTCTCAGTCTCAAGATTGTTTATTGTTTCTCATCTATAAAATTTTCTCTCCTGTCCAATTGAGATTCACTCAGCAGGACAGTCCAAGGCAATCTGCCCGCTCTCAGGGCAGTGTTATCTTTTTATACTAAAAACTACATGTAAACTATTTACAATTGCTATCCAATACCTATCACCTATGCTAGACAGTGAGCTTCTCCCTTAAACCAATCCAAAAGTGCCAACATCACAGCAGAAGATGGACACCAAGAAGAGGAAGGAGGAAAGGCTTCTTTTGCCCAGATTCCTCCATCTGAAACCCCCATTCTGAAAACCCCAAAAATCTATTTTTCACCCTGTAATAAATTCACTATCATTCTGCTTAAACTGTCATGGCTTGCAGATCTTCATTTAAGGTTGGTAGTTTGCTCCATGGGTCATAATCAAGCCCACAAGCATCTTGGGCTCTGTGCCAGGGTCTCTGAGCCCCCTGGCAGGGGTCTTGGCAGTCCAGGACAGCCAGAGGGATGTCCTGAGTTCTGACACTGGATAAAGAATTTTGTCCTAATATCTGATCTAAATCACTCTGTTTTTAGCTTAAAACCATTCACCAGCCCAGGATGTGGCAGGCTTTCTGGGCCTTGAGCACAGACTGCTGGTTCATGTTCACTGACCCAAAAGAACCCCATAGTTCTTTCCTGCAGGTGTGCTTGCAATGAGTTCTTATCCCCAGTCTGTGCTCTTATGTGGGACTGCCCTGACCCAGATGCAGCACCTTGCACCTGCACTTAGTGACTCTCAATAGGTCCCTTGGGCCCTCTTGTCAAGCTTGCCCAGGTACTGCTGCATGTGAGAAGAGCAGCTCTAAAATTTCTCTCACTCTTTCCTGCTCAAGTGAAATGTGCTATTAACTGGTGCACTCCCCTTTTGGGAATGTGGGAGAGCAGAATTGAAGGAATAAAATGTATCACATCAGGTTCTGGTTCTTCAGAACCAGTCAGATTCTCTGGATAGCAGTTCCTTTGTTGTAGGATTTTGGGGTTGTATTTGGAATCCATGCCATTTGTTTTCCTCAGGAGCAATCGTAGTAGTGCCAGCAGATGATTGTGGGCCAGACTCTGCTTTGGATTTCTGGCTCTTTAGGTAAAGCTGTGCTGGCAACTTTCTTCTTGAAGAAGTGAAAGTTCTTTCTTCTTGCAGTTCCATGTTTTTGGATTTTTTTTGACAGAGGGCTTGGGAAGAGAAGTTCTAGAAACACAGTGAGCTTTCAGTGCCTGTACTAATGATTACAGTACCCAGCTTCTTTCTGAGTTACTTCCTCATCTATTAGTGATGCTTCTGCAAGGCAGAGCCCTGATGGTTGATCTTTGCTTCAGCAGTAACTCCACTGGTAATGTGGTAGAATTCCCTAACAGCCCAGCAAGATGCCCACATACATTTGTTCTGCCTTTTCTATAAGTAAGCACAAAAAATGGCAGGAAGATCACTTTAAACTGTAGGAAAGGCTGTAGGAAAATGTGTCTGATTATGATTTGTCATATTTCTGTAGCATATTGTGACATCCTTCCAGAAGAATTTGTGAGTAGTGGAGAGGAAACAGTAGATAAAACAGGGAAGGGTGAATGTGAGCTGTGGGAATTATAGGTTGTTTCAAAGTGCATCTCCTGTAGCTCAGAGAGTCTCTACCACAAAAAAAAAAATAAAAAATTTGAGAGAATGAGAAAGGACAGATTATTTTAGTTGCTTAATTAGTTTTTCAGGTGTTCTTATTGTCTGATTCTTTGGATATCTTGTTCAGTTTGATCATTAAGATTTCTGGATTTTTTTTTCTGTGTTTCCACACATTTATTTGGATGCTTTAATTATCTTTTTAATTTGGAACATCATATGTATTGTTAGGAAAATTAAGGGAGGATAGCATTAGCACTTGCATTTAAATGACATTGTTTTTCCTGGTTAGGTTGCTTGAAAAATAATACTGATTTCTGTTGATGCATCAGATAGTTGACAGATCTGTGTGCTGCCAGATGCCTGCAGCTCAGGAGAACAGCTCGGTTTGTGAATTATAGAAGCTCTTCTCTTATTTTGGTTCTCCTGTCTGATTATTTTTTGTTTTAATGATGTTTAATTTCCCTACTGTGTTTTGCCTGGAAGGTCTTTTCTTTTCAATGATTACACTGATACTTAAAAAATACTCACTGGTTTCTCAACTGATCTTGTACAAAATTGCAAGAAGACCTGTGAAGTATTCATATAGGACATTTATGTTTACCAGGGAAATGTAAGTGTTAAAAAGATTGACAGCAAGATTTCTTTGCAACACTTGGTTGTTAGACCTGATTATCCTAAGACACTTATCTCATACAGTGTTTACTTATGCAAAGTTATAGTGACATGAAATTGGTGAAGAGTTGGAACAAATTGTATCCATACTGGTAAATGATAAATTTAATGTGTGTGAAGAGACAGAAATATATCTGACTTTTAAAATCTAAACTAACTTCAGTAAATGCAACATATGGTGCTAGATAAACTGCTTCTGATTTCATATCCTTAGCTATTTCACCTGCTGATGTCAATTATGGAGAAACTTTGAGTACACTTCGCTATGCAAATAGAGCCAAAAACATCATCAACAAGCCCACAATTAATGAGGATCCCAACGTCAAACTGATCCGTGAGCTGAGAGCTGAAATAGCCCGGCTGAAAGCACTGCTTGCTCAAGGGAATCAGGTTAGCTTGACTTGCAATTGATGTGTAATTTTCCTTGAGTTATAACATCTATTTCTAGAATGTAATTATCTTTCATTATATTGATTTGAGTAAACAAGCTCGATGAGGCTATGAATGAATATTGGTTTCCTGATGGATTCATTTTCCATATGGCCAGCAGATTGCAGCTTTTAACTTAAGGGGGGAAAAAATTGTCTTCCCAAAGCTTTTACCTTTCTCATAATATAATCTGAGCTGGATTGTAGTGTGCTGTGGAACAGGCAGTATAAAGAGACTGAGCAGGAACCTGTCTTCTAGGTCTGTCCTGAATGTCCTGATGTACTTTGTGTAGTATCTTAAAAGAAGGTTTAAAGGATTCAAGGTGCATAAATATGAAAATTTTTTGATTTAAACAATACATTTTATTTGTGTTTGGTTGTGCAGTACGTTAGAAGGCACATAAAATTCTAAACATGTAAAAAATATTTTCAGAAAGAAAACAAAAATGCTGTACTTCACTTTTACATGATTCTCTTTCTTGCTTGGTCAGTATGATCTGCTGGAAACAGTCAGTGCACAGGTTTAATTAAGTTTAGTTTTTCCTGTGTTCCCAGGGTGGTGAAACCAAAGTAACAGTAAAGAATATCCAGTTGGTTCAGGCCAGTTGTCTCTTCTGTACAGTGTCCTGCAGATCTGCTAGGTTTCATACTTGAATGAATATAGTTTGGAAGTATCTGAAATACTACTTCAGATTTGCTTCTAGAACAAGGTAATTCTGTTTTAGATGGTCTGTGCAATGTAAAATGTCAGTCCAGCATGGACCATTGTTAGTAGAAGAGAAGGACTTCAGGTGGATTTCATGCTATAAAAAATTTGCTGAAAAAGGGGATGGAAGCAGAAATGGCTGTTGTAGATGAATGGAGCAGAGAGCTCTGCTTTGTTACAAACAGTTAAACTCTTTATGGGATTGAATTACTTGTGATTTTTTTCATCTTCTTTAGGAGGGGAAAACTAATTCTTTTCAAAATATGATTTGATTTAGAATTAGCAAAGTAGATGTAACTTGGACCCCCTTGAAGTTTGAATGCTTTAACCTAGTTTCAAGCTGTAAAATAGTGGTTATTGCAAAATAAATCTTGTTCAGTGCTAGGATGTGGTAGATGGCTGTGTGGGAGACAGTAGAGAACTTAACTTTATTGAATTTGTGATGGTTGGTAAAACAGCAGGTGGTGTATTACATATGCAGAGTGGTATAAATCTCTGTATAATTTATTTCCTGTTTCCTTTGTATCACCAGAGCACTGTATTGCAAATGCTTCTGTAGATCTGAAGATACTGTTTACCAAAATGTGGTGCTGGATTCAGTGTAGAAGGTCACACACAATGAATACTGCCTGTGTTTTTGTTCTTTAGTAATTTTCCTCTTCTAAAGCCAGTTATGTTAAGATACAGTTATTAAAGATAAAGCAGTATACAAAAATATTAAAGCAAAATGGACAACTATTCATGCATAATAAAATTTCATGTTTTTTAAAATATAAAGAAAACTGTATTAGGAGTTACCTGTTATAAATCTGTCTGGTTTCTCGTTGTGTGGCCATGTGTATGAGTGAGTGAAAATAGTACTTTCAAGCAAATTTGAAATACCTGCTTTGACAGGATTTTGATTATTCTGTTTATAGTATTTCAAGGTAAAATGATAGATATTAAAGTTCAAGGAAGTTTATGCTAAGAACTCAGAAAAGTTGAACAATTCAATTTCATTTGGTTCCCCCAGAAATTGTGACTGTTTTCTTTTTGAATTGATGTTTACTCTTCATGGTTTTAGATTGCACTCTTGGATTCTCCAACAGCTTTAAGTATGGAAGAAAAGCTTCAACAGAATGAAGCAAGGGTGAGTTAAAATTTCATAAAGCAGTTTTTAGACATCAAAGAAAAGGAAAGGTAGGTGGTCTGAATGCAGGCGTACTCATAATTTTCAGGATTTTTTTTATGTGCAACTAAGCTTTTTCCAACCAGGAGCATTGCCTTGATTCTTTAAAAAAAAAAAAGTAGGTGTGTGAATTAATAATTTTGTTATCCTACTAATATAACATTGTAACTAAGAACAAAATACATCTTTTATGTTTATGTAGTAGTTCTCTTTATGAAAATGAAATGAAAAGACTTGTTCCCTGACCAGCCTAAGAAAGTATGTTTGTAAATAGCCTAGAGAGGGAAAAGTCACTAAATGACAATAATAGGTAGCAAGTAATCAGTACTGCATATTTTCTTACTGCAAGTAGCAGTAAGAAAATATTCAGTGTGTACAAAAAACAGCAGAAGATTATGAGGAGAATGGTCACCTCTTCTGTGCTTCAAAGTAATTTATAACTTGTGGTGTGGGGTAGGTTTTTAGAAAATTTCAGTATTTAAATTTGTTGTATACAAATCTATTAAGTGCCTAATTATCTATCTTTTTGGGGGAGGGTCTTAGGTCTAGGTGTACTTCACAGTGTTCCTCTCACCAGGTTTTTCAGTAGTCCACCCAAATGTAGAGACTGGAATAAATTTCCAGACAGTTTGGATAACTCACAGCATCCAGAACAATCTAGATATAATGGTACTATCATTGCTCTGACTAGCAGTCTTTCATTCTTTATTGTATCATTCTGTGTTAATTCTTTCCTGTGTATTAGCTTGCTTTGAAAGCTGTTGCAAATTGGTTCAGAAAAAAAGAGTAAAAGTCATACTTTGGAAGAGGCAAGAGGAAAATATTTGAAATTATTCAGCAACATGGCAGCAGATATTTATTCTGACTACTGCCAAAAAGATGCAAATCATATGTAGATATGAGGCCTTAAAAAAAATGGCTCCTTAGGTGGTTTAAATGGTCAGATTTACACTGGTACTGCTTCAGCCTTTAGGATTTGAAAATTTATGTCTTGCTTTGAGGATCCTGTTTTATTTATATCCTTAGTCTTTTTGAGTACAAACAAAATGCTTTTATCTAAGAGTAGCTCAGTAATGTAAATTGCTGACTCTAGGCTAATTAGAGTATGTTATTCATGTTCTGACAGTAACCATTGCTTATCGTGCTCAGAAGTGTTGGCCCTGCTGTTTGGGGTGTTTATCAAGTGTATTTTATTACCTTTGTCAGCCTTGTTAAAAGGTTATGTGATTACTATTCATGATAATTACAACAGGCATAATTACTGAAAATTCTTGGTAGATATTGCAGTAGTTGTAGCTTTTTTTATAATTGAATGAGTGCAATAATTAATTTGTTTATATAGATTTAAAGACTTTATCACCATATTTATATTCCCTGACAAGTATATAGTGACTTTCTTTAATGAGTTGATTTTTCTTATATAAGAATAATTTGGAGTAGTTTAATTTAAAAGATTTAATTAAAAATGAAGTGTTTCTGAGCAATACAAATTGTTCTGGTGTGGTGAATAGAGCTGCGATAGAATTCCTTCATGTTTGTCTTTCATCTTTTGAAATTTATTTTGTTTTAATGTTCCACTTAGAGCATTAAAATAAAAGGTGATAAGACTAAAGGAAGTGGCCTCAGGTTGCTTCAGGGGAGGTTTAGATTGAATATTAGGAAAAATTCCTTAATGGGAAGGTTGTTAAACATTGGAAAAGGCTGTCCAGGAAAATGATTGATTCGCCATCTCCAGATATATTTAAAATACCCATAAGTGTGGCACTTCAGAGGGATGTGTTCAGCAGTGGCCTGGCAGTGCTGGGTTAACAGCTGGACTTGATGATCTGAAGATGTTTTCCAACTTAAATGATTTTATACCCAGCACTCTCCCTGCCTGTAAAGCCTTTGCAAGCATCTGCTCTGTATCGCTGATCTCAAACTTGATTTTTCTTGTATCACTTTTTGGTTTCTTTAATTTTTTTCTTCAAGTCCACCGCTGTCTTTGATCTGACTTCCATATTGTGCTGATGACAATGAAGTGGGTGGTTTCTAAATTTTAGCAAATTGTGCTGTTTTGCTGCTGAAGCCTGCTGGTCTGGCTCTTCCTCTGCTTGCCATCCTCTAGAGGGGATTTTTGCCTTACCATGCCTGCCTGTGCCGTGGGAAAGGTGCTGTCCTGTTGTAGCGAAGGGATCACTCTGTGGCAGTAAACTTTGTAGGATTAAAGCACTTTATGAAACTGATGAAGGTAGATAATTATTTGAAGTAATTATCCCAGACTTTCTTTTCATCTTACAGTGTAAATAAGAATTTTAGGGTTTGAGGGAGAAGTATTGTAGATATGGCAAGTATTGCAGTAGCATCAGTGCTCTTCTAAATGCTTAAGTATTAAACTTTACAAAGAATTGCACAAATACTTAGTACTTCTTTGAGAATGCATTTTTCAAGAACTTTGGAAGAAATGTGATTTTCTTCAAAATTTGTTTTCTTTCATAGGTACAAGAACTGACCAAAGAGTGGACTAACAAGTGGAATGAAACTCAAGATATTCTGAAGGTAAGGCAAATAAATAAATTTTTCTCTTGGCATTTGACCTAGCCTTAGTATTTTCCTCAAAAAAAAAAAAGTTATTTTTCTAAGTCATGTTCTTTGGTTCAGCTCCTTGTGTTATTCACCATAGTGACCTCACAGCGCAAAACAGTTTCTCTCTAACAAATCTTTAAATTGCTGAATGGTTTTATTGAATTAAAAACGCAGAAACTCTGGGCCAGGGTCAAGTGGATCCCTCATATCCTTGGTATTTATGTGATATCAACAAGACCTGTGAATAATCACTTCTTATCTTACATGGGGTGTCTCAGTGGATGTAGTGCATTTTAGATATGGATTTTCCATTGTCCTGGTGAGATTTTATATTGGTGTTTGCTGCATGATTGAGGTGGCAGTCTGAGCTTATATTTTAACAGGATACTTGATGATTCCATGTGTTTGTACAAGGACATGTGTGCATGCACACATACACAGAGGAACAATTCCCACTATTTGTTTTTTAACATATTAACTAATATTTTTGTTGCCAAATGTTTTATTCTGTTAAATAAAAATTTTGAAAATTAGGCTTAATCTTTCAGGATTTGCTGAACACAACTTGTTGGTAATGCAATTCAAGCAAGCATTTAGAAGTAATTTTTTAATTCTCCATATCGCTGATCTCAAACTTGATTTTTCTTGTATCACTTGTTGATTTCTTAAATTTTTTTCTTCAAGTCTACCACTGTCTTTGATCTGACTTCCACCTGAGTTGAATGGCTCTGTGCTTAAAAATAAAAGTAAAGCACATATAGCAGAGAGAATAGAGCAGTTTTGGCTACATGTTTGTTATTTTGAAGCATCTATATATACATGAAACTTGGTTAATTCTCTCTTTATTCACATGTGGATGGGAAGTCCATTGTCACATGCTGCATTTGTGAATTTTGGTCAGTTATGGAAGTGAACTTTGTGTTGCATGTGGGAAGGTTTGGAAGCTCTATGTTGGAAATGCATTGATTCATGCACATAAATTACAGAATCAGAGGAGATGTTAACTGAACAATACATATAAACAAATGAAAGCTGCATTTTTTAAATATTTGAATCTAAAGGACTTAAACACAGAAGCTGTAATTTCTGATTTTCTAGTACTGAGCTTTTCCAGCATGATTCTTGCAGCTTCTGTATGAGCTGCACTCTCATAGGATGATATTTGAGTGTATGAATATACCTTATACTCCACTTTTGAGTTAAAGGCAGTTGATTAAACTTTCTTTGTCCCAAACACCCTGAAAATCTGCAACAGCCTTCTTAGTTGTACTGTTGTATTTTACACCATTTCACTGAAAGTATCCATATTTTTATTCACTTCTTGTTTAATGATTCATGAAATCACTGACAGCATATGAGTGGGAAAGGGCTTTTTGGAAGTTTGCCAGGCTGAGTTGCTGGAAAGCAGATTTTAAACTTCAGAGAGCAGTGGTGCTTTTTGTTATGGATTCTCTGTGAGTTCCCTGGGGTTTTGTTTTGTCATTTACGTCCCTCCCTTGCACACAGAGACAGTGCACGTTGTAATTTGTAAAACCAGATTGTCTTGGCACTCTGACAAGTGAGATTGTCTTTGTATGTCCACATCAGTGAAGTCACACCTCCCAGTTTCCCCATGCCATAATTCAGTAACTTTCAGGACATTCTTTATTAAGGTACTTAGAACTTCATGTTTGTATTATATTTAAAACCTTCTTTCCCTTGTCTCCCCCTGGCTTTGCTATCCTGAGATAGTTGGTGCCTTCCAACTCCTGACCTGCAACAGGCTTGAAGAATTAAAAACCATTTGCTTTTCAGTTTCTAACACTTTTTGCTCCAAATCTTATAGGCATATGCCTGTAAGATGCAAGTGCACTTGTTTGTAGCTGAATGGGATCCCTACTTTATTGTATGTAGTTATGCTTTTTTGTACTAAGTTCTAAATATTCAAGTTCACAAGTTCTGAATATTAAAGTTCACATGATTTTGAATTCTTCTCACAGGCTGATGGAGAAATCTATTCATGTTTAAATCCAAAATAACTGAAAGGATTTTGCATAAGCCTTGTAAAATACAAGTAAGACTCACAGGGCATGCTGGTGTCTTCCACTGGATCAACAGAAAATTGCTGGAAAAAGTTACCTGGCTTTCAGTGAATACAGTGCTTTCATCAGGCAAAGATGTCTGACAAACAAACAGTGTTTTGCAAGGAAGATGTTCCTTAATTTTTTTACCTTTGCCAGTTATTTAGAACCGTGTTCAAAATTAGATCAGTAGCATCTAAATGCTACCTTGAAAATAATTCATAGAGAATGGAAAATACTCTCCAGCTAGAAAGTACGAAGAAACAGAAAAATCCATGTGAAGGCAGGTTTTTGATAAAAAGTATTTGGCAGCTTAGAATTCAAATTTTCTACTCAGCACTGTACCATGTGTGCAACTGACATTGCATCCCAGCATTCTTCCTTATTTCTGTTGGTAGCTTTTGTCCCCTTTGACATTTGTGTGTAGTTAACCCGAAGTTGTGTTTTTCCATCTTCAGAATATTTTGAACTATCCTATGTGCAGATGTTGTCAGTTCTGGATTTGGGGTAGCGTGCAGTGGCTGAGTGCCACTGTGAGCTGTGAACATCTTGTGTAGTCTTTCATTGTGTTGATGATAGATTGGGCATATCTTGGGCTGGGGGTGTAGCACTGATAGTGTGCTCTTTCTTTTGTGCTTTTGGGAGAATCCTCTTGGAGGGTGACTGTGGGTGGTGGCTTCCTCTGGAGTCTGAATTTTTGTCAACTCACGCCTAAAGCCCAAATCTTCTCATTTTCTGTATTCAAGGCTTAGGAACCTGCATACATCAGGGTTTAATTTTGTGCTGACTCTATATGAAGGAGTCTTTATTGTGTGGCATGGCAGGTTCTTGGTGTTGATCTGCCTGAAGGTCCAAGCATTGATTATAGTAGTGATGTTTGTTTTCATCCTTGATCTTCTCACTGTAATACAAACTGACACTCGAACCTTGGTTAGTACTATACTCTGCCACCCATCCTTCTTTTTAATAGCAGCAAGGATATTTGGATGCTTTATAAATTTAATAAATATGTGGATGATGCTTCACCGTTGTGTAAAATAGTGCATCAGAGACCAAAGTGTTAGTGTTTGGTTTGAAGTCCACAGGCTTTGGGTTATTTCTTTAAATGTCACCAAAGGATTGCACAGATTTACAGAAGTGTTGCTTTGCATTGCTTCTGTCTTCAGATGTCTTGCAACCTCAGCACTTAACTGGAGCATTTAGCTTTCATCTCAAGCTCATTGGATCTTTGTGTGAATTTTTTTTTGCCTTCTTCTAATGTTCCTTCATGTACATTCCCAAAAAGAAGAGGAGGAGGGAAGAAATCCTGTTTGTTCTTTTCCTTAGTTTAGTCCTTTTTGTACTGTTCTGCTAAAGATCAATCATGGTATCTAAGATGTTAGGGTAACCTAGCCAACTTTTGATTTTTTTCTCTTAATTGGTAATTTAATGAATTGGTATGAAACTTCTTTTGATGTGGCTGCTTTATTTGACTGCATATGTTGTCATTCTCCTAGAGATTTTTTTTCTAGTGTCACCTTTTAGTTGTCATCCTTTGTGCATGTTTCAATTTCTTTTCTAACCTTTAGCAGCTTTTAGATTAATCTTTTTAAAATGTGCGCTCCTTTATAGAATTCTCTACTGATTTTTCTTCCCAACTTTTTTATATTTCTCTTCCTTTTTCTATTTGTGTAGAAATAGGTATGACTGAGCTGTTGCCTTTGTAATGTATGTCATTTGTAGCTAGTGTAAAGGTATTTAAATGCTCTTTTTAACTTATTTTTAGTTTGAAGTAGATTTAAAGTTCCCTTTTATTTGCTTATCCTGTTGTTTGATTCTAACCATGTCGTTAGCTTTGTGTGTTGATGTCAAAGGATGTAGAGGGATCTATCATCAGAGTCTATTAAAGGCCAAGGGTTTTTTTTGTGTGTGTGTGTCTCTAATCCCTGTGAAGAATAGTTTAACTAGTCTTTACTTCAGCTGGCTTTGTCCTGTTGATTTAGTGACACCACCTCACTTGCATCAATAATTCTGCTGCAGCACTTTACCACATGGTGTGGAAATATGTAATTGAACACTGTTTATTGATGATTTATTGATGATTCTTTTTGTTTTCTGTGCTGTTTGGTTGACTACTGCTTAATAGTGCATATTTATGTCTCAACAATGGTTGTTCTACATGAGGAAGAAAATTGTCCGTAAACTGCTTATCTTCAAGCATTAACATCTACTGGTTGTTTATATCATGCCTCTTTTTGGGGAAAATGAAATACCCTTGACTTGCCATGATGATTAAATAGAGATTAATACCAATTATTTTGGTGGACATACTCATCTAAGCAGGGGAACTTTCTTTCTTTTTGTTATTTTGAAGCATCTATACATACATGAAACTTTGTTAATTCTCTCTTTATTCACGTGTGGATTGGAAAGTCCATTGTCACATGCAGCATTTGTGAATTTTGGTCAGTTGTGGAAGTGAATGTTATGTGGGAAGGTTTTGAAAGCTCTGTGTTGGAAATGCACCAATTCATGCCCATAAATTATAGAATCAGTGGAGGCTTTAACTGAACAATACACATAAACAAGGGAAAGCTGCATTTATTAAATACTTGAATCTAAAGGACTTAGAAACTGTAATTTCTGATTTTCTAGCACTGAGCTTTTTCAGCATGATTTTTGCAGCTTCTGTATGAACTGC
Source organism: Zonotrichia albicollis (assembly GCF_047830755.1). Lineage (NCBI taxonomy): Eukaryota > Metazoa > Chordata > Aves > Passeriformes > Passerellidae > Zonotrichia > Zonotrichia albicollis. The sequence goes on from NC_133821.1 coordinate 16,112,219, forward strand.
ACTCTCATAGAATGATATTTGAGTATATGAATATACCTTATATTCATTCCACTTTTGGGTTAAGGGCAGTTGATTCAACTTTCTTTGTCCCAGATTCCTTAGGAACCTTGGCTGTATGCAGTAGAGACAGTAGGAGACCAAAACTCAGAGCAGCTGTGTTGCTCATTATGAGGTGTAGATTAGGGTGACACAAGCAAATATATTTTATTTTAACCATTTGCTTTCCATGGTGGCTTGCATACCATAGTGAACTCTGTCAACAGCAGTTTGTTGTGTTCTATATAAATGTTGCATTTCTCTACATTTATTTTCATAGCCAGATAATCTTTAAACCACATTTGGTGAGGTGTATTAAAACACTGTTGGCTCACTTCTTCTGCCTGAAACGCTGGGCATACATCACCATTTTGCTGTTTTATGCCTTGTTGTTACTCCCTATTAACTGTGACCCACTTGTCTGCTTTTCCTCTTCTCATTTGTGTTGTGCTCTACCCCATTGTGTTGCCCTTTGAGCATTTGTTTTCTCCATTCTTTCATATCATTGCTTTAACAAGCTCACTCCTCAGGTGAGAAGTGCTGTCAATTAGCACCTTCTGCTTTCACCTAAAATTCTCCTGTCTGCTTCCACTTTTGATGGGAGCAGGATAGAGGAGTTGTAGAAGGTCTTGGGCTTCTGAAGAACAAACTCCAGGACTTCTAAAAAGTAAATAGGCTTTAATCCTGCCCTTTAGAAAAGTGCATGTGAGTTTTAAAGACCTCTCCTCACATGCCTGTGGAGAACAGCTTCTAAGATTGGTTCTGTTTACAGGTCAAATGAAAAAATGATGTTATAGGCCTGGTGTGCATCTGTATATAAAAGTGTTTACATGATGCTGCATTTAAACCATTCGCAGCTTTGGCATGTGTGTTTATTTGTATGTTTGGCAGGAATTGTTTCTAAGGTTTTTTCTGTTTCAGTAAGTGAATAATTTTTGTGAACTTGTTGTTAGGCATATTGGTGTTGCATTTTGGTTATAATCTCTGTTGTTGGCAGTGTTTGAAGCATATTGGTCTACTTCTAAAGGGAGAATTACATCTGTACTTTGACTTGAACAAACCTTATTTGATATTTTATAACTTGTTTTATCATCTGTTTGTATTAGAAAACTCTTACTGCATGCTTCCAGTTTTTGTTTGCTTACTAAAAGCTGTGTCATCTGCTTGAATTTTTTAGAAAATTTTTAAAAATCTCTGCAAAATTAACACAGGATTGCACAACTAAGAAGCTGAAGCTGGCAGAAGCTGGCACAACTGAAGCTGGCAGAAAGAATTTAAGTCCGATGTTGCTGCTTTGTTTTCTGTTGGAAAAGTTCATAGAGTATCAACTCTGTTCTTAGGGATATTGACTTCCTCAACAATTGTCCTCCAGCAATTATGTAATATGTTCATTTATCAAACTGAATTTATATGGAAAAGAAAAATGCACATTCGCATTAAGTAGTCTCTTATATGTTTCATAGATTTGCCTTCAGCTGGCTTGTAAGTGCTGTGCAGAGGAAAAGATTTTATAAAAGTTTTAAGAGGGTTGATGTTAATTATTTTTGTTTATCTTGGTCAGTAATCACTCAATAAATGACAATAGCATCTTTTCTCTAAAGCCTGTTTAACTGTGGTTTTGATTTCTTGCACTAGATGTCACTGCAGATACAATAATCAAATTCTTCTGCATGCTTAATTTGGATTTAATTCAGGTATTTTAAGGGAAAATGATTTGCAATATCTTGAATTTCATTGCTGTTTGCATCCACTAAGATAAGTTTATGAGAATGCCAAAACAATACTTTAGGAGCAAGTCTTGAGAAACCTGAGTAACTGTTCTGACAAAAACACTTCTAAACAACAATCCACAGTTGTAATGCACTGCAAAGTGATTTTGTACATTTAGATTTATTGCACTTATTTTTCAGCGCATTTTTCAACCCTCTTTTTCAACTGACAGTATGTCTAGAGTGTTTTAGAAATTTAGCTAAAGCCTTTAAAACATATTTATTTTTTAAAATGTGTGTCCTTGGTATTTCAGAGATGTAAAAGATCAGTTTCTGAGAGAGGCAGATGTTTTATTTTCTCAGGTAATACAGGTGAGAAGGTAAACAGGTTTTTGGACATAAAGGTCTCCAGGCCACTTCTGCTAATTGCTTCACTGATTATTGCACTGGAAACACCAGTGGCAGTGATAGGCAGTTTCTATTTATAACTGCTTCTTTTAACATTTTTCTCTTGATTAATCACTTCTGTAGATTTGTAATTGAGTTTCAGTACATGAAAATTTAATAAGCTTGTTTGGTTTTTTTTCCTCTTTCTTAAAAAAGTTGTCTGATAACAAGGGAGTGTTTACTGTTCTCAGTCCTTTCACATTATTTACCCACAGCATGAGCAGTGATGAGTAATAGCAAGCTTAACTCTCAATTTTATTAGGATTTTTTTTATTACACCTGGCCTTGTGCATTATGTATTTATTTCCCAAGGGTAGCAGTTACCAGCAGGGGCTGTAGATAAAACATCATCTATTCTGGCCAGAAGATTTCTCCTTTGGAATTTGAGGTTGGACAGAGATTATCCAAATATGATTTGTTTTACCTTTTCATACTCTATGACTGAACAGATACCATTATTAAGTGATGATTATCGCTTTGCTTAAGTAAGTTTGTCTCAGCCTTGGCTTGATGCTGTCAGAGCATGAAAAAGGTACTGAACTGGGAGCTGGTGCTGCTTATCTATTGTAGCTCTCTTCCTAATAGAAGCAGAATTGAAAGGGCCCCAGCCACCTGAGGAATGCTGAGTGCAGCGGTCAAAAGTAGATTTCAAAAGGAATAATTGTCTGCTTTCAAGTCTTTGTGCCACCTGTGTTCATCTGATTAAGAAATCTCCTTTTTCTCTTGCAGATGCTATAGCTGCTCGTAGTCCCTTTGTGCTGGACTGAGCACTTTTAACTTTCAGTTTCTGCTAGAAAGTTGTGATCAAGAGATGCCTAATGCTACTGATTGGTTTTTGTTTCAATTTTAAACACTTTTTCCCACTTGTCACCAGCTGGGCCATAATAGAAGCACAACTGGGGGCTACAGTTTCTGAACTCACCAATCACTGATTAAGGCAACTTGAACAGTTTGGTTGATAAGGCTGAGCATTTCAAAAGAGCCCTCCAGTGTCTAGGAGTATCCATATTGCCAAATATTTCACTGCCCTCCTCCTCCTTCCAAGTGGGGCCCTGCATTTGCAGATTATTCAGGCCATGCTTGGCTTTAATGCATCACTAGAGCTTGTAGGTGGTTTTCAAATGAAAGGGAGCCAGAATGGGTTGCTTTTGAAATCCTTTCTACAGCTCAGATGCCACTTGTTCAACAGTTCCTCCTGGGTGTTTGTTCTGCTTTCCTATTAATTATCTTGTGCCAGGAAGGTGGTCTAAATTGAAATCAGTGGAAACTCCTGAAAGAAGAAGAAATATATCCTAAAAACTGTTTCTCCCAAAGGATCAGCGGAGAAGTATTAAGAGAGAGAAAAAATGTAAATTTCTCTTTGGATTTGGCTATGGGATGAGAGAGAAACATTCCAACATCAGCAGTTTAGATGAACCCCAAATTTAAATCTGCCTCACAAACAAGCTGTTTCTAATGACAGTGTGATGTGAAATGCCAGAACCATTTTATTCTGCTGGTGGTTTTAGCAGTATATTTAGGAGTTTGTCGCTGTGTGATTCTGATACCTTTGAGTGCATGGTGCTGTTGTGTATCTGACTTGGCACCTTAAATGGCAGCTGGGCTTTAGCCTTGATTCACAGAGTCTTAAACACAGGTGGCAGCACAGACTGTGGCTGTTGCAACAGGCAAGAATGTGCATCTAACTATGCATATTCCTCTGCAAAAGTCTCCACTGTTGTGTTGCTAGTTCTGAAATCTGTTTTTTCTCCTTGGTGGTTGTTGCTTGTTAGTGTGCATGGTCCTCCTTCCTCCTCCACTTCCATTCAATAGCATGGGTTACATGTGGATCCAGAGGAAGGAATTCACAGATTTAAAGCAAGCTGGTACTTTAGATTAATCTCTGCAGAAGTAGAGATGAATATCTAGGTAAACAGAATTCTAGATAAGTGAAACAATTCTCCCATTGCCCTAGAACATGTAAAAAATAGCAAAATAGCTTTTAAAATTAATAAATGTATTTGCTATGAGCCTAGGATTTTTTTACTCTGACTCATTTATCATCCAGCTTTAGCAACAAATGAGATAGGAGTCCTGCAGATAATAGTCCACTGCTTTCTCAATTCATTCCCAGAATAAAGTCTATGAAATAAATTATTTACAGTTCCTGTAGAAAATATGTTATCATGTAATTAAAGGCTGTTTTGTAATGCATATGGAAGAAGAGATGAATGAAAATAGCCTGTCTCATTGTCTTCCAGCCAGGCCTTTTCCCCTTTTTAGCTGTCAGCATGAAGAATACTGAGGGTGGAGTTGCTGTCTCCTGGCTGGGATGTATAATATCTCTTTGGTGGTGTCAGTAATGGCAAGAAAAGTCTTTTTCTCTGTCCCAAATGTCAGTGTTGCTGTATGCAGACTTACTTGCCCTTGTGTGTCCTCAGTGTGTTCACACATAGGAGACTCTGGAGTCTCCTTCACTTGGGACAAACCAAATTTGCTCTGGGTGCCTTACAGGAGTGGCTTTCCCTCAGATCAGGCTTGTGGGGACAGGAACCAGCCTGCAGCAGATGCTCCAGCAAGGAAAATAGAAGCTTTGATGGTTTAAGTTTTATAAGCCACTGGGAAACAGGATTTTACAGACTAGTGTCCAGAAAGCCAAAATAGGAACCTCTGCTTACAATTAGCCAAATCCTGCAGCTCTAATCAGAAGATTTTTCTCTGATGTCAGAAGTAGTTCTGTCTGTGCAAAAGAGTCTGAAGTGTTTGGAGCAGGCATTTCAGCTTCAGTTGGTTGTTGGAAGTCCAGGAATGAAGGCCAAATTTCCTGAAAAATAGTTCTGGATATGCTAAGGCTTCTTATAGAAATCCCTGCAGCACATAAAATGTAGAGGTGCTTTGGGATGCCACCACAATTGTAGGATTTTATGTATATTGGTAGCCAGCTGTGTGTCAGCAGTGAGCAAACTGTTCCAAGAGGGAAAGAGAAATAATGAAAAATGGAGAGGGTAAGCTGACCTCATGAGACTAAGAACTGCTCCTGTAATTTCCTTATTCTTTACATCATTCATTTTCCATCATTTTAGCTTCAGTGTCTTAGCAGCTGCTCATTTAAGGAGTTTTCCATCCTGCATTGGCTTTTTGGACCTGTGTTCATTGCAGAGAGCTGTTGATGCCTTTCTGGGCTGCTGCAGGAGCACCTGCATTTTCACACTAAGCTGTTCACAACAAAATTGCAGTTTTCTGATCTTGCTTTTTGCAGGCTCTTCAATTGGCATCTCTTGCTTGATGAGGGTGCTACCATCTGATGCTCTGGGAAATGGGGGAAAAACTGCTTAGGAAGTTTTTGCAGTGGTGGTTTTCTTTGTGGTCTTGGATAGTAGAAGTTTCTTTGTCTCAGAAGAATGAGAAGTGTCTTATCTCTTCTAAACTTTTTGTTTTAAATGCACTGAAACCAGTACAGCCAATAGTGTGGTGTTAATTCTTTGTTTCATTATCTAGAAGACACAGTAAGAGTTTGTGCCTTACCCAACATCTATATGCACAAGTAAATCAATATGCCCTTTCATAACTGATGGCTATATAATTAATTTATTGCCTATTAAGGCAGTTATTTTTTATACTAAGGCACTATTTTATTTATTATTTTTATATTAAGACATTATTTTTAATTTTCAAAAATGTTTTATTGAAGTCCCAGGATAGTCCCAAATGTAACTTTGGCATGTGCACAAGTTATAATGCATACACCTCCACTGATGGTGTTTTCCATATTTCCTCCTCTCTTAGCATTGCCTCCCAAATAACATGTACTACTTTTGAGGCTAGTGGTTCAAAATTTATTTTGATATTCCAGAAACCATACCTATGTCAAACTGAAATAAAACATGGGGTAGAAATTTGATACTGTATATGCAGCTTTATAAAAAAGTCAAGTTTTTTTAAACAGACACTCACTAAGATGAGCAGCAGCTTCACTGATTCAATACAAAGCAAAAGAATTTTTCCTGCTTTAATATGTAGGCTGTCACTTCAGTGAGAATCTCAGACATTTCAGAGTTGTTTTTTTGGAACACTTTTTTTTTTTTAACCCTGGAATTGTTGGTCACAATTACACACTAATGAATTTTTTTCAGCTGTTAGTGTTTTGCCTTGCTAATCTGGTTATCATAAGTATTTTTAAGGGAGCTAGTCTATAGAACAAGAAGGGTGTTCATGTAACCAGTTTTCATCCAAGACACAACAAGCAAAATACTCAGCTGTGCTTATTCCTTAACCTTGTAAGGGAATATTATTAGTAAGCCCAAACCAAATTTTCATCTTTTGAAATAATTTTTTTGCTCCTCTTGTTCCTCTTGTCCATACACTAAATGTTTTCTCATACTTTGAAGTGAAATTTCCTTGTTCCTCTTTTAGTTCTTTGAGCAATATTATGCATAGAGAAATCTTTCTCCATTTTCAACCTCCTTATCAATGACTTCCCTAATGTTGGCCTTTCTAGTGTTTCTTGACATCCATTTCCAGTATTTTCTTATATTGGGAGGTTACTTTGTATATGCTAGTTGTCTAGAAAACTATTGATGAAGTGTCTGTCTGTGGCATTCACATTCTCTGAAAAAATCCCTTCGCCCAGGATTTTTCTCCTGGGAAGCTGAGAAGGCTCAGAGAAAAAGGAAAACAATTCTTATCTCATTTGCTTCTCCTGTGTTTTGCTCCTTTGGAATGTGTTTGGAGATTGTTTCCCCACAGGTGATTGTTTCGTTGGATTCTGTGAGTTGTTCTGAATCTTTGGCCAATCGGTGCCAAGCTGTGCTGGGACTCTGGAAAGAGTCATGAATTTTTATTATCATTTTTTTAGCATTGAGTAAGTATCTTTTCTGTGTTCTTTAGTATAGTATAGCATTCTTTAATATAATATAGTATCATAAAGTGATAAATCAGCCGTCTGAGAACATGGAGTCAGATTCATCATTCCTGCCTTTGTTGGGGCATTCCCTGCCAATGCAATATCTGTCCATCTTCTGGATGCCAACGCAGCATTCAAAAGTAAGGACTGGGTCTGTTCCATCTCTTCAGCCCTTTGGTATTTTAGCCATCAATGCAAGCATGAAAAGCTCTTGTCCACAAAAATCAGATGAATTACCTGGTGTGCAACAAACCAGTAATTACACACTAGAGAGAGACATTGAACAATTATTTCAGAGTTGAACAACCCTGGGTGCTTTTGGTATTGGACAAAACAAGCTGTCAGAACTTGTTGCTATTTATACATTTTAACAAACAAAGGAATTAGTACATTGGCTACAAGTCATCTAATTCTCATATTAGTTGGTATTCCCTCTTCTGTTGGTTAATGATTCTCTCACTTCCCTTGTGCATTAGTCTGTGTGCTCAGGCTTTCTCTTCTTTTGGGTCTGTGGATTTCTAGGCTTGGTGATTGTGATCTGCCCCTGCCGAAATAACCTTTTACCCAGTCGAAGCTGATTTCAGCACAACTGGTGAGTTGGTTTATTAGTTTCTTTCTTATCTTGGAATTTCTGCCATATGTCCTTGTGACCCATACATTTTGCATTTTCTGGGCCCACTATAAGTGGTGCATCCTTCTTTCCAAGGTATGTTAACTTCCTCCTAGGTCTGAGATCACTGAAGCATGTCCAGCCCTAAACCTTAGCTAGGCAATTTTACCAATGAGAACTTTGTTTTTCTAACAGCTGGACAACACTTACAGCTTGTTTGCTCCACTCTGATTTATGGGTTGAATCTCCCTTTTTGTTGATTAGGCTTGAAAGTATAACAAAGATTTAACATTAAAGGACTTCCTTACAGAAATTTTGCACATTCCACATTTTGCAATACTGTTGTTTCCAGATATTTTTTTCTGACTCTTGTAGTTTTTTCCAGTTGGTCCATAGAAAGATTACTTTATTATGCAGGATTTTTTCTTCTGGTACACTTACATATTTTTCCCTCTGAGTATGAAAATGTTACTGAGATACAGTAGAGAGTATATAGAATCCTGACAATCCAATGTAACTTAATATCCTTCTCTTTCACTCCAGTCTTCCCAGAAGGACATAAAAGTATCTTGTCAGCTGTGATTGTCTCATCCAATAAGAGTCTTGTTAATGAGAGTGCAGATTCAGTTTTATTTGTTGGAGGGTAATGGCCTCGTGTTTCAGGTTATCCCTCTTTTAGGTGCTGAAGTATCAGTTAGTGCTTGAAGATATTTAGATGTCTAATTCCCATTTGAAGTGGATTTGGCTGTATGAATATCTTAAAAACACAGGGTTTAGACAGAATTCTAGGGGGGCATTGGCTTTTTTCTTTTCCCAAGCACAACTCTTCCTTCTCTGTGAAAGAAATCTCATTGTTTTGCAGGAACATTTTCAGCAAAAAACTTGTGGTTTCAGGCAGCTTCTGGCCTAGTAATAGTTCATCCATGAATATCATTTCTATGTCTGGAGTTTTTGCCTTTATGCAAATGCAGAAAACATAATTAGGACTAATTAATCCACGACAGACCAGACAAGAACTTAATCATCTTCAAAATGTCAGCTTCTGTAGAACTTTTTGTTAAATATTCACATTTAATTTCTTTCAAAGTCCCATTTGCAACGTCTAGACAAACTGTGGCTGAAGTATTTGTTCTGAATGTGTTTAATTCAATTATCAGATTTTCTCTATGGTATGTGTCTGTTAAAAAGTATCTTCCTGAACAGACACTGCTCTAAACTCTTGACTGTCAAAGGCTGCAAGTTTATTTTTATTTTCAGCTTTTCATTGCCTCTTATTCTTATTTTGTTGCTGTGTTCACAGAGCATAAGGAAACAAATCTGAGATGGGTTATATTTCAAAACATCAAGAACAGTGTTTCAGCTTATTTGTAGCAATCCAAAGGTGCTCAGACCTTTGATTATCTGAAGAAGCAGTTTCATGCTAAAAGGAGTGAAATTGGTTTATTACCTGCCCTTGGAAGTTTCTTAGCATCCTCCTTCATTTGCATTCCTGAGCTCAGGCTACAGTATCAGACTTACACTTTTGGCTAGATAATTTCAGGGTCAGCACAAGGCTTGGACAAGGTGGTGGATGGAGCTCTGAGCTGCCTGCTCCAGTTGGAGGTGTCCTGTGAGGGTCCCTTTCAACTGAAATGCTTCCATGATTCTATAATAGCTGGCCAAAAAAGCTGCTGATGTGACTCATGAAAAGAACATATTTGAATATTCTGAAAAAGCAATGATTTGTCACTCTTGGGTATTTTTTTTTCTGGTTGAATGTGGAGATGTTTCTTTTCAAGAAGAATTTCTGGTCAAGGGAAATAATTCAAAATCTCATCTTCTAGGCATCATACAAAGTTTGGTTGCTCTAAGGAACAAGATAAGCTATCCAGAAACTTAAAAAAACCCAGTCAGGATACCCAGTTGTGCATTATGTTTTGCACAAAGGGATGGCATGTCCATAATTGTCTGGGTTGTTTGCCTTTTTTTTTTGCTTGTTTGTTTGTTTGCTTGTTTGTGTGGTTTTTCTGTTTGTTTTTCTTTTTTCCCCAGTGGGATTAGCCTGTCATTTGTGCTTCTGCAGCTTCTGTGGTGACAGCTTTTTGACGAGAACTGAGAAAACCAGACTTTGAAATATTTATATGCCAATTGATCTGCAGAATTTATTAATTTGCTAGTTATGTGCTGCAGGGATACTCTGAGTTTTGGGGAGAACAGACTGTCACATAACCAAGAATTATCCATATGAAAGAAGAGAAGCATATAATTTCAGTTTTCTGGTGTTCATTTGAGTTGTTAATTGGCCCTTAATAAGAAAACACAGATCCATTTGTCTTTTTGGTTGCATATCCCAGCTTTGCAAGGAAAGCTTTTTCCATTGAGAAGTACAGCTGATAATGTGGTAAATATGAACTCATGCTTTTGAGCAGCAGAAATGTAAATATTTCAAGTGCCCAGTTTTAGAGTCCTTCCACAATTCACTTCAGCATAACAAACATAAGTCAGAGCAACAATTCTGAATTTAACATTTGCATTTAGCTTTAAATGCTTATTTCCACAGGGTAATATGTTGTGGTGTGTTGCAATATCCTGTTTTACCTTCTCCCTTCCCCCTCGCCCCTCGCTGAGTGTGCCCTGTCAATCAGGCTAACATACCAGCAAGGCGTCGCGTGATAGGTGACCCTAGTACCTGGAGACCCTGCCCCTTCACCTGGTTGGTGACTCACCTGTCCCCTCCCCTTCCCCTGTCCTGAGCTTAAAATGTGAATGAGACCATGCGGCCCCATTCTGTTACCAGCAGTGGCCCAGTGCAGACATATCTGTGCTCATGGAATAAACATCTGGCTACCTTCTAGCAGAATCCGCTCCCTTCTTTTCTTCACCATCGCCAGAAGCTCTCCCCTGAGGAGAACGGAGTCCTGTCTTGTGCCCCGCTGCACTCTGCCGCCAGCCAAGGTATCTTTGAGGTAAAACACCGCAGAGCTGCCTGTGGCCCAGCAGCGAAGGTCAGAACTGGCCTGGGCACCATCTAACTGGTTATATTGGGATACATATTCCAGTAATATTTTAGTAAATTATTTTCCATTCATTTTATTTTGAGAACAGAGTTTATAATTACTTTTCTGGAAATTGCTGAAGGTGTGATCACCTTACCTTCCTTCCCAGACATTGTGCTAGGTTTTACCAGGTCAGTTAAAGAAAACACAAGCTGTCACTTATGTGACGCTTTTAATGCAAATTAAAGGCCTATTAAAAGGTCAGAAATAATAAAAAATATATTCCATTTGGCTGCAAAATGCAAATGGACTTTGTGGAAGGAAGGAGGCCATGGTCTGATTGACCTTGATGGGTTCCAGAGTTACAGTCATATGGAGGGAACGTAACAGAAAGGCAAAGGAGAATTTTAAGGTTAAGATTCTATTAACCCATGGAAATTGTATCTTACTGGATCCCTAACCCAGGGAAATTTGAGTGTGTTTCCTCCTGAGGAATTTCCTTTTGGCCATTTTCCTTTCAAGTTGTTGGTCTCTTAAGACCTAAATTGATTAGCTGAATTTAAACACTCATTAATACTCTTAATTGAAATATGCCTGGGAGAGAATTTGGTTATATTTGGTTTTATCTTTAAATCTCTGTAGTTTTGTCCAAGTATAAGCTACTTTACTCATTAAATCGAAACGTTTTCTCTATTAATAAAATAACATATTTAAGCATTAAATGCCACAGATTGCTTTTAGTCAAACAATATCAAAGTTTGTTTTGGTTTCACCAAGTAGCTTTTGTTTACCAGTGATCTTGCTGGTCATAATACACTTGTCACCTTGTTTTCATTAAGAAAGGATGCATTGTACATGTTAAATTCAAGGTTACTTCTGTGTCACATAGTCCCTTTTGGCAGCATTTTTGAAAGAGATTTTTCATGTGCTCCTGATAGTTTATGATAATGAAGCATTTAAATTAATATTTCAAACACCTAGTCTGCTTTTTGTTCAAATGGTTAGATTTAGACTCATTCTGAGGTCTTCTTTAACTTCTGAAATTATGAAACTTGGTGTACTGTACACCTCAAAGGCTTAGGAATGAAAGATTTGTTCTCCATCTGTTATGGCTGGTGCTATTTACTTGTCAATCATTGTAAGTCATTAAAAAATGCTCTATTTTATGCCATATCAGTGCATTAATCCTCTATTTTGAGGTGTTTTACATAGTGGAATGAATCCCCTCCAGTAGATCTATAGTTTTTGAGGTGCAATAATTCCTGTCAGGAGTCAGTGAGAATTCAGGTGAGAGACAAGGCTGCCATGATACACAGCATTTGCACACTCATGTTTTCAGATCTCACTGAGGTTTTAAAATAACATGAAGCTTTTCCACTGAGGAAATAAAACTTGCCTCATTTCTTACAGTGTGCAAATACAACAAATGCCATACCTCCTTTGGAGAACACTACTTCCTCTTTTATTGTTTTATATTAGCTAACAAAAAGCATTTTCCTGAAGGTTTTTATCAGAATGCAAAAAAGGCCATCCAAGTTAAAGTTCAGATCAGTTAACAAAATACAACTGTCAGTGGTTGCTTTTTGAGCTTGGGTGGATTGCTTTGCATTTTGACCCTAAAAGCGCAGCAGGTTTGCATCTTTCAAGGAAGCCTTCTTTTCTGTTAGTTGTTGGCAAAGCTGTGCTAGTTCCCTTTCAATGATTCAATCGGCCCTAATTTTAAAAAATACTCAAACGTGGCAAAACTGCAGTCTGCCAAGAATGCCATAATGTACTGTAGTCTAGATTACATAGTACAGTGCAAGAGATTCCTCCCTTCTGGATTTTTCAATTCAGTTTTTGCTGAACATGCCAAAAAAGGTGACCCTTCAGTCAATATTTGGGATGTCTATCTTGGCTATGAAATATGATTTCACTATTCTTGTTTTTTATTAATTTTATTTTTTTATTTATCATTTTTATTATTATAATAATATTATCATACTATTAGATATGATAACTATTTTGGCCTTGATATTAGGGACTGATGCCAGATTATAGATCTCTCTGTATAGATTGCTTTTGTTTAATTTATTTTTAAAGGACACTTCCCTTTGATTCATATGGTACCTATTTCCTGTGACTATATTTCTGGATTTCTTCTCTTGTCATCTTGTCTTGTCCCCTTATTTTGTGCTTATCCTCTTTTTCAAACTACCTTTTTACAGGGTGCTGTGATCTTGTTTGGCATCTGTATGTGTGATTTGTTATTTGTATGATTGAAATGGAGATCACTATATTGAAATTACAGCTGAAGCTTTTGGTGTCCTCTTATGTTGTCCTTTAAAGCAGTTTAATTACTGGGCTGGTGCAAGTTAGAATAACTTGTTAATTTTCATTTTGTTATAAAAATTGTGAAATGACCTGCAGTTTCATTATATATAATATAAGAATGCGTAATATAAAATATGGGCATTTCCTGTCTATCTTCTGGCTTTTTTATTAGAATTTTACTGAAAATTTTACTAGAAATTACTGAGTTTAGAGAATTCAAGCCATTGACTGTGTATAATTATACAGTTTTTATATTTATATTTCTATATGCTTATCTTGTATAGTATTAATGATGGAATTGGGGTATATTTTTTAGATGAGATCTATTTCACTGGGTTTAGAATAAAGGGAAGATGTTTTCGTAAGAAAAGTTCAGTTGTTCCAGCTGAGTTCACCTTCTTTACAAAAGAATAGTATCAAAAATCCAAAAATCCTAGTCACTGTATGATGGACACCAGTTGCTAATGCTATTTGTGCCAGCTGAATGCACCAATTATTTTATGCTTTGGATACACAAAATCAAACTGATAGTTTTTAAAGGGCACTTTATCCTGTCTTTTTGTAATACCCTCTAATGTTTGCCTTGAGATCAAATGGAATATATTTTTTATGATTTCTGACCTTTTAATAGGCCTTTAATTTGCATTAAAAGCATCACATAAGTGACAGCTTGTGTTTTCTTTAACTGACCTGGTAAAACCTAGCACATAATGTCTGGGAAGGAAGGTAAGGTGATCACACCTTCAGCAATTTCCAGAAAAGTAATTATAAACTCTGTTCTCAAAATAAAATGAATGGAAAATAATTTGCTAAAATATTACCCTGTGGAAATAAGCATTAAAGCTAAATGCAAATATTAAATTCAGAACTGTTGCTCTGACTTATGTTTGTTATGCTGAAGTGAATTGTGGAAGGACTCTAAAACTTGGCTGACACTGCCTTCTGGACAGTTTATATTTGCTGGACTAGTAAGGAAAATTTAATTTGCTTTTCTTGAGAAAACTTCTTTGAAATGGTGTCTTTTTTCTGCCATGTCTTTCAAATTCATAGTCATAACACTCTGTAAATCTCTTAGGTTTAAAATAGCAGTTTCCTATTTAATGAATATTTGTCATGTTGTGTGTAGTCTGTGGTTTTTTGCCTTTGCTGGCTGATCCTGGTTTGTCTGCTCAGTGTGTGCTGGATCTCGTTCTGTCTAACAGTGATCCCTGCTAGAAACAGTCCTTTCCTCTCTTGCTCCATTTTCTGTCACCAACATCCTCTTTCCAGTCCCCTTTTCCACTTTTCTGTCTTCTCTCCTTACACTTTGTCCCTTTTCACCCCCCATTTCCCCTCGCCTTCTTTCTGCAGCTTTCTCAATTCCTTCCCATTCTCAGGTTTTCCCCCCTTTTCTCCTCAGGTTTTCCCACCCTTTTCCCCTCACATTTTCCTGCTTTTTTCCCTAATTTTTACCACACCCCCCCCTCCCGTTTTCCTGCTTTCGCCCTTCATTTTCATACCACTTCCCTTCAATTTCCCCACTTTTTTGCCTCACAATTCCCCACCTTTTCCCCCTCACGTTTTCCCACTCTTTTCTCTCACATTTTCCACCTTTCCCCCTCATACCTTCCCACCATTTTGCATCCACTCTTTGCCCTAATTTGTCTCCTTTTCCAGCTGTTTCTGTCCCTTCCTGATGTCGTTTTCTGTCCTCTTTTCACCCCCAACCTGTCACTTCTTCCAGCATATCCTCTTCCCTCTTTTCTGCTTCCTTTCCTGTCTAGTTTTGCCCTCCATTTCTTGTCACCTCCTCCAGCCTTTCCTGTCACATTTTCCCACCATTTCCTTGCATGTTTTCCCACTGATTTCTGTCCCCTCACCCCTCTCTTTCCTGCCCCATTTTACCTCTTTTCTATTGCTCTTACCCACCTTTTCTTTCAGGTTTTCTCCCCATTTCATGTCCCGCCTTACTCTCATTTTTGGTTCCCTTTTCCCCCTTCTCTGGTTCTCATGTTGGTGGATGTTGATGGAGCATTTGACCCTGGGATGTATAGGAAATTGTAGAGTGGAAGTAAGGATTTAAATATAATAAAAATGCTTTTACCAAGGATGTGATGGGAGCAGTGGTACTGGGAGGGGTGAGAAGCTGTAAGGGTTTTGGGAAGGTGGTCCTGGAGCACATTTTTGGGCTTAATAATGTGTAATGGTTTCTTTAAATGTGTTAACTGGTGAAGTTTGCTGGTATTAAAGGTAATTTTTCTAGTAGAGCATCTGAGAGAGGATTGAGTGAATCTGAGGGAAACAGGAAAGTCATTGATGGTAAATAGTTTGCAATGCAAAGAACTTAATACACTGTGAAAGAGGAGGAGGATGGCATGAGACTTTACTGTCATGAGATGGTACATCTGCATGAAAGACACATGAATCTGGAAGAATCAGATAGATATTGTGGAAAAGAGGGGTGTGCATGGTTGGTAAAATTTTATACACGCTGGGAACACCCCATGGAAATCGGCAAAGAAGAAGGCCTTGAGAAAGGGTGTGCTAAACCCTGGGATATGGTGAGCCTGGGCATCTCCTGGGGGAAATGCTTGGAGTTTGGCATAGTATAACCAATTCCTATTTATTCTCAGTACAGAGAACAGGTACCACTGCTGCCAGCATCAGTGAATAAAGGCTGGAGAAGGAAAATTATTATTTCAGCTGAATGTCAATAGTGATGCAAAGTGCATGAGTATAAACTGTCTATTACCAAGTTCAGACCAAATATTTGAAATAATTTTACATTATATAATGAGTGAGAGTCTGAGTGTAATCTATAAAATTACTTGTTATGCTGTTTGGGCACAGCACTTGTGATACAGGAGGTCACTTTTTCTCCTCACATAGGGGAAATGTTGCTGGCATTTCAAGCAGAGGTAAAATTCTTCAGGTTTTCCTTTAATCAAATCAGCTTTCTTGTGTTTTTGGGGGCTTACTGGCAGCTTTGCTAATTTTTTTCTGCACTTGCCTCTTAATACTGTGACTGCAACTTCAGTAGTTGGCTGTCATCTTTATAAAAAAAATAATTAGCATGCAATGCAGTTGAAAATTCAGAGGAGCAGTCATTCTCTTCATGTAGCATTTTGAGAAGAATTATATCTAGAATTATTCTGATAATTTATATCGTGTAAAGAGAAACAGAAATCTGTCTTCAGTATATTCCTTTTATATCTTGCAATTTTTAACCATGCAAAGCCTGTGTTAGGACTATAGCACCCAAATGATGGGAATGAGTTCCATGTAGGTGAGTTATGGTTTATTCAGCTGCACTCAATTTTGGAGTATGAAACAGGGCAAGCAGAGCAATCCTTCTCCAGAAAACACTGCATGCTTTCTGTCTGTGATTCATGAAGGTAGAGAAATCCAAGCAATGGATACCCTGTGCCTTTGTCCACAAGTACCTCTTTTCCTTTCCTCAGCTTTTTTCCAGGTAATTTCTTGCAGCCATGTAAATTATTGGTGTCTGCAGTGTCCTTGTGTTTAGCAACAAGGGGTTGCTTTTTACTTTTGAACTCCTGACAATCAATTTTCTTTTCTACTTCCTCATATAAGAAACATCAAGTGAGCACTGCTTGTTTGGAAATTTCCCCCCTTGGGTTTTTTGCACATTCATCACAGCCCTGCCCACACTTTTGTCTCACTTTCTCTTTTTGTGGAAGGTGGAAAACTCAAACTTCAGTGAGAGAAGTTTTGAGTTTTCACTCATGCTGATTATGGCATGACCAGCTGAGGCTGCTTCACCCTATTTCCTCTCTCTGTTTACGTAGACTCTTTAATGCCATGTATCTGCTGGCTTTGGAAATAAATTTTTTCGGGAGCATTTGAATTCTGAACACTGGAATATTTTTTCTTAAATATGAAACATTTGTTTTAAGTGATTTAAAGGAAATGCAAAGTGAATTGAATACATAACTGGAAGAAGAGTAATTAAGAAGTAAGAACTTTGCTTGTGTGCAGTTTACATCTATATATTTTATAGAGGACTTAATGTTAGTGCTGGGCCGTTGAGTATAATCAGACATTTTTGTGAACTTGGGATATAATAGCATGTTTTCAAAAAAATCAAATGCGCCCAAAGTACCTGTTAGCATAAGAATTTTCTCATATATAGTCTGGTGAAATATTAATGCCAAGACTTTTCCCATTGCACATTTTTTGCACATAATTTTTTAGTTTGGTGTTGGGGGCGGGGGTTTATAATTTAAATGTAGAAATCTGAATATCATGCTGGCTAACTAAATTGTCATGTTTTAGTGAAAATGTGTCTGTACAGTGTATTCTCAGGACTGTGTGCCAGCAGCTATCTGTTCAATATTTAAATAAAGGAATTGCCTTTTTGAATTGGAAAGTTTGACAAAAATGGAACTCCCCTGAGAAGTTGTGTTCACTGCAGTGCACTAATTACATGTGGTCTTTAATATGTGCTGGGACAATGTTTTTCTCTATGATTAGATTTGTCAAGGAATGTTAGAAATGCCTTTTGGACTTTCTGTTTTAATTTAATTCAGTGTCTTGTTGGCCAAAAAAAGGTAAAGCTCTGTGATTCTATTTTTGTGTGTGCATTATCCATTTAAAGACATCCTGTGTGTCACAGCAGTGGCCTTTGTAATGGATAGTTGTATATGATGATGATGATGAACTTTTCATCTCAAGTGAGTATTTCAGTCATAGAATTGTTCTTAAACTACCAGATCATATCTCAGTAAGGAGGTGCCACTGCATCAGTTAATACAGTAAGCTTACTACAGTACAGAAGAAATGAGTTTTCACAAAAGCTTTTATGTCTCTCTATATAAATGTAAATGAATTTATTGTATCAGGCTAGTTCTGATAGCTGAGTCAGAGCTGAATTCAGAGACACAAGAATTTAAATCTACAATATAATCCCTTTATTTTAACTTTGACTTAAAGATGGTTTTTTGTAGTCTGTCTCAGAGTTGCTTTCTGAGTCACTCTTCAAGTGAGTCCATTTGTTCTAAGAGCTCCCAAAGAAGAAAACCTTTTTCTGCTCCTACTACAGTGCCATCCAAAGTGCTCCTTTGTGGATAATACTCAGCTTGCTTTATTTTCCTCAGCTTGTGAACACATCTTAAATACTGAGGGAGTATTTGTACACTTTTCTGCTCAAGGATAATTCAAGCTAAGAAGCATGTGGGTACATTCAGCCTTTTTCAACTGCATCTTGAGATTTTCATAAATTTTCTGAATTAGTAGTTTTTAATGGGGACAGTGACCTTTCATGCCCTTGTAATTTGAGCTATGGATTCACCACTTAAAATTATGGGGCACAAATGGAAGTGAGTCAAATAGTGGATTAAACCTAATAATTTCTCTGCCCTGTAATAGCTTGCAGACCTTCAATTTATTTCAAAAGTGGTCTGTCCCTCTTCAAAAACATTCTTGCTATGCTGTCAAGGATGAAAGAGGGACAGGTTGACTACTTCTTTTGGGCCTTTTTCTTTTCCTTCTCTCACTGTTAGAGAACAGAGTAATAAAGGTTTATTATTAGTGATGTTTCTGTGATTTCATTTTGGGGCAGAAATGCACAGTTTGGCTTTAGGAGGCATCCTTGCAGAAGCTTTTGAATTTGGAATTAAATTTTAAACCAAGCTATTAAAGTTCAGGAGTTACTCCAGGTATCTGATTAATATGCAGATTGTTTTAGTAAATTGCATCTGAAGATAAAAGCTTATTTACAGCCTGTATTAAGCTAAAAAAATATTATAGTTAATCACAGCTACTGTCTCTGCTGCATTTTTATAAAATTTCCATTAAGAGGATGCATTCTGTGCATGGATGGTAGTCATTTACAAAATGTAACTCTAGAAACTCAATTAATTTGTGTTCTTTAATTTTAGATCTGAATAAAAAAGCAATCCATCTGTTTTAAATCACAATTAAACATGATTAATTTCTTATTATAATAAGAATGTGTTGAATATTGAAAGACTGGAAAATAAAGAATCATATTGTTTCTTTATTCTTAAGTATTTGTGAGCTATTTTTCTCACCCAGTGATAATTTTTTTGTCTCCTGGGATGTTTATTTTTTCCTCTGTCAGGATATTGGCAAATGCTTTGTGCTGTGGAAAAAATATTCAGCTTTTAATATTTTATCAGTTCCATTGGGCTGAAGGTGCTAGCAGTAACTGGTCAGCAGTCCTCAGGGTCTTGTCTTCATCCTTGTCGTGTGGGAACATTGTAAATTATGGATAACAGTGGATGCTACTCAGTAAATATCAAATATGTGACAGGTATTTTTGACTGAAATTACTTTTTCACTTGAACAATTAATTAAGCCATACTTTTTAGATTTATGATGTGACTCCTTTATAATGTGAATGTCTGACCTGCACATGAATCACAGCTTTTTTTTTTCTTTCTGTATTCTGGAGAACTTTTTAATTCACCTATGACCAGAGTAACATTTCCTAGTTTTGTTTTGCAGAGTCTTATATGTTGTGTCATCTTCTCATCTTGCCCGGATGTGTCCATACTTGAAATTTTTAGACAGCATCAATATTGACATCATCTTTTTTCCTGCAGGGAAATGAGATTTTACATCTGCTTTCTTCTTTGGACTTGTAACTTGCCGTACTTGGGAAAGTACATGTAGCAATCTCTGTGTTGTTTTTTCTTACAAACAGTGTGATCTCTTTTTGGCTCTGGAGAAAGCATTTGATGACTTGGATAAGGAATAGTCATGCAGCTGTCACAAAACTTATTTTCTACTTTGATTAGCACCAGGAGAAAAGTGAGCTCCTTGTAATACACAGGAATGCTTGCTGACATTGTCTCTGCTTCGTGGATTGTCAGGGCTTAGCCCTTTTACACATAAAAACACATTTCTGTTGAAAGATTGTGTGTGAGGAGACATTCACAATTTCTATTGTTGTAACCTTCCAGGCCTAGAAGCCAATAGGATTCTGTTCCAACTTGAAAATTGTATTTATTAAATAAAACTTATTTCAAAGCTATAATTTTTTACTTATTGCATAGACTGTTGTGTACTACACAGTAGATTACTTTATCCAAGGCTGAAATCTCCCACTTGAAGTCCTGCTGAATGATGCTTCAACCTATGGATGGCTGTACAATGTGGCCCAAGAAATTTTGTAGTATTGAAATTATGTGCTATGAATATTTCTTACATTTGTTTACTACTGGCAATGTTTCTCTTCCATTGCATGATATTTCAGCTGCTTAGGTTTACTGAATTGTCAGAGGTCTGGGGCTTTTATTGTGCAAAGTTCAGCTTACTGAAAGGACTGCTGGAAAGTTTTCAGCTTTCTGTTCTTTAGCTCTCCTGAATGCTGAGGAGTTTGAAATTCTCCTTACCACTGTGAAAGGTAGAACATAGCTTGCTTTTGGTCAACATTGCTTTGTTACACTCTTGATTGATGCTCCTTCTCTGCTATAGTTGAGCTGTTTGTCTGGTTTCCTTCAAATAACACCTTCACAGATGTCCTCAACAGCAAGCTTGGAGTGCTTAATAAAAGTAAAGAAGTTTAAAATGTAAAATCAAAAAATTCTAAAAAATTGCTCTTTCTATTGTGTGATATTACACAGAAGAAATTACATTAAATGTGGTTTAGAAAGAGAAAGAGGAGGGGTATTTCTTGCACATCCTAACAAATAGACTTTTGTCCTTTATAGGAACAAACTTTGGCTCTGAGGAAAGAAGGGATAGGTGTTGTGTTGGATTCTGAACTGCCTCATCTCATTGGCATTGATGATGATCTTCTCAGTACTGGTATCATCTTGTACCACCTGAAGGTAAATACACATCTGTGTTTCTGTAGCCTTTATATGCCCTGGGATTCTTTTCAGTAGAAAAATTACAGTATTGATTTGCTATCCATATATAGTGCTCATTACATTACTGTGATAAGAAAAGCTCTTCATGCTTGTCTGCTGTAGTAAAAAAGCTCTTAAGAGGTTGGAAATGATGAAATTAAAATATCTGTTCAGGTTTATCCTGACAGTCAACTGGTTAACCAGCTATCTGTATTGGTTTATTTTTTTATATGTATTCGTTTGTTATTAATGTTATAAAGCTTGAACTTAAAATCTAAGTCTATATTGTCTCAAAACTATAAAGGTGGTTCTGCATCAGACAGTTGAAACTTCAATTTGCTTATAATATTATAAAACAAAGACTGTGAAAGCATTTTGAAAATGCTGCATGATTCCTTTTTTTCATGTATGTTTAAATATATATTTCATTCAGGTTACCCTGAGAAAGTGGAAGGATAAATTATATTCTTGTGGGGGAGATAAGGAGATTCCAACTGGAAATAATGTGTATTTCTCTCTTAATTAGGAGGGCCAAACATATGTTGGCCGAGAAGATGCTATAACAGAACAGGACATTGGTATGGAATTTGGCATCTTTATATTCTTTCTTCATCCAGTATCCTAATATGTGAACTAAGCTTTGTATGTTCTTTTCCCTTTTTCACTTAGTTGTTCTGTGGTTTGGGTATTTTAATTTTTAGAAAATCTGAAAGCTGAATTGCATGGGATTTGCTTCAAAGAGCAGCATGACTTCTAGCATAGCTTGGGGGCTTTCAGTATGTTCATGTACTCGCTACTAATTGATTTCTTACTTCTCTTGAAATAGCATCCTGCAATAATATTGTCCTTTTTCATCTAGCACCTGTCTCAATTACTGCAGAATCATTCTCTTAACCTTTGCATCATGACATTGTTAGACTATTACATGTACGATAGTCTTGGGACTTCTGATTTGAGTTTAAAAGAATTCTGAAAATCGGTAAAAATCTACTCATTTTCCTGTTGATTTCTTACCAATGCAACTAACTGCCAGATCTGGACTATCACATAAGCTTTACATAGGTTCTTGGAAGGCAGTTTGATTAAGTAAACTGCATCCTTTAATTCTTGGGTGAGTGAGAATCTGAGAGTCATCTTACTTTGGTAAATTTTCATGGGTCAAAAGTTGTCTGGATTTAAATTACTCTAATAAATTCCATGAAACTCCAAACTTGTGATGCTTTGTGATATTAAGCAAAATACATAATCACACATTATTTGAAGGAAAAATGGAAAGTAGCATAACTGATTGATAAAAGCCCCGAATGTCATCAGATTTAAGAACTTTACTTCAGCCAACCTTTTGTCCACAATGGCGTCTTATATCCTGTCTCTTCAGATTTAAGCATGGTCGCTCTAAGGTCTACAAGTTTTCATTATTTCCTTGTGAAACTGGTCAAAGAATCTCTTTCTACAAATATGTGAATTGTACTTTTCTGGTTTTTATTGGAAGGAAAGGAACATTTGCTAATCAGGCATCAAAGCCCAGGAATAAACACTATTACACCAAAAAAACCAAAAAACAAACAAAAAAACCCCCCAAAAATGGAAAACCAACCCAGCACACTTCTTTCCACTAGAATAAAACAATCAATATTTAAGGCATGCAGGATGTGATAAAGGAAGGAGGAAAACATTGTCCAGAATAAAGAGAAGATACACTGATATGTAGTGCATAATAATAAAAAATAATAAATTATTATTAGCATGTTGATCTTACTAATTGTGAGGAGTCTAATTATGTTAACTTATTTTTTTGTGTTTAGTTCTTCATGGCCTTGATCTGGAAAGTGAGCATTGCATCTTTGAAAATCTCAATGGAACTGTGAACCTGATCCCACTGAACGGAGCACAGTGTTCTGTGAATGGCATTCAGGTTACAGAACCCACACACCTCAACCAAGGTATTACCTAGCATAATGTCATTTTTCAGGCAACCTCTTTGCTCCTTCCTTGCAGCAACACTGAAAAAATCTGCACATGTATAAATGGATTAGTGTTTAATTAGATTTAATTTAATGTTTTCTCAACTACAATCCAAAACCACCAGGAAAACCCCATGGTGGTTTTGTTGTCAAAGAGCTGCCACAGGGTGAAAAGAGAATTCCTTTTTCATTTCAACCACTGTTACGTTAAGAAAAATAATATAGATATCTACAGGACTGAAAGAATGTCAGAGACACCCCTGCTCCTCTCCCCAAGTTTCAGATTGGTCCTACTTAATACTGCTGCCAAATTCTCTTGAGAATTGAGGAGATTGAGCTGGAGTGTTTGTTTGCTGCAGCTATAGGAAATGACAAAAAGGGGGAGGCTAACCCTTAGGAGGTTTAGAGAACTACAATTTTAATGTAAAAGCTCTAAAATCTGGAAATTAAGCAGCCAGGATAGCTGGGAACAAAAATACATTGTGTTGGTCTGGAAAGGACTGGCTGACAAGTGAGCTGGTGAGTGCTTGAGGAGAGCTGCTCCTTGTTTTATCTTCCAGGAGCACAAAGAATATCTTGCCATTTAGCAAGGAACTGAAAAATACCTGTTCAGGAGTGAGGCTGTGACACAGCTCAGGTGCTGAAAAACAATCTCACATTACTTCCCTGAAAAGGAGATTTCAGTGTAAGCTTAGGCTAACAAAAGTGGAATGCAGTGTTAAACAAGGGGAGTCTTGCATCCTTTCTGAACTCTAACAAATACTTCTGTAAAGGCTGCTTGCAGAAAGCAAGGTGTAGAGAGATAACATTGACTCATTTTTTTTAGTGCCTATTTCTTAATGCAAAATTAGAAGCACATGTGCTTGTTTCTATTACTGGGGAAAAAACAAAAGCCCAGCCCCCTTCGTCTTATGTTTGAGTAAATCTAAGCATAAATTCCTAACAGAAACATTGACATTAATAGGAAATAACACTGTAAACAGCAAAAAATTGAGTTGTGATGAATCATCTTTTCTTTATCCTGCAGCATTTTACAGGCAGAATGTTCAGTGTGCCTCAGAAAAAAGTAGGAGTTTGGATGTTATTTTCTTCTTTCAGATGCATATTACAACTTGATTTTTGTCCTGCTAAAAGTGGAAACATGACTTGTGGTATTTTCAGGGTCCCCAGTCGTGGGGAGGAAAGATGAATCTGACTCCATGTTCTCAGAAGGCTAATTTATTATTATACTAATTATGTTATGCTAAACTATCCAAAGAATAGAGAAAGGATAGGATACAGACAGAAAGCTTAACAAGATACTAATGAAAAACTTCATGACTGCTTCCAGAGTCCTGACACAGCTGGACCATGATTGGTCATTAAGTAAAAACAATTCACATGAAACCAATCAAACAATGACCAGTTGGTAAACAATGTCCAAGCCACATTCCAAAGCAGCAAAACACAGGAGAAGCAATCAGATAATTATTGTTTTCATTTTTCTCTGAGGCTTCTTAGCTTCCCAGGAGAAGAAATCCTGGTGAAGGGATTGTTCAGAAAATATGATGGTGACAATGACTTTTTCCCTCATAAATTTCTTCAGACAAAAATTTTCCAATCAAAGGGGAAAGGGTTGCTAGGATTGCTAAGTTGTAAAAAGCAGCTGCCTAAGCTGACCTTTTGTGTGTGTAAGCAGAGAGAGTCTGAGGGGAAGGTGACATTAGGTGTGCAAAACTGATGAAATCACTGGTTTAAGGACTTGTGTGGAATCTATTTATCCCAGCTGTGTTAACATTTAGTCTCACAGCATGAGGTGCCAGGGTCCTTAAATACCTGCTTATAGGTAACAGTGATTAACTGCTGATATATTTAAATGTTTCCGTTCATCATTAGTAGCTGCTCATTTGAAAATGTGTTAAATTTTTAGACCATCATGGAGTTCAAAAATAATAAGAGGCATGGTAATTAATTGTCACTTCCTTTTATGGATTTCTTCTGTCATTTGCAAGTTCTGGCTAATGTGGTGTTTTTGTAAAGGTGACTGAGTTAACATTCACAATTACAGTTTGTCATTTACCTTAAATATATCCTCACCTTAGAACACATTTCCAGGGGTTTGGGCCAAACTGTCAACCTTTCTGTACTTAAAAGAGAAACCTAGGAATTATTCAAATGACCCATTATTTAGGACTGGCTCTCATGTGCTTCCTGTTAAGTCTCTCTCACCTGTGTTCCTTGAAATTTATGAAGTTAGGGACACATATCTGTAACTATTAATTCTGAAAATTTAATTAATTTATTTATTTACGTTGTTTCCACCTAGTGAAGTGGTCACAAATGTTAGCAATTAATTATTTTTATCTTCACTTGAAAGCAACTGAAGGAATTTCATACAGATTTATCAAAGGTAATTATTTTTGAGATTTGACTGAGGTAAACTGCAAATGTAATCCAAAATTGAAATGTTGTGTAGAAAGCACAAAGTGATTATAGTGCTTTTTGCCATTTATTTGCTAAGACTGGATCACTTATTTTGAGTTGATATTCCTAATTAAGCTGATTTTAAGAGAAGCATTCCTTGCTAAGGACAGAATGTCATTATCAGATGGTAAGAATTTGTAGTGATGAGTTTGAGAACAGTTTTTTCATACTGTGAGTGTAATGGAGTCCTTTTTAAAAATGCTCAGTACTGACTGACAGATAAATGCTTGATTCTGAGGTGGTGAACTTGGGAGACTTCCATGTTTTGACATCACTGACAATATACTTCTTTGTAGGGAAGTATTAATCTTGGTACCATTGTCTTTAAAATATGATAAGAATTGCTCAGAATCTCTTTATTTGTGACTGTACCTTAACTGATTAAATACAATAATAGATGTGCATTGAGCAATATCAATTATTCAAGGTTCTTCCATCAGAAAATAGCTGGTGGGTATTAAAGTCTAATAATCCTGTTTTGAATAACAGTAAACTTCAGTGTTCCACGTGGAGAAGAAAAATGTGAGAGTGCAAATAGTGGAAATCTGGAACTATTAGTGTAGCTGGATTCAATCCTGACCAGTGATCAGTAGCAGATGGACAAGTTTGTTCTTGGTCACATTCATGGATATTCCTGTTAAATCTGCATCTGCTGGTGACTTCCAAAGTAGTTCTGTTAAAGAGCATATAGATCAAATTGGGGCAGCTGCTTCCTCTGCCTGTGTTTATTCTTTAACTGAGCTCCATGAACATGATTGACCTTGAGTCAGTCACATTCGTGCAGTGTGTGAACATGAGTGGGTTTCATTTTTAAGTAGGAAGAGGAAGGAATACCCTTATGCATCAAGGTAGCTGTGACTATGCATGGTATAACACTTGTCAAAATGCATTTTCATGTAGTTCTTGCTTAATGGAAGTTTTTGTTTACATGTTGTGTGTCTGAATTGCATGGTACTTTCAGCTGCAGAATGTTGTGAGTCAGTGGTGTGTGGTTTTTCCATCAGGTGCTGTTATATTACTTGGAAGAACCAACATGTTTCGCTTTAACCACCCTAAAGAAGCTGCTAAGCTAAGAGAGAAAAGAAAGGTGAGATTAAATCAGTGTTTGGTAAATTTAAACTCTTCACAATTTTATTTCTACTATAGACATGTCTTATATGTCTTGATTGTTGTAGGATGCCTTTTTTCATTTGCTTCATGTACTTTAGTTAATATTTCATCAAAGTAAGAGTTTGTAAGCATGTCTAATACTTTCATTTTATGGTCTGTTGTTAGAGTGGACTGCTATCTTCCTTCAGCTTGTCTATGACTGATCTTTCTAAATCTTGTGAGAATTTGTCAGCAGTTATGCTTTATAATCCAGGGTGAGTATATTCTAAAAAACAGTTGCTATAATTCCAGTCATTCTTCATTTTAACTGTTTGAAACGTTCCAGAAGCATTATGACTAAAGCAGTTCAGCAAAATAATGACCTGGCAAATGTTATATCTGTATTTTCTTCAGAATTATGAGTTAACTATTTTTCCTGAAAAAATGCGTTTTGAACTGAAAATTAAGATTTCTTGAGTTCATATAAAACCAATACAAGCATAAAAAGGCTGAGAAATGAATGTCTTGTGTTCTTTGCCAGTACCTCTGGGTAAGTGGCCTCATGAAAATATGGAAAAAAGTTTTATTATGCAGTTACAATGACATAGAATGCTTATGGTAGAAGAGCTGCTTTTAGTGATTTTTTTCACTGTACCTAAAGTGACTTACAGAGAACTGGTGGTCTTTTATTCTAATTTTTTTTCCATAGCTAGGGCCTGTGTTTTCAGTATGAGATGAAGCAATTTACCCACCCTATGTGCTTTTGAAAAATTGACTGTAAATTGAATTATATCCTTGGATAGTACAGCTTTATTCCCAAGTTTTACTTGGGAATCTCTCTATATCCTTTTGGAAGATTGGACAGATAATAACTTCTAGTTAAAGAATGTCTGAAATTCAGGGAGTGTGTTTAATAACACTGCTTCAAATGTCACTGTTACTCTTTTGCTACTGAGCTGGTCACAGAGATCTCAAGATTGTGAACTGCTTGCTAATAAATGGCATTCTATTTTCAGATAGGGATGGTAAAGAAGATAAAACCTCCATAATATAAGTATACTTTTCTATTTCTTCAGCTTTTCAAATAATTGAATCTGAAAACTTTCAGTGACAGTTGCTAGTGTGATGTTTTTTGTGAGTTGGGGTCCTGGCTGTTGTTACCTCTGGTTATTGTTGAGCTGTCCTGGGCTTTTCCCTGACTGATGTTATTCTGCTATAATTGTTGTGAATATTTGTATTAGACTGGGTACTGCTGACCTTAACTCTGCAGTCAGCACAGAGTAGGGCAGATTGTTCCAGCATTGCCTCACCAGTCTCTCAGATTTACAGCAAAATATAATGGCATGGACAAGGCCCAGGTGAAGGTGTGTTTAAAAATGATTTCCCAACCAAAGCAGTCTTCCTGTCTTCAGATAATGCCAAATTCATGCCTTACAGGAAGGATTTTTCCTTTTATGTAAAACAACCCCCACCAGAAACAGAGCCCTACAGATTAGTAAAAGAAAGCACCTTCTGTAGTTGATATCTTTATGGACAGAAGTTAGGCAAAAGAAGCTTTTCAGCTTAGGCTGGGGTACCCTGACAATTTTAAATTTGATTTATGTTGATGCTAATGCTGTTTTTTTAACATCTCCTCTTCAAACAGCAGAGGAATTTTTCTGATTGTGTGAAGTTGTCACAAAAAGATAATTGTTCAGAAGGTGTTATTTTAAGGGTAATGGGGCTGGGATAAATGCAAGTTAAATATGTTTTGCATAAAGCAGACTCCAAATTCTCTACTTCCAGCTAAGAATATTGCCAAGCAAGTGCTGTGCTGGTAATTCTTCTTAATGGTGACTGATGAAACATTCAGTGAATCATATCTCTGATTACCAAAGACAGCAGAATTGTACCCAGGAAGTGGGGTAGAGCATCATGCATTCTGGAAAAGTGCAGAATGGAAAAGAATGTCCTACATTAAATCTGATTTGTTGGGGATTGTTTATTTGTTTATTTTATCAGGAGCAATGCTTCCTACAACAGGTTGGAGAATCATTTTTTCTCAACATGATGTTATACTGCTGGCCACCAGTGCAGGCCAAGATTCAGTAGCTGGCCCTTTGGGGTTTTTTCTGTGCAGTGTTTGTGGCTGACTAGCATTTTATCTGTTGTTAATTTAGCCTTTCCTTCCAGTCTCAGTATTAATAACCTAAAGGGGCAGCTAAATCAGCAACTTTTGTGGGTTGCAATAAAGATTCTGGTGGAATCAATGCCAGAAGAGCCTGTGGGGTATTACCTTCAGTTGTGAGAGCAATGTGGTGGATCTTGCTTCCTGTGAAAACCAGAATTGTCCTTAATAGCGTTTTCAGATGGATGATTTGTTCTTGTTTATGCCTTTTTGTTTGGCTGTTGATTTCCCATATGTGGGAAACTATCTTGTTGCATAAAATTTTGGCTTAATGTGCAGAATTCTTTTTTCTACTTCTTCTCAGTCTTTGTTTTTCATCTAGTGTCATGGAACAGTGCTTCAGATAATGAGCTTTGGATAAAATAGAATTTTGCATGTAGATTTATGTAGAAGATTTCATTTGTAGACCTTTTGTTAGCTACATGATACTGTAACCGTAAAACTACTGGTGAGGAACCTTGGTCTTGTCATGGGTTTATTTCATGATCCAGTTACTAAAGTTCTTAGAAGTGCCTCTACCTGAATTAAGGTGAAAATGGTGACAATAGGATGGGTTTTTTATTTGATAGTTAATATGAGAGGGAGAGAAAAAGAAAGAAATAAAAAATAGGTGGGGGGGACAGAAAGGGCTCGAGAGAGACAGAATAAGAAAAATATCACCATTCCATGGATCCCAGTGATGCTCTGTTGAGCCTCTCCAACTGGTCTTCTTGGTGGTGAAGGTCCCCCAAAAAAGCATAGAATCCAGTGGGTTTACACACACTCAGGCTAGGAAGGAACACCCAGGCACCTCCCTATTGGGGGGGAGTTTGCCATTGTCTGTGTTGCATCATGTGCAGTCCTCTTCAGGAATTACTCTGGGGGGGCACTTTGGGGGGTTTTTGATGGATCATGGCACCCCCTCAGCTGCCTGCCATGTGAGTGTCCCATGGATGTGGCCTGAGGGGTTGGGGCTTCCACAGCTGGGCCAGTTTGTGTTGGGAGGATGAGTGTTCAGTGCCTCTGACCAGAGGCTGCATCTGGAACCTCCTCCACCTGCCCTGCATCATTTTGGGGTGAGGAGGAGTCTGTGTAAACCTGGCTTCTGCAGGCTGTGGTCTCTCTCACCCCAAACTCAGCCAGGGAGGAACATCTGCTGCATTTGGCTTTCTTGTGGATGCATTCCCCTCCTTCAGCTTTGTTTGTTTTTTTCCTGGGCCTAAGATGATTGAAGAATGGGTTTTCCCTTTATCTAATCTTAGTGATTTAACTTACAGTCCGGTCAGGTATCTTCAGGGAGGCTTCTTTGGCTGTAGCTTCTTTATGCAGTTTTTTTGTAACAAGCAAAACTTTTAATCCATGTTTGAGGCACGAACTGCTTCAGCCTCTGACAGTTTAGTATAGGAGATTTGGTTGGGGTTTTTTTTGTTTGGTTTTTTTTTAATTTTTTTTTTTTTTACTAATCCCATTAATTGGCATACTGAATAGCGTTGTAACATCTCTGTAGTCCTGCCAGCACTCAGTCTTTCCAAACAGCTGTAGTATCAGATTGCACTTTTGTGCTGTGCAAATTAAGCTACTGTAGTACTGTGCTTGTAGAACTGACTTCATTTCTCTGCAGCTTATCTACACTGCTGTTATCACTAGATATGACACACTTTCCAGGAAAATGGTGTCTGTTTAATTCAACACTGATCAGATTAAGTTCCTTTGTGGTAGATCTACAAAAGAAGAAAGGGTAGATTCTAGTCTTTAATATCTGTGTGTTTCTTTTTAATTTCAAGCTAATATGCTTTTTCTATTCACAGTAGTGCTCACATGAATAAAGGGAATAGAGGTTTTGGGAAAAAAGATTATTAGGATAGACTAAACACAAAAACATCAGTCTTGCATGTGTGCTTCATAAAACTGACAGTGATTTGTTATAGCCCCTGTGGTTTTAGTTTTTTTTTTCTTTTGTGATGATGAGGGTTTTTTTGTAGTAGCTTTTTAGAGAAGTAAGGCTACTTCAGTCAGACCTGTCCTGCCTCTCCAAATTCTCTTTTGTCCTGAAATAACTTTGAGCCCACAGTGAATTTGAAGCAAATTTTCCTGAAGTCTCAAAAGTGGTGAGTTCCTAAATATATTAAGAAAATAGGCAGCCAGCTAAGGAAGACTAAGGAATCATTCTTAGCCCTGCAGAGGAAAGGCTGTCCCTTAGAGAATGGAGATGGTGTGAATAACCTCATTGTTGGAGAGCCTTCATTGGAGCTCTGACCGCCTTAGGCATCTCCAGGTAGCAGACATTCACTCTTGTCTTCACAGAGGTATTTAGTGTCTACAATGTGCTGAACACGCATTTTTGAAACACCTCAGTGTTGTGTTTGGAGGCTGTTGACAGGAGTGGTAATGATCCATATTTTTCTTTGGGGAAGAACCGTTTTCACTGAAAAAAGAACCAGATTGCATAATTCACTCCTTTTTCCTGAACAACTTTTTGGGCACCCCCAGCTTCATTTCTATCTAAGGTAAACCTGATTGTCATAATGCCACTGTTGAAGGTTTTAGGGACAATTCCTCTAAGAGAAGATCACAGAATTTTTAATCACTGATCTGTTTTTATACCAGACTGATTGCTGTGATGGTTCATTTTCTTTGTATTAGATCTCAGTCAAGAGCTAGTTACCATTTTTATGCTTATGAAAAATATATCTGCCAAATTATATGTTTTATAGGACAGTCAAAACACCAAAAAGTTTTGCTCTGGGTTTTTCATGTTATGTTAGCTGACCTAACATTTCCTTCATTGTGGCTTAACCAAGCATGAGGATACAGTCAAATTGTTCTTTGCCAACTGTCTAAGCAAAGATGGTCTACATCTAACAGTGGCCAAAGGAATCCTGCATTTCCACAAGCCAGAGCTATATTCCCCAGGGTCTATATTATTTTGGACTGAAATAATTATGGCATTTCATCAGCCAAGCTGTAGGTAAGAAGTGATAGCTAAAAGCTCTGAATTTCAGATAGCAGATTACAGCCAAAGGGAGAAATTTTGTGGTGTAGCTTTAATAAAAAATAGGGGGGAAGGAAAACCCAAAGCACATGTTAACCACTGGATTAAGTTTTTGCTTCCTGAAAGCTGCCAAGATTGCTGCTTGTTGCCTTTCAGCACTCTGTGCATTTTGCATCCACTTGGTGGATTTCTGCAGCATTGCTGCTGCAGCAGTTGTGATCAAATTAAAAATACTGGGTTATCATCATCTGTCCTTGTGCTGTAAAATGCAAATGTGATGGGACTCTTGGTGAGACAGTTACATGAAAGCTTGCATGCCTGGATCTGGGTATGAAAATCTACATTGGCTAATCACTTAGGGATTGTAGAAGACTTTTTTTTTAATGAATTTGTGAGAAATAGGGGAAAATTAAATACAGGATTTGTAAAAGTAGTTATTCTTCCTTTTGCAGCCATTAGAAAGATGCTTCTTGAACATGTAGAAATCACATTTTTTTACAATAGCTTTATAAATGTTAGATTATTAGTGTGCAATTTGCATATTTCCAAGGGCAGTTTCTTTTTGTTGTATGCATTTCTATGACTTTAAAAAGAAATATTGAAAATTCCTTATTTTTAGAAACCTATCTGTGTAGTTGTGGTGATGATGTCTTAAACTGTAGTTTATAAAAAGCTTGAAGTTAACTTGTGGTGCAGTCTTGCTTTTTTTTTTTTAATATTTATGGATTGTTTCACCAACTTGCATATCTTTATGCTGTAACAAGCCTGAAATAACTGAATATGTGTGTATTTGGTTGAGCAATTTAATCCATATATAGGTTCTTTCTACTTTTTTAGTATTTGTTATTAAAATTTTCCTTAAATAACAGATAAACCTTTCAAATGAAATTAAGAAAAATACTTGTGTACAACTGTAATAAAAGCTGATATTAAAAAATTGCATAAACTGCTCTCCCATGCTTATTGAGAATCTTGTCAAACTAAATGCATTAAAATCTCAATGTGTTTTAAATAAATGGGTTTGAATTGTGTTCTGTGCTTGAATATGCTGTTTGGGATTTTTCAACCCCCACTGATTATATCCTAGGAATGGTTGGGATTTTTTCCTTTTTCTTGGAAGGAAATGGCAGAATTATTAGCACACACTGCTGCAGTTTTGCAGCCCTTTCCCTTCTCAGAAGTGGCTAAGTTAATAAACCATAGGATGAAGAGAATTACTTTAGCTGTCATTGGCATTTGAAAAATGCTTAGAAAGAATAATTATTTGAATTCTTCTTCTGAGATGTAATATGATGAATGTTCTATGAATCTAACCAATTTAACCTCCAATAAAACAAAGCGCTGTTGATTTTAAAGTATTCTGTACTGCTAATATGTTTTTTCTATCAATTCCTTTCTCAATTGATCCCTCTGTTTCCCCCTGCCTCCCATGGCAGTCTTTTCCCTGTAAAAGGACCAATCTGTCTAAGGTAGAGAAATTACATTTCTATGTATTGATTGCCATGTCTGCATGTAGTCAACTCACAGAGGCTATGCTAATCATCTCTATGTCTTGCTTCACTTTACTTTTTGAGTACTTTTTCCCCAGAAATTTTTTTTCTATTTATACTTGTGTCAGCATGATACCTAATTTGTAACCTTAATGAAGGAACTATTTTCTGTTCTAGTAAGAAGTAATCTTACAAAACTTCATTTGTATTGTTGTCATCTAAACAGTCAGAAAATTCCATCATATCTTCCTATTTTTGTGATATTCAGAAAACAACCATTTAGCTGTATTCTTTATTTTTTTTTAATCAGGCTAGAATTCGAGAGACAGCAACGAGAGGAGCTTGAAAAATTAGAAAGTAAAAGGTAACCTTGTTCTCCGTGGTATTTATGTGTGTATGTGTGTCTGTATATACAAGTTATAAACTCTTTTGCATCATGAATTTGGAATCACAATGTTATTCAGGCACGCAGACAATCCTCAGTAACTGAACTGGAGCTAACTGATATTTAGCAAAGAAATGCTGGATAGATTGTACAGATACAATATATTCCCCTTGCTCTTTATTTTCATGGTTTTGCTTTAAAAAATGGCAAATTACCTTCTTAATTAATCTCTTTTTTTATGGTTTATTTGTCTTTGGATTGAAGTGTGATAGGAGAAACTCACGTGTTATGTTCTGCTTTTCTCATATCTAATTGTGGTGTGTAATGTGCATGCTAAACATGCTTTTCAGAACATTATGTGGAAGCTGGCTTGAAATTCAAAAGAAAGCTTTGTTATAAGCTGGCAAACTGAGTTGATTGTTTTGGCTCATCATACCTGCTATGACTGTGGAAGTGATAGCTGTGCCTTGTTACAGACCTCAGCGCTGATTAGATTCAAAAGCTGAAAACCTTTCTGCCTTCTCAGCTTTAGATGGTGAGCTCCATTTTGATAGAGCTCTTTATGCAGTTGGTCTAAGTGAAGTAAACTCAGAAAAATCTTGAAGCTCTGAAGCACTGACAGATACTATTCAGCAACTAATGCAACACAGGATCACTGATACTTACTGTTTTTTGTTATGGTGGTGGAATTTGAATTCAGATTGTGCAGAAATTGATTTGGCTATACTTTAATTCTTCTGACTTCTGGCAAAATAACCAGTTGACTTGCAGGTTGTCTCTGCTTGTATTAAGTGGAGTAGTGGCAATCCTCAAGTAAGAGAGATTACACAGGACATAATAATTTATCAAATCTTATAATCCTGTTTATCAGTAATTCAGTTTGAGTTACCTAAAGTGAAAACATTAATTAATCTGTTGGCTTAAATGTGGTGAAGCAAATTGCTAATCAAGGCCTTCCATACAAGTTTTTGTGCATGAGAATATATGTATGTAAAAAAATTACATATTTACTGTGCACTGTGTGCATGGATATGGTCTATTAATATTTTTATTTGATTTTACAGAACTAATACAGCCTATAATTTTTTAATAAGTGCTATATAGCATATCTTCATATAACTTTATAAATCCACAGCTTTTTATACTGACACAGACTCTATGAATCTCTTTTTGATTTGTCTCATGCATTGAGTCATTTCCAAGTAATGTCAGATCTTAACCTATAGCAAAATAAAACTATTGAAAAAAATAAATGGTTATATATAGTAAAAAATCTTAGTTTAAACCTTTTTAACTTCATCTAAATGTTTTACTGTAGGAAACAAATAGAAGAGATGGAAGAGAAACAGAAATCTGACAAAGCAGAACTTGTAAGAATGCAGCAAGAAGTGGAGTCACAGCGCAAAGAGACAGAAATAGTTCAGCTGCAAATCCGAAAACAGGAGGAGAGCCTGAAACGAAGAAGTGTTCACATTGAAAGCAGGTTAAAGGATTTGCTGGCTGAAAAAGAAAAATTTGAAGAGGAGAGATTGAGGGAACAACAGGAGATAGAGCTTCAAAAGAAAAAGCAGCAGGAAGAAATTTTTGCCCGGGTCAAAGAGGAGTTGCAGCGATTACATGAACTTAATCATAATGAAAAAGTAGAGAAAATGCAGATTTTTCGTGAACTAGAAAAACTGAAAAAGGAAAAAGATGAGCAGTATCTTAAGCTGGAATCAGAAAAAAAGAGACTTGAAGAACAGGAAAGGGAACAGGTGATGCTGGTGGCTCACCTGGAGGAACAGCTTCGAGAGAAGCAGGTCATGATAGAGCTCCTGAAGAGAGGGGATGTACAAAGACTAGAAGAAGAGAGAAGAAATCTTGAAGAGATCAGAGAATCTCTTCTGAAAGTCAAGGAAGCAAGATCTGAAGGTGATGAAAACCATGAAGAATTAGAAAAAGCACAGCATGATTTCATTGAGTTTAAAAGGAAACAGCTGGAACAGCTGGCTATTTTGGAAAAAGATTTAATTCAACAAATGAATCACCTAGAAAAGGAAATAGCAGATGAAAAAAGAGATCTGGAGCACTTAAAATTTGCACATGAAGAACCTTTAAATCTCAAGAGAGATGATGAAAACTTTATGGATGCAATACTCAAGGCTGAAGAAGTTGACAAGATAAAGCCAGTGGAATACAGGCTCCAATCTAAAATACGCCAGCTTGAGTACCTGAAGAGTGATCATTTGCCAGCTCTGCTGGAGGAAAAACAAAGAGCTTCTGAAGTCCTTGACAGGGGCTTGTTAGGGTTAGATAATACTCTCTATCAAACAGAGAAAGAAATAGAAGAAAAAGAAGAGCAGCTTGCTCAGTATAGGGCTAGCACAAATCAGCTGCAGCAGCTACAAGAAACCTTTGAATTCGCAGCCAATGTAGCCCGGCAGGAAGGGAAGGTTCGGAAAAAGGAAAAAGAAATCCTTGAATCGAGGGAAAAGCAGCAGAGAGAGGCACTGGAGCAAGCTGTTGCTAAGTTAGAAAGGAGGCATTCTGCTTTGCAGCGGCGTTCCACCATAGACTTTGAAATTGAGGAGCAGAAACAGAAGCTGGCTACCTTGAACAACAGCTGTGGTGAACAGGCAGGGCTGCAGGCAAGTCTGGAAGCTGAACAGAAAGCTCTTGAGCAAGACCGAGAACGGTGAGTGCTGCAGTGCCTTCCATTTATCACAACCTGTCCACAAAAAGGGAATTGTGGCATTCGCATTCTCTGAAAAAATCTCTTTGCCCAGGATTTTTCTCCTGGGAAACTGAGAAGCCTCAGAGAAAAAGGAAAACAATTCTTATCTCATTTGCTTCTCTTGTGTTATGCTTGTGTGGAATGTGTTTGGAGATTATTTACCCACAGGTGATTGTTTCATTGGTGTTTGCTGTGGGTTGTTTTGGCTTATTGGCCAATCAGTGCCAAGCTGTATCAGGACTCTGGAGAGAGTCACGAGTTTTCGTTATTATCCTTTTAGCATTCAGTAACTATCCTTTATGTATTCTTTAGTATAGTATAGTATTCTTTAATATAGTATCATAAATAATAAATTACCCTGTGAGAGCATGGAGTCAGATTCATCATTCCTGCCTTCATTGAAGCACCCTGCAAATACAATAGGGAATAATTTTACACCTTGGATGTTGAGAGCACAGCTTGTTCAATGTCCCAGTACTTGAGTTTCTTCATGAGTTTCAAGTAGTTTACCCAGAATTGAAACTCTGCTGCTTTTTAAAGGATTTTTGCTCGTGTGTTGAGTTCTGGTATGTTTGGATACTTATCCCATCCTCAGCAGGATATTATTTGCATTAGCCATCACAGTACTTAAATTGTTTTACCTGTGTAGAAAGCTGAGACATCCTTATGTTCTGCCCTTACAGCAAATGCACCATCTAACAACTTTTTTCTCTAAAATTATTTCTGTATAACATTTCATTTTCTTTATTAGCAGCAAGTTAGATGTTTGTTCAAGATTTGTAGACTGTCACAGTAAACCTACTGACTGTCTCTCTCAACTGGTGATATACTGAACCCTTCTGGTATTAAAAGTAAATGGGGGTAAATGTTTAATTTTTTAATAGCTCTGGTTTCAAGCCTAAATAAAAATAAGCTATATCCATATAAAATTTGACGTTGCTTTTTAAGCTTATTGGAAAATATACAGAGCAATATACAGAAGCAATGTCATCAGTTATTCTCAAGATATCTTGTAGCATTACATTTGGCCTAAGTGTGGGAGGCTCAGAGTAAAGTCAGGCAGGTGGGGAAGGATCTTTCTCTGTGGAAGAAGAAGAAGAAATCTTTTGGGTGTTTTTTTGACCTGAGCAAAAATTCACTAAGATTAATGTGTTCAATCCCTGCAGTATGAAAAACATGCATAATTGCCATTTTTAAATGTGCTACCTGATTTGCTGATACTGGAGCTTTAAAACCTGTGACTGTCAGTGAAAAAATGAAGTGTTTTTTTCCTGATGTAGCATTTGTCATCTGTTTTATAAATATTTCACTAATTTATCTGAATATATTTTCATAAGCCCTTCAAACAGATGTGGAAAAAACCATGTGAAGGAAGAAACTTGCCTGTAGCCAAATTGAAGAGCTCTTCTGTGTTCCATTCCTTTTAAACCATTATCAGAAGAGTTGCTTTATATAGACACTGTAGAGGTCACTTTTTCAACATTTATAGCTACATTGTTTGGCTTTTAGTTAAGCATTGTCAATACTGATTCATCATTTTGTGGAAATTGTCATTATTTTCCATAATAGTTGTGAACATAAAATCTCATTTTCTACACTAAGCATCTCACTTGACTGAAGTGAGCTATCAACAACTGGAGGTTCCACAAAAATAGGGTTGTGTGATAAGTGAAAAAATATGTTGTCAGCCAGAAAACTGAGGTTTAGAGAAGATACCAAGGAAGTAAAAAATATTTTTTCCCCTCTTTTTTTCCTTTTTTTTTTCTTGTTTACTTCAAAATCCTCTTTCACAGGCTAAATAAAACTTTGAAGTCTTTCAGTGAATAGCCCATGGGCCTGAATAATTCAATTCAGTATGTTTTTGTGCATGTAGAGGCAAGAAAAAGATCTAAAGATACATGAGAATATGTTAAACATTTCAGGCTACTTACTGCTCTTGTGTTTGAGTTTACATTCCACAGTATATGATGCCACAGTAAGAATATGAATTATACATATTTCTTATTGTTTATCTAGATCCTGTTATGTAAAGTTGTGCTCTGGTTCAGATCAGTGTTACCTATCTGAAAATGTTTAAATGAAAAAATAATTTCAAGTGCTATACAAGTGTAAGTCCATCATAACTAGGTACAATGTTTTTATTTGTTTGAACAATGTGGAAGCTCAAAATTCTTTAACCTACAGATGTCTTGGTTTGAGATAATTTAAAGGAGAATGTCCTGGAATGAGTTAACTCCTTTAAGAGTTCCAGTAATCTCTTTCCACCAATAAGAAATTAATACTAATAGCAGTGTCTTGGTTTGGAAAGACAGGTGCCTGCTAAGGAAGGCAGGAACCTCCCCTGAAGTGGAGAATATGAAACTCCCCTGAATTGCTATAAATTTTAAATTAAGGGGCTCTCAGGCAAAAAATATGGGAGCAGAAAATAACAGTTCTTTTTTAGGGAAGAAAATAAAAGGATTAAACAAACAATGCAGTAAACCAAAACAACACTGACAGAGTCAGAACCCAACCTGACACCCTGTGGGTCAGGGTGTTGGCAGCAGTCCCATTGGAAATGTTGCTGCAGTCCTACTGCAGTGTCAGGGGTGGTTCTGCTGGAGCAGGGATCCTGGAGAAAGGAGTGCAGTATTCCTCTGAGGATCCAGTGGAATAAGAGGCACCTGCTGTTCTTCTGGGAATCCAGTGGAGAAGCTGTGCTGGTGTTCCAGAATCTCCAGATTATATCCCAGTAGGAATGCTTGGCTCCTCCCTCTGGGTGGAGCAGATCCCAGTGGGATGCTGCAGTTCTTATCAGTCTTGCATTGACGTTCAATAGCCTCTTATCAACAGATGTTCCCCCCCCGAGGGAGGAGTGGGTGTGGAAGAGACAATGAAAACTGCCCACTTAATAAAAAACAAACGCCATACAGATGGCAAATAGAATACATCTTGCCTTGCAGTCTGGGACATAGCAGAAAGTGAAAAAGCATTAGTTTTTGAAGAAAAAGAATGCCAGTAGGCAGGGGGGAAAAAAGAAAATAACTGCTAGATATTGAACTACTTGACCTCAGCACTGCAGTGAAACAAAAAGCAGACCTGAAATACCCATTCCAACAGGGACCTGCTGGGACAGCTTCAGGCTGTCCAGGATGTGGTGACAGGGTTTGCTCTTTCCTCTCTGCCTTCACTCCCCACTTCAGTTCCTGACTTGGCACCATGGGAACGTCCCTTGGGGAGCAGGATCAGGTTTCAGACAATCCCAGAATCAGCAAGGTTGGAACAGGCCATGGAGATCACGTCCAACCTGTGCTTCTCCAGGATAAACAACCCCAGATCAGATCCGCTGGGAAGGCAGGAGCCTCGCAGAGCAGTTCCAGCTGCAGATGAAGAGCTTCCCCATGGCAAGGCACAGCGGGGCAGGCATGGCAGATGGACTGAGGCCACTGAATGTGTCCTCTCCAAGGCTCAGTGCTGGTCAGCAGCAGCTTGGGCTGGAGCAGGGCAGCTCTGTTTCACTTCTGCCAGCAGGACACGCCCTGGTTTCCAGATAGGCGGCTGCAGAATTTGTTCTCAGGGCAGCTCAAATGTTGCTACTGCAGTTTCTCTGATTCAAGGAAAAAAACAAACCAAAAAGGAGAGAAAAGGCTTTGCCTAAGTAGAGACCAAGCAGTGGGAAAAACTGTGAAAAAATTTAGGTTGGGAACTTTTTAAAATGTCTGCACCCCTGATTCCACCAGACACTCAAGGTCAGCGGCTTCAGGGTCTTAAAAGACACAGTAACAGTTTTTGGCCACAGAAAATTATGGTATTTAATATCATTGTGATCACCCCAAGACAAAAGGGATTACTCCCAAAATGATAATTTGAGGTTTACTTTAACTGGGATATATACCCACATTTTGGCTTTACTGGCAGTGGTTTGGGGCACTAGCATGAGCATAAAGCAGCTTTAGAGCCATCTTTGAAGCAAGTGGCAGGGCACAGTTCTGTGTTCTCACTGCTGGATGCAGCACAAGGCTGACTAAGTTTGTAGCTAAATAAGTAATGTCTTCTCATAGTAGGATGTTTACAAACCAAGAGCTAAGCTTTGTTCCTTTAATGTAAATCTGATTTTTGTGGTTAAATTGATTTTCCATGGATGCAAACGCTTTCCTATATACATAAGCCATCTTTCATCTACTTACCCTCAGGACACAAGATTGTTTTGGTGCTAATCAAAAGAAATAGATGGCTTCTGGCAGTGCTGCAAAAAGCACTCTA
Source organism: Zonotrichia albicollis (assembly GCF_047830755.1). Classification (NCBI taxonomy): domain Eukaryota; kingdom Metazoa; phylum Chordata; class Aves; order Passeriformes; family Passerellidae; genus Zonotrichia; species Zonotrichia albicollis. The sequence goes on from NC_133821.1 coordinate 16,152,492, forward strand.
AAACTGAAGTAACAATTCAGCCTAAGCCTCAACATTCATCATCTATCTAATTTTCTCACTTAACCCCCAGGATGGAATATAGAGCTGCACTTCAGTTTAGATAAATACAATTGTACCAGAAGTGATAGAATCCCAGGTTTGCATAGTTTCTCCTGTTTCAGCAAGAACTTATTTTCTTTTATTACTTGATTTCTAAGTAACCTCTAGAAAAACAATTACTTTTAGAGACAAAAATTGTAATGAAAATGGGGAAGATTATTACTGTGTTACTAATCTAATCTCAGCTACTTTACAAGTGAAAGGGATGTTCTAAAGATTACTTTGTTGTAATATGATGAATATTGCAATAAGTGCTTCTTATTTCATACAAAGTGCCTCAGGCATTTTTAGTCAGAAACACAGTACCCAATTTTAAATGTTGTATTCTGTGCATAAATCGGGGTAGAACTGAATTTATTTGTTAAAGAAAGCAAGGAGGTTTCAAAAGAGGATTTCTTAGCTGTATATATACAATAAGTACTAAATGTTTATTTTGTTAGTGAATTTTCAAAAGCATATATACAGATGGAACAACTGGAAAATTTATATGTGTAATACACAATTTAAAGATTTTTCTTATAGAGAAGATTTGCCACATCAGTGTTTGGGGTTTTCTTTGGGGTTTTTTTTTTGTATTAGTGCTGTATTTTGAGTTTTTCATTTTTTCTCCTTTCATTTCTTCATTTACTTTCACACTGGAAGATAATATCTGAGGTCATTGGTAATATCTGAGGTCATTGATAAGTTCTTTAAAAATGAGAATTTATTCATGTGGTTCTAATAGATAGGTTAGACCTTAGGAATTAATATTTAATGTACAGATTTAGATACCTCTTGTGATGGAAATTATTGAAGTTGTTTTCTTTGACTTAATACTACTCTTGGAATGTGGTTTTGAGCTGTCTCTATTTTCCTATCTAAATGTGCTTAAAGAACAATTATGACTTTCAAACCTTCATTAGTATCTACAATCATATGTACGTGTATAGCAGTGTAAGCACATTGCTTCCCATGAGACCTATTCAAATCAAATCTGAACCAAAGCAAATTACATGTTATGATATCTTTATAGCCTGGACCAGGAAATTCAGCAGCTGAAGCAAAAAATATATGAAGGTGATGGAGCTCAGAGAGGAAACCATGGAATGTTAGATGAGAGACTCTCCCATAGCACTTCCCCTGCCAGCCCAACAAAGGCACAGCCACCTGCTGCCCCCCTGGTTGATGAAAGGTAGGTAACCTGCATTCCTGAAATGGAATGCAAACAACAGCTTTAAAAAGAGATATTTAAAAGACCATTCTGCCAGGATTGAAATTGATTTATATACTGGAAGACTGGTCTGGAAATAAAATTGGTGTTCTGCTGTAAATGGCCAATAGCCTCAGCTGTTGTTCCTGTGCAGTTTGTTTTAGAATACAAGGCTGGGAAACTGTAGGCTGAAAGGTATTTAAATAGATTTTGAGTTTACAGTTAACCTGTCTATATGGTTTTGCTTCATATATACTTAATGCAATGAAGTAAATTTAATTGTCTTACACTTTTTTAAATAGGACAGCTGCCTGGCATCACTAAAATCTTTAATTTCCCTTGTTATACTTACACATGGCAGTTGTTGGTGTCAGCTCTTGGAAAATTCCTTCTGTTTGAAGACCAAACCTTTGTTAGTCCAAGTTGCTGATATCACAGCAGCAGTGAAAGCAAGCTGTTAAATTACTGAAGATGCAACCCCAGCCTTCTTTATTCTTCATCACTTGTACCCTCCCTGCCTCTTGTGTGTGGAGCTGCACTCACAGCAGTGGCTGAACCTGTGCTCTAGTAATTTGTTTAATTAATAACAATTTTTTAAGCTTTACTGGTTAGATAAACACTCATTCAAAAGTCAGTGTTCCTTTCTTGAGGAGGGATAAAATGGATCTAACATTAAGTCTGCCAATTAAGAGCTGTGCAGTACTTAGGGTTAAAAGCATTTCAAAGAGCCTTTTAGTCTGTCTTGATTTTTATGTAAAATACACTATTTTTCCATACACACACACACTTTTCTGTATCTTAAAGGATAAATGCCTTTATTGAACAAGAAGTGCAGAGAAGGCTCCAGAATATTCATCACAAAGCTGAGGATAATCATGTTAGTGCTTCCTGGACTACGGAAAGTTTGAAGGTGAGCAGAAATGGGTGAGAGATCCTCACCTTCAATGGATCATGTCTAACCACTGATTTAGTTTTGTTATTTAGTAACTTCCATGTTTTCCTGTGTTTACTTACTCTTAATTTACCAAAAATTTTTAAAATAAGTAAACAGTAAATGAGGTAAAAGTTTTTAGATTTTAATAATATATTTATTTCCAGTGGCCTTTTTATGTTGTATTCTGGGGGTTTTTTTGTCAGGAAAGAGTGTGTAAATGACAGGAAGAAGTTTGCAAATAAAATCTTCATTTTATGTCAGAAAAGATCTAACTGATGAAAAATAAGCTGCTTCTGGATGGAATTTCATACCTACAAACAAATGCCTATTCAAAAACTGGTGATCTAATTGATCTAAAGAGTGGATTGATTGACTTCTAAGCCAGTTGTTTAATAAATATTGATTGTTATTTTTGTCTATTATAATGTCTCTTCCTCTAATACTTCAGAATTAACTTATACAAGAAAGGCACTTTTTAATAACCTCCTGCACCTTTTTTTGTGCTTAGGATAATGAGAGGCACAATAACAGCACTATTCAACGCAAGCTGAAGTATGAGGTAGGTCATAATTTGTCTGAAAGAAGTGCTTGTCTTAAATTATGGCATGCCCTGTAATTAAATTTCATAATGTTTAGCTGCATAATTAGAATTTTGAATTCACAGCAAGATTAATGGCTAACAGAGATGGAGGTGCATCTTATCAGCTGGAAACAAAGTGATTTTCTTTCAGATTGTACCTAGCTCTTCCTTGTTTGAAAGGTGTGGTGTTAGGCTGGATCTTTCTTCATTGTTTTGCCATGATTTTGAATTTGGAATAGTATCCCTTTCATTATTTTTAGAGGAGAAAAGTTTTTAATGAGCATTGAATGAAATTTAATTTAAAATAAATTCATTTAATACAATGATTGTCTGAATTCAGAATACACATAACATTTTGGACTCACACTGAACTGCTGTAAGGGTGTCTGTAAGGTAGCAAAAGGAACCAGGCAGGCTGTGTGTGTCCTGAAGGATTCATGTATATGTGTATTATACATGTATTAAATGAATGAATACATTATATTGTATAATGTAAAAATACATTATATATATGTATTGTAAATATTTATAAATATTCATGAATACATGTATTTATGTATTTTTGAACTGAGGCTCAGACCCTTCCCACCATATTATTTGTCTAAGTGCTGCTTGTAGCACAGTTATTGTCTTGGTGAGTAAATCCTAGGTACCTTCATGGATTTAAACTGTAACAATAGGAGGGCTGCAGCACCTCAAACTTGTATTTCTTTTGACTTTTAGACTGATGTTTTTCAGCTGTGTTGGACTTTTTGCACTTTTTGGCTAGTATAGGATTACTTTTTTGTGCTTGTGTGGGGAAAAAAAATGAGGACTTATGAGTTTCTGCATTGCCTGTTGAATTTCCTGGAGTTTTTGAGTAAAGCATATATAAACCAAGTGAAATGGATGCTGTACAAAGAAAAAGCAGGGGTGGGTTGAAAAGATGAACTGTTCCTTAATTAGATCTCAATCACTGCTGCTGGGTTTTTGAGAGAGAGAGAGATTGTACCAGTTTTGAATGATTGTATAAATCTAATCAACATCAATCCTCAGTTAAAGAAATGTTTTGGTCAGGAGACTTTACAAAGAGATTTTTGTTTTTTTCTTTTGAATTTTTTAACAGAAAAGTCAACAGTGGCAGCCACACTATGGCTTTCTTTTTCTGTCTAAAGATGGCAATTGTGTCAATAAAATGCAGGAGTAAGAGACCATAAAAGACAGAAGGCATATACAGAAATGCTGGATTTATTTTCCAGTTCTTGAAGACATTCCTCCCCTTACACATCAGAGAAGGCATTTCAGAATGAAGGCATAACTCAGAGCAGGAGAGCTTTGCATGCCATTATGACATTAGAAGTAGTTTAATTCACTCTAAAGGTACTAATACTTTGAAGAGTAAGAATGTTCTGTATCAGAATGTTTTATCTACTTCTTTACATAGTTCTGACTTAAATGATGTGGCTTATTCACTCCCCAAGGTTGAAAATTTCAATCATATTGGTGACAAAATAATTACTTCTCCAGATTGTGAGAGCTCAAGAACTGAGTCTGATTGTTCCCACTTGGAACAGATTTCTTCTGCAGGATCCTTAATGGGTGCTAAATGAGCAAACTGGCTTCAGCATATTGTGCCTTCTCTTTTCTCAGTCTAATGTGCATTCTGAAACAAAAACTTAGAAAGATAACAGCTCATTAAAGACAGTGCAACCAATAGTTGAAGACCAATCTAGTGATTCTCAGCTTCCAGCACACAGTGCCTCTGATTTGGTTTCTTTTAAGTCAATAACTTCTTGTTTTGATGCAAGACCAGAACGTCCTTCCAGTTTGGGATATTTTTTCAGTCAGCTTTCTTGCTTTTATGAAGATATCAGTAGTCAGCTGGTCAGCAGTGCAGTGGATTCTAAACAGATTGAGGAGTTAGGAAGTTTGTGTGATGCAAGTGAGAGATGTGCCTAAGCAATATCATTAATAAAAAATCTGTTATTCATAAGAAACTTGCAAGTAAATGTGTTCCTCAAGTCAGGCATGAATCAAGACATATCCCACACTAGTGGTGGTGCTAAAGCTCATACTGAAAATGTCAAAATGTCATTCAGCCTGAGTTCCCCATGCAAGAGGCTGTCACAATGAGCATAAACATGGACATCTCTGATGTCTTTGTGAGAAAACCCCCTGAAGAATTTGCATGCCATTGGGAAAAAAAAAGGGCTAGAAAACAGCTTAGTGTTAAGACAGAACTTTGTGCATTTTCCTGATTTTTTTTTGAAACTTCAGATCTGTTCTCTGGAAGAGGTACTGGAATTTTTCTTCTGTGCTTTACCTCAGATTTCTGTTAGGGTTGAGGAGTTGAAAGGTGTCTGTTGGCAGTTGCAGAAAACCAGACCCAGAACCTGCTTGCTTGCTCTTGTTGGGTTCCATTCTGCCTGTTGTTGTTTTGTCAGCTGAACAAGGCACCTGACAGAGTTCCTTGGCAGGATTCCAAGGTTCCTATCAGCACTATAAAGGAGATTCAAGTTGGCTTTCCTGGACAGAATATTCTACTTCTGTGTTCTGCTGAAGATGGTTTACTCACAATATTTACCTATAACAAACACCTCACTCAAAGAATTTGCAGTGATATGAGAAGTTTGATTATTACAGTTTGATTGTTTGGATGATGATGTTTATTTAAATGAATTTCATCTCTTGAAAGACGATTTGATGCAGATTTTGCTGGACTGCACTTCAGATATAAATAATTGTTTTGTTTCAATGGACTACAATTGCCCTGTAACAACTGATTTAGCTGACCTGGTTTGCTTACTCTGTGAAAATATGGGAAGTATTAAACCTTCATTAGGTGACATTCACGTACTGCTGTCTACATCAGTGAATGTAGACTGTGCTGAGCAGACTGTGTATAGGAGTCTTGTTCTTACAACTCCTCATAAAGGTCTCTTAAAGGAAAATAATGTCCTTTTTCCTGCACCTAACATTTTGGATGCTTCATGGCAGTGATCACAGTTTGACAGCCCTTGGTTGTGCAGTTTGAATGATACCCATTGAATGATACCCAGTTTTGCCAGACAAAGAGAAGTGTACATGAATTGAGCTTGTGTTTTCTGAAAGGAACAAGGTTGGACCTGATTCAGGAATTGTTTTTTTCTAAATACTGTGAAAAAGAAATAAATACTCTCCTGAGAGTCATCCCATCAATTCTTCAAAGCAGTTTGCATATCCCTTTGGAAATCTGGAAATTAACATTCAGTTCAAGTGAAGAAGCCATTTGGCTAATTATGCATTTGACTAGGTATTGAAATCCAAAAGAGTTGAGATACATTCAAAATAAACGGCTAATAAATATTGATAAAATCCTTTCCCCCCCTCCCCGTTTTTTTAATCAATAGAGAAAAGGAACCTTTGAGCTCTGAGGGAATACCACAGACTGTGTAAACACATCTGAACAGTAATAATATTTGAGTGTTTGCATTTTGAACACCTCTGAAATGCTGTACATACAGTTCCTTGGGAAAGTGAGGAAATTAAATGCTTCTATGTTATATGGTAGGTGGATGAACACGATAATTACAGCTCTGTCTTATGATTTCCATTTTGGCTGTGCTTTCTAGCTCCTTCCAAATACTATCTGTCTTCATAAATGTCTTCTCTATTCCTTCTTGATTGTCTTTTCCTTAATCTATTTGATAATCTTTGTTTTTCATGCTCCTCATTTACTTCATGCCCTTGATCTCAATATTTCAAAACATCTGCAGATTTTTTTAATCTTTCAATTTATGCTCTTAATACTACATATGTTTACAGCTTTTATATGTGCAATTTTGGGAATATTAGCATTGACAAGTCTCTTCCTCTTCAGAGTTTTCCATTTAATGTTTGTTGCACTTCCATATCAAAATTTGTCACAAATGCAAAAGGAGTTGTTCTTTAAATAGCATTTCAAGCTTTGGTGATGTTGCTGTGGCAAGACAGATGTTTTGAGGTCTGCCATCTGTGAGCACGTTTCTATTGCTCCAGCTAGGTAGCTGGCAACTGGGGACACTGCCTGGCAGATGGAGTGAGTTTAACTCTGTCCATGTAATGTTCTTGGCCTTGCTTTCATCATTCTCTGCTTGCTTACTGATGGGGTTGTTGGTGCTGTGAGATTTCCTCTTTTACAGTCTTTTTGCTATTGCATCCCAAGAAAAAATGGAGCTATTGGACATTAATAGAATATTTCCACTATTCAAGGCTTTCCTCTAGTTTGGATGAGGGCTATTTTACCAGTTAACCCCTGTCAGATGGTCTAATAATAAATAAGCTGTTGTCTCCTATTTTTTGTTTCGTCCCTTGTAAGAGGAGCTGAATATCTTTTGAATCCTGTTGCTTGAATATGCCATCTGCCTTGTTTGAGGAAGATGGTTCTTGGCAGAAAGAACAGTGGTGTCTAATCTGAAATTCTAAATTCCGTTAGCATATTGCCAAGCAGAGGTGAAATCTACCACACAGAGTTAGACTTCAGTCTCTCTCCTAGTATAAGAACATTTCCCATTTGTTTTTACCATATGTTAGGACATGATAATGTAACTCACATGGGATTTAAAAAGAAATAGCTTGCATTGAGTAGGGAAGTTATGTCTGGAAGGATGAGCCCTTGTTTGGATAAAGTTATGGGGATTTTTATTGTTACATTTCTACTTCCTTAAGGAAGTCCAAAAATGAGCAAAATGTGTCATGTTATTTTGAGGTATTTTAACAAAGAATGTGTACACAAATGAGTAGACAGAATAATATCATGTCAGTCCTGCTCAGGAGTGGCTCCCTCATTGACATCACTATGAGATTTCTTCTGGGCCTTGTCCAAAGTCAGCCTTGAGTGGCACTGCCTGAGGGAACTGCCTTGATCAAGGCTGTTAAAGGAAATCAGTCTCTGAAACCAGTGTTTTTTCTGATTATACTCCAAAGTTAAATGTTTGTGCATTTTGTATTTCCCAATAATGTTTTTTCTCCTCTGTGCATTTTAAAAAATCTCAGTGAGTGCTCTGCACTTTCATGAAAAAAATAAATTCATAGCAGTGTATTATATTCTATATACTTCTGCTATTTTTACTATGTGAAGTAAAAATAAAGATCTTTGTTTATGAATATCAAAGTATTATTTAATGTATTAGGGTGCATTTTCCTCAACACTTTGTGTTTGAGATTGTTTTTCTCTCTATTAGCTGTTTGTAATAGCTCTCTGAAAATGACTCTCAATAAATTACACGTTGACAGAGGTGGCTTTAAGAGTGGCTTTACGATTTTATTGCTATTTTAAAACAGATGATGTTGTTTTCAGGGGAATGAACTTCTCTTTTCCCCCAAGGAAAGAGCAGCTTACATTTCAGTGCTCCAGAAATGAGTTTTAGCTGAAAAGCTGGTAACGTGGGCAGTAATTACAGAGAGCAAAATGGACAGGAGACAATATTTCTTACAAAAACAAAGGTTGCTAAAAATATTTTTCCCTTCAAACATAACCTTTTTCATGGTTTCTTAAAATAAAAAAAAAAGTTGTGGTAAGTATACTCTAGATTAACTCAGTGGAATAAAAATTCACTTGCTTTGTTTTATTAATGCTAATAACATTAATTAACTAACATGAATAACATTAATGCTAATGTTAAGGGAAGTTACATTGTCGTTTATAATTGACTGGCTATGTAATAACAGCCTCCTGTTCTTGAGAGCCATGATGATGTCAAAAGGCTCTCTGTGACAGGCAGAGGTGTTTATGAATGAATTTCAAATCCTTCTGCAGCTCCTACACAGCCCTATGTGTACTGGAAGTCACCAGGAGTTGCTACAAAGATGATGAATGTTGAAAATACAGTTACAGCTCAAGTGATGAATAGCAGTGCTAAATACAAATATATAACACAGCCATAACTGTGAAGTGATATTTTTTCAATCTTTTTGGTTGTTAACTTGTATTTGTCATGCTGCTGTTGTTTTTTTAAGTGCCAGTTCATTAAGGTTTTCAGACCAAATATGTTCAATGGAGCAAGTAGAGGACTTCCTTAAAGGCAGTTTTTCTACTTTTTCCCTCTGAATGCTGATGCTCCTTTTGGGCATAGTGACTGCAAAGCATTAATCTTTTCAGTTGCAAAAATGTTTTCTTTTTGGCATAATTTCAGAGTTACATATTCCATCTGGCTGTCAGAGGAATGAGCCCTCATTTGAAATAAATTTTTAGATTGTTTTGTCCAGACTGTGCAAATCTATCATAGTTGAGTTTTCTGGGATTCCAATATGATTAAAAAAAATAGTAGGAAACTATTCTGACTGTGGATTGCTTATTTAATTATAAAATGGGTTTGAACTTCTAAAGTTTAAGAGCTTTCTGAATTGCCTAGACCCCTGCAGCTTTTTCATGATATTTTAAACATTTGTTATAAAAGATGGAGATGTACAAAAAATAGAGCTAACTGTGAAAGCTTGATTAATACACTGATTTTTCTGAAAGAGTTGTAATAAAAAGTCTTCTGCTTTCCCTTGGTTTTGGTATCTAAGCTGAAAATGCCTTTTCAAATAAAGGAATATTTTTTAATACACTTCACCCGAATTTTTGTATGCATAAAAATATGCTAGGGCTTCCTTATAAGACAAGATCCACTTTGTTTTCAAATAATTCCTTCATTTTAGAAGTAATTTCTACCTCCTCTTTACCTGCTCCTCTGACCAAGAACACATCCTCATTTTCAGTGAAGTTCTTTTCTTTTTTTCCTTGTGTAGTGATTTTGGTTTTTCTTTCTTCTCCCTATTTGGTATGTGCATGGAAGAGGATGGTGTGTCGTTCCCTGGGAGCAAGTCCAGATGACCTGAAGGACCCAATCAAGATCAGTATCCCACGGTATGTCCTGTGTGGGCAGGGGAAGGATGAACACTATGAGTTTGAAATCAAGGTAAGTGCTTATCATTTGCTTTTCTTTAATGCTTTTGTTCCACTAAGTGCAGGTTTTGGGTCTCTTCTTCTCAATACTGTTAAATTAGAGAGGTGATAATAATGCACAGTATAGGACACCATAAATACAACTCTTTTCCAAGTGGGTTGATTGTGCCCAGGAGGATGGAGGCCAAACTCTTGGGGTGAACAATTCCAGAGCCAATGTCAGTTCAATTTGAAGAGTTCCAGAGATGAGGATTAAATGCATATTGTTATAGGAAAGCCTTTCATTGAGATCCAAGCGTCAGCTGTAGAAAAGGCTTAGATTTGAAAGATTTACCTGCAATAATGAAAGTATGAAAGCTTTATTTAAGTATTTACCACATATACAAGACAAAGGCTTGATTCCTTTCACACTCTCTTTAGTGTTCTGATTCTTCCCACTCTGCATTTCCAAGGTGTTGCTTCTCCAAACTCTCAGTTGATTTTCTGTGTAGAAATGCTGGGGGAAAAAACAGCATACTAATTTTGTTTCCTCTGGTACGCAGCCAGTGTTTTTTCGAAGCAAGATCTAAAGTCTAATTGGAAATGTGCTCTCAATGTGTGTGGACATATGTGTAGCATAAGTGATGCACATGGCATCAGAGACAGAACTGGCAGCCTCCTTTCCTGAGTGTGCTGCCAGATGCTTCATTAGCTGCTGTGAGGTGGAGGAGTGACCTTCCTCACAGGGTAAAGGACCGTTTTTGAACTGTGCTCTCTTTTGAAAAGGCTTCTATTAAGATGGGCAGTCTTAGCTTTGATTGTGCTAATTAAATTTATCATTTTGAAACATACCGTGCTATTTGTGGGTGGAACACCTCCTTTTGCCTGTTGAACTTTGATTTTCTTGGGGCTAGTGAAAGCCTGGAGCCAGGGAGATGCTGGGAGATGAGGAAGTGCACATGAAACATCCCCAAGGACTCTTCTACTCAATTTTCAGCACATGGGATTTACTAGACTAGTTAATGGTTAGTGAAGATGGCTAAAGTAAAAATGTAGCTTCTCTTGGTGGATTTCTTTTCCAGCTATTCTCCCTTCATCAAGTAAAACCCATGTAAGCCTCTACAAGATCTTAGCATGAAGGAAGAGACCATGTGCAGTTTGGCAGTTTTGGGGATGTTTCTTATAGTCATTCCTCACATGAATAAATCTAATGAAAAATCTTAATGCTTTTTCCCTTCCCTCCAAGTCTCTGTGTCACAGTGGATTGCTCCTGCTGTAGTCAGGATTTAGCTCCATGCTACAATCCACAGACCTTCCACAAACTTCTTTGTTTTAAACATTGTCCATGCAGAACTCCCAGCTCTGCTTTGATCTGTATTTATCTCTAGAAGCTCTTGCAGTTATTCTGTAGAAAATTAGAACATCTGAAATAGTAGGTTTGTATATTTTTTTTGCCTTAAAAATCAGGAAAATGTGGCAGAGGGAGGAGACTAAATATACCTATTCATTTAATCTCTTCCTCAGAGGTCAGAATACCATGTCAGCTGTCAAAATAATTCCTGATTTCAACCTTACTTCACTTAGTTCAAGTTTATTTTCAGGTTATCTGAAATATATGTCAGTTGTGGGGGAGGACTGAGGTGTTGCTAGCCCCATTTTGTTTTCTAGGTCCTAAATAAGCTTTCTTCAGCAAGGTTCCTCTTGCTTTTGGGAAAATGGATATCTGACCTGTCTGTGTGTCATAGCACTTTGGAACTTGACAAAGTGACAAGTGATGATTGAGTTGAATTTTAAGACAGTCCCCAAAACTGTGAATTCTAGCTATCTCAGATATATTTTCTTCAGCAGATGTTTCTAGTCATTGTGTTTGTAGTTAAATCCTGCATATTGTTATATAGAGCAACAAATGCAATAAATTTCTGTATATAACAAATATATTAATTTCTTCTTGTGACATGCAGTAGTAAAGATTATTTTATTAAATACCAGAAGAGAGAGAATGAGTTCCACTTTCCTTGGCAGCTTCATGGTCAATTCATAGGTCTTTCAACCCTAACATATTATCCAACAATATTCTGTTTTAGTGCAGGGTCAGCATCTTGTTGGTGTAGACATGTATGGGAATAGGCCAGCAGGATGGTCTGTCCACTCAGGTTCTTCCACTGGATACAGATCCTAATTAAAGATGTTGAGTGAGTCCTACAAGAACTGACTGGAAAGAATTCAAAACAGGAAGAAACTGATAATTTATTAGAGCTAAGACAGCACCTTCTTTTGCAGCAGGAATATGTCATGGAGCTGTTTGTCCTAGTCTGCTATTAAGTATTCTGTAAGAATTGGCTCATTTCCAAAAAATCTTCCATTTGAGTGACCATTTTATGTGTTATCTTTAAAGACATGATGAAACAGTAATACCTTAATCAGGTCTAAACATATTTATGCTAGAGCTGAATTAGTATGGCAGAGAACTGTTCATGTATTCCCCCTCTTCATGTTGTGTCAGGATGTTCAGACAAGGCTGTGCTAGAAACTGTGTGGGAAGAGCTTTTGCTCTTAAATACAATATAAATAAATAAAATATAAATGAAACCAGTGGCATCTGTTATGGACAGTGCCCATGGTTGCAGACAGTACCTGTGGTTGGCAGAAGGAGCAGCAAGGCAGGGGAAGGTGGAACTCCAGCTCCAGCTCCCAGACACACTGGGTTTCCTGAGAGCAGATGATGGAAACAAAGTCTGCAATCAGGCACAGCCCTGCAGCGATCCTCTGACAATACTGAAAGTTGTAGTTAAGCCTTCTCATTCATCTCTTCCACATTGTTCTGAGTTCTCTCCTTTTATTTGTCCTGTTTGATATTCTTTCCAAACTGGTTTTCTTGTGTTTCAAAGCCTTTTAGTGATGTCTGACAAGTACTCCATAAGAAAAGATCCAGGCAGATGCACCCTAAAACAGTGCTTTCCTTCAGATCCAGATTTATTTCTGTTCAGCCAGATGCTGTGTTGAATCTGCTCAAAAAGTTCACATTTCTAGTCCAGATTTATTTCTGAGTTTGGTGAACTGTTGCAGAGTGGGAGCAAAGCAGAGGTTGTTCTCATTGAAACACAGTTCTTTAAGAAAATGATGCATGCCCCATAACTGCCTACATTAGTAAGAAGTCTAATATTCTGTCAACATTATCAGACTAATACCCTCATAATAAAATAGAAAAAGGTTATAAGAAATTTTTACAAAACTTCTAGCTTTTCAGATGCTGTTTTCCTAGTGTGAGGAACAGTTTCCACAAGATTAATATGAAGAAATATGAGTTCTCATGATGACTGTAGGCGGTTTAACCAGCCTAGATAAAGAAATGAGGCATTTCCTGGTTTTTTTCTCATTACTTTCAGAATGAGGTGGAATATTGCTTTTTTCTACCCTGGTCATGGTGTTAGTTGTGTTGCTGTGGAGCAGAAACAGGACAAGTTCTGTTCTGTGCTTTACAGTGCAATGGATTGAAAATGTTTCCTAGGTTGTTTTCTATCAGTCATCATGAGAAGAGAAGAGAAGGAGACAGGACTGTGATATCTCCGTTCAGATTTATAGGTTTTACATAGGAAATGCTGCCTTTGAATGGGAGAAACAAAACAACCCGTGATTCTGAGGCAAATCTAGGATCAGAGCAGTGCCTAGATAAGACTATTCCCAAATCTGTCTTGCAGATGTACTTAACCATATGTTTTTTGTTCTTAAGAAAATACTTTTAACTGTATTAGCAGACTATGTAAAAAGCAAAGGGCTTTTCAGAATTGCTTTACTGGTTCAAAACACCTGCATATGTCCTTCTCCTATTCCTAAAGAGTGTGTAGTCTGTCATACAGCTTTTTTTAAATGGGGGAAAATCATCCCGAGCCAGACTTGTTGGTTCAGTTGTAGGAGTAAAAGGCCACATGCTAGAAATGCTATTGCTATGCCAGGTGCAGTGTAATTCTCTTTATACAAGTGGAGATTGACTTTGTCTGTCGTAATAGCAGTATTGCTGTGCTTTGGGGGCCACTTAAGACTTTGTTTAGCATTGAAATTTGTTTTTCAGTCATTCCAGCTATAACAACAATAAAATTTTGCAATTACCTGCAAGTCTTATTGCAAGAAATTGGGAAGTGAAAGAAGATGACAAGGACCAAATCAGGCCTTGGATCACCAGAGCTGCACAATGTCTTTTGACTTTTGGCTGTCAAGTCAAATGTTCTAGTCACAACACTTTCATGGCCCACTTAGAAATGTCCTTAATTAATGTCACCTAATTTCAGATGGTGTTTAGTATCTCAGTTTTGAGAATAACTGATGGTAAGGTTGGTTTGCCCCCTCTCTTTGCTCCTGTTGTTATGCATTCTATCCACAGAAGTAATAATGTGTATTTTAAGAAAACTTCCTATATAAATGGAACGTTCATCACCATTTTGGAAACACAGACCAAGAGTGTCTTAAAGGAATATCTTCTAAAAGCTGGTATAATATTTTACTTTACAAACTGAAATCCCATTCTATGTGGTCATGAACTCTGTATGTCCAAGAAAAGTGTATTTGTTAATTGTCAATATCTATTTATAAGAATATATATTTCTGTGAATGTTTTGAGAGGCTACACTCCACTTACTCTGGATGTTATTTATTCCTTAATGGAACACCCACTGATAGTAATACTGAGAGTCAAATAGCTGCACCAAGAAGGGATTGGGGATGTTCTAATGTGTTTACAGTCTTGTCTGTGGATTAAGGAATAAATGCATTCAGATGTTTTTTGCTTTGCAATCAGTGCTCTTTATTAAATACACTTCTGTCACTGTAATGAAAGAAACGTTAAGTAAACTTATAAAAGTTTTTGGATTTAAAACAGCTAAGAACTGTCCATTTAAATCTTATAACCTTGTATACTGCATGGATTTTGCACTGTGTGGGTTTACTTCTGTTTGTTGTGTTTATACTGTCTGCTCTAGATAACAGTTTTGGATGAGACGTGGACAGTGTTTCGGCGGTACAGCCGCTTCCGAGAGCTGCACAGAACTTTAAAACTGAAGTACCCAGAGGTAAGTTTTGGTAAAACTTCTTTTACACAAAAGGGTAGAGACTTGAAAGAAAGTGGTTTGAGATATGTTCACTCAAAAGGGGAGGTGATTTCAGACAGCTAGCACCATTTCACCAGTGCAGTTCCTGCCTGACCAGTTTAGTCCCCTTCTATGATGGAGTGGCTGTATTGGTGCACATGGGAGGAGCTGTGGGTGTCATCTGTTTTCATCTGTAAAGCCTCTGACATGGTGTCTTGGTTTAAGACAGTTTGAAGAGATGAACACTCTGAAATGAGTAACTTTCCCCTTCATTCCAACCAATCCCTTCCCACCATTAAGGAATGAGATAAGAGTAGATATAAGTGGAAAAATAACACATTACTAACAAACAGAATGCCAACAGGAAAAAAAAAAGGTCAATAATTTCTAGGTACCAAACTGCAAAAAACTCACAACCCTACTGGAACAAAGATAAGCCAGAAATAGCCTTTCCTGAGATGGCACGAGGCAGGGACAGCCTCAGGCTTGTAGGACAAAGGGACAAGATGCCATCACATCCCTCTTGGGAAGGCAGGAGCTTTGCAGAGGAGTTCTAACAGCAGATAAAGACTTGCTGGGGTCTGTCTGCTGCTTCCTCCTGTTTTCAGGCCCTGCTGCTGTTGCTGTGCTCTGCACTTGCAGCTGTGGGAGGGAAAAGCACTGGTGGATGCTGGCATGGCATGGCTCCAGGAACTCTCTGGCTTTTTTTGCTGCCAGCAGAGTTTGCAAATTCGCTTTGAAATGGTTTCTAGTTGCAAAATGCAGTCTTTGTGGATGGCTATGGTTGTGGAGCCAAAGCTGCCAGGAGGAGAAGGGTTCTGCTCCCATAGCCCTCTCACCTGGAGCAGGCAGCTGATGGATTCAGAACAGCTTGCTGGAGTCCATGGTGACTGGCAGACACCTGCAGAACTCACCTCAAGGCAGCTCAAACCTGCCAACTGCACTCTCTCTGAGATGAGGCAAAAAACAAAGAGAGATCCCAAAAAGGGAGGTAAAAACTTTCCCTGAGCAAGGACCAAACAGCCTGCAAAACAAATACCATGTGGCAAAGGAACACCCTGGGAGGACCAATTCTGAAAACAGCCACAATAGCACCTCCTCACACACACAAGGTCTCTGGATGCAAAGTCTTAAGGACACTAACAATTCTTGGATGCAGGTAGATGTGGAATGCAGTAAAATTATGGATCTTCCCAGGACACATGGTCCCCACAACATCCTTTACTCTAAACTGAAAGGAGATGGATTTCATGGGTGAACTGTTTGTGTGGATGAGGAATTGCTTGGATGGTCACATCCGGTGGGTCGTGGTCAATGGCTTAAGGTCCACACAGACATCAGTGAAAAGTGATATCCCTCAGGATTTTGTATTGAGACCAGTGCTGTTAAAAATCTCCATGAGCTGACACAGAAGGAACAAGCACACCCTCAGCAAGTTTGCAGATGACACCAAGCTGAGTGTGGCTCACAAGCATGAGGGATGGGATGCCATCCAGAGGGACCTCGATGAATTCAAGGAATAGGCCCATGGGAATCTTATGAGGTTCAACAAAGCCAAGTGCACCTGCATGCAGGCAGTTCCTGGGATGAGTACAGGATGGGGAATGAGGGGATTCAGAGCAACCCTGCCAAGAAGGGTTTGGGTGTGCTGTGGATGAGAGGCTGGGTGTGACCCAGCAATGTGTACTCACAGGTCTGAAAGCCAATCATGTCCTGGGCTGCATCAAAAATGTGACCTGCAGGTCTAGTGAGGTGATTCTCCACCTCTGCTCTGACCCAGCCACCCAACTCTGGAATCCTCAGCACAGGAGGGACATGGACCTCTTGGAGTGGATGCAGAGGAGGGATAATAAGTTGATCATCTGGAGCACCTCTCCTTTGGAGAGAGGCTGAGAGGGTTGGGGTTGTTCAGCCTGGAGAAGGCTCTGGGTAGATCTTACAGCAGCCTTTCAGTTCTTGAAAGGGGATTATTAGAAGGACGGGAACAGATTATTAGAAAGATGGGGACAGATTTTGCAGCAGGACTGTTGCAGTAGGACAAGGAGTAATGGCTTTAAACTGCAGAGGGCAGATTCAGAATAAAACGTTAAGAAAATTTTTACCATGGCACAATTTTTACAATGCCTAGAGAAGTAGTGGGTGTTTCATCACCAGATATATTCAAGGACAGGTTAGTTGGACCTCTGAGCAGCCTGATCTAGTTGAGGATGTCCCTGCTTGTGACAGGGGGCTGAACTCAATGGCCTTTAAAGGTCTCCTCCAACCCAAATGATTTTATGATTGTGTGACTCCTCCCAGACGTGTGTGTCCTGTAAGACTGACAAGCCCTTCAGCACTTCAGAGATCAAAGGGTGCTTGATACAGGATGGATGTTGCAATGAAACTGTGACTCTGTGTGTTGCTCCTGGCCATAAATTCCCTTTACTACTGACTGGAGTCTTTCCCTGGAGGTAGCTGTTTTGTTCATTGCAAGATACTTGGAGTCAGATCCTGTTGTCCTGACAACTTCTCATTTAAAGAAGACCATTGCTTCACAGATACCCTTTTGTAATAGTGGCTTTCAAGTTTCTGCAAAATGAAAAATTGATCTCACTACTTCAGAGACTCTGGGCATTTAGGATGAGGAGCTGTGCCTGATGAAGCTTTAGTTCATTGGAGTGAGCGTTTATGGAATTACAGTTTTTAGTTTTCACATCTAACTTTTAATTATTAACATTTTTCTTGCCTCCTACATGTTCCCTTGGATATTAGAAGAAATAAATCATTCAAGCAATGAAAGTGACCCTGATTTGAGAGTTAGTACAAGAAAAGAAGCTTGGGCAGTGTATTAAAAAATATGAATATGTTAAAGAAGGAAAGACATGCACATGCTTTCTTGGTCTTTGTTAACATATGCTTTAAGCTAAAAATGAAATGAGCATGGAACAGACCTTGAGTCTGGGGCTCAAGATTGTTCCCATTCCAAAACAGTATGAAAACCAGAAATGGAAACTACTGTGCACCAAATATCTAAGAAAAAGTTTAAAAAAGAAAAAGGAGAGAGAGAGGAAAAAAATTAAGTCATCTTTTTTAAATGACAGAATTTTTTTAAGGTAAAATTGAGTTTTTAGTGGGAAATTGAAATGTTCTCTGTACATAAATGCTTTTAAAAATATTGCTTGTGAACATCAGTACAATTTTTTTTATTTGAATAAATTGCCATTTCCTCTTGAATGTTAGAGCTGTATCTGTCAACAGGAATATCCTAATTGCATCTAACTCTAGAAAAAAGAGCCAGGCTGTCATCCAAATGAAAAAGGGCCACCTGAATTCCTGTGCAGACTGATTTTCCCCATTTAGGAAAATGTGCTAGACTAGTCTTCTTCAGAGTTGGTTATTGATCCTGACAGTACATTGAGGAGCAACTGAATTCTTTAATGGTTGCATCAGAGGGAGATCAGCTTCATTCTTGTGGGTAGTAATTGGATTCAGGAGGAATCTGATGTCCCTAAAGCCACTATTATGTCCTGTGTGCTGCAGCATATTAATTTCACCTTTTTGAATAAAGCATTTGTGACTGACAGTACAAATTCGGGCTTTTTTTGGTGTTTCAGGAGCGAGTAGTTGTTTTTTTTTTTTTTATTCTTACTTATTTGTTTTGAAGAACCATGACAGCATGAGTAGTATTATTAGGTCAGAATGAAGTCCAGCATCCAAGAGTGTGTAACAGGATAAGATCCCAGCCCAGAGCACAGGTACATACTTTGCTTCATCTTGGAGTCTTCCCAGCTGAAGTTGTTTTTGTTGTAATTAACTGTTCATTGTTAATATTTTTCCTGTGGTTTTTATTTGTATTTTAAATTCTCTACACTGCACATTTTATAAGTATCTTACAGAGGCAATTTTCTTTTGCAGCTTATTTTCTTTTATCATCATCTCTCTGTGGTTTTGCCTGCTAGGTCAGTATATTTGCTAGTTTAATGTGTCGGTTTGTTCCTTATTGACACTTCTGCGTTGCCATATGTTTGTGTCTTAGGTAAACTCAGTGAGACTGGCATCCAGTGCATTAACAGAATTATTGGTTAGTTATACTAAAGCACAAGTGTCTAATTTCCTTGTGGGAAATACATGATATTTGTATTAAGCTGTCTGTTCCATTGTGAAGAAGTTTTTTAAGTCACTGCAGGTACTAAGTCTTACAAGGTTGCCAGTAGTATCCTTTCCCAGCCTTGACTGAGCTTTCACTTGACAATTTTCACCAGCTTAGCAGAGAGGTTCAAATACACTCATATTTGCTAAATACCAAGCATGCTAAAGGTTGGGAGAAGCAAGAGAAGCATTTGATCATGTGAGCCAGTGCTTCTAGATAGGTACTGGCACATAGGTACCTGTTCTGGAAAACCTTGTGGCACCAACAATGTTCTCTGTTTTACACAGTGCAGGCACACATTGTGTCCGTTCCTGCTTTGAGACTTGGAGTATCAAAAGGAAAGGCAGGTGTGTGGGCAGAAGAGACCTGGATAATATGCAGTGGGTTTCTTCTGCTTGCCAGCATTTCTACAAACTACTGTGTCCTTGTTTATCAGAGGGGAAGAGCATGTTGTGATGGATGAAACACAAAATAATGTGTGCTGCAGTAAAGTTTTGGCATTTGTTTCCTTTGAAGGAATTTCATTAACAGTGCTGCATATGTGAATGACTGATGGTTTTCTATATTTTTACCTTTATTTAAAATAGCTGTAATTTATGGTAATTTTGGATTAGTTTTGCAATGTGAGTAGCAGTTCAGTTTGTTTGGTAAATTGAAACTCATCTGTCTGCTTCTGCTCATCTGTCATTGAGCCAATTTAGGATTCACTTAGGATGAGGCTAAAATGCATTTTAATACCAAACTTGTCAGAGTTGTGTCTTTAGCCACTATGTATTATTTCAAAGAAATGTGGTCCTTAGAAGGATCTTATCAGAATCTATCAGAGTTGAGTTTTATTTTGCACAGTTCACCTTCCCACTCTAAATTAATATTTATAATGAACAGTGAAAATACTGTGGGCATGTTTAATATATGAGTGTCCTGCTTTTAGAAGTGAACTTTACAGCTCATTAGTTGCTCAGCTCTGAGTTACTATATCAGTATTTTAATAATTTGCTGATCTTGCATTTCATGTTTCTGCCACTGAATTCCCAAAGGGAAGTCTTGGCAAACTGATGTATTAGGAAGGTATTTTTAAAAAAAAGTATCTCTTTCAAAAGCAGAAACTTACCTACTATCTTCTGGTCTTAAAAGATGTCATATATATGATATATCTGAACATTTCTTCTAATGTAATTAAGGGGCTGCTGACAACTGCTTATCTAACTAAAATGTGTCACATGCAAATTTTGAAAGACTGAAGGAGCTGCAGCAGAGTGGGACTGAGCCAGTGGCAGATCACTACCAAGCATTTTACAGTGTCTATTTTTTGCGGGGGCTACATGGCTGTCATTTGCCCAGCTCCAGCTTTCTTGCACTGCTAGGTTGTTAATGACCATTTTATTACTTTGGGATTTTTAATTAAGACCATATTTGACTTTCAGTTGCAGTAGTCTCTCTAATGAATGCACTTTTTGTTTGTTATTAGTCAGAGAAGAGAGCAAATGGACTCTTCATTCTCAATAGAGGAGTGAGAATTTCCAGAGTTATATTCTCTTGGTTTTCCCTCTGCCTTCATCTTTTCGTACCAGTTACTGGTTTTGGAATAGTACCAGAATGTTGGTTTCTGCAGAAAATTTTCCTTCCTGAGCCACATCTTGCTGCAGAGGAAATCTCACTCTCCTACCACTTTCTCACTCTCCTAACACTCCCTTGTCTCTACGTTCTTCCAAATGAGAGCAGAGCGACAGTTCCTATTTGTCTTTCTCCTACTCAAATCCAGGGTTTATGAAGTCCCTCCTTCATATGGGAGTCCTTAAGTCCCACTTGCATCCAGGTTTTGTGGGGCTTTCACTGTAGGCTCTGCTTATTGAGTTCCCTGTCAGTCATCTTGGAAACTGTTTCTGTGTGCATAAAAATCTCTACATGTTGTTAAGGAAAGCACCTTCCATAGAGGCATTTTCATTCCTAATAGTGATTCCTGACTTAAAATATTAGAAAATCCCTGGGGAGCTGCCAAGGAGAAGCTACAAGGCATGCTTACATTTATAGATTCATTTATGGATGTAAGGACATGCATGTGTCCTGTTCAGTAGGAATGCCACAGCTTTTGAATTCTAGTTTATTTAACAGAATGCAGTAATTTCTGTAATATCTGTATTTAATTTATGGAGGTCTGTATATTAGCATATATTTGTGTCTGTTGGGATCTGGGCACAAAAGGTCTGTTAAGAGTTTAAAAATAATTATGGGTCATAACCTGTAGGAATTACTTGAAATTCAAAGAACAGAAAAAAATTCTCAGATTTTTCAGAAGTAATAAGCGAATGTTTTTCAAAATATACTGAAATCAAAACATCTGTTGCAAGTTTATTTAAAAACATTTTAAAATACTTTGTAATATTTCATATTTTTCAAACTCAAAAAGTAGTCTGTTTTTCATCCAAAGTATGTTGCATCTCAGTAAAGAAAGACAAATGTTTGCATCTCTGTGACAGCAATGTCTGTTTCATCCCTCCATACTCACAACCACTCAACACATAATGTGTATGTTTGCTATTAAAATAGAGCAGACACCAGTTTTTTAATTATTTCTTAACTTCATTTGAGACACTTTTCTACTACTGCTTATTATTCACATGTAGTTCAGCTGTGTAATGATTAATGAGGAGTCATGAACTGTTTATGGAGCCACCACTGACTGATCTCACTGTCCTTTCCTTTGGACTCTGTACTCCTCTTTTGGGTGACTGCCAGGGAAGGATCTCTGTTTATTTTTAAGAGCTCCATACATCTGGTGCTTTTGATAAGTGGTAAGTGGGAGAAATCTTCAACAGGAATGGCTGGCACAGATAATGGAGAGGGGATGAATTTGAGGTGAAGTCATTAATTTTAGGAGAACATCCTTGGATTCTGGAATTGATCACTGACCAAGAAATGCAATATATTACTAACTTCCAAAACATGTTTGGTGTGAATTTAGGGATTTTTATTCTTCCCCCCCCCCAATAATCTCAAGGATAATTAGACAATTTCTGTGCACTTACGTAATGATTAAATTATTTTTAATGTCGTATCAGACATGCAGAATTCTCCCTTCCAATGAGGAATGCAAACAGAAATTAAACCAGCAGTGGAGCAGTAAGGCAGCAGACTTGTGCAGAGCACTTGGGGCAGTGTTTGGGCAGGGATCTTGGCTGTCTGACTGCTCCAGTTCTGGTTTATAACTCTGCAGCTGTAGAGTTTTACTGAATGCGAAATTTATGTTAATATTCTGTGATGGAGGTGCTTGGCTTGCAGGGCTGGCAAGCCTGTTGCCATGTAACTGGTGAGCTCCTGGAGCTGAGGAGCTCATTTGGCAGCAGAAGTCAGAAGTTTATTTCATCAGAGCTGGTTGGACTGAAACTGCTGATTTTACCATTGGATTTTTTAGTTTGCTGGCATTAGTAACTATATATTTAGTTAGTATGTAAGGTGTAGGTACTATGCTCACATTGAATGCAAAATTCTGGATGTTTGGATTCTTCTAGTGTTCAGTTTTAAATAGCATAGAGTAGTATATTTGTAAATAACAGAACTTTCCTAAGACAATGCTGAAAATTATTTTGTTCTGAAACCTGCTGAACTTATCCCAGAGTCTTGATCCTGCAGTGATTGAAGTCCCAGTCTAGTCACAAATTCATTCATTGTTGACATTGATGCTTAAAAGCTCTGGAGACTAAGGAAGAATTTAAAATTGGTGCACTAGAGAGAGCAGGGTGTAGCATATAATACTGAACATGGTTGTACATATCTTGCTACAAATGTTATCTCATATTTTAGGAAGTTCAGTTTTTTTGGATATGGATTCTCAGTTCAGGTTCTTTCATAGAGCTTTATGACCCTTTGTAAACAGACTCTCTAACAATATTTTAAGTTTTGTCTATTTCTTTGAAAATTTGATCCAGTGAAGAAATAAGGTGTGTTTTGGCTGAACTGGAAGGATGTTTCTAAGAGTCTGGATATGAAGCAGAAAATTTGATTTGGTTTTTTTTTTCCCAAATAGTCAAGACTGATGTACTGTAGTTTTGGTTTTAAACAATGGTAAAATATAATAGAGAGATTTGATATGAGAACCATAGGACAAACATCAAGCATCAAGAATGTATAAATAATCTTAAACAATCTGAAAGCTTTTTTTTTTTTTAAATGGAAATTGTGTATTAGAGCACAGGTGAAAATGAAAATTATTTGCAACATTGATGTGCTTGGAAATAGCAAATGCTATGATGTGTGTTCTGGCAGAATTATATGTAGAAAAGCACTTAGAAAACAGTTTTTGAAATATGAATCTAAATTAAGGACAGACCTTTATTTTTACTTTCTAGCATGGGAATTTAGTAGGCTTGGTAATACATCTTTCCATAAATATTGAAAGGAAAAAAATTAGTAAGTTTTAGAACACATATTTGTGTGTAAACCCTTGAGTACTATTATATGAGCATGTGATTATAGCCTTTGGCTTCTTTCAGTTCAAATTACAGTAATTATGATGTAGTTAATTTTAACATTCATATTCTTGTCCCCCAGAGCAGCCAGGAAGGGCATACACAGGAAGCATATTTTGTCACATGCATGTTTCCAGCTCCTGTTCCTAATTATATTATGTTCAGAGCAGTCTGCAAGCCTGCTAGTTTATATCTGTAGTACTTCCATATCAACCTGAGTTTGCCACTATTTACAGGTGAGATTTAACTGGTAGATCCTTAGAAGCTTCACCTGGCCTTTCTTTCTGCAGTATGAGACTGCTGAAATTTTTAAAATAAATGTTTAGCATATTTCTCAGTACATCTATCTACTGAGATATGAAATGAACAGGAGAATTCATTCCAATAAATAAAGTGTGAAAAACATCACTGCTAACCATATCATGTAGTTCAGTGAAAACTTGATTACAGGGAAATGTATTTATTCCAAATGGTCCCTCTGAATTCATAGTTGCTTACCAGTACTGGAGCATCAGAGACAGCAGCAAACCCTCCAGCATATTTGCTTCCAGCAAAATACACAATTCTCCATCTATTTCTAGTTGGAAAATGAAATCATTGTGTGAATTTTAGTCTGTGAAATTGTTGTGACAATTTCATGTCACAGCACTGAATCTGAATGTGTAAGAGCCTTGTAAAAAACAAGTTTGGGGATTAATTTGTTTGTTGTTGCTTTGGGTGCTAGATTAATACAGCAAAATTTTCTTGGCTTGGTAGATAGGATTCTGCAGAGATACAACTTCTCTCTATCTCTTCTCCTTTCCTTCCTTTCCTCCTGGGCTTGTTGATGAGACCTGGCCTTTTTGGTCTTTCTCTAGCAGCAGGTGAAACTTGTGAGCTTCCAAACATTTCTCTGAGCTTTATTGGTCTTCTGATAGATTCACAATGAAACAAGTTTAATCAAATGTCAGATTTCATTGATTGGGCTGTGCAAAAGTCTTGTACATGAGTAACATAGGCATTGAAAAAAAAAACATTTAGAGAGGTGTGAGTCCATCATCTCATAATTTTTGAGCTATTTGACAGAATAATTCCATTGATCATTTGATAATCTGGTTTTCCAGGTGCTGCTCAATTACCTACTGAATTTGTGTAACAGTTTTGTGTGGATAACAGCTATCTGTGAGAGAGAAGTGCCTCTGAGAAGAATTCCTAGACCGTGTAGCTGGAGGTTTAGGTGCTCATTGAGACTGAGCCACTTCTTACCTGTTCCTGACTATTGGTGGACTTGGGAATGCCTTGGGCTGCAGCCTTGTGTCTGTTTTTGTGCTGTTTAGTGAAAAGCAGAGGGGAGGATTGGAGGTTTTGCTGTTTCTTCTATTTTTCCATTGCTACCTTCCTTCAGGGGACTTTTGGATATGTACTGCATTAATCATTAGCTGTTAGTGACAGTCTCACTGCCTTCCAAGGGTTTGTGAAGAACAACTTGTTCTTGTTGGCCTTGTCAGGAATACACTGGTAGATTAAGTTGGTCTTTCAAGTAGAATCCTTTCATATCAGTTGATATAGTGGCCCAGCTCAAACTCTAGTTTTTGTGAAAATGGTTAATTTTGAACAAATAGCATAGAGAGTAGCAAAAATTGTCAGGCTCCAACTGTACTGCCTGTTGTGGTTTTTTTCTTACATATTTAGGTGATATTACTGACACAATGTGAAACTGCACATGTGAAACTGTTTGCTAAACTTTATTCACTCTCTAATCTGGAGAATTATGCTATGCCTCTCTTGTGCTTCATGAGGCAGCTTTTGAATAGGATAGTTCAGGTTTCCCCTCTCTTTGGAACTACCAGGTAAATGAACAAGGAAATACAGATTGCAGATTAGCTGTTTATTTAGGCACTGTTGTATTCGTCAAATGAGGGATTCATTATCTAAATAGGATTGAGATACAGGTGACTCTTACCTATTGTCATCTGCAATAAAGGAAAGCTGCTGAAAAATTTCCCCCTCTGTATCTAATAACAATTTTTACACATTTTAATACACATTTATGGCTTACAATTTCTCTAGCTACACTAGAGGAGTAAAAGAGCAGAAGTGCTGTGCTGAGCCTTGTGCTCCCTAACAAGGAGGGGCACATTTGCCAGCGACACCATTGTGACCCAGGAATGTGTGCTTGCAGTCTGGAAAGCCAGCTGCATCCCAGGCTGCATCTGGAGCACTGTGGGCAGGAGGTGGACATGCGGGAGAGAATCCAGAGGAAGGTTGGAAAGGTGCTCAGAGTGCTGGAGTGCCTCTCCCATGAAGGCAGACTGAGGGAGAGAAGGCTCTGGGGAGACCTCAGGCTCCTTCCAGTACCTAAAGGGGCTCCAACAGAGCTGGAGAGGGATTTTTTTACGTATATTATGTTCAGAGCATATGAATGGGTTTAAGTTTACAGAGGGGACGGTTCGCTTGGATCCTAGGAAGAAGTTGGTCCCTGTGAGGTTGGTGAGGCACTGGCACAGGTTCCCTAGAGAAGCTATGGCTGCATCATCCCCAGAAGTGTTCAAAACCAGGTTGTGCAGGACTCGGAGCAGCCTGGTTTAATGGAAGGCATCCCTCCCATGGAAGGGATGTTGGAATGAGGTGGGGTCCTTCCCCAACTCAAACCATCCTATGATTCTAAAACCAACCCTAAGGTCAGCATTTTTACAATCTACAAGAGGCATTTTTTGTTTAAAGGTCTTTTTTAAAGTATTACTTTATCATGTTCATGCTTATGACCTTTCAGACTCAGTATGGTAAAAATAATACTGTGTTTCTCAGTTAAAAATGACTTGGCTTTAGAAGAAAGGAAGAAAATAAATTTCTCTGGCCTGTGGACCTGGTACAGTTAATAAATATATTTCTAAATGCCTTGTTTTGTATTCAAAGAGAGATGTTCCTGTAAAGCTCTCTTCACTGCTATAATATAAATATATTAAAAAAAAGTAGAAGGGTCTTCTACTGTCTCTGCAACACAATGTGCAGAAAGCTCCATCTTACAGAAGAGAATTGTCAAGCCCTCTAGAGAGCCTAAAGCAAGAAAGCCCTAGTCAAAAAAGTATATTAGACATGTCTGCATGACAAAAATCAATAAAATACAATCTCTTGTGGTTTAATATGAAAATAAACACAAAGAAGTGGCTTTCAGGAAAAATATTGAGCTGCAGATATAGAATTGAAGATGTCAAGAGAAGACTGAAAGCAGAAGATGTTGTCCAGTTTACTGGAGGACATATTTCAGAACCAAAGGCAGGAATAATAGTGTTG
Source organism: Zonotrichia albicollis (assembly GCF_047830755.1). NCBI lineage: Eukaryota > Metazoa > Chordata > Aves > Passeriformes > Passerellidae > Zonotrichia > Zonotrichia albicollis. Next base: position 16,179,108 of record NC_133821.1, read on the forward strand.
GAGGGTAAGCTGTCTGGCCATGTCTGAAAACCAAAATTCAGTGTGAGAATGTTAGTGGTGTGAGTGAGATGAAAAAGCACTCTTCTCATGGGTGCCAAACTTTGGAACATACTGTTAAAGCATTTGATTAATTCATGGTTATCTATATTTGGTTAAAATGCTGTGAACAATAGAAGGAGAAAAATACAAAGAATAATATTTACTTATTATAATATAAAGGTATGTTTTTATTTGGCTAATTTCTTCTCTATTGAATTTATTATTTTCTGTCATACCTAACTGTAGGTACTATTGGTATTAATGATGGTTTAATATTTGTGTTGTGCACTGCTGTCAGCAGTGCAGGTACTCTGAAGCTTTTTTTAAATACTCTATATTTTCCAAGAAATTTAAAAAAAAAAATTTAAAACCACTTCTGAACACATCATGTCCTAGTCTTCTTATATCCTCTATGGAAAAAAATTGAAACAAAGCTTTAGCAGTATTTTAAATCCTTAAATTACTCATTTTATGTTCAACTCTAACTCCAAATTTATTTTTAAATCAGGGAATAAATAAGGAGACCTTTAATTTTTAAGTTCAGTTTTTTGATAGTACCAGTAATGTAAAGTAATTTAAAATTAATGTATTGCAGGGTTTTATTTAAATAGGTAGAGCTGCATAATTTCCATTCTGGTTGTACCTGAGGCTCATATGTGCTGTAACTCATTGTAAAGTTGGTGTAAAAAACAATGAAAAAATAATGTGGTTTTTTAACTTTCCCCTGTTTTCCTGAGTTACTAAAACTTGTGTAGGTGGAGCAACATGGCTTACACAGACTCAGTGAAGCAATGTTTGTTGGGAAAAACATTGTTCTGGAAAGCATCTGACAGATGGGAATGATGAAATTAATATAATAATAATTATTGTATTGACATAATAATCTGTGCCCAAATTCTTGCAATTGTGAAACACATCCCTATTTTCTCCCCTGCCCTAAGTAATAATGTTGGCACAGTATCATGTTGGCTTTTTCCTGAGTGTGTCTTTGAGATTTCCGTGTCTATGTGGAAATCTGTGGGTCTTGCTCATGAAGCACTTAGCTTTAAGTGCTTGATCAAGAAATTTTATTATACTTAGAAACAAATATCTATTCTTACCCACCATCCTGACTTTCAAGAGCAGTACTAAATGTGGTATTCCTCATGAAACTGATAGTAACAGTGGTATTTTACTTTGTACCCAGAGTTGCTTTTCTGCCCTGCACATTGAAAATCCTTTGCCAAGCAAGCTCCTGAAAATAGATCTGTTAAGTTTATTACATTTATTTGGTTACCTGTCATCTTAATGGCAACAGCAACAGTGGAAGGAAAATTTGTATGAGGCTTACAGCAAGTTTTTAAGTCTGTGATAAAGCAGCTTGTTTTAAAGTGTCTGTATGACTAGACACAAGTGAAAATGAGTGTATAATGTCTGACTATCACTCACTCTTGCTATTGGGGAGACTGAGTCATTCCTTTTAAGCTTCCCATTTGCGTGCCTGCACTGCCTTTTCTCTGGTTTTATCACTTTAAATGATGCAGAAGGTTATCTGACTTCTCCTTGTAATCAGTCCAGTTGGTTGTGAGGGTTAGCACTTTATGTCTGCTAACAAATCACACTTGAAGGCATACTGCATGTTTGTTTGCAGGTGTATTTCTCTGTGACAGCTGTTCTTTAAGACCCTGAGATCTGCCATTAATTTTGAGTAGTCAGAAAGGCATCCATCTAGTCAGCAGTACAAATCATTACTGCTTGTTGATGAGTTTTCATTATTAACATTTCTCAAAGGCAAGGGTGACTGAAATTTATGGCATCAGTCAGCCACATGAGATGGGGATGTGTCATAAATGCTGCCAGATGTCACTGAGATGAGTTCATGTACAACAAGCAAATGTTCTTAGGGAGAGCTGTGAGAACTGCTGTGGTGAATCCCCTTCTCTGAGCCTGTTTCTGTTGCATAAATCTGATGGAATTGTGATTTCTCAGTGCGGAGTCCAAGTGGCCCAAGAGGCACTGGGGCATCAGCAGAGCTGGAGCAAGGTTGTGTGCAGCCATGGTGAAGGCAGGGGGTGATGCATGGCCCACCTTGTGTTATTGCAGGTACAGCCTTGACCTTGCTAGAAATCCCAGCAGGAAGATAATAAATCAAATCCCAAATAGTGCTTGAAAGAAAAATAAACCCTACAGCAATCTCCAGAAAATAACTTTATAGCCTTTTTGAGAAGTGGGGTTTGAGTCACACCTTTATAAAGATTGATTCATGTGTTGAACTTAGAAGAAACAGCCTCAAAAACCAGCCAATTTTACCGTTTCTTTAAAGAATTAACCAAGACCTGAGACTGCATGAAGAAAGATTAATGTTTAGTTGGCAAAATCATGACCTAAGAGCATAGAGAGTAGGTGTTGTCCATTTAATCTCTAGGTTGGCACATACCTTTGTCTTACCTCATGGTCTGCCCTGCCATGCTGGCATTTTTTCCAAATAAGGAAATGTGGGTGTGGCTAAATTACAAATATGGTCATGTGGGGGGGCATGCCAGATATGGTCATGTGGGCAGGGCTATGCCCAAATAAGGAAATGTAGGTGGGGCTAAATGACAAATATTGTTGTGTGGGCATGGCTAAATTCCAAATATGGCCATGTGGGTGTGGCTAAATTCCAAATATGGTAGTGTGGGCATGGCTAAATTCCAAATAGAGTTGTGTAGGTGTGGCTAAATTCCAAATATGGTCATGTGGGTGGGGCTGTGCCCAAATAAGGAAATGTGGGTGTGACCAAAACCAAATATGGTTGTGTGGGTGTGGCTAAATTCCAAATATGGTCATGTGGGCATGGCTGGATTCCAGATATGGTCGTGTGGGTGGGGCTATGCTATTCAGCTTGTCACCTACTTTTCCATTTCTAATATTTTCTCTTTTTCCATCTCTCCCAACATGTTCTTCTCCCACTTCCCAGCTTGTTTCTGTTCTAACACTGTGCTCCCCTCCATTCCTGCATGACCTACCTAATTGATTTCTTTACTCCACTGGGCCATTTGCAACCCTCCCTACAACCTGCCAGAAGGGGAGAGGGATTTGATATTCTCAAGAGGCAGCATATCCAAGGATCTGAAGTGTACCCATATCACTCTTCTAATGGAGTGAACTCCCTGGAAAAGGCTGAACAGCAGCAACAAAAGTCACCATTTATTAGGACAAACAAGGGTAATTAACCTAAACTGAGGAAAGCTCAAATGACCAGAAAATAAGTACAGGAAAAGCAACCTTCCTCCTACACAAAGGGTCTCTGCAGAGGGCCCTCAGTACAATGTGCAAGCTTACATTTTTGATGGGTTTTATCTTAAAATAATAATAGATATATTAGCTGCTGTGGAAATGCTGTTTTTTCTGGCAGTTACAAAACTGAAATGTTTCACAATAAAACATTTCAGAACTATGGGAGTCTTTGAAAAAAGCAACCAATTTTTTTTTTAATCTTTGTAAACTTGCCAGTGTTAAATGTGAATAATAATAATAAATGCTATTATTCTGCTTTGACCAATATGCAGTTTGTGTGCATTTCCTTAGTCAAAGACGTTTTTAGTGGTTGATAATAATTTCATTTGTATTTTAACAGCTAAACCGTAAAGATAGGATGCAATTCACATTAATTATGTCTCAGATCAAGCCCCACTTTGGGTAGGAATTGTCAGAATGATGATCACAAATAGAGTCTATGCTTTCTGCCTTAAGTTTCTGTTGGACTCTGGCTGTGCTAGGAACCTGGATATTCATTCCTGAATTACATCTTGTAGTGATAAAATTGGATTCTGTGCATGTGGCTTTTTTAGAGCCAAGAGTAACCTGCACAATGGAAAGTAAACTGAGAGTCAGATGGAAAAATCCCACAAGTCTCAGAAATGGGAAGGAGGCAAAATGTTGTCAAGAAGTGTGATGGGGTGATTTCTGATTAATTTTTTTTTTGTTTTCTTTATTTATTACATGAAAGGCAGTACCTTACTAGACCTGGCAACTCAGAAAATGATTTTCCAGTAGAAAAAAAGGGCTACATTTACTGAGTATGGGTGAAAAGACCATTGTTAAATTAATCTAATTCTGCACAACATAGAGTTCATTCTCTTTCAGGAGAATTTTAGAAACTGGCTGGATTTCAAGCTATGTTTTAATGCAACTTTTTGGCTGCCTGCCTCCTCAGAAAGTCAAAGGCCTCTGCTCAATAACTGAGTATAAATACAGTCAGAGCAGTAGGTCTTTGTTTCAGTCATGCAGAACCAATTTCTTGTTTGATGGTATCGCTGTTGCATATTTTTAATTGAAACTGTTTTGAGAAGTACTGATGTAAATCCTCATTATTATTCTGTTTTCCCCCTGTAAGATTATGGTGCTGTCTGACTTTGTTTGATACTGCTGTGATCACCAGCACTTACATTCAAACACAGACATATCCCCAAATTTGGGAATTGGGATAAGAACTACCTTTCAGCGATTAAAACCAGAGTGCCAGAGAGTACCAGTGTATTCATTAGCCTGTTAATGAAATGCCTCTGCTAATGCCAGTTGTTATAAAGATTTAATAGGTTTAACATGGGGCTGTGGCACAACCCCAGCCGCCCTCAGTGCTCTTACTGAGTCTAAATATTCATCTTGGTAAATATGCCCGATGTTTATTCCATAGTGATGATTACCTCTGCTGCCCAACAAAGAGAGGTGAACCTCTGCTGTACATTAAACACACCCTTCAAAACAACATTCTTAAAATAACAAGCATTCCTTGAAAATCTGCTTTTCTTCCTTCTCAAAAGTAACAGTTCCCATTAATAAGGCATCTCTTTTAGAAAAACATTCTTTTAATCAGCAATTCTTTCTATCAGTGGCTCTTTTACAGAGAGTTAGATGCTGAAAAAAGGTGTGAGCGTAGTTGAATTGTAAGTTACAAAAAGTGAAATAACTCATACTGTGTCTGTAAAGTTTGTGTGTGGAAAATTCTTCCTTTTGCCCCCCCAACTGGTACCTGACTCCCAGGAGGAGGGTGGAAGTCCTAAATATTCAGTTTAGAAAATTAATGCAGTCTTAGAGAGTGGAAAGTTTCTTTTTCCAGCAAGGGTCAGATTTTGAAATCCATCCATGGCTTCTGCTCGGCCTTGCATTTGAAATGGTTATCTGAGGTTTATCTGGGTGACCTCTTCCAGCCTCTTCAATCTTTCAGGTATCTCGGGAAGAATTTCAAATGCAGCTCTGCACTACCCTTGCCATTGAGGGAAATACGACTTTTTCTGTTGCTGTTTTTAAAGGATGGTGCTGAAGCAAAGGCAAGACCAAAGGATGCAAGCTGTTTGCTGAGTGTCAGTATTTGGAGGATATTTTTTCTGGCCTGTGTGTTTTCAGACAGCCCTTGAGGGGCTTGGGGGATGGATGTGTTCTGTGACCTGTCCCAGTGAGAATCCCAGCACACTGAAAGCTTTCCCCCTTTTTTAAAGTTGGGATTGGGTTAGATGGGTTAATTTTTCTTCATCTATAGCTAAAATAAGTCTGGTCCTTAACTGATTCATAGCTCTTTTCTGTACTGTTGTGATCCATCAGGTCTGTAATTTATGGGATAAGGTGATAGAAATTAGTAGCAACATTTAGCACAAGTGATGACAGCTACAATGCTTTAATATCAAAACATCTCAGTTCCTTTGGTCCTCAGTGCCTGCCACAGGGTTGGTGTTTTGTCTTCTTTGATTTTGCCACATAACAAACCTGGAATTTTAGAACTGATGCAAGGTTATAAGTAGTTGAGTTTCATGTTTGTCTTCCTTTCACCTTTCTTTTTAAACTGATCTTATTGGATCTGCTCAGGGCAGATCTGGTTATTCCCTCTACTTTTTAATGCTTATATGGTGGGTAATGTGATTTTGTCACCTCCTACTTCTTGCTCTTTACTCCATAAATATAATTTAGACTATAAAAATAAACCTGTGGCACTTTGCTATTGAAGTTGGAGGGGAGACGACCCACCTTGCATTGGTCAGCATCGACTCCACTTTGTTGATTAATCAGGCACTTTTTATAACAGTGTTAATTCACTTCATGCATATTGCAAAATCTGAGCTCACAATAGGTCAGAGATAACACACCAACTCCTCCTTATGTTTCCAATACCAAGATTTGGGTTCTCAAAATTATTCTTGCTTTCCCAAAACAGCCAAAGATAGAACATCCACTTGTTATGAGAAAGCTGCCTGAGAACTCTGATGTGCAAGGCTCTCAAGGCCTTCATGTTTGCCACTTTTACCTGTAGTTAAAAATAACCTGAGAACCTCTGCTGTTTACAGAAACAGGCTGTGAGAATCTGCTCCTCACAGCTGCTTTCTAAGCCATCTCTGAAAAAATCTCCAACAACTCTCGGTTTTTTCTTTTTTTTGCACAAGGAGGTTGGTATGCTAGGTCTCTCTATCATTATTTTGACTATATCTTGAATACCACCAAGAATACAAAGCAAAACAAACAAAGCATTCAAAAGTACACTCAGTATCTCTATAAGGTCCTCCAGCCATGGTCCGAGCAATGCCTTTACTCCAAAGGGTTAAAAGCTGTCAGCTGTCCTCCCTCATGTGCACCTGGGGAGGAGGCAAACGGCGAGTCTGAAAAATGATGTTTGTGTCCTTGAAGTTTTCACATCCACCTCTTAATTGGGTTTCTCAGAAAAGTTCAAGATCAGTTTTACAGACTGTAATCCTTTGGCTCAAATGGCATCAGCTGGGTTATCTCTCAGTCCTTGGTTGATTTGGAGTAGTGAAAAATTAGCATGCATTTAAAACACTTAAAATATCTAAACTTAACAGACTTATTTTAAGATCAACAAAGCTTATATGTAAAATCAATTAACTCTACCAAAACTTAAACAAGAATCAGAAAAGTTCTATGGGCTAATTGTCACACTCTTTGTAACATAAAAATAGGCAATTCTAACAACTATTACATTATAAGCAATATTCTCAGCTAGCAAGGCTTAAATGTCTATCATAAAAGCATAAATCTATCTAACATCACTCAAACTTAATAATATTTAGACTTAAAATACTTAAAGTATTTAAACTCAACAAAATTTAACATTACTTAAGCTTAATTTTAACAAAATCAGCTGATTTTAAATTCTATATAACTTATACTTAATATAATTTTAATTTTAGCACAAAACTTTTGGTCAACAAAATTTGCTTGCAGTCATGATAAAAAGCAAATGAATACCAAATGCTATATGTCTAAAATGAATACCAAATGCTATATGTTTTTATTAATCACATGCTTTTAAAAACTATGCTTTTATTAACTAAAATTTGAAATTTTTAATTATGTCAATTTTTTTATTCATATTTTTATTATTATTTCATTTTATTTTTAATCATTATTTTATCTTATTTATTTCATATTTTATTATTATTTTATTATTTACCATTATTTCATTTTATTATTTATCATTATTTTTACCTCACAATTTATCATTATTTTATTTTATTATTTATTTAATATTCTATTATTTTATTTATATTATTATTATTATACCTTCAAAAGTGGCTTTGGAGTAGGAAACACCACTTTACCACTTTTAAAAATAAACATTTCTTTTGGATCCAGAGAAAGGAAACAATTCTTATTTAAAAATTATATAGCAATTTTATAAAATGCCTCTTTGAGGAAATACATCAACAGATGTTTTCCTTGTGTAAAATAGACATTTTTTAGCTTAAATCTTTAAAACACATACACTATTTAAAGTTTGTGTTTATGCATTACCTTCTATATTAGTAAAACTTTTAGTCTACACTAAAACTATTTTTCTTTATCACTTTAATTTAGCTTTCAGGGAACAGCAAAGCTACATTGCATACTACTGGAGTAAGACACTGTTTAAAATCCTTAAAAGTAGCATTTAGGATCAAACCAAAGCTCGATAGAAAGATCTGTCTGCACTTTGAAATGCAAAACCTCTTGAAACTATCATTATTGGAAAGTGGAATACTTGAAGTGTTCTGAAACTCAAAAAGATAACTAAAAGTTAAGAGAAGGAAGCTAAAGCAGCCTAAGCCACTGCAGGCTCTTATTTTAGACTCCAGATTACCTGCAGCCAAGCACAGACATGGCAAGAACAGAAACTGCACAGACAGGAGAGAGAGAGAGTCTAGGAGCTTTAGTCCAGTGCACTCCAGCTCTGGGTCTCTCATAGCTAAGGCCCCGTTTGTAGCAGCAAGGAAAGGTAAAAGGTGTGACTATCTTACTACTAATTTGCAATCTACCTCTTCTGTGTGTAAGAGCAGTTTTCACATATCTGAGCAGGAGAGGAAAAAAGAAAACCCAAAGCTTAAGAAAATAAGTATGAAATCCATATAAACTAAGATAACAGATTTAAGTAGCTTAAAATTAGAGCAGAGCTACCAAGAGTTAATTTTGGTCTTGCGGCGTTGCATGTCTCGGAGGAAAGGGGCCGAGCCCCCACGCGCTGAGCTCGGCGCGGCTTCTTCTGCGCTGGGATGCTGGTGGTGGCTGCCTGGCGCTGGCTGCGGGGCACGGCTGCTCCCCCCGCGGCGGCCCCGCTCCCCCCGCGGTGCTCGGCTCCCTGCGAATGTCGGAGCGGGCGAAAACAAACTTCTGGTCTCACGGCTCGGCGGCGGCTTGGCTCGACTCGGCATGGCCGCGGCGCTGGTGGTGCTGGTGCGCGCTCTGTATGCGCTGCAGCCTCGGCGGTTTCCTCCGCGCGGGGCGCGGTGTGACTGCTCCTGCCGCCCTCGGCTCCCGCGGCTGTTCGGTTCCTGGCGCGCTGCGCGGCTTTTCCCTGCGGCTTCTCCGGCGGCTCTCGCGGCGGCTCTCCCGCGGCGGCTTGCTCAGCTTCCGCCGCGGCCCCCCGCGGCTTGCTCAGCTCGGTTTTCGCCGCGCGGCGCGGCTTCTCCCCGCCGCTGCCTTTATTATCGCCGCTACAGCACAGCTCTACAGGCGGTCGTTCGGCGCGGCTGCTCACCTTCTTGACAGTTTTATCAGTGTCTCGTGATAAATCACTGAATTCACGCCATCCTGTTGAGTCGTAAACCGTAAGGAGAATAAGGAAAATCTCTCTAGCATAGCCATCATTCTAAAGTCCCGTTAAATCCTTTTGCAAATTCATCTCTTTAATCTGTCTCCTTTGTAAAAAAGCAAAAAAAAAATCATATGCGGCTTGCCTTCCCATTACCTCTAAGCGCGCGCTTTTGCAGCTCTTTCTAGGCTTCGTGCCGCACGTTTCGGCCAGGGCTCGTCTGTCACGGTCCTGGAGCACGGCGTCCCTCAGCGACTTTTCGCTTTTTTTTTTCTTGACGTTTCTGCTGTTCCGGCTGCTTTGTCCCGGCTGCAGCTTTGGACATGGAACCCGACCCTTTACTCCAACTTCTCGTGGTGTTGCAATATCACGTCGGGGTCACCATATATTGAAGTTGGAGGGGAGACGACCTACCTTGCATTGGTCAGCATCGACTCCACTTTGTTGATCAATCAGGCACTTTTTATAACAGTGTTAATTCACTTCATGCATATTGCAAAATCTGAGCTCACAATAGGTCAGAGATAACACACCAACTCCTCCTTATGTTTCCAATACCAAGATTTGGGTTCTCAAAATTATTCTTGCTTTCCCAAAACAGCCAAAGATAGAACATCCACTTGTTATGAGAAAGCTGCCTGAGAACTCTGATGTGCAAGGCTCTCAAGGCCTTCATGTTTGCCACTTTTACCTGTAGTTAAAAATAACCTGAGAACCTCTGCTGTTTACAGAAACAGGCTGTGAGAATCTGCTCCTCACAGCTGCTTTCTAAGCCATCTCTGAAAAAATCTCCAACACTTTGCCATCCCAGTCACTTCAAATAAGTGACAGTCCCTGAAGGAAAAGTAAATTTCTAGGTTTTCTGTGTGCTCACTGAGTAGTTAAATATTTGAACACTCTCGATATTTAATCAATTAGATTTTTCAAAGGCACACAAAAAAGCTGGCAATCCTTTTGTTTGTTTATTAGTAGTAGGCTCAGGTAGGGTGATTATATGTTGTGTCACTAGCAGACTGAAAGGAATTTTTGGGAAGACTCTGAAATGTAAATTTGGTGAGCAGCCTATCAAGAGGGAACAAAGACGGGGATTATAGGAAAGAATTTGCAGGCAAAGGCAGATCAAAGGGACTTTGTTTTACTCATTAGTTTCTGTTCCTTCAGGAGATGGGCTATAAATCACCTGAAAAGCTCAAGAGTCCACTTGCAGGCTCTGTGCACTTGAAACTGTGTTGAGTTTTGCCCTCGCTTCTCCCTCAAATACCAAACTAATAGCTGAGGAAAACTCAAATGACCAGGAAATAAGTACAGGAAAAGCAACCTTCCTCCTACACAAAGGGTCTCTGCAGAGGGCTCTCAGTACCAGCCAAGAGTCAATCCTCTGTGTCTTTGAGAGGAGCAAACTCTGTTCCCAAGGTCTTGGAAGTGTTTCTGAGAGCTGAGGAGCTGCTTCAGGCCCATCCCTGCTGTGTCCCAGCTCTCTCTTGTTTTCTCTCCTTGCTGCTACAGGCACCAGAGCCTGGATCTCACTCAAACACACACAGGGGAATAAGCATCTCCCTCTTTCCTTGAGTAAATCTCCTCTGAAAAATCTTAAATAAATTGGTTGGCAAATATTTCCCTTCTGACAAATATCCCTGGATATTCCCTCTCCCTGATTAATTGTTAATGGAAAATTATGTCCAGTGGAGTAAGGAAAAGAATTAGGTGGGTCATGCAGGAATGGAGGGAAGCATAGTGTTGGAACAGAGACAAGCTGGGAGGTGGGGAAAGGACATACTGGGAGAGATGGAAAAAGTAAAGAGAAAATATTAGAAATAGAAGAGGAAAGGTAGGTGACAAGCTGGATGTCCAGAAAATAATTCCCTGGATATTCCCTCTCCTTGATTAATTGTTAATGGAAAATAATAGCTTTAATCCTTTCTCTCCTGTGCGGGCATGACTTACCTGCAGCATACATGAAGGGTTTACCCAGTGGAGGACTGTGTTACTATTTTGTTTAAAGGAATAAGTTTAGAGGTTTCTTCACTCAAGTTTAAAGTTTGAGCTATATCAGCTGAAAATATGACTTAGATGTTTTTATATGTTATTTTATTTATTTCATTTTTAGTGGATAGTATAGCAAATAATTTCTCTTTGATCTCCATTTGAATGTTTTCAGAATTTATAAAGCAGCCTTTAATCTGTCCAGTAAGTGTTAACTTTTTACCTTTGCCTACTGCTTTCTTACGAAATTGTGTAGAAAAGGTAATTTATTTCAGACAAAATATAAAAAATAGAGAAATTGGGCTTATGCTGGTTTGGTTTTGGTTTTTTTTTTTTCCACCTTGACAAATCCTTAAATACTTGATGCAAGTTCCTAGTTAAAAATACAGCTTCTGTGTAATTTCTTTAGACTCTGGGAGTCTTAGTGCATATTGAGATATTGAGGCTTAAGTGACTTTGTTTAAGCTTCAAAAACTAAAAGTAGGAGTTTTTTCTTTCATTGCTTCCTGCAAAATCGAGTCAGGTGCAGCCACAGTGGCTGCAAAACTGTGCCATGTTCTTCTCTTTGATTTTTCTCATCTGTGACAGAGATTTCTGGTACAAAGGATCAAAAGTCAGCCCTACTCTTTGAAAAATGAGAAAATTCAGAGTTGTAAAAGTAACATGAGAACTAAAGATGACTGAGTTTTTAAATAGTTAGCATTTCCTTAATTTTCTTTTTTCCCCCCTTTCCCCCCATTTAAATGTATCAAAACATTGAAGTAAAAAGAGAATTTGAGATGAAAGGTTAATGATGATTCAGACCCCATCAATGTTTGCCCTTTTTTTCTTCTTAAAAAAGTATTTTACCTTATTGTAGGCACTAAAACATAGAATGTACCAGCCAAAAATAACGAGATGTTTCAATCCTGTAGATTTTTGCTTGATGTCAGAAAATGGAATTTTTTTAATGTTTAGGGGGCATAACACTTGGAACAATTTCATGTTTCAGAAGTGACAAGCCTACATGGCTGTATTGTGTGGTATTTTGCTTTGGTCCACTATGAATTGAACTATCATCTGCAAAGTATTGTACAAGAGTTTTCATTACCATGTTCTGTTCTGCTGCACCATAAAACCCCTGAACTGAATTCAATCCAGCAGGTCCCCAAGCAGACGAACTGTCAGTGAAGAGCCTCCAAGAGATTATAGTAGAAATTAAGGACACCCTTCAAATGCTGATGACTATTTTTTCATAAAGGTTCTGAAATGAGAGTGCACCCCATCCCTGGCAGAGCATTTCATGGTATTGGAGCCTTCTTTTTCACTGTCTTGGTTTCCAAAAGGCCAATCTCCATATTCACATCTCTCCCTGGGGCTCCGGAGTTGAACGCTATGAAGTCTGGTTTCCCTTTAAAAGGGTTTGCTTCCAAAAAGGTGTTGTTAGGTAGGTGCTGTTCCCAGAATCTTAAGGTCAGAGTTGATTGTAAGATAGAGTAGGTGACAAACAAAGGGTCACTTGCTGTTCTGCCACCTGCTTTTACCAGCATTAAATGCCTGCCAAAAACCAGTCTCCTGACTGGAATGTGAGAGAAGAAGAGGAATCCATTCAGCTTTTTAAAGTTTGCTACAATAACATGTACTGGATACAAAGCACCTTCTGCTTGAGGACCGAACCTCATACTTTGATTGTACTAACTCACAAATACTCCATTGTGGCAGGTGAGTATTGTTTCTTACAGATAATGTTGCTGAGACAGACAAATAACGTGTCTCTAAGTAATGCTAGACCTAGAAATAAAACATGGTCTTTATTTATTGTGAAGAAATTAGGGAGTAAATTGCAAATTACTGTTTGCCTCTCTCTGCAACTGCTACTGCCTAGCAACAGTTGCCAGGTAGGATAAACATCATTAACTGTAAAAAGTTTAATGTGTAAAAGACATTAGGAGTGCTGATATGCAGTCAGTCTTGAGGTCTCTGTATATTATTTTAAAATATATGATCTGGCTTTGCCTTTTGGGTCTAAGCATAGTCCCAGCCTTGCGCATGGTACAAGTATGCATGTGTGTGCACTCCTGTGGATATAATGAAATGTGGGTTGCAGGGATGCAGTGATTAATTTTAGTTGGGAGATGCTTCTGCTGTCAGAATAAAAATTAGAAATCTTGCATGCTATATACAGAAGCTTCTCAGGAAATCATTCAAGCCCTCTCTTCCTATCAGGCTGGGGAATATGCCTCTTAATTTCCCCTGACAGAAAATACATCACCTCATCAGCAGCCCTAGAAAATGACAAAACATTCCTGCCAGAAAAGACTGTCTGCCAAATGCTTCCATTGCCACTGCAGGAAGTGGGGCAGGCAGGGAGGGAGGAGTGTGTCAGAAATTCCATGGAAGGAGAATGATTTCCCTCACTGCCTGTCCAGTTCCACTGTTGCTCCTTGCAATGTCACAAAATGTTCATCTTGTCAGCAAGGTGAGACCCTTGAAGAATTCATCTGGGCCAGAGGGTACTCAGACATTTAATTTTGAAAGAATAATTGATACTCCTGAATCTGGATAGTGTGAAATTCCCTTAGAGTGTTTGAGCCCAGGCAAACATCTTGATGCAAAATCCATACCTGCAAGATCTCATACATACTTCAGTGGCAGAACAAATGCTGCTCAGTCACATACTGTACTGTGTATATTAACCTGTAACAGTGATTTTTTCCACTGAAGTTACTGTACAGTTTCATAAAGGTGCTGTAGCACCACTAATAGCAAAATCTGAAATATTTATTGAAATATTTGCTACTGCACTTTGGCTTAAAATAATAAGGTATTGTAAATAAACCTCAAAATTCTGTTGAACCTTGCTTTCCTGAACCTCACACAATTATGTTCAGAGTCTGTATTTCAAATAGTACATTAGGACAGAAGATTTTTATAGAGTTATTGCAACATTTATCATTACTTCAGTGTATTTGTGTTGCTGAGCTGCTTCTAGTTCATCTCTTTAGGAACCAAAATTATGATGGGATAAGGATGTTTTATTGTCACTCTGTATATCTGTGGGGCTCTTGCACCAATATATTTTTCCCTGCATTAAAGTAATAAGTCTGAGTGTCAAAGATCAGTGGGGGGGTGTATATATATATGTCTATATAAATTTATATATATGTACATATATATTTAAATGTATATGTATAATATGCACACTATCTCTGGTAAATATATTAATAGTGTATTTTTATAAAAATATAGCACAATGGACTGGCTTCCTATTACACTGAATTTTCAGTGATATAGAGAACTGCACAATTCACCTCGCTGCAAAGATGTGTCAGTTTCTTATGTTGCAAAGATAATTTTCAAGCTGCAGAGTAGGTGGGAACTAGTGCTGTCATGTTTGCATTGAATGTTTGGATTAGGCTGAAACTCAAACCTGCAGTTTTGAATGTCTCTTTCTCATTATGGTGGGCATTAGACTGTGGGCATGTAGAGGAGTAGAACCCATTGAAATAAGTGAGTTTTTGAAGTGATGATGAAATTTGTAGCTGGAGCATTTTCTGTCATGTAGATGGGTGGGCATTTGTTGTGGAAATTTGATGGAAAAGGTCTTTGTACTTTATTTGTGAGATAGCCATCAGCTAATCATTTGGCTAAAAGAGGAGCCAGGGGACCACTGGGAAAGCGTGGGACACAGAAATGTTCTAGCAGGCCTGAGGTTTGTGTCACTGGCCCCATAGAGATGCCATCTGCAGTAAGTGATTAGTCCTTTATCACACACCTCTGCAGGTTAAAAAATCCTTCCAAGTGACATACATGTATAAATAGGTATATTCTATACACACAGGCATATTACAAACATATTCACTTTATATATGTATGTTAAGTTCAGCACACTGACATTCTGGTGGCTTTTTATTTTGTACAAAGTATGCAGATCCCCATTTCTTGACCAGCAATAAACTCATGATTTTCATATATGTACACGTTATGACTTTGAACATAGAGCAGAGTTTACTGGCCGAGACCTTTGTCTTGCATGTTAAATTCTTGACTCTAGTAATAGACTTTGGTTTGGT